>NW_026262667.1:8884238-9555391 GCF_021869535.1 Mytilus californianus | reverse complement strand
TAGTTGTAACCTTATTTCCTGTCCGAATGATTTGTTTTGCTTGGTAAATATTCTGTTGATGGCAGATGTTTGACAGTTTCAGTTTTCTGACACTTGTCTCAAGACTCTTTGTTGAACTACAATTCAGTTCGGTTATTGGAGTCGTTTATAGTCGTATTATTGACTGATGCTGACAATATCTGTTTGTTTGTATTCTGCACGGAGGACAGACAAGAGTGTTCTCATTGATGTTTCACAATTACCCGATCAGACGATGCAATCAGTAGATGTTGTGTTTAGGTCAGAATAGCACGGCACACCACACTGTTTAAAAATTTCATTTTTTTAAATGAAGTACACTAGCTAAGTTATCCCATTGCATGTTGAATTTATCCTGAAACTTTATACCTTACATAAGTTTAATGTAAGTGTTATACTATCACTTTGTTCCTATTTAATAAAGAGTTTTTAACTTTACAATATTTCTATCTGCGGAAGGATAAGTATGATAGACTGGTAGTGACATTCTCCTGTTAAAATTTCTCATTTAGAACTTAACATTTCTCACTTCCAATTTGACAATTATCTGTTTTAATATGTTATGACTCATTGCATGTATTAGTCAAATAGGAAAAAAATTGTATTAACAAAAATACCGAACTTCAAGGTAAATAGAAAAAGGAAAAGTTCATAAAAACTGACTAAATAAAACGCTAAACTTTATCAAACAGCATAATGTATGGAAAACGGCTGTCATATTCCTGACTTGGTACATGCATTTATCGAAGAAAATGGTGGGTTAAACCTGGTTTTATGACTAGCTTAACCTTCCACTTATTTATAGTTCCGTTATATTGACAAAATTGGGTAGGCTACCCGATCAGACATAATAGGGTGAGAATAATTTGGATCCAGCAGCCAAAATTCTGTAAATAAACATACTACAACACAGCTGACTAACACATTCAAACAAATATTACAAGATCTGACAAAGACGCAAAGACAAAATTATTGTAGTTGATAGTAACTCTGAAAAAGACGCCAACAACATTACATAAGGTTATACAACATAAGGCCGTACTATAAAACCAGTTTTAATCCAACATTTTCTAAGAAAATGCTTGTACCAAGTCAGGAATATGAACGTTCTTTTCCAATCGTTTGATGTATTTGAGCTTTTGATTTTAATAAGGGACTTTGCGTTTTGAAATTTCCATGGAGTTCCGTTTTTTTGTTATACTAGTATACACTTTCCTGTAAAGTAAAAAATCAACCAAAATATAAATAAAAGTGAAAACAAGACCTGACATCCAATGGTTATATATTGAGGATGAGGAAAATAGATCAAGAAAAGCGCATTAAACGCACAAAATTTCATATGTGTTATTTTATGTTTAAGAACAGTAAAAATAAAAAATAAGATGATATGGTATGGTTACCAATTAGACAATTATCAACCAGAGCCGAAATGACGCAGAAGTCCATATAACTCTAAAAAATGAAAACAACACGTTATAAATTTAATGCGTTCGAAGCGCTTTTCTGGATTTACCTTCATCAGGAACGCTCAAAGCCGAATATTTGGAAGCCAAGGATATATAAATCCGAAACCGTTGACGAGCTATATTATCAAAAAATGACCTAAAATAATAGCCAAATCCTTCTAAGGCCAACTTTTTTTGAGGGAATTGAAACCTTAGTTTCTTTGTAATTTCAAAATTTATAAACGGGTAAATAATATAATGATATGAAAGATTTCGAAAAACACATGTTCCAACAAACAGAGAAGTAGGTTCCAAACCATTTTACACCGTGTCCAATAAAAGATAACGTGGTTACTACTTAAATACTTTACTTCTTATATTTTTGTAGGTGAATTGAATATCTACATGTGGTTATATAGTTTCTTGATTAATTAACCATCTTTCGTGTAAGATGTCTTAACGTTATATTCTCCAGTAACCAATATTTCTGTCATTCCGATTAAAAACGCAGGTCAATAACCTCTAAGATTGGGTTTTTTGTTTTCAATATATTTCTATTAATCAAAGACCTTTTAAAACAACTTTGTTGAATAGAAATTGGTTTTTTTTCTTTTTGATTGGGAAAACCTGCACACTGTAGAATTAGATTAATAAAACATTTGATCTTTATAAATTAAACTGCAATAGTGTAAATGTTTTATATTAAAAACTTTTGACATTTTGGATCTTTTATTGTTCAAGAAAAATTACAGTTAACCTTGATTGACCAATATTAGAAAAAAATTTGCTAATAACACCACCTTCCCTAAACATAATATTTGAAAAACACTCAAGACTATTGTTTTAGCAAACTTAACATTAGTGAAAACTCTAATAAGTTGAAAACGAAGGTCAATATTACGGTTTCAATCGGGGTCTTGAAATCATCTCTTTTGTCGTAAATTTTGTTCTCAACCGACCCTCATTGCCGATTTCTAGATGAAGGACAATATATGACGCAGATTTAACTGCATCTGTGGTATCTCTTATTGCACGTCCTATGGGATATATAAAATCAACAAAGTCACCAAACTTTACTAATCTGGTAAAGCGGAACGTGAATTTAAATGGTAATGCTAGCTTATTTCAATTATTCAAGCAAAGCTCATGTATGAAGAGAAAATATTGCAAAATTATATATAGATATCAATACTTATACGGACGCCATCACAAGTTGGTTGACCGTTATGGAATAACCATTTCACAGATGATATCGGATATGTTCCTTATGTCGTAACTACAATACCCTTCCCTTTTCACGAATGTGACCTACCGAATTAGACTATTTACCGGATTTGTAATAACATAAGCAACACGACGGGTGCCACATGTGGAGCAGGATCTGCTTACCCTTCCGCAGCACCTGAGATCACCCCAGTTTTTGGTGGGGTTCGTGTTGCTTAGTCTTTAGTTTTCTATGTTGTGTCATCTGTACTATTATTTGTCTGTTTGTCTTTTTATTTTTGGCCATGATGTTGTCAGTTTGTTTTCGATCTGTGAGTTTGACTGTCCCTCTGGTATCGTTCGTCCCTCTTTTATAGATTATCGATGTTTTTTTAGACGAGGGGGTGTTTCTCAGGTACAATCTCATCGAAGATCAATAACCCGGGGATGAGACGTAGCCGAGAAACATCATTGAAAGACGAATGATATAATAAAGACTGAAAACGGGGAATGCGTCAAAAGGACAACAACCTGACCAAGGAGCAGAAAAACAGCCCAAGGTCACCAATGGGTTTTAAGCGCAGCAAACAAAATCTTGCACCCGGCATGGGCTTTAACTGGTCCCTATGCTTAAGGTTCCTGACTTGCGGCGATGTTTTAACATAATTTATGAGATCTCAACCCTCCCCTTTACCTCTATCTTTTTTAGAATAAACAAACATACAGCAAAACGCACAGTAAAACTTAGTTCAAAAGAAGTCCGAGTCCTATGTTAGAATAGGTAACAGAAGAAACTAATCATATTGACAATGATAAACATAAAACAAAGGACTATTAGCAGTAACTGACATGCCAGCTCCAGAACTCAATTAAAATGATTGAAAGATTATGTCTTCATCATATAAAAATTAAGCACAATCCCTCCAGTTAGGGGTTTAGTATTATGCCATCATAAATTATACGAGAAGGGCATAACCCGTAGCATACGAACAACTGGTTTTAGAATAAATGTGCTTATTTCCGATGCAAAGACCCTATGAGTGAATCAATATCAATTTTGAAAAAAAGCAATCTTTAATGATTTGACAACAGTATCGTAACTATATATTTTGTGAATAAGTCAATATAAAGGTTTAGTTAGCTTTTGAGGTGAAAGACGAAATTTTTGTGCTTTGTATAGAATATTACTAAAAAAGATTGGATGTGAAATACATGAACGTATAAGATATTTGCATATCATATATTTATGAATATTATCCTTGTATCGATGATAAAATTTAGTAAAAGATTTGACAAGTTTGACAAGTTGGTCTTATAATGTTTCAGTAATACAGAGATTTCTTTCGTTAAAATCAAAAACGTTGTTACATACACGAGCGAATCGAACATGTTGTGATATATAAACACTATACATTATTGCCAAGGGAACGTCACCATCTAAAAACAGTTAATTAACAATAGGAAATGAAAAATCTTCTCTTTATCGTTACTGTTGGTATAAGGCTTCCCGTAAGAGATATACTAGTAGATAGCAAAATCTAGGAAAGGACAGTGTTCATTGTTAGTATTAGCTTTATTTAAAGTAAGTTTAGGGTACACACTGAAGTCGTAATTATTTTCTGCTTCTCGCTATTTTGACTGTGACGTCATTGATGTTTACAATGACAAAGCCACGTTTGCCCTTAGTTTCTGACGATAATTTTCTATCTCAAGTAAGTAGCATGATGTTAAAAGATAATCACAATAATAGATCAAAGGAAAAAACCACAAAATAGCAATGATACAAGATCACAAATCACAATGTAAATATGAAAATATCCGATGACTGTGAAAAAACTATTTATAGAACATTCAGAATTTAAATAATAAAAATTGGTGAAAACCCATAATACAACAGAGGCTTTAAGACCAGTTCAATCAGATATGGTAATCTGATATTAAAACATCAAGAAAGGCAAAAAGCTAAAGATCTTCAAAAGAAATTAGAACTGGAAGAATACATTTACTTCCTTGATTTTCAAAATTCGGTTACTTTTTTTTAAATTTTGAACAACAAATACACAACTGCCAAAAGAACGTCATATGTGGCAACATATAAAAAGGGATAACCACGTTTGTAGCTTATTTACAAAGAGACAAGTTGGTGTTGGAATGCACGACTTTTGCACAACAACAAAAGAAATATAAACAAAAACTTATTTACTAAAAGACCCAACGCACTTAGATTTTTAGAACTGTTGTTCTATTACTAAAAAGCAATTCACAAGAAAAATGTGTATTCCTATCAACTGTGTCTGTCCTCCTGACTAAGCTTTGTTATATCAGATCTTATTTTTTATATTGTGCATCTCTCATTTCTGTATTTAAATTATGTTTACTCTATATACAATAGATTTTCTCTGTTCAAATGGTATACATTGGCTGTATGAGAATTAAGTTAAATATATGTCTATAGCATCAAAAATGGCATGTTGATGATAGTTTTAGACTCAAATGGTTTCCAAATATAAACTATAAGTTCTTTTTCTGTTCCAAATATGTAGTGTTTTCAACTTCTAAGAAGACCGGAAGACTGGAAATTGATTATATGTAGATAATATTAAGGCATGTGTCAAAATATTCTATGTCGCAAGAACACATAGCTAGTACTGAATTTGTTGGATCAAAAATGTGTTATGGTCACAGTGATGATTTTGACAGCTTCTTGAAAAAAAGTAATTAATTCAGTCTTGAAATATGATACTTCTTGTGAAGTGGAAACATAATTGTATCAAAATATTTTATTTCATAATTCTTCTGAGATTACTTTTGATTGATAGTGCTGCCATTAAGGATCTACAATATATAAATTAAGACAATAACCTACATAAAATCCTTTGAAATTTTTTTCTTGTATTAATATATATTTATTTCTTTTGATGTCGATCAAAATAAGTATGTACCTTAACTGCTATCGGTTAAACAATACGTCACAGACTTATTTTCAGAAGAATATACGTTGAAATAAATGGATTTAAGATAAGGCATGTTTTAACTTGTATTTCAACCTTCATTAGAATTATTAGAATATGAATATATCATTATATGATACGCATGCGCAATAGTTACAAATCAAGCATCGTTTATGTTTAATTTCTGTTTTATGGAGGTTTTTTTATTGATTAGTGTTTTACGAAAATATTATATTATACAGTATACAAATAGAGAGGATTTTTTTTTTTCATTTTTGTGAAGTCAATAATCGATACATAGAGAATATCAAACGGCTTTTTCAATATCACATCCGTATCAACCCGAGACACCAATATAATCCCAAGAGCTCTGCTCCAGGGATTATATTGGTTGAGGGTTGATACGGTGTGTGATATTGAAAAAGCCATATTATATACATATCCCACGTAGATGTTTTTTATGTGTCATGTCGTCATACAGAATAGGGGTTTGACATGACGTCAAACAGATTAGAGGTTTGACATGACGTCATACAGATTAGGGGTTTGATACAGCCGTTGCAACAGTGACTGAAATTGATGACGTGACGTCACTCAGATTAAAAGTGTAATAAAGCCTTTTCAACCGTGACTGATATCGATTTCATCACGGTTGCTGATACAGCATGATTGCCGATTACCGTATTACACTTGCAATTTATCTGTATTTACTACTAAGTATATAATAAAAAGTAATACATTAGACACCTTTGTATTAAGGTTATTTTAGGAACTTTCCACGATACCAATTAGGTTGAAATGGATATTAAAGCCATTATATTAAAACTTATTCATATAGTTCATATGGATGACAAATGATAATATGAAATTCGAGATTATATATACTATTTCTCACATTTGAAATTTTAGACTTGAAATTCAACATCCAAATTCTAGATTTGAAATTTGAAATTCAAAATTGAGTTAGAAATTTAATAAACTGAAAACAATATCTGGAATTACCTATGGAAGAAAAAAAAGATCGACAATATTACATTGACACCTTTATCCTCTTTTTTGACCAAGGAATAGATTACCGTACCAGTATTTGGCAAAACCTTTCGGAATTGTGGGTCCTCCATGCTATTTACCTCCATAACTGTTTTTATTTGAGTCTTGTGTTGACGAAACGTGCGTCTGTCGTACAAATTATTAATCTAGGTATTAATGACTAGTTTATTCTGTAATATAAATACAATGGATAAGCGTTGATTCTTGAAAAGGAAACCATGAGCCCGGAGGGCGAATGGTTTGTTTTTCATGAATCAACGCTTATCCATTGTATCTATAACTTAAACTATTGTGTTAATGTCTTTTCAAAATTGAAGCATTTGGTATTGTAAGTGAGTTTAAATAACCATGTTATCGTGTCCAACGATGCATCAATAAATCTATGATCACAATTAATTGGTTAAAAAAAATACAAATATAACACAACACGTCTGCCTTTAAAGATCTTTATATTTTCAGGCATCTGAATATTATCCATTATCCGTTTTTACAAAATAAGACATATTCGAACTTATTACTATTGATTGAGAATGGAAATGGGGAATGTGTTAAAGAGACAACAACCCGACCAAAGAGCATATATGAAGTATATATAATGAGTATGTGACCGCAATTTCTATCAAGAAGCCTAATTCTAGACGCATCACGATTTTCTCGCATAAGAATTTGCGAATAACCATTTCTAAAATTAAATTATGTAGTAAAACAGATGAAATCATACTATATTTATAAAACAAAAATGGACAAATAGAATGTAATCATTTTCGTTTCAAATATGTGAAATAGCCAATAATAATCCAAAAATAAACGGTAAAACTCGCTATTATTACAAAAATATCCACAACAACATCCAAAACAAGAACCCTCCTCCTCCCCCCCCCCCCCCCCCAAAAAAAACAACAAACTAAAGAATAGTGACAACAAAGAGAATACCTTTAACTCATTTATCCTAACCATGCTAATCTCGCGGCTACCAAATTATACTATACGATTGCCAATTGTGTATATATAAAGGTACAAGCCCTGTGTGTCCGTTGTACCGATGTATATCATATGTTCATTTATATATATATATAATAGACATTTTTTTGTAACCCATTGGTAGCCGAAAGGTTTCGTCGATATGTTAATGTCAGTCACACATAACAGATTTCAAGGACGGGTTCGATTCTTAGTGAAGGCATATAGAAATTACAAAAGTTAAAAGTAAGTTTTTAAATTAATTCCATTAGTGAACAGAAATCAGTAAATTAGTCAATTCAAAATTAATGAAATTAGGCACACAAAGGAAACAATTGAAAATAATTTGGTGAGTCCATTTCAGCGACAGATTAAAGCAGCGTTGATTTTAGAAAAAGAATCCACGGTAAATGAATAGGCTGACGTCACGACAATGGTTTAAATGTTCCTACCAAGTTTTCGTCTTTTCATAGTTTTTTTTTCTTTTTTTTTTTGCCATGCCGTTGTCAGTTTTTCTTCTACTAATGAATTGAGGCTGCAGATCATAAATCCGCTGTGTTACTGAATTGTTTATCGGGTAATGTGTGATAATAGGGAAATAAAAAGCAGACTTTCATGTTTTGCATGATGCCTTAACAGAAATAGATTGTACTATATTTATACCTACGGGTCATGTGTATATACTCTACCGTTATTATTTTTTATAAACAAACAATGTCTTATCTTTGATTACTGCTGCTTTCATTCAAAACTAGTGTCCCGAATCGGTGCAAATTACAGCTTATCATTTTTTAAGACACCGGTCTGCTGTTAGATACTGTGTGTTAAATCTTAGATGTTTTGCGGTTACTTTTGTCGTTTGGTTGCTGCATCAATTAATTTATTCTTATCATTATTTTGTTGCTTTGGTCTGTATACAGCACTTTAATAATTTTGGAATTTTATCAAAGAACATTTTCCGCATATTTTAAATTTTAGAAATGAGTTACATTTATCTCCTTTTAACTTTAATTAACATATTCAGTGGTTGAGTTTTCTGTCATATCGGAATGTTATTAAGCTGTTTCGGAGAATGATATGTTGATGACAGATCTCTAACACCTTCTGTTCAATTCATTCACAACTCTTCTAAACTTGGGACGATTTAGAGCTCGATGTATTGTATATTCACCTGTTTTTAAATGAATACTGAATGTTAATCCCTATGTTTTATTTTTGTCTCCGCGTTGTTGTCGAATAACCGTTTAACTACAAAATAGATATACATATACACTACACTCTTTGGACCTATAAGCTTGCACGTTGCAAATCAATCAAAGCGGGCAGTCTAATACGAATTATCGTAAGTTCATTATTTTGTAAAATGTTTTCGTCCTGAAACATGAAATATTTGCCACTTAACATTATGCAGTCCACCAATAAATGTGTTATATATGTTTTTATCATGTTGTCCGAAAAATAATCACTTGTTAGAAAAATCAAATGAATGTAAACAAAGCGAAAATAAACAAAAGCTATTTAACAGGCCACAGTTATACCAACAGGGCGAGTATTGGGTGTTGGTTTGAAAGCTATAGTTTTTAAAAACTTGTTATGAAACATGGCGTTGAATATTGTTTCTTGAGTTATTTTCCTTTGATGAAAATATTTCATCAGTAGTTAAAAGATAACAGTTCAAGTTCTGCTATTGAATGTAAGATTTGTTAATTGAAAGCTCCAATATAAAATTCGTATTAGCGTCTCCATTTGATATTAAACCGAGATCACTAGAAAAAACATAATGCAGATACGAAAAGGTATATATGAAACAGACGTTAATATAATGGAGGAAAATAGTCTATCCTTTATTAACATCGACAACCTTTATATTTTATTACTTTGAATCCAAAAAAGTCTTTCAAAGGTTTGAGTTTGATTGATGCAATCCTGTTAGAATACAATAACCACATACAATCACCTATATAATATTGGTAAGATTTGAGATAAACAAGATTATTTTTTCCATATTGGAAATAGAATAAATTTCCATTTCAAACGGATCAATCGGCTTTAACACTTTATTACTTAAGGTACGACCCGGTCAATATTATCTCAAATAATCTATTCCAGGTTAGAATGCGTTGGAATGGTCGTGGATTAATCTAAACTTTTGACATCATGGATCTTTCAGTGTTCAACAATATTTACTGAACGTTATTTTATTGTTGACCTACAAAAGATAACATACTGCTTATAACTCCGCCTTCCCTAGGCATTACATATGAAAAACACCAAAAGTTATCATTTTAGCAAACTTCACTTTTCTAGGAGCTAGAAGAATGCTTTAATACCTGGAAATTGAACGTCAATATTGACAGAACCACAATAATGGTATTTGCTATGAGTGGAAATAAAAACAACCTTAAATTTTACTTCTGATCATAACGATATCTATATCGTTATTGATTGTTGTTATCTTGGTATCACGTTCTCTAAAACATGAATTGTTTATTTGTTTATTGTATGAAAATTTAGCTTTTTATAGAAAATACTATCTGAAATGGCAATGAAAGTGCCGTATCAAATGTTGCAAATAGGCAGGATGTAGCAGTCCCTTAATTCTCAGTTAATAAAATTAGTAAGTCTTTTCTGATACATGGGTGTGAAGAGTGGAAGTTAAGTTTAATGATTTGATGGAAAAGTCCGTTTAAAATTCGTCAAATATTAACCTAGTTTGAAAATTTCAACACCCAACTAAATGGTGTATGGCGAACTAGGGCTCCTATCATAGATTCATACACAAAAACTTGACTTGCTTTTTTTATGCAGAATTATTCGTGGTAAATAGTCAAGAAGAGGAGGAAGATACCAAGGAGACATTCCAAACTCATAAGTCGAAGAAAGTCCTGATAACGCAACGGCGTAAAATGACGAAAAGACGAACAGATCTAGAAAACAATACATAAAACACTAAAGATGGAGCAACACGAAACACACTAAAAACCAGGGATGAACTACTGTTGCCTTTATTTAAAAACCAGGGATGAACTCGGGTGCTCCGGAAAGGAAAGGATCTCCAACAAATGACACTCGTCGTGTTGCTCTTGTATGTTCTAATCATGTGATAGTCTAATGCGGTGATATCACAATCGTGGACAAGAGGACGCTAAAGTGTTCTCTGTGACACAGACAACCCATAACAGTCAACCAACTCGTGATGCATATATATATGGCATCCGAAAAACTTTCGAAGGGATGAATTCAACTTCACCACTTAGTACCATTGGTTCAATAGCTTCCTTGTAAGCTACATCCCTTTTTCGAGAAAAGTATGATAGCAAACACAATCTGTGGAATATCGTATCAATTTGGACAATTTTGACATATGTGAAACATGTGCAACCGCTGCTGTAATGTTGCTATATAGAAATGGAAACTTCATAATTGGGAGGTAAACTTCATCCTTTTTTTTTTTTGGTAAAGTTATTTCACAAATGCTCCTCATTGTCAAATTCGAGATGAAAATCAAGATATGAGGCAGACTTAACTGTATCTGTGGTATCCTTTATAGATCCGTTCAATATAGTAACTCCGGAGTATAAGATGAGAGGACATCATCTACATAGCAGAATGTGACGTTGATTGATAATGTTGGCCTCTTTTTATTCTTTCTGAGAAGCTTTTGTATGATGTCAAAATATTGTTATATTATGTTTAGATATCGATACTACATGATTTAGAAATATTGAAACATCAATAAATGCAATAATCTTTAGAACGTGATTTGAACTTTAAAAATACTTCAACATCCTGGATTTTTCAATTCTGCAACATTTGTTTTTTACATTTAGAACAACAAATACACAACTGCCAATAGAACGTGATAACATATAGAAAGGGACAACCACGTATGTAGATTATGTACCAACAGACAAGTTGGTGATGAGTATAACTACATTTTTGAATGCATGGCTTTTTTGCCCAAGAACGAATCAAATATATGATAACTTAATTGATTGACAGATACAATTAAGTTTTTAGAACTAATGTCCTGAAACTGTATGTTTAAAACATGTATATATGATTGTGTTTGTCCTCATGGCCGAGATAAGATGTTATTTGTTTAATTGTGTCTCTCTCATTTCTGTATTTATAAAACGGTTACTTACACTTCGTTTTCTCTGTGCATATGTTATGGATTTGCTCAATGAGAATAAAAAAATTATACATTTACAGCATCTACAACGACATGTTTTGATTGATGATGATTGTTTTAGACCCAAATGAAACACTGTTTACCAAACACGAAATAGGCCACTTCACGGTTACTGCAATCATATAAGATAGGAGGCATATTTTCATAATAGAAAATTCTTTGAAAAACACGAGAAACATCATTGGAACAGAACATTTGCTTGGAAACATACATAGGTTTTTCCAATACTTTTTTTACTATTTCCACCCCCATTTAAAAAATATTCCCCTATTTAATAAGGCTGTCATAACCGGGAATAGATTTTTATAAATGTTAAGCCTGGTATCTATGATGAGTTTATTTATAAATTGATGTTCTATTCTAAATGTGTAGTGCTTTCAATTTCTGAGAAGACCAGAAGAATGATTGATTGTTAGTAACATTAAGTCATATATCAAGTATTCCATGCCGCTTCTAAATGAGAACAATTAAGTTATACACAATAAGTGGGATCTAAAAGGTGTTATAATCACAGTTAATATTTTGACAACTTCTTGATAAAAAAAAGTACTGCGCTTGGTCTTGAAATCAGACACTACTTAAGGCGTTGAAAGATAATTGTATCAAGTTTCTAAATACTTTTATTTTACCATTCGTAGATTTCCATAATCGATAGTACTGCCAGTAGGTATCTACATAATACAGAATAAGACAATAACCTACACAAAAAATCTTTGAAACTTATTGTATTAATTCATATTTATTTCCTTTGATGTCGTTTCAAATAATTATGTAATTTAGCTTTTATAGCTTATACAAAGCTTCACATGCTACTTTTCAGGAGTATTTACTTTGAAATAAATAGATTAAGAATAATACATTTTATAACTTGTAATTTATCCTTCATAATAATCATAAAAATATAAATAGACGATAAGCCTGCAAAATAATTACGACTCAAGCATCCATAATGTTTAATATCTGTTTTATAGATTCAACAAAATAATTGGACGCTAATATATTTATAGTAGAAAGTAAGCGAAAAGTGATGATTTTTTTCTCTTTTGTGCCGAAACTTTTCTATATAAAAAAAAAATCCATTAGGCGCTTTTGTATTCAGGTTAGTAAAAACGTTTTACGATAAAAATGAAGGGTATACAATATATTTAACGTAGTTCAGTATGTTGAAATGTGTTTTAGTCCAGAATGATAATATGAGATTCGAAGTTGTGTATCCAATTCTCAAGTTTGAAATTGATGACTCGAAAGTCAAAATTCATAAAATCAAACCATTATAGGCCAAAGTACGGTCTTCAACACGGAGTCTAGGCTCACACCGAACAGCAAGCTATAAAGGGCCCCAAAAATTACTAGTGTAAAACCATTCAAACGGTAAAACCAACCGTCTAATCTATATAAAAAACGAGAAATGAGAAACACTTATGAACCACATCAACAAACGACAACTACTGAACATCAGATTCTTGACTTTGGACAGGTGCAAACAATTGCAGCGGGTTTAAACGTTTTAATTGTACCAAACCTTCACCCTTATCTTAAACAATAGTGTAACATAATAGCATAGAAAGACACACTATAAAATATCAATTGAAATGGCTTAACTCAATCAAAAGACATATTAACACCAGTGAACATACACTGAACAAATAAATTTGATCTATGATACAATGTAGATACAAAATAAATAAACTATGGGAAGAATAATTAAAGTAACATGTTGTACCGCTTTGAAATGTTAAACAGTTTAAGAAAAACAATATGCTTGAACAAAAATATCAGCCATTTGCAATTACTTTAAACACAGGTAAATAAAAATAATTTTGTTGTTAGGTATACATGTACAGTTCAAAATGAGAAAGGAAATATTTTTACAAATTAAATAATTTTGATGTTCATAGTACGAAGAAGTGAAAATTTATAGTAATACCAAACACTTATCAAAGCTGGTATATAGACCAGCTACAAACCTAAATAACATTAAATAACAAAAAAATATTACAGTTAGTATCAACAGGTCAAATAAACAAGAAAGTACGATTTGAGAGTACTCGCAATTACTGACTTATTTACAATTACTGTTTGCATATTTTTTCTGAACAGACATTGGGTTGAGTTTGTCAGTTTTTATAGACTTTCTCCTTTTTAACTTTATCTTGGAGTTCTATATGTTTGTTATACTTTTTTCTATCTCTGATAACTGCGGCTTTTAATCATAACTATCGCGAATCGGAGCAAATTGCCGCATATTTTTAGACACCGGTCTGCTGTAAAATACTGTGTGTTAAAGTTTAGATGTATGTTCGTTACTTTTGTGGTATCCTTAATGACTCAATGACGTATACCCCACATTTCATTTCTTCCTATTATCATTACTTTTGTTTTGCATTGATCTGTATACAGCACATTTATAACTTTGGAGAATTTTTTCATATATGTAAGAATTAAGAAATGAGATCTATTGGGTCACTTTTTAACATTTTGAACGAGTTGATTTTTTTTTATAATGTCAAAATGTTGTTTGATTGTTTTGGAAAATACGGTGTTAATGAAATTCAAATACTTTCTGTTTAATTTATTCACATTGTCTCAAGACGTGTGACGAATTAGTTCTTGACGTTTTGTGTATACACCTGTCTTTCGATGAAGCCTTTAAGTTAGCCTGTAGGTGCTTTTTTTTTATTTGTCATTGTGTTGTTGACTCATTGACTTTTAACCACAAAATAAATATATCTTAAAATTATAAAGGAGTGTAGGTTGCAATGTGTAAATGGTATTTTGTTTTAAAATTCACGGGGTTTGTTTCTACACCAAGAACCCTTAATTTAGGAGCGTATGCAAAAAGTTATATTTACACAAAGACTGTTCAATGTGTCAAAGGGTAGGGCGACATGTGTCATCCGGTGAACTGTTAACTTTTGAGGACTGTTACCGACTGAACTTGCACGTTGCAAATCAATCTACACGTTCAGCCTAGTACTAATCATTGTATATTCAATTCCTAGTTGCATGTTTTGTCCTGAGTATGCATATGATATTTGTCATTTGACATTAACTGGTCGATCAATGAATATATCATACATGTTTTAATCATGTTGTTCATAACGAAAACATCATATATCTGTCTACAAATTACTTGTTCAAAAAGCCCACAAATATAAACAAATCGTAAAAAAACTCTTTTTATAGGGAGAGTATTCGATGTTATCTTTTTCCAGCGATATTTAACATCTAAAAATACGACGTAAGACACATATCGTAAGAAATTATTTTTTAATCAATTTCCTTTCATAAAAATAGTTCCTGAGGAATTAAAAGCTACAAATAAAGTGTAAAAATATTAATTCTGTTTGCTACTCAATGTGTGACTTGTTCAATTAGGAGCTAGAAATTATATATATGTACGTGTCAATTTGATATAATATCGAGATCGTTAGAAAGAAAAACATGTAGATATGAACAAATATATAAAAAAAAAACAGCCAATTATATAATGAAAGAATGTATATCCTTTAATAACAACATCGACAACCTTTATGTTTTATTACTTTAAATCCAAAACAGTCTTTTAAAGACTTGAGCCTGATTGACGTAATCCTGTTAGCATACAATAATCAAATGCAATAACCTAAATTATATTTTCAGATTTGAGATAAACAGAATTATTTATTTTTTAAAATTGGAAATAGAATAAATTTACATTTCAAACGGATTAATCGGTTTATCACCTAATTACTTTTAAAAGGTATGATCCGTACAATAAAATCTCAAAGAACACTGGAGTCGGCGTTGATCATTCTCTTCCTAATTAAGACTAAAAAAACAATATATATTCTCAAATGATATGACAAATCGCCGTAATGTAAAAGTCAAACATTTAAAGAAAATGTTGTTGAGGTCTGCAAAACTGTTCTCAACAGTAAAATGCAGAATATGTGTCTGATAGAAAAAAATAAGAAGATTTAATATCATTACAATGTTACAACAATCCAACAGAGTTCCAATGATTAACTGTCTTCCTTATTTAACATTCCCAACCCCGCCGCCATCCCCAACCACCAGTAGTACTGATCTTCGGACGATATTATATTAAATGATCGTATTTATTTCAAACGAAATATCCGGTGAAGTGCACAGTAACGGGATCACCTAAACCTAATTACACATAACAAATAAAATATTAATCACTTGCAACATATTGGTTGATTGTTGTATGCTTAATGTGAAGAAGAAAACGTTTCATACATATACTAGTGAACGAATTCTGGTCTGAACCGATCATTCTGATCTTAACATCATCTGAACAGTCTGCACAATAAATTATTCAGGTAATTTAGTTTTGTTCAGTTGTTTTTAGACAATTCTTTATGCTGTTGATCTATACAGCTAAATAACAACTACTGGACAGCCTGAACATAGACTGAATAGATCTTAATTGACTTCAAGCGAATGATCTAATCAGTACTGAATTGACTGAAGTCTATAAGTCTGAAAATTTACATTATTCTTCGACAAAGATGTAGTATATCTGCAAACTCAAATCCAAAATATACAGAGGGATAATCAAACATTCGTTGAAATTTCTAATCTACCATTTGTAATTGTCATTTGAAATATAAAATAGCAAGATACTGAAATTAATTTGACACATAGAGTTTGCATTCAATTTCTTTTTTAATTCGTCAATGGTGCACGCAATCATAACATATTGTATTGATTAAGCATCAGACAGAGCGAAAGAAGATATTACAGCGAAATAAAAATCATGAGTCATTCAAATATAAACAAACAACATGGCAAAAGAACGAGCAATAGCAAAACAATATAGAGAAAACTAAATTACGCCAAATTAACCCACCAAAAACCAAGGGTGGTCTCGGGTGGTAGGGAGAGGTAACCAGTTTCTGCTCAACATGTGGGACCGGTGGGGTAACTGGTAAATTGATGTCATAAGTGTAACAATTAAAGAAAAAAAGACGGCATCGTTAGTATTACAAGTCGAGCATATCCGTGTTCATTTGTGTCACATATATACCACAGCGAAAGGAGTTCCTATAGGAAATTGTATTGTCTTTATTTACAGAAGTGCAACCTATGATAGGCAGTGTTATTTATTTATTTATTTATTGGTTTATCTATTATTTTACTTGTCTGAAACAGTTTTACAAAATTTGAACACATATATATCAAAGTCAAAGTGGTACATCTTTTTATTAATATTGGCATTAGGAATTATATGCACTTGAAACCTGGACTTATATAAATGATTTACAGGTTAAGTTTTTGTTGACTCTTATTAAAACTCACTGTTTGATTCTAGTCTCTCTTAACTTTAATGCACATTTAAACCTTAAAAGCGTTCGATGATTTTACCATTTTGTTTTATATTTATTCCTTCTTTCAAGAAAAGGGCTTCTGTCAACATCCTTAATATTAAATTGAAATCGTGATGTTATTTATTTTGCAACGGAAATGTATGTTATCCTGGAAAATGTTTGAAATAATAATGTTGTTATTCATCGATAATTGGAAAGTATTCGTATTTATTGTGTTATGGTGAATTACAAATGACTTACACGTTTTAATTTGTTCCAATTCACATATGTCTGGTTTAAAATTTGGTTTTGTTTCAGTATGTTATAATAAAATAATAAAATAATATTTACAGTTAAATTTTCAATGTGGAACTGTGTCGATGTTTTGTTTGATTATTGTATAACTGGGAACTGATCCCTTGTCAGTTTTATTGCAGTTTATCTACTCCTAAACTTAAACAAGGCTGGAATGAGGGTTGCCAATATCATTTCAATGAGTTTTAGCGATGTAAAATGGGCATAGAGCCTGACATTACGGAATTATATCGTAAGGTTATGTCACTTTTATGTTGATATTTAATCACTTATATGATATTTTGGGGGGATGAACATCAATTTGCCATTTTATAAAGTTTAACAAATGCTAAATGTATCATTTGTTTTCTGCAATAACATTTTCTTTTCAATTTGTCCCTGGAATTGTACAAGATACTGTCTGTCTGTACCGTCTATAAAACTACTGAATAGAATTGACAGTAAGGTACAGTTGCCGCTATTACAGTGAAGGACGACATGATTTTGTATTTTAGCAGGTTTAAAACTTTGAGCTTGCATGCAATAAATCACTGTAAACATTTATCCTTTTATTCATATTTTTATACGGCATTGTTTTGTATTGTTTTTTTTTTTTTTTTTTTTTTTTGTGATTGTGTTTTTATCTCAAATACCGTATTTTAAGAGCTAAGTGTTTTTCCTGTTTTTATTGAAATTATATTTTCTGCAAAGAACGTTCGTCCACCGATCAAGATTTATAAAGAAGGGTTGAGATCTAAAGGGTCTGGCTTAGACCTACTATGTGTTTAAGGTCGGAGGCCTCGTAAGTGATTGTCTAATAACGTACATGTCCTAATTGTAATGTTTGATAGTTTGATGCTTGTGATTGATCTTTAGCAGTTTCTGTTCGTTTGTTCGCAAACTTGTTTGACTCGGAACATGTCTTTTTTCGAAGAGTATTATAAGCCTCATGGTATCTTTTGGTTGTTTATGTCGTTAGGTAACTGTCTCATTAGTGTATACCTTACTTCACCTTATTTTCAGTATTATATGTTGTTATTACATTGGTTGTAATGAATTACATTGATTTCCCAGTGAAATAAAAACCGATAATTTCACATGTGAAATAAACGTGGTTATTTCACTCCTCTGACGTCATACAACAATAGGCGTTGTCAGGACGTCGATAACGTCGGATCAAAACAAATTGTGAATGCGTAGAAAAAGATACATTTTCTACTTTAATTTCATAAAAAAGCCATTTGCCAATGTAATAAAAAGAATAACTAATCAAAGAAATCAAATATCGAAAAATATTCAAATCGTGACCGAATAACACTGATAATTAACTCATGCGCTACGCGCATTCGTGAATTAATGTGTTGTTCGGTCACTCGTTGAATATTTTTCTCTATTTGAATTCTTCGATTAGTTATTCTATAATTATTTATAAAAGATGAAAGGTCGATGTTTATCTATTACCTGTACATTACAGTTACATCATATGTATGTGTGCCTATATTACTGCCAAATGAGATCAATGCAAACCACCATAAGTGATGTGTTGGTTCATTTGGGATTTATACATTCGCAGCCTTGTCTATATTTCTTCCTCATTGAACAATTAAATTGCAATTCAAGATATAAACCATGTCGCTTCTTGATATAGTCATACAAAAAAAAAAATCTTACATAAAGTACCGAACTCCAAGGTAAAGTAAAAAAGGAGGAAAACCACCAAACCAGACAAAACCAAACGGTAGACTATTTCAACCTACGGAACGAATGGAAAACAACTGTTATATTCTTTTTTTAGAGGAAAATTGTGGATTCAAACTGGTATTATAGCTAGCTAAACATCGCACTGGTATGTCAGTTGTTTATTGTTCCGTTATTTTGACTATATATTGACATAATTAAAAGTCAATTATATCTAGTTTTTGCATACTTTTTCCAATATAGGTATTATTGCATTCGAATTTAATACTTTTTGCGAGTACTACGTTTATATTCTACTATTGGTGCGTGTCCAAATTTTTCAATAATAGAAGAATTAAAGTCATCTCCTGATACTCAAGTTGTATTAACAATTCTCACATAATATATGTATTATCTATACATTGTGAAGTGATTGCTAATCCCGAAAAGTATTTAAAATAATATATGTAACACGAACATAGTGTCTAACAACGTTTGCTTTCTAGCAGAGTATTTGCACTTAGTATCATTAAATAACCACAGAACGACTACTCATTTGTTTTCATTAGCATGTATTGAGAACAGAATTGCATAATAGCATATATTTTACAAACTGCGTAATTTACTTCAATAATTTTTCATCAAAAGTGATTTACCATATTAAATATTGCTTATGTCGCAATGTTTGGATATAGCATTTTGAATAGAGGTTTTAAAAATGCCTTGCATATCTTTAATTGTCAAATGAGACACAATATACTTTCGAGGTTACTGTACTAAATAGAATATCAAAATATTGGAAAATCAATGGAGACATTAAAGAACGTAACAAATGAACAGACGATAAAAAATTATCACAGAACCAAGACAGGGGCCTGTCAGCAGCAGAGTGCACTCAGTATGACAAAATGCAGAATTGACAAAAGAAACAATCTTGGATCAATCGTATAAGTTGGAACTGAATTGGAAAAAGGACAAACTGTTGTCTCTAGAAAAAAACAGTTCGCCGTTTATGTCAACAACAATGTTAATTGTACCTACATCTTCTATAATAAGGACACTAAAGTAGTTTCTAGCAGTTTTGCAAATGTAATTTTGCCCAGTCTAGAAGAATACTGTGTTGTTCTTTCGTTCATATTCTTCTCTCCTTTATTTTATAGAAAATGCCGTGTCTGCGTCCAGTGAGAGAGGTCTGGTAGATAAAAGTTTAAGTTCCATCAAGTCAGATGTTCGTTAATTTAGATGAATTTGGTTGTCCTGTTCAGGTTCATGCTGATCATATATCTATTTGTTTTTAATTCTGCTCTCTTTTGCGTGAGCTTCCTATATAAGCAACGCAACATTTGGATTAAAACATATTTCCACAGATTGATAAGAGAACATATTTCGTATTTCCAAACTTAATTTTAATATAGGACCTGGAGCTCTTCTATTAACATAAGAAATAAAATCTTAATAGAGTTAAATAGATGACTTGCTGGACCAAACATTAAATTGGCACTTACAAAACAGATTACTATTATAGTTTAATAATATCGTTCTTTAGGGAACTTATTTAATAATACTGTTGAATGTGTAACTTGTAATTATGAAACGTTGAATAAGCAATAAAAATTCCCTAGAAATGATTTTGAAGACAATGATGAATCACTTTATCTTTCAAATGAATATATTATTAGCTCTTAACACTTTTTTTTTCGTCTATACACGAATATTGTCTCCACAATATTTTACAGAATTCAGTAAAAAATAAATACATGCTTGTTTTTTCAAAAATTTCCTGTTTACAATTTCCTCAGTTGCCCAGGATGCAGACTAAGGATCCCCGTCTACAATTTAACCAAATGCCCGGAAATCAGGAGGCTAACAAAAAGTAAAATCACAAATATACTGAACACGGAGGAAAATTCTTAAAGGAAAGTCCCTAATCAAATGGCAAAATCAAAACCTCAAACACATCAAACGAATGAAAAGGTCCACTATGTTCTTTAAGATACAACAATTTCAGTATTCATTACCAGAAAAATTGTATGATAATAATAATAATAATAAATATTCTTTTAAATGACAATATATGAAAAAGAATATCTTTCTAGAATGTAATACTAAATAATATAACATTATACCATAATAAAGAGTGCACCTCTGAACAATTGATTACCTAATACATGTTTGATTTCCAAAGATTCAAAACATCTGTAGATGACATTTTTCTCATATTTAATTTTGTTTCTTTTTTCCACAAGGACAATTTTGTCAAAATAAAAAAAAGAAATTTACAAGTAATTTTGGTTCGATTGACCACTGTTATATCCATTAAAGCGGGAGGTTTGGCTAGCCACAAAACCAGGTTAAACCCACCATTTTTTTCTTAAAATGTCCTGTACCAAGTCAGGAAAATGGCTATTGTTATCTTATAGTTCGTTTCTGTGTGTTATGCATTTTAGTGTTTCTGTTGTGTCTTTTTTCTCTTCTTATATTTGATGTGTTTCCCTCAGTTTTAGTTTGTAACCCGGATTTGTTCTTTCTCAATCGATTTATGAATTTCGAACAGCGGTATACTACTGTTTGCTTTATTTATCTCCCAAAATCGTACAATGTTCTAGATTTTCATAATTCAATTGAACATTCAATAAAATGCAGTAAAATATTTAGTTATACATAATAAAGTATATATATATTCCTACTTTTGAATTTTCTTGTTAGTTTTTATTGTTCTTGTTTTTGCTAAGGTGTGTGTATGTGTTTTAGTTTAAGTTTTGTTCTTTCTGGGGGAGGGATCCTGCCTTTGTGCTCTATTTTGTTTTGTTTTGTTTTGTTTTTTTCTTTTTTTTTTGTATGTGTTTTAGTATCTGTCAAATAAAATAAAGATACGAACACAAAATACTTTGTGAATTCTTACAATTTGCATCTTATCCTAGAAATGGCCGTATTTCTAATTCTTTTCTTACGTTTTAAATATCTCCTGCCCTTGTAAATAATAATGTTATGCATCGGTAAACGAAAATGATCAAAATCTCCTGTGCTAGAAAATAACAGCTAAACGAATTGCATCGAACCCAGTTCAACTACAAAAAAGACCGCTTTCATACCTTTACGCAGTTTCTAGACTGACTTAAAAGAAGGAGCAATATCGTCCTTGTAAGCATTAGCCCATTATAAAGAAAGTCATTACAGGCCTGGCATTTTGTTTGAACTGGGGTCATAGTGAATGTTTTTTCGTTGTAATTGAAAAGTGAAACGCTCTTTTTTTGTCGTAAAGTTTAGTTTTCAACCGAACCTTTTTGTCTACTTCAAGATGAACGATTTAGGAGGAACTGTCACAACAATGAATACAACACATTCCACATTTACCAATGAACGAAAACTGATTTAATTTAACCTGGTGGTCAGTGTGCTCTGTCTATCTCATTTTGATGATGTAATAGGCGATTTTACATTTTCAGCTGTATTATATCATATTTTGTGAAAGACAAAATATTTCGCAAAATCTAATTAAGCAAAGTTCTGTCTTGCTACTTACTATTAGTATATTAATCTGTTAACATACAAATGAATTTGTGAAAGAAACGACTGTGTTAAATTGGCTGTATTAAAATAATTGCAGTAATCTAAAGACCTGTCTGCATTGTTATTTATATCTTTATTTATGTAACTATTTGTTTTACTCCTCTAAAACAGTTGTTTCGAATTTAAAACATATATATCAAGGTCGAAGTGGTATATCTTTTTATCAATATTGATATAAGGAATTATATGCACTTGAAACCTGAACATATATAAATGATTTACAGGTTAAGTATTTGTTGACTGTTATTAAAACTCTCAGTTTGATTCTAGTATTTCTGAACTTAAATGCACATTTAAACCTTAGGAGCATTGTGGTTATGTAATGGCCTTAATCTTACATTTATTGTGTCTATGTCATGCACTTTGTATATTTCTAGGTCATATTTAAATAAAGTTCTTACGACTTAAACATGCATAACTGAGGATAAAAATATGCAATCGATTCTAGTACCAATATATTTTATATTAATTTCATCTTTCAAAAAAAGATTCTCTTTCAACATCCTCAATACAAAATAGCAATCGTGATGTTATTTATTTGGCAACAAAATGTACGTCATTCTAAAAAATGTTTGAAATGTCGATGATTGTATTCATCGATGATTAGGTAGAATTTTTTTTCATACATCAAATTACAACGCTCCAAAGTTGAATTCCTTCACTTGCTTTGGGTACTCAAAAGGCCAACCTAAAGCCGGGAAAATGTATTATGTTTTTCCCTTAACATCAACACAAAAGGCATGATGGTTGTGAACATCTGTACTTTGAACTTAAGCGAGTTAACATGGGCATAGAGCTTGACATGAAGGAACTGGTTCTTAAAGTTATACAACTATAATGATCGTGTTCAAATTCTGTTTGGTAATATGGGGGGGGGGATAACATCAATTTGAAATCATTTCATCATTTGAAACAATGCTAAAATATTCAAATACAGTTACATCATATGTATGTGTGTCTATAATGCTGCTGCGTAAAACTACAATCAATAATGAACTGGACTTTTCTTAGAGGAATGTTGGATACAACTGCTTATACTTTGCGATAACAAAAGTGGGAATGGAGTTTTTATCTATATGTCAAAAATATAAATGTTGGCATTCTTTTCATTTTATTTATTAATTTTTATGGAGTGCGACAAATAAACGCAAAAATTCCTATTCATAACATAGATTTTACAAAATTTCAAAAGTGTCTATAAAAATTTAGAATAATGCCAACACTAGACGTTTTGTATGTATAAAAGGCGGCTGTTTGTTCAAGGTTATTGTTTTTTTTTTTTTTTTTAAATTGTTTAACATTTCACAGCGGTATACTACTTATGCCTTTATTTATTCACCCCTTATTTTATTGATTTTGTATTTACATTGTATCATAGATCGAGTTTATTCGTTCAGTGTATGTTCACTTGTGTTAATGTGTCTTTTGATTGAGTTAAGCCATTTCAATTGATATTTTATAGTGTGTCTTTCTATGTTGTGATGTTACACTATTGTTTCAGATAAGGGTGAAGGTTGGTACCTATTAAAACGTTTAAACCCGCTGCATTTGTTTGCCCTTGTTCTAAGTCAGGAATCTGATGTTCTGTTGTCGTTTGTGATGTGGTTCATAAGTGTTTCTCGTTTTTCTATTTTTATATAGATTAGAACGTTGGTTTTCCCGTTTGAATGGTTTTACACTTGTCATTTTGGGGCCCTTTATAGCTTGCTGCTCGGTGTGAGCCAAGGCTTCGTGTTGAAGACCGTACTTTGACCTATAATGGTTTACTTTTACAAATTGTGACTTGGATGGAGAGTTGTCTCATTGGCACTCATACCACATCTTCTTATATCTACTTAACATTCAAAGTCTCTTTTGAATATTAAATCATCTCGTCGATAAACCTTGACGGTATTCCAAGTACTTCATATTAGGGTTTTCTTAACTTTGAAACCAAAACATAAAATGCTTTGCCCCAAGACAAACTAGTGTGATATGGAAATGACTAGGAAACAAGTTAATGCTTAAGCCTTTTTTTTGTTACATCCTATTCAAATACAGATTGAAACGTATTCTAAAGTTTAACACATGTAAAGATGCTTTTAAAACATGTAAATAAAACACCGATAACGTTTTGAAATTGTTTTTAGTATCTATACATCCTTTTTATAAAGTATATGTGCCTATGCCAAGCTCTTAATCATTTCTATAAATGTTATGAGGAAATTAATAAGAAATAATTAATTTCAAAGATATGAAATCAGCACCAATATTTCAAACACCAATACCATTAAATAATAAAATACGATGTGTTAGTGTCTCAACTCACTAGCGATATATTTTTTCAGTCTTAGATCTTTAGATATAAGTATAGTAGTTTGATTTGTAATGTCCTATTCTCGATTTTGACATATTTACTTAATGTAAATGTGTATAGCGGGGATACATGTATATCAGAAGACGTTTGGCATGCCACAAAACCAGGTTCAACCCACCATTTTTTTCTTAAAATGTCCTGTACCAAGTCAGGAAAATGGCCATTGTTATTCTATAGTTCGTTTCTGTGTGTGTTACATTTTAATGTTGTGTTTTTGTTGTGTCGTTGTTCTCCTCTCATACTTGATGCGTTTCCCTCAGTTTTAGTTTGTAACCCGGATTTGTTTTTGTCTCTATCGATTTATGAGTTTCGAACAGCGGTATACTACTGTTGCCTTTATTAATCTGTCGATTTACCCGGTCTCAATTTGGAGTTTCCCTCAATTTTATTTTTGTTAACTTGATTTCTCTCTTCCCAATCGATTTACGAGATTCGAACATCGGTAGACCACTATGGACAAATTGTGATAAGCAAACTATAAACGTTGGCACCAAATGGGATCAACGAAAAGATGTAAATCAAATCGCGCAGTGCCGACCACAACAACTTGATGTGTTGTATCATTTGGAACGAATACAACCGTATTTGTTGTAAATACTTGATTTGCGTTAACTTCCGTATCTGCGAAATAAGTTTTTAATTTGAATTACGTACAATTTTTTCTATCCGGTTAGATTAAAAAAGAATCCGTCACTTGACATCATACTGATGAAGGATAATTGTTATCAAAAATATTAATTGATATTTGTATGTATTTACTTTTTTTCCCTTTTATATATTTTGGTGTAGGTGTAAACTTTTTTGAGTTATATTCATTTTAATTACTGTGTACAGTAGCGTGTTTCAAAACGAACCGACGACTTCAAAAGAACAATTGTTGACGTTAATCAAGACTTTTTATTTAATAACCAGAAAATTAAATATATATCGAACCGTCTAAGGACGACAAAGCACAAAAGAGTAAAACAAACAAAATTATAAAAGTCTTACGATTTATGCAACGATGCTGATGAATGTTAATACAAAAAAAACAAATATAACTGACAGATCTTTAGGTTAAACAAATGGCCTTTATCAGTGTCAGTCCTATTTAAAACTGTGATAATAACAATGTGTTCTTGTGTGTTAAAAGACCTCATTCAATCAAACAGGTAATTTTGTAATTTATCTAACTAAAAACTAAAATTAATACAAAGCAGACTTATAGCTTGCTATTCGGTGTGAGCCAATGCTCCGTGTTGAAGGCCGTACCTTGACATATAATGGTTTACTTTTATAAATTGTAACTTGGATGGAGAGTTGTCTCATTAGCACTCATACCACATCTTCCTATATCTATTGGTTATTTATTTATTTATCCCCGTAGTTTAATAGACGTGGACGGGTATCTTTGACAACATAATGCTGGTCCAAGAATCATTTTGTGGTCTAAAAAACAAAAATACCGAACTCCAAGGAATATTCATTACGGAAAGTCCTTTATCAAATGGCAAAATCAAAAGCGCAAACACATCAACGAATGGAAAACAACTGTCATATTCCCTGACTTGGTACAGGCATTTCCTTATGTCAAAAATATAGTCCCCAGTATGGCCCCTGCATTACATGTAAAATTTACCCTATTCACCTTTCTTATCCATCTCCTCCTGCTCCATGAACAAACCAAAATCTAACATAGTGGATAAGGTGTGATTTGGTTTTTTTTATGGTTGCAAACCCTTATACTTAGGCTGATTAATACATTTTTTTTTTGTGTTTATGTTTATTTGATACAAACTACAATGTTTTATTTAATTGTGCATGCTGTCATGTGTTCATATTGTTTTATTTGCTTTTACTTTTTCATTTTTAAACGCTCTCTTGGGCTTACGTTTGCACGTTGTCTTTTATACATTGACTATCAATACAGATTTATGGTTTTTTTATAATTTATTTTTTTATTTTTTATTGATCTTTTTGGTGTTCAAACTACAGTGCATACATACAATTTTACAAGACATAAGTGAATGACATGACATTTATGGCATTGTTATACTATTGATATTATGCGAATAAGACATAGTAAAAAATTTACAAGTTGATGATGTGAATACTCAGTATATGATACATCTTAAAAATACTTTGGAATACATTAAATATATAATATATAATCATATTGAAAATAAATTTAATCAAATAACTTCCATAAATCACTCCCCCCTATCTGTCGACAAATGACTCGTGTTTGTCTTTAGAAAGATATAAATATTCTAATATCTCCAGACGTCTTTTCAAAAATTGAAGAAAAGCTTGCACAGATATTAACAGTCTGTCTAATTGTGTGTTCTTTACATAATTAATGTAATACTTTGCCTGTAGAATACAATAATTTAAAACTACGTTATCAGAATTCAATACACCAAAAATGACACTATCTTTATTCAAAAATATTTTTACTCCAAAAACTAAATACCACCAATTAGAAATTTCTATCCAAAATTGTTTTATTTCTATACATTCAAAAAAATTTATGCTATATAGTTTCTATTGCTTTACAACTTGCACATTCATTAGTTAAGGAACATTTATATTTTTCAAGAAGATAATTATGTGAGACTATTCTGTGTAACATTTTATATTGGAAAGCTTATAGTTTGCTTTCTATAGTACATTTAAAAGCTAGTGAATGAATATTTTTCCATTTTTCGTCACTAATTTCTATATTAAAACTTTCTTCCCACCTTTGTTGTGAAATAGGAGAAATACTTCCCCGATCGATAAAAAGTGAATATACATCCTTAGCAAATAATTTACTGATAGGCTTTTTTTTATTCTCATGCTCAAAACAAATCCAAATAAGTTGCTGTTAGGTGACATGTGTTGTTGTAATAACAAATTTTTCCAGTCACGTGGTATAGCAAGTTAAATAGATAGAATGTCTACAAAAGTAACATTCAGGTTATATTTTTGGTTCATAGCGTCTTGAGACAAATATTCGTCTTTATCATCTACAATATCATTGATGAACCTTATGCCTTTCATGTACCAAGTTCTGTAAAAAATACTCGTTCTGTCAATTTTGATAAACGGATTGAACCAAATAAATTCTTTTCTAACATGAAATGCATTTAACGGGATGAAAATACCCTTGAAACGTTTCCAAGCAGATAACACTTCTATATAATAAAAAAAAGGTGCTTTTAAATTTAAAAACTCAAATTCACATCTGCTTATAAATAAATCCTCAAAATCAAAAAGGGAGAAGAATGCTTTGGAAACATGTTTCCATTGGAGTCATGTTCTGACAGAAATCTGTTTGCCCACATAATACGAAAGGATAACAGCTGTACTTCAAAATTTGGGGCTTTCAGTCCCCCCTCGCTAGGAGACTTTTTTTATAAATTGATGTTCTGTTCCAAATGTGAAGTGCTTTCAACATCTGAGAACACCATGAGATTGATTGGTTTATTATTGGTTTTTCTACGTCATGTGTTTAGTATTCCATGCGATTTTAATGAGAACAAATAATTAGTACACAATACGTATGATCTAAAACGTATTATGATCACAGTGAATGTTTTGACAGCTTCTTGAAACAGCAATAAAATCAGTTTTGAAATAGAACAATACTTGTGGAGTGGAAACATAATTGTATCAAGTTTCCAAACATTTTTATTTTACAATTTTTCTTTAATTTCCATAATCAAAAATGCTGCCATTAAGAATATGCATAGTACAAAATAAGACAATACATAAAAACACTTTGAAACTTTTTAATTGTATTATTATTAATTTCTTTTAATGGCGATTAAGATAACTTTGTACTTTAACTACTATTGATTATGCAATGCTTCACGGACTACTTTAATTACAACTTAATATAAACTTATAGATTAAAAATAATACATTTTATAACATGCAGTTTATCCTTCATAATAATCATAAAAATATAAATAGACGATAAGCCTGCACAATAATTACCACTCAATCATCCATAATGTTTAATATCTGTTTTATGATGCTTTTTATAGATAAGGATTAAACAAAATAGTTGGACGCTAATATATTTATATTATAGAGTAAGCGAACAGTGATGACTCATCCCGTATTTTACCGAAACTTTTCTTTAGATGAAACATCCATTAGGCGCTTTTGTATTTAGGCGCTTTTGTATTCAGGATAGGAAAACAAAATGTTTTACGATGAAATTAAGGATATAAAGGATTCTAAAGCCATTGTATTAAAACGTTTCATGTAGTTCAGTATGTTGAAACGTGTTAGAGTCCAGAATGATAATATAAAATTCGAAATTCTATATCCAATATTACACATTTGAAGCTTAAGACTCAAAATTCATCTTCTAATATTGAAATTCGAGATTTAATAACTGAAACTAAACATGGTGTTGAAAATTCAAAATACGGAATACAATATCTCAAAATATTGAAGAAGAAAACATCGTTAAAGAGAGGCGAAAGATACCAGAGGGACATTCATACTCATATGTCGAAAATAAACTGACAACGCCATGGCTAAAAAAGAACAAAACCTACAGACAAACAATAGTACACAAAACACAACATAGAAAAATAAAGACTGAGCAACACGAACCCCACCAAAAACACGGGGTGACCTCAGGTGCTCTGGAAGGGTTAGCAGATCCTGCTTCACAAATGGCACCCGTCGTGTTGCTTATGTTAGTACAAACATAATAAGTCTAATTCGGTAGGTCACATTCGGGACAAGGGGACGGGATTAAAGTTAGGACATTAGGAAAATATCCACTATAATCTGTAAAATAGATATTCCATAATGGTCAACAAACTCGTGATGTCGTCCGTAAAACTTACGAAGGTATGATTTCAACTTCATCACTTGGGACTCTTGGTTTAATAGCTTCATTATGAGCAGCAACCCTCTATCAAGGAAATCATGATAGGAAATACAAGCCCTGGAATATCGTATCTACTGGGAGATATATACTCCGTATGCAGGCGCTGCTGGAATGTTGCTACATAGAAATGGAAAGTTCACAATCAGGAAGCTGAAATCATCTCTTTTGTCGTAAAGTTTTGTTTTCAACAGACCCTCATTGTCAATTTCTAGATGTAAGTCAAGATATGAGGCAGACTTGACTGTATCTGTTTTATCCTTTATCTCAAGTTCGGTGGGATAGATGCGTCCAACACAATCACCAACTTTTGAACTATTTAGTGAGAGAACATCATCTTTATAGCGGAAAGTGAAGTTAAAGGATACTGCTAACTTCTTTTCTTTCTTCCTATGAAGTTTCTGTATGGAGTCAGCCTCATACGAATAAAGGAAAAAGTCGGCAAGAAGAGGAGCACGGTTGGTTCCCATGGGAATGCCGATTGTTTGTAAAAAAAAACGTCCTCCAAATGTAACAAATATGTTGTCATTCAAGAAATCAAGCATCTTGAGAATTTTTGTTTAAATCAGAGTGATTTTTTACAAAGTAGGATTTCTCCCTCCCAAAGACAAGATACTTGTATCTGCGTTGGCCATTCTTTTTCATGAAACAAAGCAGAACCAACTCTTTCAATTTGTCTTTTAGTTTGAAAAGGGAAATCCTTGTGTAAAGTGTAGAAAAGTCAAATGTTTTAATACTATTGCAAAATGAAAGAGTCTTAGATTGTATGTACTCTGAAAGATCTTTGGAATTTTGTAGTATCCACATCTGATTCACGCCACCTCTAGAATAGGTAGTTTTACAATAACTTTGAAGCCCGGCTTTGATTGCTGATAAGATTGATGTTAATAATTTAGAAAGAGGTTTCGTTGAGCACACTTGGAAGACCCAGCAATATACCGTTGTGTGTAAGGACAATTATGTAGTTTAGGTATCCAATACAGTGATGGAAGATCCAGTTCTTTATCTTTGGTTGAAATTCATGTCGTGGGGGTATGTGTTGAGTTTCCAAGTGAATTGTCAATACATAATTCATTTATCAAGCAGTTTATGTAATGTGATTTACACACAAAAACAATGCTGTTTGGGATTTTATCTGCGGGGACAACAACATATTTGGCATGGAGGTAGGACAAATGTTTTGCAACATTTGGGTCATTAAAGATTGATGTAGCATGGGTATCAATAGACAGATTCAGTTTCTTAATTCTGATTTGTATCAACGATATCAAAGTCTTAATCTATTCGAAAGAGTATGTTACTGCTGAGAAATGGGAAATTAATAATTGGGAAGTTGAAATCATCCTGTGTGTCATAGATGTTAGTGTGAAGTCGTCCATCTGTGTCAATATTGAGGAAAAGATCAAGGTATGAAGCAGTCTTTCTAGTATCAGTAGTATACTTGATTTCAAGTTCACTGGGATATACGAGATATAAGTACTGACTGAAGTATTGGTTATTCAGTGATAGGACATCATCAATATATCCGAAAGTGAAATAAAAGAATTTCACAAGGTACTTTTTCTGTTTGTCTTTTAGGAGGTTTTTAATGAATTCTGCTTCATACGAGTTCAAATCCAAATAGTCCGGTAGGGATGCACAATTAGTACCCATCGGAATACCGAATGTCCGTTGAAATATCAATCCTTCAAACTCTACAAATATACTGTCGATCAAATAGTCCAGCATTTCGATAATATCATCTTCAGTGTATTTTCTGATATTTTCAGTGTGATTCTTCACAAGAATTATTATAACTCAAAACAAGAAATTTATATTTAAGATTCCCATTTTTATAGAAAAAGCTCTGTTTGATGAGATGGTGAAGCCGATCTTTCACATTTGGTATCTAGTATAATGACGGTAGATTTTCTTTGTTTTCTTTGATGTTAATACCGAAAGAAAAAAGTACAAATTTTTGATTTTCTAAAATTTCATCCTTTGTAAATGATGTTAAAAATATGTAGGATTACCAGTTTTGCTGTTTATACCAAGCGTTTATACATAAATGACGAAAAAACAAGCAATATCAAAACACTACACAGAAAACTAGATTACGTAAATATGACCCGACCAAAAACTTGGGATGAACTCAGATGTTCAGGAGGGATAAGCAGTACCTGCTCAACATGTGGTTCCGGTGGTGTCACTCATTACTGGTAAATGTTGTGATAAGTCTAACAATTAAGGAAAGGAGATTGTTGGAACGATAAGTCGAACACATCCGTGGTCTTTTTTCATCAAATTTTGATGGTATCCGTAAAACTTCGAAGGAATGAATTTATCATTAATATTTTGGAATCCTCGATTCAAAAGCGCTCTAGTAAGCAAAAAAAAAAAGAAACCCCCGCATATCGTTTGAACTAGGAGCTGATGCAATGTTACTTCATTAAAATTAAAAGTTTGAAATGTTCTTCTTTGTCCTAAATTCAAGAAATCAACCAACCCTCTGTGTCCATTTTTAAATGAAAGATTTAGTTTCTAACATATAAAAGCAACTGTCACAAAAATGGAGACTACAAAAAATTTATAATTCACGTTTCAAGCATTTAATTAACGAACACGGGAATAACAAAGACTTGTGGACACTGTGCTCCGTCTATCTCTGAAATGATACGCGTTCCTACATTATCACCTGTAGCATATATTTTGTAAATTGTGTGAAAGACAGAATGTTACTCTCAATAATAAAAAGTTTGCGGAACTTATTAAGGGAAGTTCTTTCTTGTAACTGACTTTTAGTAAATTAATCTGTAAATATGCAACTAAATTGGGAAAAGAGAGATATTCATTGAAATAAAACTTTCTGTGTTCCATGGGCATTATAATTTATTTATTTATTGACTTATCTTTTAGTTTAGTCAAAGTGGTGAAATTGTTTATTAACAGTGGCAGACTGAATTATATGAACTTGAAACCTTGACATATATAAATGATTTACAGGTTAAGTATTTGTTGACTCTTATAATTTCAACTCTCAGTTTGATTCAAGTATCTCTTAACTTTAATGCACGTTAAAACCATAAGAGCATTGTAGTTATGCAATAACTTTAATCTTACATTTACTGTGTAAGTGTCGTGCACTTTGTAAATTTCCAGGTCATAATAAGACAAAGTTATCATGACTAAAACGTGCATAACTCATGACATAAAAATGCAATCGATGAGTTTACCGTTTTATATCTATTTCTTTTTTCAAGGAAAGAGCTTCTGTCAACATTCTTTTAATACGAAATTGCAATCGTGATGTGATTTATTTAGCAACGGAAATGAAAAATGTTAGAAATGTCAATGATTTTAATCATCGATAGTTAAAAATGTATTCGTATTTAACTATTGTGATGCATTTCAAATAACTAACAAATTTCAATTTGCTCGAATTCAAATATTTCTGATTTATTTTTTGGTTTCAGAATGCCATTATGTAATCATTATAACAAACAATATTTGTTGTTAAGTTTTCCATGCTGAACTGTGCCGATACTTTCTATTTGCTTGTTTTACAACTAGTTACTTATCCCATATCAGTGTTGTTACAGTTGACCTACTGCTTAGTTTGAACATGACAGGCATGATAGTTATCAAAATGAAAATAAGAAGATGTGAAATAACTGCCACTGCCACTGCGACATCTTTAATCTAAAATAAACTGACAACGCCATTGCAAAAAACTCTAAATCAGAGACAAAATGAAGTACGCGTTAACAATTATTGATCACTGGACATCAACTTTTAAAATTTGCTTTGAATATATAATATTACATCGATGGTATTCAAAGAAATTTTCATTAGGGTTTTTCTTAAGTTGGAAAACATTAAACAAAATGGCCGGTTTGCTTAGTAGTGTCTTATGGAAATGAATAAGATAAAAAATTATGTTATGGCCTTACCATGTTTACATACTGATTGAGTTTTCAACGTGTTATAAACTTAAACGCATATTAAGATGCGAACATCTAATAAAAACGGAAACATTTTGTAACATCCTTTTTATGAAGTATGTGTCCCTATTTTCAGTTCTAAATCTCCTCATGTCTAAATATTTCTGAATAAATAAATAATGAAATATCAAGTTTAACATTTCTAAATATTTAAAATCAACACCAAATTCTACAATCATCAAATAATTAAATAATGGCATACGATATGTCGGTATAGACACTTACTAGCAACATGCTTTCGCAGTCATGGATCTTTAGATACCAGTATAATCGTCTGATATTTAATATAATGAATGCGAATTCGCATCAAGGGTGATGAATGGATAGCAGGAGATGCTTAACCTGTCGATGCATCCGATCTCGGTCCCTTTTGAGTTCATTCATCTTTTTTTTATTATCTTGATTTGCCTCCTCCTAATCGATTTACGAGATTCAAACATCGCTTAACTACCGTCGCTTAATTTGCATGACAATTAAGAATGTTAGTATCCAATGGGATCAATTAAAAGGTGTTAAATCCCGTAATGATAACTACAGCAGCTTGGTGTGTTGTTTCAATTGGGATGCATATATAAGCATCCTCGTCTATATTGTAAATACTTAGCGTGATCTTCGTATCTTATAATTATACTAGCATTGTTTGGTTTTAAATTTGTATTACGTTCAACATTTTTATTCATAAAGGTTAATAAGAATCCGTCATTTGTACATTACACTCAATGAGGATATGTTGTCCAAAATATTTCTTGACATATGTATTTGGTTTTTTTTATTTTTGGTGTTGTCGTTCATTTTTTGTGGGTATATTTAATTCATTTATTGTGTACAGTATCGTTTTCTATAACGATTCGACGACCGCTTAAGAAAAGCTGTTGACTATTATCTAGACGTTGTATATATGTTTAAGAGTCTGTAGAATACAACCAACCAACACATATATTGCATATCGGACTGTCTAACAACGATACATCATAAACAAACAAACTTATAGCAGTCTAAATATATGTGCAACGGTACTGATAAAATAGATATATACAAACAAGATGAAATGAAATTCTATTGGCAGATTTTACGGCACAACATATTGTCTTCATCGGTGTCAGTCCCTTTCCAAAATATAACATACAATGAGAACGTTGTTTGTTAAAAAAAGCTCACTTACACAGACATGTTATCTTGTTGCTAACTCAATTAAAAACATAGGTAATACTTGACAGGCGTGGTTACGTATTTATACATTCCCATCATAAAGAAGACGTGCATCGGTACCTTTGACAACCTTATTGTGTCCCAATAATCGTTTCGTTGTCTAATATAGGTCCACTACAAGATTATTTTTGTTCTCGGGTAAATGTGTGTATTTTGGCATTCCACTATTTTCATGTAATAGTTCCTGATAATGGTAAAGATGGAAACTTAAATCCACCAGGATATCCATACGCATAAATAATTGAAAACTTAGGAGAACTTTAAGAGCAAAAAATTCAGCAATCAAACTAAACATAGTTTTGAAAGTGGGTTAAAAGAAATCGATCATACTTCAGAAAGGAGATGTTGAAACATAGATCTATTCCGCAGTGTTCATCAGGAATGACGTCATTAACGTGTAGACAGACCTTTTGATAATGGTACGAAATCAAGAGAGGGAAGTGGATGGCTATTCCAATACGTTCCTAAACTAAGCATTTATACCAGCAAGTACAACTTGTGCAACGATCATGTTACAGTATGTTCCTCATACAGATGAACTAAAAATCAAGAAAGCAAAATCAAAGTTATACAAAAAACGATAACAAACTTCATATTTAGGAATTGACATGATGGCTGCGAAAAATCTTACGACAAAAAATTATCTCAATTTCACAATTGTGAACGTTCCTTTAAGAAGGGTTGCTGCTTACAAGGAAGCTTTTAACCCAAAAGTTATAAGTGGCGAAGTTGACATCATTCCTTCGAAAATTTTACAGACGCCATCACGAGTTGGTTGACCATTACAATATATCTGTTTCTAAGCTGAAAACGAATATGTTCCAACTGTTGTCACCACAATCCGCCCTCTTTTACTAGAATGTGACATACTATATCTTATCACCGGATTTGTTCTTACACGGTAGTCACATGTGGGGAGAAGGATCTGCTTACCTAGTTTGAGCACCGAACATCACTGGCGTTTTATGGTGGTATTCGTTTTGCTAAGTCCCTAGTTTTCTATGTTGTTTTTTGTTTACTATCGTTTGTCTATAAGTCTTTTTTTAAGGTTTTTCCGTTACATTGTCAGTTCGTTCTCGACTTATGAGTTTGATTATCTCTTAAGTATTGTTCTCCTCTCTTTTATTTAAAAATGAAATACATTCTTAGTAAGAAAAGGCATGAAATGCGATTTCACTGACTATGAAAACTGTTTGGATTTAGATGACACAATTGAACATTGATAGATGACGTTTGCAAAGTAAACGAGAAATTATCAGGATATTAAAACGATGATAAATAAATCCCAACCGAGACAACTCAACACTCTCTCCGTTACTAAACTCGTTCACTCTGAAACGTATTTGAATTTCATTTTGCGTCTACATCAGAATCTCCTAGAACAAAGTCATCAATTCACGATTTCAAATTAATCAATTATATATTTAAAGATAATAATGAAAAAAGAACGTCAATTGCAAACGGATCATCTTATACATTGATAAGCTACCATATAATTTAATTTTTTTTAAATCCAATTCTGTTTTTGATATACTTCAGGAAATTGCGACACAATAAATTCATTTATGTAAAATAGATATACGCTATTAGAGAAATCGTTGGTTCGAAATTATTCACATGACGTGCAAGTGGATCGTCGTCGCAACTGAAAAATTTGTACTCAAACCAATTTCAAAACTATTTCCTCATACAACCATTAAATTTTAATTTTAGATTTATACATTATTTTTTTTGATATTCTCAAGCCAAAAAAACAAACAGTATTACAAAAATACCGAACTCCAGGTAAATTAGAAAATGGAAGAAAGCCATAATACCTGACAAAACCAAACGCTTGACTATACCAACTAACGGGATGATTGGTAAACGATTGTCTTAATCCTTACTTGGTACAGGCATTTGCAATGAAATGGTGGGTTAAATCTGGTTTTAAAGCTAGCTAAACATCGCACTCGTATGACAGTCGTTTATCGTTCCGTTATTTTCGACTATTAATTGATATGACTAAAAATCAAAAGAATAATGCTAGCTTTTTTGTCATTCTTTCTAAGCAGCTCTTGTATGAAATCAGCCTCATATGAATATGTCGGAAAAAGAGGGGCTCCAATGGGAATTCCTATTGTTTGTTGAAAAACACGTCCACCAAACGTTCCAAATATGTTGTCAGTCATTAAATCAAGCATCTCGATAATGTCAGTTTCAGAGATTTTTTTGGTTGATTCAGAAGGATTTTTTGCTAAGAACGATTTATCCCTCCCTACGAAAAGATATCTGTATCTACGTTGGCCATTTTTTTTTATGAAACAAAGCAGGACCAACTCTTTCAATAGAATTTGATAATTGATGCGGTTACTTCATTTATATTGTAATATTGTCGCGGGATCGTGGTGGTTTCGTGTTGATCAGTCTTTAGTTTTCTATGTTGTTGTTTTCGTACTGTTGTTTGTCTTGTTTGTCTTTTTCTTTTTTAGCCATTTCGTTGACAGTTTATTTGCGACTAATTAGTTTGAACAGGAATATTGAATGTCCCTCTGGTATTTTTCGCCTCTCCTTTTGACTCTTTTTCAATCATAGCATAGTCCTAGTCAACTCCTGATACTTCCTTGTATTGAAACTTCTTACGTAAGAGTTGTATTAATTGTAAACTGTTGAGTGCTTGCTAATCTCGAAAAGTACTTAAAAGTATAAATATAACACGAACATATTTTTTAACAACGTTTGCTTTTTAGAGGAGTGTTTGCGCTTAGTATAAAAAAAATAATCACAGAACGATTTCTCATCTGTTTTCATTAGCATGTATTGAGAACAGAATTGCATAATAGCAGTTATGTACTTTTAATAGCGTATTTTGTTTTACAAACTGCGTACTTTACTTCATTGATTTTTCATCAAAAGTGATTTACCACCATAAAGTATTGCTTATGCCGCAATATTCGGATGTCTTGTATATCTATAATTGTCTCATCAGACACAATATACTTTCGAAATTACTGTACTAAACAGAATATTAAAATGCCAGAAATAGGGACATCGAAGTACGAAACATAGTACAGACGTGTCTGCGTCCAGTAAAAGAGGTCTGCTAAATAATAGTTTCAGTTCCCTCAAGTCAAAATGGTCGTTAAGTTAGATGATTTTGGTTATTCTGTTAAGGTCCATGCTAATCATATACCTAATTCTTTTGTTGCATGATCTTCTTCACCTTCTCTCTTTTGCATGAGCTTCCAATATAACGAACGCAATATTGGAATAAAAACATTTTCAACAGATTGATAAGAGAGCAAATTTCATATTTCCCTAAAATTTTGAATCTTAATTTGAAAATTTGACCTGGAGCTCTTGTAATAACATAATAAATAAAGTCTTAGAAGAGATAAATGGATTACCTGCTAGACCTATTAATAAATCAGCACTTATGTAACAGATATTTATTATATTTTAAATGTATCGTTCTTTAGGGAACTTATTACATAATACTGATGTATTTGTAACTTGTTATTATGAAACGTTGAATAAGCATTAAAAATTCTCTAGAAATGGTGAATTACTTTATCTTTCAAATAGATATACAACTAGACTCTTTGCATATTTGTTTTCGCCTATAAACGAAAATTGACTCTACAATATTTAACGTAAAATTCCGTAAAATACTTATTATTGTTTGTTTTTTAGCAGAAAGATGTAACTTCCAGGCTTCATCATAAAATGACAAAGTCATATATCTAAAATGATCTGTCAAACAAAAAAGATAGATACGAACACAAAATACTTTGCAAAGTCTTAAAGTCTTATCTTATCCTAGAGATTGGCGTATTTCTATTTTTTTTTCTTGATTTCTAAATATATTCTGCTTTTGTCAACAATAATGTTTTGCACCGGTAATGGGAAATCATCAAAATTTATTGTGCTAGAAAATAACAGCGAAACGATTTTCATCGAACCCATTTCAACAAAAAAAAAAGACAGCTTTGATACCTTTACGTATATTCTAGACCAACTTAAAAGAGGGACGTTGTCCAGGAATAGAGATTATAAACCCTTTTTTGAAGAATGCTCTGTACATAGTCTGCAAAGACTGAAATTTCATTTTTTTTCAAAAACATTTGTTTAGAAAAAAAAAATCACAAAAATACTGAATTCCGAGGAAAACTCAAAACGGAAAGTCCCTAATCAAATGGCAAATTCAAATGATAAAACACATCAAACGAATGGACAACAACTGTCATATTCCTGACTACTTGATACAGGCATTTTCAAATGTAGAAAATGGTGGATTGAACCTGGTTTTATAGCGCTAAACCTCTCACTTGTATGACAGTCGCATCAAATTCCGTTATATTTAGATAATTTGTGTTTTGAGCGTTCCTGGATTAAAAACATCTAGAAAATCACCTAATTTGTAAGGTGTTCCTTTTTCTGGAGCTCTTGTTTTAACAATAGACATAAAAACCTAAGAAAGAGGTAAATGGATTACTCGTTAGACCTATAAATGAAATCGGCACTTACGTTACAGATATTTATTATAGTTCAATAGTATCGTTCTTTAGGGAACATGTTACATAATGATGAAATCAGAAATTCGTTTTGTATTAGTCAGATTCCATAGATATATGTTTTGTATTAGTCAGATTCCCTAGATATATGTTTTAACACATTACAAACAAAATATATATTACTTTGGAAAATATTGATTTATTTTTGTTTTTGCTAAATGTGAAGAGGAAAACAATTCATGCATAGTTTGGGAAAAAAAACAAATTAACAATAAATCCAATAAATGTAAAACTTTCGAAGGGATGACTTTATAATTCTTGATGCAATATCGTCCTTGCAAGCATTAGCCCATTATAAAGAAAATCACGATAGGAAAAGACAGACCTGTCATAACGTTTGAACTAGGGTCATACTGTTTCTACATTGAAATTGAAAAGTGAAATGTTCATTTTGTCATTAAGTTTAATTCTCAACTGAACCTCTTTGTCCATTTCTAGATAAACGATTTAGACGAAACTATCACAATAATGAATACAACACATTCCCAACATCAACTGATGCACACAAACTGTTATTTAAGTGAGTAAGTAAGTAAGTAAGTAAATTTTATTCTAGAGTCGGCATATATATACATAATTACAGAAAAAAAAACATGAGCTCTGGTGAGCTCTTTAACCCACTATTACATACAAAAACATGCAGCATCATGCAAATACTAATAAATAAAAATGAAAAAGCATGCAAATATAATGAAAGCAAATGAATTTTGATTTCTGAGACTCCAGGGTCAATGCTTATGCTGCAACACCTCTATGATCATTTAAAGGAGGAACCAGAAATTCACTTGAATATCATAAACATACTTACAGACTAAACAGCATTAAGTCAATGAATAAATAAATTATTAAGCACTGGAATTTAATGGCAGGTATATATAATAAATGCATAAAAAGCAGAGCAAAAGGCCATAATAAAAAGAAAGAAAGAAATTTCAGCTATGAGACAGCACTGGACGGAAACGGTATGACCTGCAGTTGCATTTTTGACCCCCACACCAGGAATTTTTATAATTCCTAAATCGGTCAAAAGAGGTCATAATTCTAGCCTCATTGGAAAGGGAGTTCCATACTTGTGCTGCCTCAAATCTAAAAGATCTTTTATCATAACTTGAGGTTCTAGGTCTAGATACCTCAGCAGTGTTCACATACCTGAAATTATATGAATTGTTTTTTATAACAACTAGATCTTGATTAAATAATGGACATTTTTATTAATTATTTTGAAGGTCTCCAAGGCAATTGAGCGCATTCTACGAGTTTTTAGTGATGGAAGGTTTGAAATCTGCTGGAGTTTTTCGTATGAGTTCTGATATTCTTCATAAATAAAGCGAAGCGCTCGTTCCTTAATTTTTTTTATTTTTCTGGTATTTTGTTCTCCACAGAAATGCCAAGTCAAAGGGCAGTAACTAAAGTTTGAAATTATAAAAGAGTAATAAATTGTAAGTTTAATAGGTTTGTTTAGGTGTTTCCCAATTCTTTTCAAAACATTAAATTGTCTTGCAGCCTTTTAACAAATGTTTGAAATATGTTAATTGAAGTTTAATTTAACATCAATTGTAACTCCAAGTAGTTTTACCTCATCCTCACATGATATAGAAATATCATTCAAATCAAACACAATCTTTTTATCATGTGTTTTTTTGCCAAGAGAGCTAGCTTGAAATTTCTCTGGGTTGGCCTGCATTTTTTTTTAAAGAAAACCACTGTATTAAATAATTGCTGTCTTCCTAAAGAGCAGAAATTACATCTTGTAAGGACTTTCCAGACTTTGACAAAGTATTGTCATCAGTATAATTATATAAAGATAAAATTTTTACAATAAAGAAACAAATCATTTATAAGAATATTAAATAGGATGGGTCCAAGAACGGATCCTTGTGGTAACCCTTTAAAAGAGGGACGAAAGATACCAGAGGGACAGTCAAACTCATAGATCGAAAACAAACTGACAACGCCATGGCCAAAAATAAAAAGACAAACAGACAAATAATAGTACAGATGACACAACATGACAAATAAACAAATAATAGTACAGATGACATTTAAATATGTCAAGCATACCACTTAAATTTTGGTTTTCTTTCACACACTGTTTTCTTTTTGTTAAATAACTATATAACATATCAAGTGAGGAATTGGAGAGACCATAAACTTTTAGTTTCAGTAGCAGTAAGTCATGGGGGAGACAGTCAAAAGCTTTCGACAAGTCCATAAGGATAGCTGCAAGGTATTTATTTTGGTCTATGGTTAATTTCCAATCTTCAATCGCTCTTAATAAAGTTGACTAAACATCCAAAACCTGATCTAAAAGCTGCCAGAAATGGATTGAAGATATTATCAAAGTACTGTACTAATTGTACTTCTATGGCATTTTCAAAAATTTTATAAATGGCCGGTAATACACTTACCAGTCTATAATTTCCTTTTTCTATTACACTATTCTTTATGTGAATAGGTGCAACTTGAGCTTCCTTAAGACGGCCAGGGAAGGTTGATGATGATAATAATGGTAAATTAACAATATCTGTAAGAGGCTTTACAATAGCAGATTTAGCAAAATGTAGTAATTTAGGTGAAATACCATCTATTCCAGTGGCTTTTTTAACATTAATTTTACGTATACGTTTCTCAACAAAATCTTGATACATAGGGAATAGGTAAAATTTTTTTGATCAAGATCTGGAAGATTATCTTTAATGGCCAAAATACTCGGGGGATCATCATCAACCTTTATTTGACTGCTTCCTATATTCTTTGCAACATTAACAAAATAGTCATTAAATATTTCACTTAACCTGGTGGTTAGTGTGCTCCTTTTATCTCATTTTTTTTTTCTGTAATAGGTAAGTTTACATTTTCATTTGTATTTAACCAAATTTTGTAAAGGACAAAAAGTTTCGCAAAAACTAATTGAACAACATTCAGTCTTCCTCCTCAATATATTAATCTGTTTACTTACAAATGAATTGGAGAAAGAGAGATACTCAATGAAGAAACTTCTGTGTTAAATGGGCTGTATTGAAATTATGGAAATAATCTTTAGACCTGTCTGCATTGATATTTATATCTTTACTGATGTATCTATTTAATTTACTCCTCTGAAACAGTTGTCCAGAATTTAAAGACATATCTATCAAGGTCAAAGTGGTAAATCTGTTTATTTACATTTAAATAAGGAATTATGAAAATTCAAAACAGAAAGTCCCCTATCAAATGACAAAACTAAAAGCTCAAACACATCAAACGAATGGAAAACAACTGTCATATTCCTGACTTGGTACAGGCATTTCCTTATGTAGAAAATGGTGGATTAAACCTGGTTTTATAGCTAGCTAAACCTCTCAGTTGTATGACAGTCGCATAAAATTCCATTATATATTGATAACAATGTGTGACAAAAGCAAATAGACAAAATAGGTAAAAATGTCAAAAATAGGAGTACAGCAGTCAAACATTGTATTCTATAAAAACAAACAAAAATGTCAACAAAGAAAAACAAAATGGCATATAGACAAAACACATAAGCAAACATGAAAAACATGAATACAAAACACGACGATAGCACAATAACACAATGGTGGGATGTATAAGTACCGAGCCACGCCAAGAGGATATAACCAAAAATGGACTAAACAGTAAAGGTTAATAATTTACAAATTTAACATGTTCTAAATTTACCACTTTTTATAACCAAAACCTAAACATTAGTTATTTGTGATATTAGTACTTCATTATTCTGCTTTAGAAATTGAAGTCAAATAGTAGCATGATCATCTTCTAACAGAGTCTGTTTATGGTATCAATGGTCACCGTTATTTAACATCAAATTCATGAAAATTTGGACGTCTTTTATATAGTTCTCAAGAAAATATTTCAATGTGTTAAAAAATTTATGTTCTGACCATACACACTATAGTTATTCATAAATAAATGATAAAATAAATAGTACCCTTACATCCAATTACAGCGCTCCAAAGTTGACTTCCTTCACTTGCCTTAGGTACACAAAAGGCCAACCTTAGAAAATGTACTACTACGTTTTTCCTTTTTCTTTAACACAGACGGCATCTTTAATTGGAACTTTAGCGAGTTAACATGGGCATAGAGCTTGACATGACGGAACTGTTTTTTTAAGTTATATAACTACTATGATCTTGTTCAAATACTGTTCAATAGTATTGGGATAAATAAAGGCAACAGTAGTATACCGCTGTTCGAAATTCACCAATCGATTTAGAAAAAAACCAAATCCGGGTTACAAACTAAAACTGAGGGAAACACATTAAATATAAGATGAGAACTACGACACAACAGAAACACAACATTAAAATGTAACACACAAAGAAACGAACTATAATATAACAATGGCCATTTTCCTGACTTGGTCCAGGACATTTTAATTAAATAATGGTGGGTTGAACCTAGTTTTGATAAAAATCAATTTGCAATCATTTCATACTTCGTGTCTGACTGTATTGTTCATTAGTTTGCAGTATAGGATTTACAGTAAGGTACAGCTACCGATATTACAGTGAAGGATGACATGAGTTTATGAGGTTAATAACTTTGAGCTTGACGGCAGTCAGTCACTATGAACATTCTTCTACTTTTCAACATTTTTATCGTTGGGTCGCTGTCTCATTAACATATACCTCATTGCTCCCTTTATTTATAGTTGTATACTGTATTGTTTAGCACTGTGTTTTTATCTAAAATACCGTTTTTTTAGAGTTAAGTGATTTTCCTGTTTTAATTGTAATTGTATGTTCTTCAAAGTACGTTTTGTTTGTCCTCTGATATAGATTTAGAAGGAAGGTAAAAGAAGATGTGGTATGTGTGCCAATGAGACAACTCTCCATCCAAGTCACAATTTGTAAAAGTAAACCATTATAGGTCAAAGTACGGCCTTCAACACGGAACCTTGGCTCACACCGAACAGCAAGCTATAAAGGGCCCCAAAAAATGACTTGTGTAAAACCATTCAAACAGGAAAACCAACGGAAATGACAAGGATAAAAGTTTATACTTTAGCCTTTTTATCTTTACATTCTATTCAAATACAGATAGAAACGTATTTTAAAGTTTAACACATGTAAAGATGCTTTTAAAGGTCCCGTTTAAAAAAGTGATAACAACAATGAGTTCTTTATTTGTTAAAAGAGCGCATTCACTCAAACATAACAGGTAATTTTGTTATTTATCCAACTAAAAACAAAATGAATACTTAGCAGGCTGATAACCAGCAAATCTAATATATATATATATATATATAAGTCTAGAGATTTGCACAACGATACTAATATAAGATGGTATTATACGAAGATGTTGTTAATAAATCGTGTTGACAAATATTTCGGCTTAACAAATAGCCTTCTTCAGTGTCAATTATTTTAACAATACTGATTATATGTATAAAAATAGCTCAATAATACAGGTAAGTTTTGGTCTATTGATTTAATCCAAAATCCTGAACATCATAATATAAAACAAAACTCAATACCCAAATATACGTGACTGTGTATATTTACATCCCAAAATGAGTGAAAAATAAAACTTAGTATTTTTTATTGATTCTGTTTGGATGATGTACATTTAGTTCCTTTATCCAAAAGCTTTCCCGAACCTGTCGCTGGGCATCACTCCAGTGAATGTTCTGTTCAATCACTAGGATCTTCATGCGGTTAAAGTCATCAAGTGTGTGACCAGACTGTCTGAAATGCTGAGAAACTGGGAGAAGTGGCTTCTTAGAGATATCACTCCTATGGCCATTGAGGCGTTTGTGGAAAGGCTGCTTTGACTCACCAACATATTGGAGGCCACCGAACATTCTAGAATGTAAATAGCATTCATACTTTTACTAAATTAGTACACCATATCCGGATTTCGACAATTAATGTCTCTTCAGTGATGTTAGGAATCGAAACAGTGTTTGGAAAGCCATACAATTTACCTCAATTTAGGATGGACTCTTGAATTTTGAGGAATCAAAATAGGATGAACGGATCATGTAAACCCGAAGGCAAATATAATACAAGCCCAAACGAAAAAATATAAACAAGTCTAAATTGAAAACAACGTTCAAACCTATGATTGCGTTATATATAAACAAGTCTAAATTGAAAACAACGTTCAAACCTATGATTGCGTTGGATAAAAACCGCAATATTTATACGTGTGCATGCAAAACAAATTTCTTGTTAGAGGGGTCTAAATACAGCACAAACAACATTTTCCAAAAGACCAAAAAAGTGAAAAAGTGTATTTTAACAAAACGCATTTGACTAACAGGTCGAACAACAAATGTTCTTAAACCCTGCTGACTGCCATTGGCGAATGCCAAAAAAACGGATCACCGATGTAATAAATGGATCTTAATTTTAAATTTAATACTAAACAGAAAACAATAAACTTGCGGAACAGATGATATACTGCAAACAAAAGGTGCAAAGGTTTTTGTACACCATATCCGGATTTCGACAAATAATGTCTCTTCAGACATATATATATATATATATATATAAAGATCCATTTTGTTAGATCCGGTGATCAATTTATTTGGCAATCGCCAATGGCAGTCAGCAGGGTTTAAGAACATCAGTTGTTCGACCTGTTAGTCAAATGCGTTTTGTTAAAATAGACTTTTTCACTTTTTTTGGTCTTTTGGAAATTGTTGTTTGTGCTGTATTTAGACTCCTCTACCAAGAAATTTGTTTTACATGCGCACGTATAAAAAGTGCTGTTTTTATCCAACGCAATCATAGGTTTGAACGTTGTTTTCAATTTAGACTTTTATATATTTTTTCGTTTGGGCTTGTATTATATTTTCCTTCGGGTTTATATGATCCGTTCATCCTATTTCGACTCTATAAAATTCAAGAGTCTTTCCTAAATTGAGGTAAATTTTATGGCCTTCCAAATACCGTTTCGATCCCTAACATCACTGAAGAGACATTAATTGTCGAATTCCGGATATGGTGTACAAATTTTTGCACCTCATGTTTGTGGTATACCATCTTTTCCACAAATTTATTGTTTTCTGTTTGGTATTAAATTAATATTAAGATCCATTTTGTTAGATCTGGTGATCAATTTATTTGGCAATCGCCAATGGCAGTCAGCAGGGTTTAAGAACATCAGTTGTTCGACCTGTTAGTCAAATGCGTTTTGTTAAAATAGACTTTTTCACTTTTTTTGGTCTTTTGGAAATTGTTGTTGTTTGTGCTGTATTTAGACCCCTCTACCAAGAAATTTGTTTTACATGCACACGTATAAAAATTGCGGTTTTTATCCAACGCAATCATAAGTTTGAACGTTGTTTTCAATTAAGACTTTTATATATTTTTTCGTTTGGGCTTGTATTATATTTTCCTTCGGGTTTATATGATCCGTTCATCCTATTTCGACTCTTTAAAATTCAAGAGTCTTTCCTAAATTGAGGTAAATTTAATGGCCTTCCAAATACCATTTCGATCCCTAACATCACTGAAGAGACATTAATTGTCGAAATCCGGATATGGTGTACAAATTTTTGCACCTCATGTTTGTGGTATACCATCTTTTCCACAAATTTATTGTTTTCTGTTTGGTATTAAATTAATATTAAGATCCATTTTGTTAGATCTGGTGATCAATTTATTTGGCAATCGCCAATGGCAGTCAGCAGGGTTTAAGAACATCAGTTGTTCGACCTGTTAGTCAAATGCGTTTTGTTAAAATAGACTTTTTCACTTTTTTTGGTCTTTTGGAAATTGTTGTTTGTGCTGTATTTAGACCCCTCTACCAAGAAATTTGTTTTACATGCACACGTATAAAAATTGCGGTTTTTATCCAACGCAATCATAGGTTTGAACGTTGTTTTCATTTTAGACTTTTATATAAAAGATTGTGTAACAATACCGATAAATAGATGGAAAACAAAACACTAAAAAGTGTTGAATATCATCGCACAAAGATGGAAAAACTGAACAGATGATATAAATTATACAATAATTGCAAATATTTCGGCTCAACAAATGGCCTTCCTCAGTGTTAAAAGTTTTAACAATACTGATATATAATGTATAAGGTGTAAACACAGATCAGTAATAATACAGGTAAGTTTTGGTCGATTGATTTTAATCCAAAATCCTGAATATCATAATATAAACATTAGACTGTAAATTTAATTATTTCTTTCTATTGATTCCATCTTGATGGAGGACACCCAGTGTTTTTATCCAAAACTTCTCCCGATTCTCTCTTTGCCTTTTTTGCCATGTACAATCCTGTTCGATCACAAGGATCTTCATGTGTGATCAAAATCTTTCAGATTGTGATCTGGTAACCTGAAGTGTTGGCTGACAGGAATATACGGTTTTTTTGTGAGGTCACTCCTGTGGCCATTAAGGCGTTTGTGAAATGGCTGCATAGATTCACCAACATATTGGAGACCACATATAGGACACTCAAGAACGTAAATCACGTTTGAGCTTTTGCAGTTGACATTGCAGAAGATCTTGTATGTCTTTTCTGTGGTCTTACTGTGAAATGTTGATGAATGCTGCAATTGGTTGCAACATTTGCAGCGCTTATCCCCACAAGGCTGGCAATTACCTACAGTATGGTTAGGTTTGGAAAGGTCAGCACGGACAAGTATATTTCTCAGGCTGTTAGGTTGTTTGAAGGCAATCATGGGAGGCTCAGGAAAGATTTTGGATAACTTAGAATGTTTCTCGATTGCTGTCCAATGATCACGAATGGTCTTGAAACTATTTCTCAGGCATGGATGGTAGGTGAGCACACATGGGATTCTTTTACCTTTCTGTTTTTCTTTGTAAGTTAGCAGACTGCTTCTGGGGATGGATTCCGCTTTTCGAAAACTATTTTTGATGTTTTTGTGTTTTTATCCCCTTCTTTTCAAATGTCCTTTGAGCTGCCCCAGACGTTGTTTTGCAGTGTCTTCCGAGGAGCAGATTCGCCTTATTCTGAGAGCTTGGCTGTATGGAATGCTCTTCGTGCAGTGTGGAGGATGGCAACTTTCAGGCGACAAGTATTGATGAGTATCTGAAGGTTTAGAGTATATATCTGTGTTTATTATACCTACAGAGAGGGTGCTAGATGTATCAAGGAAGTTTATGGTGGAATTAGATGTTTCATGGGTGAATTTGATGGTAGGGTGTTGATTGTTAGCATTTGTTATAAAAGTTGGTAATTCTTGGTCTCCCTTGTCCCATTTCATGTCAACGTCATCAATGAATCTATACCAGGAAAGCGGTTTTTCGATGGAGCACTCCAGCAGTTGCTTTTCAACTTTACCCATGAATATATTGGCATAAGATGGAGCCATTTTTGTACCCATAGCAGTGCCATTTGTCTGTAAATAGTGTTCTCCTTGGAATGTGAAGTTGTTCTTTTTCAAGACCATAGTAAGCATTTCTACTAAGCATTCAGTAGGTGGAATTTTAATAAATCGAGAGTCCCAAACTTCTCTACATGCTTCAATGCCATCCGCATGGGGAATATTCGTATAGAGGGAGGTGACACTCATTGTAACAAGAGTAGTATTGGCAGGTAGAGGGTTTAAATCCTGCATTTTTAGTAGGTAATCTGTAGAATCTTTTATAAAAGATGGCAAGTTTTCTACATACAAAGAGAGAATCAGGAGAAGTTTTGGATAAAAACACTGGGTGTCCTCCATCCAGATGGAATTAATAGAAAGAAATAATTAAATTTACAGTCTAATGTTTATATTATGATATTCAGGATTTTGGATTAAAATCAATCGACCAAAACTTACCTGTATTATTACTGATCTATGTTTACACCTTATACATTATATATCAGTATTGTTAAAACTTTTAACACTGAGGAAGGCCATTTGTTGAGCCGAAATATTTGCAATTATTGTATAATTTATATCATCTGTTCAGTTTTTCCATCTTTCTGCGATGATATTCAACACTTTTTAGTGTTTTGTTTTCCATCTATTTATCGGTATTGTTACACAATCTTTTAGACTCATATAATTTTCCCTGTTTGTGTAGTATTGTCAATTTTGATGATCCAATACCTATTAAGTTTACTGGTTGGTAGATTCTTATAGACTCTATATATATATATATATATATATATATATATATATATATATATATATATAAACAAGTCTAAATTGAAAACAACGTTCAAACCTATGATTGCGTTGGATAAAAACCGCAATATTTATACGTGTGCATGCAAAACAAATTTCTTGTTAGAGGGGTCTAATTACAGCACAAACAACATTTTCCAAAAGACCAAAAAAGTGAAAAAGTATATTTTAACAAAACGCATTTGACTAACAGGTCGAACAACAAATGTTCTTAAATCCTGCTGACTGCCATTGGCGATTGCCAAATAAACGGATCACAAGGTGTAATAAATGGATCTAAACTATAAATTTAATACCAAACAGAAAACAATAAACTTGCGGCAAAGATGGTATACCGCAAACAAAGGTGCAAAGATTTTTAGTACACCATATCCGGATTTCGACAATTAATGTCTCTTCGGTGATGTTAGGAATCGAAACGGTTATTGGAAGGCCACATAATTTACCTCAATTTAGGATAGACTCTTGAATTTTGAGGAGTCAAAATAGGATGAACGGATCATATAAACACGAAGGCAAATATAATATAAGCCCAAACGAAAAAATATAAACAAGTCTAAATTGAAAACAACGTTCAAACCTATGATTGCGTTGGATAAAAACCGCAATTTTATATATATATATATCGGACCTTGTAACTTAAGACAACTATCAACCAAAGTTCAAATTAAGTGGATGTAAGCAATTATAGGCAACCAAACGGCCTTTTACAACGAGAAAAACTCATACCGTATAGTCGAATATAAAAGGCCCCGACATGAAAAATATATTCACTTCATTTGAACTTTGGTGGATAATTGTCTATTTGGCAATCATACCACATCTCTTTTTTTTTATATTGGTTACGTATTTATACATTCTCAGAATTAAAAAGACGTCGACAGGTATCTTTGACAACTTAATACTAGCCCAAGATTCATTTTTTTGTCTAAAAAAAAGTCGATTAACAAAAATACCGAACCCCAATGAAAATTCAAAACAAAAAGTACTTTATCAAATGGCAAAAAAAAAAACACAAACACATCAAACGAATTGAAAACAACTGTCTTATACCTGATTTGGTACAGGTATTTCCTAATGTAGAAAAAATATCTCTAGTGTGTACAAAAAATTACTTGTAAATTTGACCCCATTCCTTTTCCTTATCCATCTCCTCATGATCCATGTACAAAACAAAAGCTAACAGGGCGGGGAAGGTGTGATTTGTTTTGTTATGTTACAAACCCGTATACCTAACTTAAATAAGAAATTTTGTGTGTTTTATGTTTGCTTGATACAAACTTCAATGTTTTTTTGGTTTTTTTTTTTGTTTTGTTTTTTTGTATTTGTGCATGTTTTCATGTGTATATATTGTTTTATTTGTTCTTGTTTGTCATTATAAACGCTCTCTATACCTTATGTTTGCACGTTGTCTTATGATTATAAATACAGCTTTATGTCCTATGACGGATTCCTTAAAGCATCGTTTTCAGAGAATTAACGTTAATACCATTCTTTACGAAAAAGAAAATAAATGAAGGTACTAATTTAACAATGCTGGGTTTATAATCATTTGAAATATCGATTGTTTTATACAACTGGGGAATCAAGGTAATTTCTGAAGCAAATGTGATGATATATGTTTTAAAGATAGATTGTATTAACATGTATGTACTGAAATGATTTTTCTGGTGCTATTTGCTTCTTGTAAGATATAATCAAGAAGGCAAAAAACAAAACAATACCAAAAAGGATACAATAACCTCAGTTGACAGTGTTAGCAGCTTCATACTGTCACGAGATACATTAACTGAATTATTTAATTCTAAAACTTGTCTGATGAGATGAAGTTTGATTGCCCTGAATTTCAAGTTATTTGCATGGTGTAAGTACTTTTTGTTCAATAAGACATCACGTTCGACATTGCACTTCTGAATAAACGTTTTTTTTTTTTGCATACGCTGTATACTTTAAACTAGTAGAAAAAGGTATTAACAAAAATACCGAAGTACAAGGTCAATTCAAAAAGGGAGCAGTCAATAGAAAATGACAAAATTAAACGTTTAACTTTATCAAATAAAGGAACGAATATGAATCAACTGGCATATTCCTGAGGTTGCACTTCTGTAAATATAGACAATGCAATTTCCAATAGGAACTCCTTTTATGGCTAAAACTGTGCCACTTTTACAATGAAGTTTCGTTAAAAATTATATTCTAGAATAGAAAGTTCATATGCCTTTCTATTTTTTTCAAAGGTAAAAACATAGGGCTGTGCGGTATATAAACATCTTTTATATGCCCCGAACTTCCAAGAGTTTAAACTTATACTAAAATTCTGTACTACTACTCCCTTCACTTTGAGTCCTCGGAATTCAATTTAGCCGCTATCAATGTGTTTTTATACTGGTAACATTTCCAAGTTATGTCTCTATGAGATGAAACATAGAGATTAAATCTGGGAACCAGTATGTAAACAAAACAAAATATATATCTCCCAAAAAGAGGCGTGGTTTGTGAAACAGTTGTATTTACAAACTGCAACCTATAGACATTTTTCTGGTTATATAGCTTGCTTAACCTCCCATTTTATGACATTTGTTTATTTTTCCGTTATATTGACAAAATTGGGTGAATTACTCAAACGGACATCATCGGTTAGTGTAACAATAATTTTGATCCGGGAGCCAAAACTGTGTAAACATACATCACAGAAAACAACACAACTGACTAAAAAATTCATATAATCATACAAATCAATCTAATAAAGATACCAACATAAATTTAATTGTAGTTGATAGTACATATGACAAAAACACCAAACAAAAAATGTTTTGTAGTTGATAGTACATACAGTATATAGTATACACTTTCTCTATAAACAACACAAATACAAGGGTTATCAAAACGAAAACAATACTGTAAAAACCTTTTGCGATCAAATCGTACATCTTGATCACCCTTACAAGGAATGTCCAAAGTAAAAAAAAACGAGTATTCATTGCAACTGTTGATTTTACTATATTCAGAGAATTTTGAGCGTCGTATATCTATGTGCCCGATTATTGCTGTTTGATATTGGTGTTAGAGAAGTTGATACAAACACCGGTAATCGAAGAAGGAAAATATAAGAAAAATATAACAAAAATATTGTTGAACGCATCTATGTCATCGAACTTGAATTAAAAGTTAAACAGATATATTTTAGTTTCATATCTTGACTTTATATACCTATGTTGAGTTATTTTCTTTCTTATTGATTCACACTGAATAGGTTGATTAATTGATGGTTACTTAACGTCCAGTGACAAATATTTCATGCATGTTCAGGACGATACACACTGAATAGGAAATCATACTGTGACCTATATGTATTGATATTCGTTTTCGTGTAACATGTATATGTATCACGATTTCGTACCCCTATCGTGTTAGTTCTTAACTTTTTTACATTTGTGTATACCTTTTACTCTATCAAATGATTAACTAATAACATATTCTTATATTCTATTGATTAAGATTCACGTACCTCACAATGAGGTCGGGTGGAGGGGGCGGGGGGGGAGGAGGGTATATAATAATATCCTAATTATCTGTTTAAAAAATGTATTGCTATTCAAAAGAAAATCAATCTGAATATTTCATTCGATTCAATTAGAATTGTTGAAAAAATAATCAGTTTTCCGCGATAAAATGTCATTACAAATAGACAAAAAAAACATAGCACCTCCCCTTTTCCATAAACTAAGTTGGTACTTACAAAGTGTCTTGTATTTTTCATACACCGTTATCAGATGGTAACAATTCATTTGTGTCTTACTTCATGCAGTTTCAGTAATATTTTTATTGTGTATGGATAATAATTTCTAAGGTTTATATCTAGATTAATGAGTGAGTTTTATTTCACATTCTAAATGAGCCGTAGGGCGTATTAAAACCTGAACGCATTAGAAAGGAATATCCCACTTTAGTGTGGTCGGTTAAATAGTATGCTAAATTTTGCAAATCTTTATAAAAAAACAATAATTTTTTGACGGTATATAAGTCAGATAAGGCATATTCAAATTCAAACGAGAAAACAAATGCTTAATTTATGTACAAAAATTGATTGAAAAACAAATATGTAACACATAAACAAACGACAACCACTGAATTACAGGCTTCTGACATGGGACAGGTACATACATACAGAATGTGGCGGGGTTAAACATGTTAGCGGGATCCCAACCCCCTAACCTGGGACAGTGCTGTAACAGTACAACATAAGAACGAACAATAAAAATCAGTTGAAAGAGGCTTAACTCATCAGATGGTTAAAATACAAATACAAGTGGACGTGGCCGGGTACTTGTACATCCAAACAACAAAAAGACACTAAGTATAGATCTGAGTGTACACGCAGTTAATGACAGCTAGTTCAAAGCCACAAACAACTTATAAAAAAAATCATGCATCTAAGACTAAAGTATCAATCCGTACACATCCAACATCCAATGGATTTAGTGTAAAGACTTCATAAACAGTCAGAGAAAAACATGACCTTGTGCAATGCCAAGATACAGGTATCGACAGATTGTAGATCCATGAATGTGTATATGTATATAACAATAATATTTAGTTTGCTTTTAATTTACTGATAACAAAACCAATATTAGTACCAATAAAAGCAATATTTAATAATCTAATTACAGTGTTGAATTGGTAGCCTTTTAGAATAAGTTTATTTAAAGGAGCGATAAGATTACCAGGATCGTTTCTAAATTTCCGGGTACGGTAAACAATATTGCCGTAAAAATGAGGATGTACAATCCCGTTTGAAATAAGTTTTCTCCAGGTACAACCAAACTTCAAAACCAAATGTTCTTTTTATGGCGCTCTTGTTTGTTATAACATTACGCATACTATCTTAAAAGAGGAATATGGATTACTCGCTAGACCTATTAATTAATCGGCACTCACGTAACAGATATGTATTATAGTTTAATAGTATCGTTCTTAGGGAACTTATTACATGATACTGATGTTTTTGTAACTTGCAATTCTGAAACGTTAAATTAAGCATTATAAATTTGATTTGTATTCAATCAAATTCCGTGGAAATGCTTTTTAATACAACGATGATTTGCTTCATCTTTTAAAAAAAAAATAAAATAACAAAAATACCAAACTCAGAGGAAAATTCTAAAGAGAAAGTCCCTAAGCAAATGGCAAAATCAAAAGCCCCAACACATCAAACGAATGGATAACAATTGTCATATTCCTGACTTAGTACAGGCATTTTCTTATGTGGAAAATGGTGGATTTAACCTGGTTTTATAGCTTGCTAAACCTCTCACTTGTATGCCAGTCGCATAAAATTTCATTATATTGACAACGATGTGTGAAGAAAACAAACAGACATAATAGGTAAAATGTCAAAAATAGGGATACAACAGTCAACATTGTGTTATAATCTTAATCACTACGAAAACAAGCAAATGTGTCAACAAAGACAAACAAAAAGGCATATAGACAAAGCACATTGGCAAAAAACGAAAGACAAGAATACAAGAATTTACCATAGCACAACAACACAATGACGGGATGTATAAGTACCGAGCCACGTTAAATGAATCACTACAAAAACAAGAAAATGTGTCAACAAAGACAAACAAAAAGACATAGAGACAAAGCGCATTAGCAAAAACGAAAGACGAGAATACATAAATTTACCAAAGCACAACAACATAATGACGGGATGTACAAGTACCGAGCCACGTCAAATGGATACATTACTAGACTCTTTACACTTTTTAATTCGTCAATACACGGAAATTTTCTACACACGTTTTAGTTAAATTACTTGATTATATATAATGAAGTGTATTTATTCCTACTTTTCAGTCACCTGTTTCTGTATTTTTTGTTTGTTGTTTTTGCTGTATGTATGTGTTGTAGTGATTTATTTTTTTTTTATCTTTTGTGGTTGCTTTTTTGGGGGGGAAGTGGTTTACCTTTGTACTTTATTTTGTTTTGTTTTGTATTGTTTAAGTTATCGCATACAGAGGGCCTTGGTCGCCGTGTTGTCTAAGTAGTCGAACTACCGCATCACTACCTTATAAACACTGATGTTGTGAGTTCGAATCCCGCACGTGGCAGGTGAGCTCGACTCCAATCTAAATTGACTAGGATTGTTAGTTTTCTTACAGGAGGTCGGTTGTTCTCTTCGGACACTATGGCTTCCTCCATAAAAAAACTGACCGCCACAAAATAGTACAATAGTGCTGAAAGTAAGTGGCGTACAACACCAATCAATCATTTAATCAATCAATGTTTTTACATACAGATTTAAATACAATAAAATTGAGAATGGAAATGGGGAATGTGTCAAAGAGACAACAACCCGACCATAGAGCAGACAACAGCCGAAGGTCACCAATGGGTCTTCAATGCATCGAGAAACTCCCGCACCCGGAGGCGTCTTTCAGCTTGCCCCTAAACAAATATGTATACTAGTTCAGTGATAATGGACGTCATACTAAACTCCAAATTATACACAAGAAGCTAAAATTAAAAATGATACAACACTAACAAAGGCCAGAGGCTCCTGACTTGGGACAGGCGCAAAAAATGCGGAGGGGTTAAACATGTTTTTTGAGATCTCCCCCTATACCTCTAGCCAATGCAGAAAAAACAAACGTACAACATTATGCACAGTAAAACTCAGTTTAAGAGAAGTCCGAGTCCGATGTCAGAATAGGAAACAAAAGAAATCAAAACAAAATGACAATAATACATAAATAACAACAGACTACTAGCAGTTACTGACATGCCAGTTCCAGACCTCAATTAAACTGATTGAAAGATTATGTCTTCATCATATGAATATCAGACACAATCCCTCCTGTTAGTGGTTTAGTATTATATCATCATAAAATATAAGAGAAGAACATAACCCGTGTCATGCCAACAACTGGTTTTAGAATAAATATGTTTAATTCCGATGCAAAGACCCTATAAGTGAATCAATATAAAAGCCAAAATATGCAATCTTTAATGACCTGACAACAGTATCGTACCTATATCCCTTCTTAATAAGTCTGTTTAAAGGTTTTGTTAGCTTTTGAGGTAAATACTGACATTTTTGTGCTTTGTAAAGAATATTACCATAAAAGATTGGATGTGAAATACCCGAACGTATAAGATGTCTGCATGTTGAGCTATATTTACGAATGATGTCCTTATACCGATGATAAAATTTAGTAAATGTTTTGACTAGTTTATGATATCGAAAACCCTGGTGTAATAATTTTTCAGTATTACATAAATATCTCTCGCTAAATTCTAATACGTTGTTACATACACGAGCGAATCGTACAAGTTGAGATATATAAACACCATAAGATGGTGACAAGGGAACGTCACCATCTAAAAATGGATAATTAACGATAAGAAATGAAAAATTATCTCTTTTATCATAAATTTTTGTAATAAGCTTCCCGTTAATGATACAGACTGTATCATAAAATGACAAATATCGAAAGGATCTGTCAAGCAAGATAAAGGTGCGAACACAAAACACTTATTCTAGAAATTTGCGTTTTTCAATTTTTTTTTAAATAACTCCTGCTCTTGTAAATAGTTAAGTTTTACACAAGTCATGGAAAGTATTCAAAATTTATCGTGCTAGAAAATGGCAACAAAACGATTTTAATCGTTGAAATCAACAACAAAAAAGGACGCTTTGATACCTGAACTCACATCCTAGGCTAACTTAAAAGGTAAACGTTGTCCATGACTTACCTTAGGTATAGAGACTATGATCCCAGCTTCGAAGATTAGAAGAGACACTATCGCATGTCAATCATTTTCATCTAAACATTAGACATGAGAGTTGTATAAAGAGTAGTCTTTTAAGGATATAAGAAATTTGTTTCACTACCTCAACATTAAAAGACCTTGATATTATCAAGTTTCCAGGACGTTCTACTGCCATGATAAGGTATGGCTGGTAATGGCATAAACTAAATATATTTCAGAATACGTTGCATTATATATTTATACGGTTCGTGGACAAATGAACACTGTCAACTTTAAAACAAAACGTAAGTGAACCCGTAACATAACTGCTTATAGATAACCTATATTCGTGAAAATTGCAAATAAAAACAACTTTTATCTTACCTATTTTAGTGACTTTTTGGTCATACTGTTTTGGCACATGAAGATTTTTATTTTCAAATCGAGGTATAATATATGTGAATGGTTCTTTAAAAGAAAGTGTCAACTTTCTAATTGGCAAACCGAGGAAAATCAAAGATACATTATAGTTACAGACGCTTTTCTTCTGTTTCATCAGTGATTGTAAAAAGGTATACCAAACATAATAAACTCCAAGGTAAATTCATAAAGGAGAAATCCATAACAAAAAATGGCAAAATCAAACGTTAGACTTTATCAACCAACAGAACGAATAAAAAAACAGCTGTCATATTCCTGACTAGGTACAGGCATTTTCCGACGAAAATTATGATTTAAGCTGGTTGTATAGCTAGGTAAACCTGCCACATGTAAGGCAGTTGTTTAAAGTTCAGTTGTATCGTAAAAATTGGATGAACAACCCAAAAAGACATAATAGGTTTAATTGACAATGATTGGTATCCAGCAAATAAAAATTTGTAAACATACAGCGTAACTGGATGATAATATTCAAATAAACATACAAAACATAAAAAAAAATTTGGTTTTTATTTTTTTTTTTTTTTTTTTTTTTTTTTATTTATTTTTTTTTTTTTTTTTTCAATTGAGCGTAAAAACTGAAAATGCAAAACTCGTTTTATTAAGATTATCCTTTAATCACTTTTTATACAGCTTTGGTGTGTTACCTCTGCTGGTGGACTTTCAGTCCCCAAGGATATCATCAGCTCACTAGTCAGTATTTCGGTATTTACATGATTTATAACAGACCTTTCGAAAATTGACCGTTTATAAATTTTTAAATTATTAAGAAAGTAAGGTTTCAACTCCCAAAGGCAAAGTTGGCCTTAGAAGGATTTGGCTGTTATTCAAGGTCCTATTTCGATTCTTATGCATCCTTGGCTTTCAAATATTCGATTTTGAGCGTTTCTCGTGAAGGTTAATCAAGAAAAGCGCTTCGCAAGCATGAAATTCAATTCGTGCTATTTTCATATTTTTATTAATTGCAAGGTATATATGAAATATTTAGAGCAACAGAACAAATGTCTTTTTTTTTAAATTTGACTCGATAAAGGGTAATTAATCGCATGCAACTCACATATACGTATAAGCATGTGTATATTTATATAGATTACTTTGCTTTATCAGATAGATATATTCAACAGCCGCATGAGTATAAAAATTGGAAAAATGGGAACAACTCTATTCGCAACACCAATTGAAACATAACATGAAATAATAATTAAAAAAAGTGGAGAAAAATTTAGAAATAAAACTTTTGACCTTCGATAATGTACTATATTAGAAATAAAGTGCTATTACAACACGAAAGAAAGAAATGTTTTTCTTCAAATATACTGGAACCACATTTTGTGTTATTCACTTCTTTTTTTTTTTTTTGCAACCTTAATTGCTTATTCATTATCGATTTAAGAAGCTGTAATATCGGTAAACTACTTTCGTATTAATTTAAAAGAGGATAATTTGTTTCTGCAAGATATGTACTGTATATATCTAATAATTACTTACAGAATAAGATTCGATATTTCCCTGAAAATTAAGTGCATACAAACTGAAAGCAATTACCCAGGCTTCCAAAGAATAATAAAAAATGTGTTTTGCTAATAAATTTCCATTTGTAGCTGATTATTTCATAAATTTCGCATTCTAGTAATATTGTAGAAATTGTGTAAGCGTTAACATCATTGTGTGTTTGAATGCTTATCTGTTATTCTCATGTAGCTAAAGTATTCTAAATTTCGTTGTACAGGTATCGGACTTATCGAACTATGAGAATATAGAAACCCATTGTTTCATTTCTGTATTACATCTTAACAGTGCGATGAATAAAAATAGAACATCATTTAGTTGTTTAAATAGTTTGATGGTTAAGATATGGTCAAATGAATTTAGAATATTTTGTGTTAGGCTAGTTTTCCTGATTGTGTAGAGTTTTAATTTCTGCAATGACAATTTAAAAAAAAAGGAAACAACTTAATGCACTGTTTAAGTGTTCATTTGGAGTATGTTTTCGATCATTTCTTAAGTTATATGTGAGAATCTAAAAATTCCGAATTAGTTGAAAAACCTGATTTAAAGAGATGCGAAAAATTCCAAGGGTCCCCCAATCTCACAAGTTGAAGATAAACTGACAACGCCAAGACAAAAAGAAAAAGAAAAAGACGACAATTGGAACAAGGCCGTTGTCATCTGTGAAACAGGCATTCTATAACGTTCAACCAACTCGTGATGGCGTCCGTACAACTTACGAACGGATGGTTTCAACTCCACCACTTGGAACTCTTGGATTAATAGCTTCCTTGTAAGCAGTAAACCTCTATCAAAGAATATCGTATCAATAGGGAGATATATTATTCATATGCAGGCGCCGCAGTAATGTTACTACATAGAAATGGAAAGTTCACAATTAGTTAACTGTTTTTACAGATTTTAATCCTGATATCTTTTATGAGCTTATTTTTTTATTACTGATAATTTTTAAGTCCTTAACTGAATGAAAATTTAGCGTTTATATAAAATTCAGGGTTTGTTTGGTAAACTGTGTTCCTGTATTGTTGTGAATCACTGTTAATGGCCAAAATCAATGAAGATCCGTCTAATGATGTTTGGTCTCTGGTGGAGAGTTGCCTGACTGACAATCATACCACATCTTCTTATTTCTATATCAAGTTAAAATTTACCGTTACCTTGATGATATTTTGATTTAAAGCAATAAATAATTTTCTAATTTGACTGCTCACATTTACCGTAGGGACTTGATTTTAAATACATCGAATACAGGCAGCAGAAATTGTACTTTTATTGATTTGGAAATTAGTTTCAAACGGAAAACTTCACACAAACATTTACGACAAAAAAGTGAAATAACAAAACAAAACCGATTTACAAGGAAAAACTGTAAAATGAAAATACCTTATCAATGGCACAATGAAAAGCTCTAATACTTCAAACGAACGGAAAACAACAAAATATTCCTAACCTTGAACAGGCGTTTTCTTATGTGGAAAATGGTTGATTAAACCTGGTTTTATAGATAGCTAAACCTCCAACTTGTATGACAGTTGCATATTTTTTTTTTAAATTGACAACAATGTGTGATTAAAACAAACAGACATAATGGGTAAAAATGCCAAAAAATGGGATACAGAAGTCAAAATTTTGTTATAATCTTAGTCACTATAAAACAAACAATTATGTCAAACAAAATTGAATGTAGACACTCTATAGACAAAGCATATGAGCAAAAATGATATACAAAAATGCAAAAAAGCATAATAACACAATGACGGGATGTTTATATACCGAGCCACGCCAAAAGGATATTACCTAAAATGGACTAAAGAGTAAAGGTAAAAATAAATACAAAGACGAATAAAAAGAACACTATAACACGTAATTAAGATGATAAACAATGTCAGTACCTAGAATCTATACTTTAAGACCATCGTGTATTATTTGGGAAGTTGATATGGAATATTTATCAATAAGATTTTTATTTTCCGATTATTTTTTTTCGAAAAAGGACTTTCAATGTGCGTAATTATGTATAACTTGTAATTTATTAAGTCAGGGATTGAATTACCACAAATTAGTTAAGACTTTTACTTAATTTGCTCACACAAAGATTTGGATAGGAATTTTGCTGTACATGTAAAACTAAAAGAAGGGATATCACATCCTAATTTTTAAGGCGATGTCGTTTATATAGCGCGTAAGTTTAGACGCGATCCATGTAAGTAGATTGTTCCTTTGAATAAATTTATTCATAGGTAAAGAGCAGATATAAAAGCGATACTCATTTGCTTTTTGTGTTATTTGCTGTGCATGCACTGATTTTGTGTCATGGATGGATACCCATTATCCTTTCTTTTCTATTATTCCTTATCAATTTAACACCTTAGTTAAATCTATAAATATTGTTTTTATCAGAACTAATATGATTTGGTTTGGTTTCTTTTAAATTTAAAAATATCTCATTATATATGCTTTATATGTACAGTTATGACTGCTCATAATCCTATATTCAGTCAGTCGATACTGTTTTTGTAGAAGGTCATTCATTTCTAAGACAATCTATAAAAGTGTACACTTAATCCATTGCATGTGTACTGATCGGTGCTTTAGTCTTGGAGATTATTTTATGATTATTAGTTGTATAACGCTTTAAATTAGCTTTCAGTAACTGCAAGTACTGATATATCGGTGCTTTGTGTATTTTATTTTATATTAGAAATCTATGTATTCCTACAGATCTGTTGAGTAAAGCAATTTGCAACTCATTTTTGTACTTTGTTCTTATATTGTATTGTAACACCACTATCCCAGGATTGTGGAGTGTTGAGTGCTCACAAACATGTTTATGCCCGCCACAATTCTTATGTTACTGTCCACAGCAAGGAGTCTTGTTCAGTGGTTGTCAATGATCTCATTAATGGTTCTTTTGTTTTTTGTAGATTGTGCTCCTATAAAAAAGGCCGTATGTTTTCTCGTTTGAATTATTTAGCATTTTTCATGTCGGTGCCTTTTATAGCTGACTTAACGGTTTAGGTTTTTCATATTATTGAAGTCCGTTCATTAACTTTTAATTGATATCCACGTCATTTAAACTCTGGTGGAGATTCAGTTAGGCTGAACATTAAATCAAAAACATCGACACTAAATGCATAATATGTTGCCTTTAGTTTTGTCTAATTTTTAGATTTGTCTAGCAGTTTAATTATTTGAAATAGTGACACGAGTTAACAGATACTTTATAGTGATTGTGTTATAACGATGTTTTCTGAATTTTAAAACATAATGGACACTTACTATACTATATATTTTCAAAGAATTCTTTTCACTGATGAAAGCTTTTTGGAAATTTGATATTATGCTTTCTCTAAAATGTGAGGCATTTCCATCTATCATTAACTTCCTGTTTACGGAATACAAATAACGGCTGTATCAGTATTGCAATAAATGTCATAGTACATCCCGTTCTCTATAGTTTGTTTTTGTTTTTCATACAGAACAAATATTACTAGTTTTATTCTCGTTTCCTGATGAATGTGTCTTTGAAAATCTCAAAGTCTGCTTATAGAATGGAATTAATATTTCGTGTCAAATAAAACAGCAAAATGAATTTACGTTTGTTGTTAGTTATCTTTGAAATAAAAACAATGAGGGAACTGGAAAATTACAATCGTATCTCATTCATGACTCTTTCCAACATTGTAAATTAAGATTAAACAAGACATGCAAAACATCATATGACATACTATTACATTTTTTCTGGTGTTGTTTTCTAAATAAAAATATTATTACTATTTCACCAGTGACGAAGAATAAGAGCTCAAACAAAATTTATATATTTAATATCAACAAATGTAAAGGAGGGACGAAATATACTATCGAAACATCCTTAGTTTAAATCGTTTGTGTATCTTAAAGTAAAATATAATTATAAAAATATGAAATGAAAATTCATAAGATATATTGTTAATACTGATGGCGTACGCATTCAAAATACAATGTAGTAACAATTTCGACAACTTTCCTACGAAGCAGACACAAACGTAAGTTCTTGTATCAAGCAACCTTTGTTTGGAGATAGTTACAAGCATCTCAATATGCAAGACGTCGGAACTGGTTTAAAAATGTATATAACGTCAAATGCAATTAGAAAAACATATGATTTAGATGCAAAATTATTCGTAGTATAATGATGAAAACGTACGCTAAGCATAGATGAACACTTTTGACAAACTTGTTTGTAGAAATTATAGATATCCCTGTAAAAAGTAAAATAACAACTATACCGAACGCCAAGGGAAAGTCCCTTATCAAAGGCAAAATCAAAAGCTCAAACACATGAAACTAATGGAAAACAACTGTCATATTCCTGACTTGGTGCAGGCATTTCCTTATGTAGAAAATGGTGTATTTTACCTGGTTTTATAGCTAGCTAAACCTGTCACTTGTATGACAGTGTAACAATGTGAAGACTTTTTCAACTGCAAATATTTCCTGTCTTTGTGTACCAAGTTAGGAATATAACAGTTGTTTTTTCACTTGTACCGTTGATTGATTACGTTTGATTTTGTTAGTTTTTTTTAACCTGTACTTTGGAGTTCGATATTTGTGTTAAACTTTTTCATAGAACATTCCATACCTAGGGCTTATAAACTTAACTTTTGACATTTTCGATATTTTATTGTTAAACAAAGTTTACAGAATGCTATTATATGGTTTACATACATTATGTAACATTTTTTTATTACCCCATCTTCACTAAGCATTGTATTTCAAAATACAAACAAGGCTATTGTTTAAGCAAATTTCACATCAGTGAATACTGTAATAAAGAGAAAATAATAGTCAATATTGGCAAGACCAAGATTATGGTTTTTTTTTGGTACGAGTAGAACTCCAAAGAACTTAATTTTACTTCTGATAACAACGATTTCTATGTGTTGTCTTTGTATCGCGTTCTCTAAAACATGAATTGTTCATTTTATTATTATATGAAACTTTACAGAGAGAAATTCATTGAAAATGCATTGTCAAATGTTGCAAATAGGCAGAATGCAGCAGTCCTTAAAAATGTAAGCATTTTATTATAAAATTATCAAGCTATTCAGCCAAATGGATGTGAAGCACGGACGTAAGGTCGTAATGATATGTTGGGAAAGGTCCGTTTACTAATTCTTCAAATATTTACTAGTTTTACTACACCCAACTGTACGGTGTAGGGCGTTATCCCATAGACACATGTATAGAAATGAAAACCAGAATGGTTTATTTTTGAGCTGGGATAATTTGTGGTAAACAGTAACTACAAATATCTAATTATACGATGGTACTAATAAAAACTAGATAAAAGTCGAAGAAAAACTGAAAACGCCATGGAAAAAAAGAAAAACGACAAAAAGACGAAAACATTACAAAATAGGAAACTAAAGATTGGCAACGCAATTCCCACCAAAAACCCGGGGTCATCACATGTGTTCCGGAAGGGAAAGCAGTTCTTGCTTCAGATGCAGCACCGTGTTGATGCTCATGTAAGTACAAATTTGGTGATAAATCTCATTCGGTAAAATCACAATCGGCGACTTTGAGGACGGGATAGTAATTGAATTGTTGTATCCGTGATCATCTGTGACACATATATTTCATTAAGTTCCGTCAAACTTTCGAATGCATGACTTCAACTTCACCACTTGAAACCCTTGGTTCCATAAGTTCCTTGTAAGCAGCAATACTCTATCAAGGACATCATGATAGGAAACGCATGCTCTATAACATCGTATCGACTAAGAGATATATATTCCATATGCAGGCGCTGCTTGAATATTGCTACATAGAAATTGAAAGATCACAATTGGAAAGCTGAATTCATCCTTTTTATCGCAAAGTTTTGTTCTCAACCGAACTCATTGTCATATCTAGTCGGAAGTCAAAATATGAGACAGACTTATGTCAAGTTCGCTGGGATAGATGGGTTCAACATAGTCACCAAACTTTTAAATATTTAGTGAGAGGACATCATCTATAAAGCGGACGTGAATTTATTTAGAGGATAATGCTAGCTACTTTTCATTCTTTATGTGAAATTCCTGCACGAAATCAAAATACTATTATATTATCGAACATCCATGATTTTCAAAATTCGGTCACTTTTTGCAACTTCAGAAAAACAAATACACAACTGCCAATATAACGTAAAAGGTGGAAACATATAGAAATTGACAACTGCGTTTGTAGCTTATGTACCAAATAGGCAAATAAATGCTGCATCATTTAATGCACGGCCTTTGCCAAAAAACAAACGAAATATATGAAAACTAATTTTACTGACAGACAAAACCCAATTAAGTTTTTAGAACTGATGTCCTTTTACTGTAACTGTCAAACAATTCTGAAAAAAAAACTTTGTGTTCATCACATTTGTAAATATTTGTGTTTGTCCTCCTGACTGATCTTTGTTAAATCAGATTGTATTTGTTTAATTTACCTCTCTCATTTCTGTACTTATATGAAGGTTACAGTATACGCAATTGTTTTTCTTCTGTACCGATGTACTGAATTTGCTTTATGAGGATACAAATATATATTTACAGCATATAAATTGACATTTTGTTAATTGCGTAAGACCCGAAGGAAACACTGGTAACCAAACACTAATTATAAATGTGAATATAAAATTAAAAATATGTGGTATAATTGCCAATGAAACATTTCTCCACCAGAGACCAAATGACATAGAAGTTAACAACTATAGGTCACCGTACGGTCTTTATCAATGAGCAAAACTCATACCCATAAGCCTGGCATCTATAATAAGTTTTTTATTAATTGATGTTCTATTTTAAATGTGAAGTGCTATCAACTTTTGAGAGGACAGTTAGATTGATGAGTTATTGGTTTTCTACATCATGTGATAAGTATCCCGTGCCTTTCAGAATGAGATCAATTAACTAATGTACAATACGTAGGATCTAAAATGTGTTATGGTCACAGTGAATATTGTGACAGCTTCTTGATACAAACGTAATGAATTCAGTCTTGAAATAGGACACTTCTTGAGGAGTGAAAATATAATTGCATCAAGTTTCCAAATACTTTTATTTTACAATTATTTTTGATTTCCATAATCGATAGTGCGGCAATTAAGGATCTGCATATTTCAATAAAGTAAAAATAACAAAAATACTAAACACCAAGGAAAATTCAAAACGGAAAGTCCCTTATCAAATGGCAAAATTAAAAGCTAAAACACAAAATAAGACAATGACCTACATAAAAATCCTTTGAAACTTTTTTATTATGTTAATTTATATTAATGTCTTTTGATGTCGATTGAAAATAACTATGTAACTCTAAAATTCAAATTCAAGATTTATGAATTGAAACTCAACACTGCGTTGAAAATTCAAAATACGGACTACAATATCTGAAAATATTAAAGAAGAACAGATAGTCAAGATTACATCCTATATATTTTCAAAATTAACGATTTGTTATTGGTTTCAAGATACAACCAAATTTTGAAAAATTAACGATTATTTTTTGGTTTTTTTATGAAATAACAAGTTATTACTTATACTTATATATCTGTGTCACAGATGACCACGGATATGTTCCAATTTTCCGTAATCCATTCTTCTTTCCCTCAATTGTAACATCACTGAATGAGATTTATCCCCGGATAAGTACTTTCGTGAGCAATACGACGGAAGCCAAATGTGGAGCAGGAACACATACGTTGACCCCGGTTTTGAGACTTTTTTGTCTTTTCGTCGTTTTTTTGTTGATTTTTCTCATTTTATTGTCAGTTTTTCTTAATTGTTTTTTGTTTTTGTTTTTATTTTGTATCGATCTGCTCAGTTAAGCCCTTTTCAGTAGATTTTTATATTTTTTTCGTAGGTTGTGCTATTACACCACAATCTCAAGTTAGTATGCGCCCTCAAACATACATATTCTAAAAGGTTACCTATTCAAGACTGTAATTAAATCTTTGAATATTGTTTTTATTGGTATAATTATTGATTTTGTTATCAGTAAACTAAAACCATTTTTAATATTACACATATGTACTTTCACGGTTTTACAATCTGTCGATACCTATATTTTGGTATTGCACAAGGTCGTGTTTTTCTCTGACGTCTTTACACTAAATTTATTGGATGTGGGATGTGTACTGATTGATTTTTTAGTCTTAGATACATCGGTGAATATGAATTTGACAGCTAGTGCCCCAGTTTAAACATGTTTTATTTGTTTAATATACAAAAGTGATGAGACCCAAGTTAAAACAAACTTATGAAGTCGTCTCCAAAAAAATACCTGTTTAGGTGGGTAAAACTTGTTTAGGTAACCACTGGCTGATTAAAATGTTGACTTCATCCTGTTCATAGTAAACATCAAATAATTTACAAGTACTTAACAATATTTGTACGGTGAAGGAAAATAAAGAATTTATTAAATGACTTTATTTTGAAGGAAAGTGGAGTAATTACATATATTTAATTTTAGACCACATGACAATGATGACAAAGAAGATGAAGAGCAGCATCCTTTAAATGAATCGGGGTAAGTCATGATACTTAAATGCAATTAATAAATATCTAGTATTGGGGAAATGATTTAAACCTTTAAAAAAAGAAGCACATTGAAGTGTAGATTGATTAAAGGTTGTCTTCAAAACAGTGGTCACTTTATTTATGTTTTAAAAGAATGTAAAGACTTTTTTTTTAAAGTCATCACTGTTTCTGTAACATTTGTTTCCATTGAAATTTAATATTATTCTCTTGAGAGTAACTTTTCTTAAAAATTAAATGGTACAGTTTATGAAGTTGCAGTATAAAATCTACAAGGAAATATTACCGATATAACAGTGTAGTAGGACATAATTTTGTATGTCAGCTGATTTATCACTTCGAGCACTTTTTTATCTAAAATACTGTATTTTTCGAAGCGCTATTCCTGTTTTGATTGTAATTGTATGTTCTTCAAAGTATTTTTTTTTGTCAACTGATCGAGATTTAGACAGAAGGGTTGAGATCTAACGGTTCTGTCTTAGGAAAACACTGGCACAACAAAAGACTTTTTTAAGTGTCATTGTCTTTCGAAAATGTGATAAAAAAATGAGTTCCTGTGAGTGTTAAAAAAACCTTATTCATTCAAACAGGTAATCTTAAAATTGATCCTTACAGGAGAATCAATACCTAGCAATTTTGGTTACGTAATAATACATCCCCGTACCTAATTGGACGTGAACGGGTATCTTTGACATACTTCTGGTACTCGAATTTACAAATATAGTCACCAGTATGAATAGTGCATAAATTGTGAAATTTACCCCATACAACTTCTAAATCCATCACCTCATTTATACACCCGGTGAAGCTAAAGGGGCTGGTTGGCAGTTGAGGATATTGCACTGTAAAAAATATGTTTTGGCCATCATTTCTAAGGCACAAAAGTGATCTGGTCTACCCAGAACATGAGAAGGTCCCAAGTTATAAAATTGTATATTTTTTATATAATTTGCATCCTAGCATCCTAGCGATCTTCAGAAATGCACTATAAGATTAATTATGTTCTCGGATGAATGTGTATTTTTGACATATCACTTTTTTGTTTAAATGTTTGTCTTTTTGGTTATTGTAAAGATTGAACTTGAAATCCACCGAGATATCTATAAGCCATACATATTTGAAAACATCGTAGAACCATCAGAGCGTACACAGATGCTGTCAAACGTAACATAGTTTGTAACAAAAATTGATACTGCTTCAAAAATGAGATGTTGAAGCATACTTTCATTCCTCAGTCTTTCAGTCTTTGCTATGAATGAAGCGACTGACATGTAGAAAGACATTGTGATAATGGTACAAAGACAAAGAGAGAGGGAAGTGGATAGATATTCCAATACGTTCCTGAACTAAACATTTATACAAGCAAGTCAAACCTCTGCGGCGATCATGGTGCAGTATAGTCTCTTTCTATGGAACTAATAACCAAGAAAGCACGAATAAAAACAAAACAAAAAAGGATAAAAAAAACTTCAATTGGCAGTTATATCATGCGGTACATTAACCGAATGATTCAATTCATAACACCATTACGTTTTATATTTGCTTTATATTAACTACAATGTTTTTATTGTATTTGTGCATGTTTTGATGTGTTTTATTTGCTTTTGATTTGTCAATTATAAAGGCTTAATAGGGCATACATAATATTTTTGCACATTGTGTTGTATATACTGACTATAAATACAGCTTAATGTCTTATGTCTTATTTCCTAATAAATCATTTTCAGACAATTAACTACACATATTTACGAAAGGGAAATTGAATAAAGGTATCAATAATAATACTTTGTACGTTTATTTATTTTTGACAGGAATGGTTCTAGACTTTTAATACTAGTTCTTTAAATGTTTTATTGAATTTTATTAAGATTGATTGAGTGGATCATTGTTTGTCTAACAGAAGACATGATTCTAAATGAAAATAATCTGATTACGTGGTACTTGGGTATCAGCCGAACATTATTTGATGCGGTTAATTATTTTTAAATTTCTTTTTATTTTTTTATGTTTGTATTTTCTACATGGCTAATCCACATTAACATAGTACAATAAATGATTGGACGTAAGGAAAACTACAATCAACATGTCAGTCTAGGAACACTTAATTACTTTTCTTGGTTTTTTTTTTTTTTTTTTTTTATTTCATTTTCAATGTTGGTTCCGATCAAGAATTGAATAGCTTTCAATATTTGCATTTCATGATGAGTCTTTTTATAATTTGGCCTTCGATTAAAATAAAAAAGAACATGCAAAGAACTATATCTTATCTAACAGTTCTCAATCTTTTTCGATGTAACTTCGTTGACAAAGTTTTTTAGATAGACAATACATGGTTTATTAGTCATGTGAAATATTGATTTTTTATACGACTGGAGATTCACCGTATGTTATTGAAACAAATGTAATGATTTTCAGATATATTATATTTTACAGATGTATGTACTGAAATTATCTTTCCGGTGTTATTTACTTTTTCCAAGTGATAATCTAGAAAGCAAAATAAAAACAATACCAATAAGGGTAAAACGACTTTAGTTGACAGTTTTATCAGCTCTATACTGTCATGAGATACATTAACCGAATTATTTAATTCAAAATCAGTTTGTTTAGATGAAGTTTGATATCCCTGAATTTCTAGTAATTTGCTTTTATAAGCACGTTTTGTTGATAAAGACATGACGCTCCACCTAGGAATAAAGTTCATCCGCATACCCTGCATGTGTTAGGCTATTAGAAAAAACAGACGATATACAAAGGATACTGCAACAACTGGTTAAGAAATAAACGAGAAGAAAAGTAGAATAATGTGTGTAAAGGTAAACAACATGCAGTCTATTACATTGGACAACAAAGAGAGAGAGTTGGTGGATAGTTTTACGTAACCCAGAGCTGTTATAGATACCAGCGACAATGCAACAGCCGACATAAGAAATGTAATTGAACAAGCAAGAGCGGCAAACTACAAGTTGAAAAAAATAAGGGCATCAAACCAATAAGTAGAATCACCAAAAATGAAAATTTATAAAAGCAATATAACATCAGTGTTGACATATGGGACAGAATGCTGGAACATAAGCAAGAGAGATTGAGAAAAAAAATTAACACCTTTAACACCAGAATCTTGCATAGACGTTGCGCACGATATTGGTGTCCCTTTAAAAAAAATGCGGTAGATAACAGGTTATTCAATTTCAAGCTTTTTTCCTACACAATAAATATTCATGTTCTGCATATCATTCGAAAGGAAATAAACTAAAGAAATCAATAACATAGATTACTTTGTGCTTTTTATATTATGTAAAAGAAAACTTTGCTCATTTCGATGCCTGAAACGTCATTTTAAGGGTGTCCCGCTGTTACATTTTTGTTTTGTGCACGTCTTTGAAATCCGAGTGCAGACTAGTTAGTATGTTAAATGTGATAAAATTTTACAACAGTAGTGTATACCATTGACGAAAAATGGCGTCATCAATGTTTTTAACTGTGAGTGAAAGAAAATTGTCAGAAGCGTTGAGATAAGGAAGAGAAACAAATGTCTCATTTTACTGCTCAGCTCAAATAAAAACTTTCTGCCTTCACTATTATAAGATATAACAAATGTTAGTGACTTTTAATAGTATCAGAAAATTTATACATGTCCTAAAGAAGCTATCTGAAGTCAAAACTATATAACTGCGGTCTTGCTTTCAAAACATCGTCAATTTTCCCGTGTCCAATAAAATGTCCCGAAGGACAAAATGACACATAGAATAATTCGGAGGCTGTTTGTTAAACGAAATTTTACTTGATCGCCAATTTTGAACACCTTTTGACTGCCATGAATGGAAAACACATTTAATTTTCTCTAAAATAATATATTTATTTTTGTTTGAGCTGCAGGTAGAAAAATGAAACGATCTAAGATGTCCAATGACATGTCCCCGTAACTGTATTTTGACGTTCGCGTCATGATAACGCTAAACTGTACACGACTCTTCTTGCATATTTCACATAAAATTAATTTCATGAAATGGTCTGATCTATATAAATTAAAGTTCTTGTTTAGTATGCATCTAAGTAAATCTGCATTGTATAAATAATTTAGAAAAGGAACATACAGTGAAAATGTAAATGCGATCAAAAGTGAGCTCATCTTTTTTATTTTCCCCCTTATCCAGATAGTAAACGGTTCAAAATCAAGCTATACACCCTGGCCTTAATTCTTAGCGTTGCTGTGAAAAGAATCGAAACTATATAAACAAATCAAATTTATTCAGCTAATTTACAGAGTAGGCATGTTGTTTCCATACTTGTATTCTAAGCTCAATGTAATAGTAAATACCTGGGCTCTTTCCACAAAAATAAGACAAAACATAATCGTAAGTTATACTGAAATGCTCATGACTTTTTTCTCCTAATACTTTTTGTGAAATCAGTCGCTGGTGTTTACTATTAGTTGAACAATCTATAGTCATCTACCTATCATTAGGTGTATGAAAAAGAAGGTAATTGCTCCTAGAATTAATGTGTGGCAGAAAAAAAGATTGTTGTCTCGAATCTCCAATAGAATTGCCTGCTACATAGGCATGCGATGCGACGATTATTATATTTTAATTTAAACTTTTCTTTTATATACATTAATTTGAGAGAGAGAGAGAGAGAGAGAGAGAGAGAGAGAGAGAGAGAGAGAGAGAGAGAGAGAGAGAGAGAGAGAGAGAGAGACATGTAGCTGGCTCCAGTGCATTAAATTACAGACACTTCCAAGTACATTTCAATCTATCGAAAAAAGTAATCATGCACTCTATCCCATATTTTCCAAAATTTCTTTCTTTCCATATTTTTTTAAAGCGTATATTTTGCGAGAAGTTCAAAATTCTTTGCATGTATGACCAATTTATAGAAAAATTTAGGAATAATATCAAATACTAATAAATATACTACATTGAACACACTGTATATATGTATAATACATTGACATCATATTTTCTTCTTTTTTACCACTAAATCACCCACAAGATGTCTGCTGTGTGGATCGGTTGTTTTCTTCAAGTATCCCGGCTTTCTCCACCAATAAAAACGGATTGCCACGAAATAGCCAATAGTGTTGAATGTGGCGTTGAGTACCAAAAAATCAATCAACTAATCTGATGTGTGAAAATATACATTTTTTATTTGTATATAAGATCTTTTTTTTTATCTTTGCAGAACGTCACAAAACATGGATGAAATATTGTTTTTTATACGTGTCAAAACAATATAAAACACTGAAATCGAAAACTTGAAAATAGCCCGTTTGAAAACGGTTTAAAAATGTCCGAGAAACTTTCGTGTAAACCGATACCCAGTTATATTATGAAATTGGAAGCATTTAAAAATAATGCATTCCTGGTCAATAGTACTTCCTTTCAGAAAATATTGATTTTAGTTTTTTTTTTTGCTCTTTGGCAGGATTGTCTCTTTGACACATTCCAAGTTTCGTGGCCTCGGTGGCCGAGTGGTCTAAGTAGTTCTACTACTGTAATCACTAGCCAGTCAACACTGATGGTGTGAGTTCGAACCCCGCTCGTGCAGGTGCACTCGATTCCAATCTTAGTTGACTAGAATTGTCAGTTTTCCTATCGAAAGTCGGTGGTTTTCTCCGGGCACTCCGGCTTCCTCCACCAATAAAAACTGGCCGCCACGAAATAGCCCAAATGTGGCGCTTAAAAGTGGCGTTAAAACACCAACAATCAATCAATCAATCAATCATTACAAGTTTCCATACTCTATTCTATATATGTACATTGACAATAGCAGTAACTTAAAAATATATTATATCTTGTCACAACAAAATGTAAATATTTTTAAAAATCGGATTAGATCTGCTATTGATCAAATGGTGGTTAAGGTAGATTTGGGTCTATATAAAAAGGGGTCGAATTTTCCATACTTTGCCAAAATGCTATAATTTCAAAAAACATAGTAAAAAGTATGAATCACCGACCTTTTTTAAAGCTTAAGTTTCTAAACAAATTAAGAATTAAAGATTTTGTAAGGATTATACACGAAAAAGGTACATTTATGTGAATAAAAAGAAAACTAAACGAAAGAGTTTGAATAGTATATGTATATATGAGAAGATAATTTTCTTACAATCTGTTTTCCGAAAGCAAAAAAGAAAAACAAAACAAAAAACAATGATACGGATTCCCCATATTTGTTTTCCTACAGAATCACAAAATAGGTAAATTTATTGTATATTACTTTATAATATAAATTTTCTGAATTATTTGCCTAATAAAACAATGATGATTTGAAAATTTCAATCAATGAAAACATTCTTTTTGCAGCTATCTGCAATAGATAAATAATTAAGACCCCGATCTACTTTGAAAAATCGAAAACTGACCAAATGATGGCAGCATAACAACAAGTATTTCTATTTCAAACTTGATGCATATTTTATAAAGTTTTTCGTTAGGGATTAATAAAAAATATAGCCATTTTTTTTACATTTTCCACTAAATCCTAGATGATGTTAAGATCGTAAAGTATATACGTATATGATATTGATTGTTTGTTCGAGTTTGACCCGATAAAAGATGAAATATGAGTTAGAACACTAGAATAAGCCAATTTTTATGAATAATTTGAATATTAACATAAATTGAAAAAAATTGAGAGAAATTCCTGAATAACAAAAAGAAACATACGATAGGAGAAAAGAGACAGAAACAAGAAACAAAATATGCACGATTTCACTAGCCAAGATTGAGGAAGTCTTACGGCAAAGAAAACATTGCTAAATTTTAAGAAAAAGACGAAACTGATAATTCACAAATAGTAAAACAAAGTTTAAAAAATAAGACATAAAAGGTTATAAACGGAGACATTTGTTGTGATATTTTGGAAGCACGCTTGTTCTAAGAATAAAGAGGTAGTGCCAATTTTCCTGAATTTGTTTCACTCATGTATCAAAATCAGTTTTTTAAAAGTTTCAAACATCTGGATTTTGAAATGAAAGACGCTAAATAATATACAAAAAAAAATTAAATCATGTTACATACATTCAAGACATCAAATTTATATTCAGTGCCAAAGATTGGTGTTCGAGAAAAAATTTAAATCACAAAAATACTGAACTCCGAGGAAAATTCAAAACGGAAAGTCCCTAATCAAATGGCAAAATCAAAAGCACAAACACATCAAACGAATGGACTACAACTGTCATATTCCTGACTTGGTAGAGGCATTTTCTTATGTAGAAAATGATGGATGGAACCTGATTTTGGAGACAATTTTGGATAATAAATTTATAAATTTTGAAATTATCAAGAAACTAAGGTTTCAACTCCCTCAGGCAAAGTTGACTTTAGATGAATTTGGCTATTTATTTTAAGCATTTTTTTGTCATATAGCTCTTCAACGGTTTCGGTACTTATACATTGGAGACAATTTTGACACAAAAATTACAAATTTTGCATGTGTTTAAAAATGCTTTTAATTCTATGGAAATTTTGATATCAACGTTTGCATTTATTTATGCCAACCCCGGTTTGGAAAAAATGAAAATATATATTGAAACAACTTCGAAAATCTCTGCAAAATGAATACTTATTTGAAGAATGTAAATTCTACGTTGAAATTTGTCCTTGCCCTATGTGCCATCAGGCTTAGCAAGGAATCAGTAAGTAATTCTACGGTCACTTTAAGCGACATTTTCAATAAAAAGCTTGTACGCTTGAAACGTTCTTTGGGACAACGTTAAAATCCTCGTTATATTGGGAACGTCCTGTAACGCTTAGTGGTACCAATACCGTGCGCAACGTCAAAGGATCTTTGGGATTTTTTGGCCAACTAAGATTTCTAAATAACCAAGATGTTCAGCATCACCAACACTATTAAGACCACGAGATGGAGTTTGATATATCACGTCATGAGGATTGACCCATGGAACGATTGTCGAATCGCCTTGACGCGGACACCACTAGGAAAACGAAATGTAAGAAGACCAAAGGAAACTTGGAGACGAATGGTAAACATTGGATGGAGGACATACGGAGAGGTATAACAACAAGCAGCAGACAGACAAAGATGGAAGGCTTCCGTTCGCGCTCTATGCGACACATGGCGCTAACGGGAGTTGTACGTTGTAAGTAAGAAAAAAATTATTAACAAAAATACCGAATAACAAGGTAAATGCAAAAAGAGACCAGTCCATAAAAAAATGACAAAATTAAACGTCAGACTTCATCAAACAACGGAATGAATAGAAATCAACTGTTATATTCCAGACTTGGCAGAGACATTTTCCTATACAAAATAGAGAGTTAAATCTGTTTTTATAACTGACTAAACCTCCCTCTTGGTTGACAGTTGCTTTTGTGCCGTTATATCGACACAATTTGGTGAAAAGCTCAAACGAATATGTTTATCTGGCAATAACTGACTAAAGAATGCAAACAGACATACAAATGAATCTAATAAAGACGCCAGCAAAAAGGTTATTGTAGTATATAGTAAATCTGACAAACACCAACAAAACATTTTTGTAGTTGATCGTGCATACAGTATATTGTATACACCTTCTTGATTAAGTACAAATTAAGTTAAATATCAATACAAGGGTAATTCAAATAAAAACATCACTATAAAAACCTCTTTCGTCTGAATCGCATCTCTGGAGTACCCGTACAAGTTATCAAAGGTACCAGGCTTATAATTTAATACGCCAGACGCGCGTTTCGTCTATATGACGCTCAGATCAAAATGGTTATTAAGCCAAACAAGTAAAAAAGTTGAAGAGCATTGAGGCCAAAAGTAAAAAAACCCGATGACTTCAACTGTTGAATGATATTATAGGCAAGGAATTTAGTGCGTCTTGTATCTATTCCGTGGCAATAAGAACTAAAGCTTACGACAAAAGATGTATCAAATTAACAGTTGTGAACTTTCCATTTCTATATATTTCCTTGATGAACGGCTGCTGCTTACAAGGAAGCTTATAAACAAAGAGTTCTAAGTGGTGGAGTTGAAATCATCCATCGAAAATATTACGGACGCCATCACGATTTGGCTGATCGTTATGACATATCTGTTTCAAAGATGAAGACGAGTGTGTTCCAATTGTCGCAACCACAATCCGTCCTCTTTTACTCGACTATGATATACCGAATCAGACTTGATTGGTACTTACATGAGCAACACAACGATCTAAAGCGATGTATTATCTGTACATTGTGGAGTGATTGCTAATCTCCAAAATTATTAGAATTATATATGTAAGACAAACATAGTGTTTAACAACATTTTCTTTTTCGTAAAGTATTTGCACCAAGTATCAATAATGAACCACAAGACGATTTCTCATTTGTTTTGATTAGCATGTATTGAAAACAGAATTACATAATAGCAGTTGTGTACTTTTGATAGCGTATATTTCATAAACTGCGTTCGTTAGTTACTTCATTAGAATTTCGTCCAAAGTGATTTACCACCATGAAACATTGCTATGCCGCAATTTTTGGATTGCGCATTTTATTCAGAGCATTCAAAATGTCTTACATAACTGTAATTTTCTCATCATACACACTATACTTTCGAATCAAGAAGAATAGTGTATTTTTTGTTTGAAGTTACAAATTTGACAAACCGAAGTCACTATACTAAATGGAACATTAAAATGTTGGAAAATCAATATAGATAACATAGAACGAATCAAATGCACAGACGAAAGAAAAGTTAAGACCTGAGCATGTTAGCAGTGGAATGCATTCAGTTTGAAAACATTGGTAAAAAATTGAAAACAACACGTTTAATAATTTCATGCGTCCGAAGCGCTTTTCTGGATTTACCTTCATCAGGAACGCTCACAGCCAAACATTTGAAATCCGAGGATGTATAAGTACCGAAACCGTTGAAGAGCTATATGACAAAAAAATGCCTAAAATAAATAGCCAAATTCATCTAAAGTCAACTTTGCCTGAGGGAGTTGAAACCTTAGTTTCTTAATAATTTCAAAATTTATAAACTTATTATCCAAAATTGTCTCCAAAAACAGGTTCCATCCATCATTTTCTTCATAAGAAAATGCCTCTACCAAGTCAGGAATATGACAGTTGTTGTCCATTCGTTTGATGTGTTTGTGCTTTTGATTTTGCCATTTGATTAGGGACTTTCCGTTTTGAATTTTCCTCGGAGTTCAGTATTTTTGTGATTTAACTTTTTTCTCCAACACCAATCTTTGGCACTGAATATAAATTTGATGGTAACTGACATACAAACTGTAAACAATGTTGTATCAATCGTATAACTTGGTAATGAATCCAAAGATATAAAAAAGGAACAAAATATATCTCCAGTAAATAACATTTCGCCGTGTAATGTCAACAGCTTTTAATAGTACATACATCTTCTATAATGAAGAAACTAATTCATTTAGATATAGTCTTACTAGAAGTTTTGAAAATGTAATTTCGCCCATTCTAGAAGAATGCTTTGTTTTTCTTTCATCAATGTTTGTCTCGATGATCTCATAATACCGTGCCTGCGTCGGGTGAGTTTGGTCGTAAGGTCGATCCTAGGTCTTGTAAATAAAGGTTTCAACTCCCTAAGGTAAGGATGACCGTTCAATTAGATGATTGTTGTTATCCTATTAAGGTCCGTGCTGATTTTGTTCTTTTTTTCTTCTTCTCCGTCTTCTCTCTTCTTGGGTTAACAAATTTACTCAATTGAAAGAAAGAACAAATTTCTTATTTTTAAAGAGAAGTGAGTCTTATTTAGAAAAAGGGATCAAGTATACGTGCTCTGTACAGATTGTGCAACGAAACCAATCGCAATTATTAAAAACTTTTGCGTGTTGAGCATTCTAGATTTTATTTTTAAAAAACCGCTATCTAGAAAAGCACCTACTTTGTAAAGTGTTCCTTTCTGGAGCTTTTGTAATAAAATGAGAAATAAAATTTTGCAAGATGTAAAAGGATTACTCGCTAGACCTATAAATCAGCACTTACGTAATAGATATTTACTATAGTTTAATAGTCTCGTTCTTTAGTGAACTTATTATATACTACTAATGTATTTGTACCTTGAAGTTATGAAACGTTGAATTAAGCATTAGAAATTCGTTTTGTAGTCAATCAAATTCCCAAGAAATGCTTTTTAAGACATTGATGCATTACTTGGTCTTTAAAATAGATACATTTCTGGACTCTTATCACTGTTTTTTGTCTATAAGCGGAAATTGTCTCCACAATTTTTAACGGGATCAGATACTCTACTTGATTATACAACGAAGTGACTGGGTGTTTTTGGGAGTGGGGGTTGCCTTTGTGTTTGTGTTAAACTGACAGATGTAAAACAACGTTATATCATTAAATGACACGTATCTAAAATGATCGGGGAGTCGGTGGCAGAGTGGTCTAAGTAGTTACTACTGTAATCACTAGCCTGTCAACACTGAGTTTGTGAGTTCGAACCCCGCTCGTGCGGGTGCACTCGACTCCAATCTTAATTGACTAGGATTGTCAGTTTTCCTATTGAAGGTCGTTGATTTTCTCCGGGCACTCCGGCTTCCTCCACCAATAAAATCTGGCCGCCACGAAAAAGACCAAAAGCGGTGCTTTAAAGTGGCGTTAAAACACCAAAAATCAAATCAAATCATATCTTAAACGATCTGTCAAACAATATAACGATACAAACAAGGTTGTCCAGGACTTACCTCAGGTATAGAGATTATGAACCCAACTTAAAAGGTTAGCAGAGACATTATCTCATTTAAATCATTTCATCTGAACGTTAGACTAACAGACGACGGAACGTAATGTAAAGATAGTCTGTGGAGGGTAAGAAATTTGTTTCCCGAATTCAACATTTAAAAGACTTTGACGTGATCAAGTTTCCATAACGTTCTACTGCCATAATCATAACATTATTGCTATATAGATAACCTATTTTCGAAGAAATGCAAATTCAAAATTCCATAGTTAAAACCATTAAAGTGACTTCCGGACTGGAAACAAACTTGTTTCAAGATTTAAAAATATTTTTATTTTACAATTCTCCTTTAACTGCTATAATATTCTATCTAGCATTATTTTGAAAACATAAATTAAAGATAAGACATTTTATAACTTATTCGTTATAAGAATCATTCTAATAGATAATAGGCCTGCACAATGTGTACGACTCAAGTATCCATTATATTGAAATATATTTCATGGTGTGTTTTTTTTTCTAGATAAATTTTCAAGTAGACGAATATTGCTACTGATATTTTTTCTTTTTGTTCCGAATCTACTCAGTATAAAAACAATCAATTAAGCGTCTTTGTATTTTGGTAAGTACAGAAATTTTGTTTACAATAAAATTAAGGGTGAAAAGGATGCTTATAAAAAAGAAGATGTGGTATGATTGCCAATGAGACAACTCTCCACAAGAGACCAAATGACACAGAAATTAAAAACTATAGGTCACCGTACGGCCTTCAACAATGAGCAAAGCCCATCCCGCACAGTCAGCTATAAAAGGCCCCGAAATGACAATGGAAAACAATTCAAACGAGAAAACTAACGGCCTAAAAAACAAATATGTAGCACATAAACAAATGACAACCACTGAATTACAGGCTTAAGCCATTATATTAAAACGGTTGATGTAGTTCAGTAGGTAGAAACGTGTAATTACACAGACTGATAACATATCTATATCCAATATCTCACGTTGGAAATTTAAGACTCGAAATTCACATCTAAAATTGAAATTCGAGATTTAAGATATGAAACCCAACATTGAGTTTAAAATTCAATATACTGAATACAATATCTGAAAATTTCCTATTGAAGCACGAAAAAGATTGGCAATATTACACCACTGCTTTAAATAGACGACTGAAACGTTGAAAAAGTAGACCATATTTTTCTATCTAGTGTTTATAGACTTTTTTGCCTTTTCGTCGTTTTTTCGTTTTTTGCCATGTCGTTGTCAGTTTTTCCTCGACTAATAAACTAAAGCTGTAGAAAATAGATCAAGTGAAGTATTTAATTGTTTCTCAGGTAATGTGAAATAATAGCGAAATAAAAAGCAGACTTCTGGTAAGTTTTGCATTATGCCACAAATAGAAATAGATTGTACAATATCTATAGCTATGCGATATGCGTTAGTATTTTTTATGAGCAAGCAATGGCTTTGATAAGTGCGGTTTTCTTTCACAACTATGATTGCGAATCTGTCAAAATTAGAGCTTGACATATTCCTTAGACACCAGTCTGCTGTTAGATACTGTGTGTTAATTTTCAGATGAGCTTAAGCTACTTGTGTCGTTTGGTTGCTGAATCTATGACGTTTACTCTTTTATTTCATACTTTATTGGCTTTGATTGGTGTGCAGCAATTAAATAACATAAGAAATTTACCAAAAACGTTTTCCCCATATTTTAGATTTAAAATATGTTCTATTGTGTCTCTTTTTAACTTTGCTTAACATATTTAGGGATTGATTTTTTTGTCATATCGTAATTTTGTTTGGTTGTTTCTGGAGCTTTATAATGTCGTGTTGATGAGTTTGAATATCACATTTATATCATTGACTCTGTTTTAAATATTTGATGTTTATGCTAAAGATGTCAATCAAAGTGATTAAACAACAACAACATGACTGCTGTTTTACTATTTTTGACATTTTTACCTATTATGTCTGTTTTGTTCACACATTGTTGTCAATATAATGGAATGCTATGCAACTGTCATACAAGTGAGAGGTTTAGCTAGCTATAAAACCAGGTTTAATCCACCATTGTCTACATAAAGAAATGCCTGTACCAAGTCAGGAATATGACAGTTGTTCTCCATTCGTTTGATGTGTTTGAGCTTTTGATTTTGCCATTTGATAGAACTTTCTGAATTTTCCTTTGAGTTCAGTGTTTTTGTTATTTTATTTTATACTTAATACCTTTATCAATAAGTCTGTGAAGCTAAAACGACAAAACAAAAAATGAAGAATAATTCCTCGACTATTAAGATTTATTAATATAGCTACTAATATATATCACCATTCACTATACGTGTTCTTCCTTTAACTTGTCAAATAAAAGCAATAGTAGTATACCGCTGTTCAAAAGTTATAAATCGATTTAACTAAACAATTCCGGGTCACAAACCAAAACTGAGGGAAACACATCAACTATAAGAGGAAACAAAACTGAACAACAGAAACATTGATCTGCTACAAAAACAAAAGCCAACATACATAAAAACGGACTATGTGATAACAATTGCCATATTCCTGATTTGGTACAGGACATTTTAAGAAAAAATGGTGGGTTGAACCAAAGTGATACCAATCACATGTAAACTTGCATCAAAGAAATACAAACGTGAAAACTTCTTACTTACTTTCCTTTATTTAATTTGTTCTCTATGGGTTGAACTTTGTCAATACAGCTGTTTCACAAACCACGCCTCTTTTGGGGAGATATATAATATTCATAGATATTTTGTCTTGTGACCGCTGCATAAAAAAATATATAAGCTTCAGATACAAAAATACCTCAATAAAACTAACAACAGTGTGTTCTATCCTAAAAACTGTACTTAATATTCCATATTCACAGAAACAGCAGAATTATTTTGCAAATGTGTGGCCCCAGGGGGCAAAAAACAAAGATAATCCCTAACCCCTGATAATTTAGCCTGTAAAGGCTATGATTTTATTATTATAAAGGTCTTTTATATAGAAAACAATAACTGTGCTTTAAATTTATGCAAAAAAACAGATTCCAGCAGTCAGTTCTATAAAACTTTTATTGAATTCATATATCAGACTGGTAATTTCATACATACAATTTTTGCAAATTTAAACACTTCTAGTCATATATTAGCCATATTATGTTAGATATATAGTAAAAGATATTATTTTTGTGACAAGATATCTAAACTGACCATCATCTGGCAGAAATTGTGTCCTTTTATAGATAAAAAGGTATACAGTAAGATGTGGACTGGAGGCAGAGGCAGGATTGGATACTTTATATAATCTTGAATGTTGCAATGATTAACTACTAAACTTTACATTTATAGTATTCTGAAATGCTTTCAATTTGTTATCAGAATAGTTTCATACAGGTTCTAGAAAACATGTACATAGGGTAAGCTGACATTGATTAAAGCCTTGTTTTCAAATTCTTTAAAAATCGAAACAGGGGCGGGGTATAAAATGTACTGTTAAAGAAAAGCTAGAGCATATGCAATGATTTCTTTTAGGCTATGATTCTGTGAGAAAAAGTGTTTTTCAAGATTTTTCTATTTGAATAAATGTTAGTATAGGATGCACTTTGTAAATACAGCTGTTTCACAAACCACGCCTCATTTGGGGAGATATATAATATTCATAGATATTTTGTTTTGTTTACCTAATGGTTCCCAGATATGATCTTTATATTTCATCTCTAGAGACATAACTTTGGAATGTTACCAGTATAAATACACATGAATAGCGGCGAAATTGAATTCGGAGTAAGACCTCAAGTGAAGGGAGGGGTAGTACAGAATTTTAGTATAAGTTAAAACTCTAAGAAGTTCGGGGCATATAAATTTTGTAAATATGCCGCACAGCCTTATATTTTGACCTTTGAAAACAATAGTAGTACATATGAGCTTTCTATTCTAAGATATAATTAGTATTAATTAAATGGTAAAAGTGGTACAGGTTTAGCCGTAAAAGGAGTTCCTTTTGGAAATTGCATTGTCTATATTTACAGAAGTGCAACCTATATTCTATGTATATATGTACATGTATTAATATTTTGTCATATAGTACAGGTTTAGCCATTAAAGGAGTTCCTATGGGAAATTGCATTGTCTATATTTACAGAAGTGCAACCTGTATTCTATGTCTATATGTACATGTATTAATATTTTGTCATATAGTTTCTTGATTAATTGAATAACATTTATGTAACATGTCTAAACATTGACACTAATATTAAAACTACTCTTTGTTCAACATTCTTCATAAAACAATATGTCTGTCATTCATATTAAAAACACAGGAAATAACGTATAAAATTGGGTTTTTATGTTTTTATTAGTCATTTTCAATATATTACGTTTTAAAACAATTTTGTTGAATAAAACTATTCCTTTTGTCTTTTTTGATTACTCACTGTAGATTAATGTTAATAAATGTGTCCTAAAACATTCGCTGGATGGTACTTAACTTAACTGTAATAGTTTATGTTCTGAGGAAACACTAAATTTTTGTAAATTTAGATCTATTTATGTTTAACAAAATTCACAGAATGGTATATTATGTTTGACCTACATTAAATAACATATTGTTAATTACTCAACCTTCCCTAAACATTACCATTAAAAAAAAAGGGCATTGTTTTAGCAAACTTCACAAAATTGCAAATGAAGCTAGTAATTTTCAGTGAATTTCGTGATAAGTGAAAAATGAAAGTTAATATTGACAAAGCCAAGCTTATTGTATTTGGTAAGAATAGAACTCCAAAGAACTAAAATTTTAATTCTGATATCAAAGATAGCTATATTGTTAATGATTTTTGCTCTCTTGATATCATTTTCCTTAAAACATGTTACTTTAGCCATACAAAGAAAAATCTCTCAGAAAACGGTCGGCAGTTCCTGCTCAAAACGTAGCATTCATTGTGTTGCTCATGGAAGTTCAAATTCGGTGATACATCTAATTCGGTAATATCACAATCGAGGAAAAGAGGACGGGATAGTGGTTACGACAATTGGAATATATTCGTGATAATCTGTGACACATTATTTGTAATTACGTTCAACCAATAATTTCAATATCTAACGTATTATCTCTTTTTGTAATGCATTAGAATAAGAATCTATTTTTAATTGTATGCTTAATACAACATAAAATAGGTTCTTCCTGTTTTTTGTTTTCAATATTTGGGTACATTTCCAGATATTGTATACGTTGCTATGTAGCAAAGTACAGTCACGTCTCTTTAAAATCTCCCGGGAAATATTTTGCACGATTAGGCAGTACCGGCTGTTTGAGCGTCGTGTAAATACAAGTTGAGTTCAGTTTAAAAACTAGGTTTAATAGCTTCCTTGTAAGCAGCAACAGTTTATCGATAAAATCATAATAGGAAACACACGCTCTGTAATATTGTATCAATAAACTCATCATAGATACCAAGATTAAAATTTTGTATTTGCGCCAGACGCGCGTTTCATCTAGAAATGACTCATTAGTGACGCTCGAATCAAAACAAGTTAAAAAGGTAAAAAAAAGTACGAAGTTGAAGAGCATTGAGGACCAAAAATTACTAAAAGTTTAGCCAAATACAGCTAAGGTAATCTATTTCTGAGGTAGAAAAGCCTTAGTATTTCAAAAATTCAAAGTTTTGTAAACAGTTAATTCATAATTATGACCATATCAATGATAATTCAGGTCAACACAGAATTGCTCATCTTGGAGATATATATGTCATATGCAGGATTTGCTGGAACGCTGCTACATAAAAATGTAAAGGTCATAATTGGGAAGCTGAAATCATCATGTTTGTTGTAAAGTTTTGTTTCAACCGATCCGCATTGTCAATTTCTATAAGTAGGTCAAGATATGAGGCAGACTTTTTTCAAGTTCGCTGAAATAGATACATTCAACATAGTCATTAAACTTTTAATTGTTTAGTGAGAGGACATCACCTAAACAGCGGAATGTGAATTTAAAGGATAATACTAGCTTCTGTTCATTCTGAATGCTAAGCTCCTGTATACAGTCAAAATATTGTAATATTATATATAGATATCAATTCTACATATTCACGAATAACATTGTAAATATAAAATGGTCTGTTGCCTATAAAGCAAATATTCGATGACTGTAGAAACAACTATATATAGAAGACTCAGAAAATTAATAATAAAAATTGGTTTAAACCAGTCATTAAAGAGAGGCTTTTAGACCAGTACAACTAGACATGGTATGCTGATATTAAAACATTAAGAAAGGCAATAATCAGTAAGACCTTTCAACCGAAATTAAAACCAGATGAAACTGTACGTCAACATTCATGATTTTTATAATTCGGTTCCTTTTTGTTGATTTAGAAAAATAAATACACGACTACCAAACGAAGGTCAACTGTGGCAACATATACAACCGCGTATGTAGCTTATGTAATAATAGACAACTAAATACTACATATTTGAATGCACGGCTTTTTTCAGAAATGAGAACAAATAACTGACACACAATACGTAGGATTAACAATGTGTTATTGGCAGAGTGATTTTTTGACAGCTTCTATAATAATGATGAGTTCAGTGTCGAAATAGAAAACTAACTATTTGTGGAATTGAAACAGAAATGTATCAAGTTTCAAAACTTTTTTTTTCACAAATCTTCTGAGATATCCATAATCGAAAGTGCTGATATTACGGATCTACAAAATACAAAACAATAAAATAACTCCGCCACGTTCTTTATGTGCCTGTCTCAAGTCAGGAGCTGCTATTCAGTGGTTGTCGTTTGTTTCTATATATCATATCTGTTTTGCGTTCATTATTTTGTACATAAATTAGGACGTTAGTTTTCTCGTTTAAATTCTTTTACAATTGTCATTTCGGGGCCTTTTATAGCTGACTATGTGGTATGGGTTTTGCTCATTGTTGAAGGCCGTACGGTGACCTATAGTTGTTAATTCCTGTGTCATATGGTCTCTTGTGGAGAGTTGTCTCATTGGCAATCAAACCACATCTTCCTTTTTTTATATGTTTATTTTCTGTTTTATGGTCTTTTTTTATAGATAAATGTTCAACAAAATATCGGAAATCTAATATATTTATATTATAAAGTAAGCGAATAGTGATGATTTTTTTTCTCATTTTATGCAGAAACGTCTCCATATAAAATATTCATTTGGCGCCTTTGTATTTAGGTTAGTAAAAAAGCTATTTGCGATTAAATTAAGAGTATAAAGGATGCTAACTTTTTGGAACTTTTGGTCCTCAATGCTCTTCAACTTTGTACTTGTTTTGGCTTTCGTACTTTTTTTTATCTGAGCGTCACTGATTAGTCTTGTGTGGACGAAACGCGCGTCTTGCGTATTAAATTTTAAACCTGGTACCTTTTGTTATCTATTATTCGTATGTTCCTCTGTCCTATATGTTCTCCCATTTATTTGTATTGTAGTCCTGTTATGTAATGTTGTCATTTTAATGTTATATTTAACATTGCCACAAAAACGGGAGGTTTGGCTTGCCACAAAACCAGGTTCAACCCCCCATTTTTTTTCTTAAAATGTCCTGTACAAAGTCAGGAATATGGCCATTGTTATATTATAGTTCGTATCTGTGTGTGACACATTGTAATGTTGTGTTTCTGTTGTGTCGTAGTTCTCCTCTTATATTTGATGTGTTTCCCTCAGTTTTAGTTTGTAACCCGGAATTTTTTATTTTTTTTCTCAATCGATTTATGAATTTCGAACAGCGGTATACTACTGTTGCCTTTATCTAAAGCCAATATATTAAAACGTTTCATGTAGTTTAGTAGGTTGAAACGTGTTATAGTCCAGAATGATAATATGAGATCCGAAATTATATATCCAATATCTCACGTTGAAATCCAGGACTAGAAATTCAACATCATAAATTAAAATTTGAGATTCAAGATTCAAGCACAACATTGTGTTGAAAATTCAAAATACGGAATACAATATCTGAAAAAGCCTACACTGTTACACCACTGTGCTAGATTGAGGAGAGGGTTTGGCGCCAGCAAACAAGTTAAACACCATCACATTCTGTATGTGCCTGTCCAAGTCAGGAGCCTGTAATTCAGTGGTTGTCGTTTGTAGCTGTACGTCATACGTTGTTTTGACTATAAATCAAGCCGTTGGTTTACTCGTTTGAATGTTTATTTCTGGACTTTTCATAGCTTACTATGCAGTATGGTTTTTTGTCCTTGTTGAAGGCCGTACGGTGACCTATATTTGTTAACTTCTGTGCCATTTGGTCTAATGGAGGGTTGTCTCATTGGCAATCATATCATATTCTATTTTTATATTGTATCAAATGAGAACACATTTTGTTTTTCTGGTAATGTGTTATTACAGAGAAATAAAAGGCAGACTTCTCATATGTTTTTCTTGATGCCTCAAATAGAAATAGATTGTACATTTTCTTTAACTATTTGATATGTGTAAATAGTCGTCTGTTATAAATGTTGTATAACTTAAAAATCACTTTTTTAAAGAAACCAAATGCATGTAAACAAATCGAAAATAACCAAACGCTATATTAAATAAGGGCGACAGTGGTATACCGTTGTTCAATAGTCATAATTCGATTAAGCAAAAACAAATCCGGGTAACAAACTAAAACCCAGGGAAACACATCAACTATAAGAGGAAAACAACGGAACAACAGAAACACTGAACTACAACAAAAGCAAAGGCCAACACACATTGAAACGGACTATCTGATAACAACTGCCATATTTCTGATTTGGTACAGGACAATTTTAAGAGAAATGGGTGGGTTGAACCTGGTTTTATGGCTAGCCAAACCTCCCGCTTAAATGGCAATGTTAAAAATACCGCTAAAATGACAACACTACGTGACATAACTTATCAAAATGCGCTTGATTAACAGAATGGCTGTATCAAATATCACTCTGTATATAATTGTTTATTATGTTTTACAAAGTTGAAAGAACACAGTTATAATAAATAACGATAATAATGAATTTAAACTTTTAATCATGCAATCTATATTAATAAAATAATAAAAGTTTTTTTTTTATTACCGTATTGATATCCCATTATATAGTTTTACCTGGATTATCTATAGAGTATAAGATAGGACAAATGTTGGCCCCACATTTGCCCAACATAGAGTAGTAAATCTGATTTCAGTCAATGATCACATTCAGTATAACATTCACTTTTCATAAAGCATGCAACAATCGAAATTATCCGCCTTCCCAAGAGAAATAAAGAGTAAAATATTTCATAATCAATTTTTATTTACCAAATTTCATATTGGTCCTATGTTGGCCCGATGTTGGTATCAAGTTGAGTTTGATAGTTTCAAATTTGGGCAAACATATGAGTATGCAAAGCATGAATCCAAATATTGGTCAGTTTTTTTGTTTTTTTTGTCAAAAGTACAAAATGTCATTCCACTAAACTTTCATATCGATAAAAAAGCGAACTTGAAAATGAATAAAGTGATCAAAATTCGTCACAAAGATCAGATTTATTGGTTTGTTGTGTCCAACATCGACCCAACAGTACATTACAACATGTAAAACGCAGATTAACAACGGACACCTCCAACGAATTTACGACAGCACACCAGAACACCACAAACGAAATATAAACTGCGCGTCACATGAATGGATCAACGTCACAAAAAGTGACGTAATTTTTTGTGACTTTTATATTATCACAGGTAAATTCCTAAACATAAAATAGTTTTTTTTTATCTATAGACACGTACAAGAATATGAAATTGGTATTGAGTTGGTAATGGTGTTATTTTATGTAATTTTAAACAATGACAAGAATACTAAAATGGAATTGTGTTAGTAATGGTGTTATTATTTGTATTTTCTAACCATTTCCGTTTTTCTTCTAAATCAAAACTGTGTATAAGCAAATACATCCTGTGCATATAGTTGCTTTACACTTAAAATCATATAAATGAAGTAGCTGATTTTTTATCTTAACTTTTACATACATATAGGAAATAAAAATGAAATAACTGTAATATAAAACCAAACAGTAAACACACATGAAAATAAATAACATAAAACAAAAACCCTGTAGACGAACCACGAGTAACTCGACTATACATACAAATAAGACATATGTGAAATGTACCAAAAATACAGAATTCAAACTAAAAACGAAATAAACAGACAAGAACTCAACACAAAACGACCCAAAGGACCCACACAACAAAATGTAAATATATAAATACCGAACCACGTCGTCTCCAACATCGAACATAAGACATAACAAAATATCGAACCGGAAACATCATAACTAAATACATGAATGTTGGATATATAAATACCGAGACACGTCGTATAGCAATGCGAATTCACACTCGGCAAAAAGGTCAAATTCGGGAATAGGTCACGTTCGGTGCTAAGCAGACCAGACGGTAAACCACAATATAAGACGTGTTAAAAAATCGTTAGTTCATTTAGACACAGACACATCGTATAGATCAACCAATTCGTGATGGTGTCCATAAAATTTACGGAGTGTCATTTTTAATCTTTTCTCCTCATAACTCTGTTGGAGCAGTTTCTGCGTAAGGAGCACTCTCTCCGTATAGTGTGAACATGCACGAGCATAACGTATCAATTGAGATTTGTAAACACCATACGACGGGTATGTTACAGCTGAGAAATGGGAAATTGATAATTGTGAAGTTAAAATCATCCCGTTTGTCATAGCTTTAAGTCTGAGGTCGTCCATCTGTGTCAATATTGAGAAATAGATCAAGGTATGAAGCAGTCATTCTAGTATCAGTATCCTTAATTTCAAGTTCACTGGGATATATAAGAAGCAAGTACTGACTGAAATATGGGTTATAAAGTAATAGGACATCATCAATATATCTGAAAGTAAAATAAAATAATTTCGCAATGTGCTTTTTCTTTTTGTCTTTTAGAAGGTTCTGAATGAATTCTGCTTCAAACGAGTACATAAACAAATCGGCCAGTAGGGGTGCACAATTAGTACCCATTGGAATACCGACTGTCTATTGAAATATCAATCCTCCATACTCAACAAATATATTGTCGATCAAAAAGTCCAGCATTTTGATAATATCATCTTCAGTGTATTTTCTGATAGTGTTGTTCTTTACAAAATAAGAATAATTATAACCCAAAACAAGAAATTTATATCTACGATCCCCATTTTTATAGAAAAAGCTCTGTTTAATGTGATGGTGAAGTCGATCTTTCAATTGAGCATGGGGAATAGTTGTGTAAAGCGTAGAAACATCAAAGGTCTTTATGATGCTGCAAAATGCAGAGATTGTGATCTAAGATTTAGCAGTAGATTTTTTGAATTTTTAAGAATCCACATCTGATTGACACCACTGGTTGAATATATCTCATCACAATATTTCGGAAGGCCATATTTACTGTAGAAAGAATAGTAGTCAGCACTTTAGAAATATGTTTAGTCGAACAACTTGATGATCCAGCTAAGTATCGTGTTTTATAAGGAGTTTTGTGAAGTTTTGGTATCCAGAATAATGACGGTAGATTTTGTTCTTCTTCTTTGATGTTAATATCAAAAGTAAGTAGGACAGATTTGTGATTTTTTTCTAAAATTTCATCCTTTGTAAATGATGTTAAAGGATATGTAGGATTATCAGTTTTGCTGTTTATTCCAAGCTCTTTTGTGATACATTCCAAATAATGGTTTTTACATATGAAGACACTATTATTGGAGGCTTTATCTGATGGAACAACGACATATTTATCATGAAAAGAGGATAAAACATCCACAACCTCCGGGTTTTTTAAAGGGTTAGAAACCCGTGTGCTTATAGTACATCGAAGTATCTGAATGCACTTCTGAATTAACAGGGAGAATATTGGGTGTTGGTTAGAAAGTTATTGTTGTATTTTAAAGCAATGTTTCACATCTACAACAAAAACTTGTTATGAATCATAGCGTTATTAATTATAAAAATATTTCATAAGAAATTGAAAAATAAAAACATTCAATTTTTGCTATTCAATGTAATTTGGTAAATTAGCAGCTATTAATATATAACTCGTATTAGTATGTCCATTTGATATGATATGGAGATTACTAGAAAGAAATAATGAAGATACGAAAAGATGCATATAAAATACGTATTCATGTAATATAAGAAAAGTGTTTTTAATGTGATAATCGACAACTTCAATGTTTTATAACTTTGAATGGAAAACATTCTTTTGAAGATTTGAGTATGATTGACGTAATCCGGTTAGCATACAATAACCTATATAATGTTGTTATAATTTCGCAAAAACTGATATTTTATTTCAAATTGGGAATAGAATAAACTTATATTTCAAACGGTTCAATCAGTCTATCACTTTATTACTTAAGGTGCGATCCGGTCGATATAATCTCAAAGAATTGTTTTTAAATAAAGATACAGTGGAGTGGGCGTTGATTATTTGTTATATTATTAATACTCCGAATCAATATATAATTACAAATGATATGACAAATTCACGTATCATAAAAGTCAAAAATTTAGAGAGAATATTTTTTCAGACAGGCAAAATAGGTCTCGGCGGTAAAATGCAGAACGGTTGTTTGATTAAAAAATAAGAAGAGGTGGTATCATTACAATAATACAACTGTCCAACAGAGATCTAACGATAAAATGTCTACCTCATTTTACAATCCTTACAACAATCTCGCCCAACCCACAAGTAATACTAATTTTTGGACGAAATAATGTAACAATGTAAATGGTCGTATTGATTTCATACGAAATATACGATGATGTGTACTGAATGCGAATCAAACAAATTGTAATACGCATTACAAACAAAATATTAATCATTTGGAAAAATATTCTTGTATTTCATTTTTGCGTATGTGCTTTGTCTATAGAGTGTCTACATGTATATGCCATTTGTTTTCTTTTTTTCCATAGTTGTTATTATCTATAGTGATTAATTTTATAACACAATGTATACTGCTTTACCTATTCTGTCTGTTTGTTTGTTCAAAAATATTGTCAATATAATGAAATTTTATGGAACCAGGTTTAATCAACCATTTTCTACATAATGAAATGCCTTTACCAAGTCCGGAATATGACAGTTATTTTCCATTCGTTTGATGTGTTTGGGCTTTTGATTTTGCCATTTGAAAAAGGACTTTCCGTTTTGAATATTCCTTGGAGTTCGGTATTTTTGTTATTTTACTTTTTTCAAAATATGATAAGTGAATGGGTTCTTCTTGTGTTAAAAGAGCTCACTCAATCAAACAGGTAATCTTGCAATTTATCTAACAAAAAAAGTAAAAGACTTAGCATGCTTGGTTGTTGTATTTATACATCCCCATTGGTTGGGAAATCGTCCGGTAAAATATTTACTTGGGTCATAATTTAAAGGCAAAGTAGTGATCTGTTTTTTTTTTTTCGAAAAGAACGTCTGAAACAGTCAAATTTTCATCTATTGATCTTCAGAAATGCGCTATAAGATTGGCTTTGTTCTCGAATGAATGTGTATTTTTGACTTACCACTATTTTTTTTTATTTAATAGTTCTTCATGGTTGGAAACTTAAACCCACTGGGATATTCCTACGCCATACATATTTGAAAACATCAGAGAACCATGAGAGCAAAAAAAAAGAAATTGTCAAACTTAACATAGCTTTGAAGGTTTTGTTAACAAAAATTGATCCTGCTTTAGAAAGAATATGTTGAACATATTTTACTTCCTCAGTGTTCACAATGAATAAAGCGATAACGTGTAGAAAGTATTCCAATACGTTCCTAAACTAACCATTTATACCAGCAAGTACAACCTCTGCAGGTATCATGGTACAGTATATTTCTCTTCCCTCAGAATTAATAATTAAGAAATCAAAAATTCCAAAAAATACAAAATAGGATAAAAAAAATATATAAATAAGAAGATGTTGTATGATTGACAATAAGACAACTCTCCACAATAGACCAAATGACACAGAAATTAACAACTAAAGGTCACCGTACGGCCTTCAACAATGAACAAAGCCCATACTGCATAGTCAGCTATAAAAGGTCCCGAAATGACAAATGTAAAACAATTCAAACGAGAAAACTAACATCCTAATTTATTTACAAAATAATGAACAAAAAACAAATATGATATACAGCAACAAAGGACAACCACTGAATTCATGCTCCTGACTTTGAAAGACTACATTGGGAAGTTTTATTAGCTCTATTCTATCATGAGGTATATTAACCAAAATGAGTCAATTTCAAAAGTAGTTTCATTGCATTGAATTTCAAATCACCCTACAAGATATTGAAAACCTCGTGCCAATGTTTTGCCTGCAAAACCAGTTATATTATTCCTCTCCAAGGCTTACTTATAGCGATTTTACTGTTTTCTACTACAATCAATATTTTAGAGTAGTAAGGGGATCTGAATTAGTTTTACAGAATAGAGAATAATGGGTGCAAAGTGCAGAATAAAAAGCCATAAACGAATAGATAAAAATAGGCAAAAACAGTAAAGAATAGAGAATAATGGGGTGCTGAAATATAAAGAATAGACAACAATGGACAAAATCAATAAAGCATAGAGAAAAATGGTATAAAGAAATAAGGGACCCCAGTCCAGGCCCTCTAGTAAGAGTTATTTACTTTTCTTGGTTTTTTTATTGTATGTTCAGTTTTGGTTCCGATCAAGATTTACCTAGATTAACAGGTATGTACTGAAAATTACCATAATGCTTCTTGATATAGTCGTGCTTAAAAAAAAGTATTACATAAAGTACCAAACTCCAAGGTAAATTAAAAAAGGAGGAAAACCATCAAACCTGACAAACCAAACGCTAGACTATTTCATCCTACGGAACGAATAGAATACAACTGTCATATTTTTGACAAGAACTGATTTTATAACTAGCTAAACATCGCACTGGTATGCCAGTTGTTTATACTTCCTTTATTTTGACTAAAATATAATTAAAAGTCAATTGTATCTACCTTTTGCATAATTTTTCCAATATAGATATAATTGCATTATAATTTGATAATTGTTGCGTTTACTACATTTATAATGTACTATTGGTGCGTCTTCGAATTTTTAAATAAAACTACTATCATAGTTCAAGTCAACTCCTGATACTCCCTTTGTATTGAAATTATTATGTAAGAGATGTATTATCTGTAAATAATAAAGTGATTGCTAATCTCGAAAAGTAATTAAAAATAATATACTAACACAAACATAGTGTTTAACAACGTTTGCTGTTTAGCAGAGTATTTGCACTTAGTATCAATAAATAACCACAGACCGATTTCTCATTTGTTTTGATTCGCATGAATTGAAAACAGAATTACATAATATCAGTTATGTACTTTTGATAGCGTATATTTCATCAACCGCGTTATTTACTTCATTTGTTTTTCATCAAAAGGGATTAACCACCATGAAAAATTGCTAGGCCGCAATTTTTGGATTGCGAATTTTAATCAGAGATTTCAAAATGTCTTACATATCTGTAATTGTCTCATTAGACATACTATACTTTCAAATCAAGAATAATAGATATTCGTTTCGCTGGAAGGTACAAAATTTGACAAACCGAAGTCACTGTACTAAATGGAAAATTAAAATATTGGAATATCAATACAGATATCACAGACGAAGCAAATGCATACACGAGAAAAACTATCACAGAATTAAGACCTGAGCATGTTAGCAGCAGAATGCACTCAGTTTGAAAAAATAGGGAACTTACATTACAAACTGTAAACAATGTTGTATCAATCGTATAGCTTAGAAATGAATCGAAAGAGATCAAAATGAAACAAAATATGTCTCCAGTAAAGAACACTTCGCTGTGTAATGTCAACAACTTTTAATAGTACCTTCATCTTCTATAATGAATGACTCATTCAGATATATATTCCAGAAACTGTGAAAATGTAATTTCGCGCAGTCAAGTAGAATACTGTGTTGTTTTATGATCTATATTCGTCTCGATGATCTCATAATACTGAGTTTGCGTCGGGTGAGGTTGTTAAAAAAATGTCGGTCCTAGGTCTGGTAAATTAAGGTTTGAGCCTTGAATTAAAAAAGGTATACTCGCACATATTGCGCAAAGATACAAATCGCAATTATTAAAAAAAGACCTTGGTTTTAATATTTTGTGTTTTGAGCGTCACTGATTTTGTAAAAGTAAAACATCTAGAAAAGCACCAACCTTCTGGAGCTTTTGTAATAGCATAAGAAATACAATCTTAGAAGAGGTAAATGGATACCTCGCTAGACCTATTTATAAATCGACACTTAAGTAACAGATACTTACTTTAATTTGATAGTATCGTTCTCTAGGGAACTTGTTACATGATAGTGATATATATGTAACATTTAATTATGAGATGATGAATTAAGCAATAGAAATTCGTTTTGTTTTCAATCAGATTCCCTAGATATACTTTTAAGACCATGATGAATTACTTAATCATCCAAATAGATACAGTTATAGACTCTAAGCACTGTTTTTTTTTTTTGGTTTATAGACGGAAATTGTCTCCACAATATTTAACAGGATTAGGTAAATACTTGAATATATACAATGACGTGTATTTATTCCTACTTTTCGAATTACTTTGTCGGTTTTTGTTTTTTTCTAGTTTTTATTTAAAAAAAAGATGTTGTATGATTGACAATGAGAAAACTCTCCAATGCGGACCAATTAACATAGCATAGGTCACCGTACCGCCTTAGGTGTATGTATGCGTTTTTAATTTAAATGTTTGTTCTTCTGGGTTCTTCTTGTAGGGAGTGCGTTTGTCTTTGTGTTTTGTTTTGTATTATTTTGTTTGTATTTAAACAAACGGATGTAAATACAAGGCTATCTCATACAAGAGGGACGAAAGATAGAAAAAGGACATTCAAACTCATAAATAAAACATGACAACGCCATGGCAAAAAAAAAGGACCAAAAGACAAACATCAGTTAACAAAACACAACATAGAAAACTAAAGACTGAGCAGCACGAACCCCAACAAAATCCGGGTTGATATCAGGTGCGGTGCTCCGGAAGGATAAGCAGATTTTGCTCCACGTGTGGCACCCGTCGTGTTGCTCATGTAAGTAAAAACCCGGTGATAAATCTAATTTGAACGGTCACATTCGGAGAAAGGATTGCGGCTACGACGAATGGAACATATCCATCATCATCTGTGAAACAGATATTCCATAACGGTCAACAAACTCGGGATGGCGTCTGTAAATTTTTCGAAGGGATGATTTTAATTTTACCACTTGGAACTCTTTGTTCAATAGCTCCCTTCAAAACTTGTTTCCGAATCCCATATTTTGTTATAATTTTCCATTAATAAATACTGTTTAAACTAATAGCACCCTTACGAGCAGCAACCCTCTATAAAGGAAATGATGATGTGAAAAGCAAGCTCTGGAATATCGTATCAACTGGGAGAGAAATATTCTATATGCAGGCGCTGCGGAATGTATCTACATAAAAATAGAAAATTCAAAAATTGGAAGCTGAAATCATCTCTTTTGCGTAATGTATTGTTCTCAACCGGCCCTAATTATTTAATGAGAGGACATGATCTATAGCGCGGAAAGTGAAGTTAAAGGATAATTCTAGCTTCTTTTCATTCTTTATAAGAAACTCCTGTATGAAGTCAAACAATTATGTTGTCAATCAAGAAATCAAGCATCTTGATAATGTCAGTTTCAGGGATTTTTTTTTTTTAAGAGTGTACTATTTATCCCTCCATAAGACATGATACATGCATCTAGGTTGGCTATTATGTTTTATGAAACAATGCACGACCAACCCTTTCAATTTGTCTTTTTGTTTGGAATGGGGAATACTTGTGTAAAGTGTAGAAACGTCAAATGTTTAATACTATTGCAAGATTAAAGAGTCTTAGATTGTATGTACTCTTCTGGAGTCTGGCGTAAATACGAAATTTCAATCCTGGTATCTATGAGTTTATTTACAACCACTGGGTCGATGCCACTGCTGGTGGAGTTTTATTCTCCGAGGGTAACACCAGCCCAGTAGTCAGCACTTCTGTGTTGACATGAATTATCATTGATATGGTCATAATTATAAATTAACTGTTTACAAAACTTTGAATTTTTTAAATACTAAGGCTTTTCTACCTCATGAATAGATTACCTTAGCTGTATTTGGTAAAACTTCAAGGAAATTTTTGGTCCTCAATACTCTTCAACTTCGTACTTTATTTGACCTTTTTAACTTTTTTTTTTCGATCGTAACTGATGTTTCTTTGCAGACGAAACGCGCGTCTGGCGTAAATAGAAAATTTCAATCATGGTATCTATGATGAGTTCATTTACAACCACTGGGTCGATGCCACTGCTGGTGGAGTTTTTATTCCCCGAGGGTATCACCAGCCCATTAGTCAGCACTTCTGTGTTGACATGAATTATCATTGATATTGTCATAATTATAAATCAACTGTTTACAAAACTTTGAATTTTTGAAATAATAAGGCTTTTCTACCTCAGGAATAGATTACTTTAGCTGTATTTGGCAAAACTTTTAGGAATTTTTGGTCCTCAATGCTCTTCAACTTCGTACTTTATTTGGCCTTCTTAATTTTTTTTTTTATTCGAGCGTCACTGATGAGTCTTTTGTAGACGAAACGCGCGTCTGGCGTAAATACAAATTTTCAATCTTGGTATCTATGATGAGTTTATTTACAACCACTGGGTCGATACCACTGCTGGTGGAGTTTTCATTCCCCGAGGTTATCACCAGCCAAGTAGTCAGCACTTCTGTGTTGACATGAATTATCATTGATATGGTCATGGTTATAAATTAACTGTTTACAAAACTTTGAATTTTTGAAATACTAAGGCTTTTCTACCTCAGGAATAGATTACCTTAGCTGTATTTGGCAAAACTTTTAGGAATTTTTGGTCCGCAATGCTCTTCAACTTCGTACATTATTTGGCCTTTTTAATTTTTTATTTTATTCGAGCGTCACTGATGAGTCTTTTGTAGACGAAACGCGCGTCTGGCGTAAAATACAAAATGTCAATCCTGGTATCTATGATGAGTTTATTTACAACCACTGGGTCGATGCCACTGCTGGTGGAGTTTTTATTCCCCGAGGGTATCACAAGCCCATTAGTCAGCACTTCTGTGTTGACATGAATTATCATTGATATTGTCATAATTATAAATCAACTGTTTACAAAATTTTGAATTTTTGAAATACTAAGGCTTTTCTACCTCAGGAATAGATTATTTTAGCTGTATTTGGCAAAACATTTAGGAATTTTTGGTCCTCAATGCTCTTCAACTTTGTACTTTATTTGGCCTTTTTAATTTTTTTTTTTATTCGATCTTCACTGATGAGTCTTTTGTGGACGAAACGCGCGTCTGGCGTAAATACAAAATTTCAATCTTGGTATCTATGATGAGTTAATTTACAACCACTTGGTCAATACCACTGCTGGTGGAGTTTTTATTCCCCGAGGGTATCACCAGCCCAGTAGGCAGCACTTCTGTGTTGACATGAATTATCATTGATATGGTCATAATTATAAATTAACTGTTTACAAAACTTTGAATTTTTGAAATACTAAGGCTTTTCTACCTCAGGAATAGATTATTTTAGCTGTATTTGGTAAAACTTTTAGGAAATTTTGGTCCTCAATGCTCTCCAACTTCGTACTTTCTTTGGCCTTTTAACTTTTTTTGATTCAAGCGTCACTGATGAGTCTTATGTAGACGAAACGCGCGCCTGGCGTTAATACAAAATTTCAATCCTGGTATCTATGATGAGTTTATTTACAGATCTTTGGAAATTTTTAGTATCCACGTTTTATTCACGCTACCTCTAGAATAGGTAGTTTCACCTTAACTTCGAAGCCCGGCTTTGATTGCTTATAAAATTGATGTTAATAATTTAGAAATAGTTGTCCTGAAGCACTTGGAAGACCTAGCAGTATAACTTTGTTTGTAAGGACACTTATGTAGTTTAGGTATCCAATACAGTGAAGGAAGATGAGTCCTGTCATCTTTGGTTGAAATTCCAAAAGAACATAGAAAAGACTTATGATTATTCAGCGTTTCCTCCTTGGTAAGTGTCGTTGGGGTATATGTTGAATTTCCAAGTGAATTGTCAAGACCTAGAAATAAGAAGATGTGGTATGAGTGCAAATGAGACAACACTCTATCCAAGTCACAATGTGTAAAAAGTTAACAATTATAGGTCAAAGTACGACCTTCAACACGGAGCCTTGGCTCACACCGAACAGCAAACTATAAAGGCCCCGAAATGACTAATGTAAAACAATTCAAACAGGAAAACCAACGATCTAATCTATATAAAAAACGACAAACGACAAACTCTTATGAACCACATCAACAAAAGACAACCACTGAACAACAGGTTCCTGACTTAGGACAGGTGCAAACAAATGCTAATTCATTTATCAAGCAGTTTATGTACTGTGATTCACACACAAAACAATGTTGGTTGGGGCTTTATCTGCGGGGACAACAACACATTTATCATGGAGGTAGGATAAGTGCTTCGCAACATTTGTATCACCGACCTCACAGCCTTAATCCATTCGGAAAGAGTATCTACGTCTTCTTTCTACATTACTGCGTCTACGTCGAGAATTAAAGTTGAAAATGTTCATCACATTCACCGAGTTAGACGAAGTACTAGATAGAATACCTTAACAATCAGTTTTGTCACAGCAACCATATGTTGTCGAAGTTCCTAACTATCGAATCTAGTAGTCTTCATTTTGTCTACGGAGATGTGTTGCAAGATTATAATTGTTAGTCTTGTAGTATATTTTTTCGATGTTGCGAACTTGCATAGAAAGGATTGAATGACCATGCTGATTAAAATGATGGTAAACAATGTCGCTTGCGTTGTTGTTGGTGTCTGATCTATGGCCGTACATACGTTTTTTAAGCTTTCCTTTCGTTTCACCGACATAAACCAATCCGCAATAAAATCCGTAAACGAGATTTGTTGATTTACAATTTATGTCATCGTAGCTTCTGGTAAAGAAAGATTTTTAGTTAAATTGTTAGTAAATTGATCATCTGAAATTAAAATTTATAGATTTTGCAGTTTATGATGTTACATTTAGAAATGAGACAGTATTGAAAACTGAACTCGCCGCGTACGAAGGTTATTGCTACTGGCATTAGAATGATAACCTGAATGAGTCATATTCGAGGTATTTGTCATGTTTGGTAATAATTTTAGACGACAACGTGTCCGTAAAGATGTCAGCCTTCGACCTTTTTTTACTGTGCGACGTCTGAGCCCATATTCTGTTTGATCTGCGTAGCTGCGTGCATAGTATGCTACTGGGCGGATGATGTCCTCGGGGACCAAATTTCAACCGGCATAAAATGACCTATATTTAAAAGGATATGTCAAACAATACAAAAGTACGAACACAAAACGTATGCGAATTTTTAAAGTTTGTATTTTATCACAGAAATTGGTGTTTTAGTTATTAGTTTTTAAATATCTACTGCTCTTGTCAAAAGTTATGTTTTATACCGGTAATGGGAAATAAACAAAATTGCTTATGCAAGAAAATGACATCAAAACTATTTGCATCGAACCCAATTGATGAAATCATCAACAATAAAGGCCGCTTTGATACCTAAACGCACATCATAGGCTTACATAAAAGCGGCACGTTGTCAAGGACGTAAACGAGACAGGTATAGAGATGATGAACCAAACTTCAAAGGTTAGCAGAGACACTATCGCACATGAATCATTTCATCTAACGTTAGACCGAAAGACTGAGAGTTTTATAAAGCGTGAATGGTATAAGAAATTCGTTATCTAACCTCAACATATAAAAGATTTTGACATTAATAAGTTTCCAGAAGGTTCTACTGCCATTGATAATGTTGAATTTGTATAAACAAAAATTGAATAAGACACAAGTCAAACAGACTTATGGAGTCTTCTCAATTTAACATATTTCATAATATAATCAATAAGAGCATGCATACATTACATATTATTTCAACATTTGTATAATTTGGACTGAACATTTAGGAGGCGCAAAGAAAAAAGGAGAGAAAAAGGAAATATAGAAAACAAAAAACAACAACAAAATAAAACAAATATTTAATGGACAGTTATTTTGTAGCCAGCTAATATTTTCTAAAAGCTTACTTTGTTTTTCTGAATATAATATACATTGAAAAAAAACATGATGAGAATTCACACCGCATCGTTAAGATGGACCAGAAATAATATTTACTCTATAAAGATCATGATTTAAGAAGGAATCGATATATCGCAATTGGGTAAGAATAATATTGACTTTGCGACATCCAAACTCATTTTGTTTCGGTATGTATTTATTACTAAGTTTTTTTACTTTCATTTTAAATTTTCCTATTGTATCTGCTTCATGAGTTGAAGCATTAAGATTATTCAATAGACGTATAGTTGATGGTATAAATGATTCATTCGTAAATGGAAATGTGCAAAATGAGAGTATTATATCGTAACCATTGTATAGTAGATAAACAGTCATTCTTTGGTTTGTTGTTGGAATTTAATTACTCAAATATTCTGATATATTATTCTGTTTGATATTATAAAACATTTACATTTTTCTTCTCTCTTTTCTTTCAGCAAACGTTTCCCACCTAAGTTCCTTGTAAAATATCCTTGAACTTGTAAAAATAGGTAAATAAACTCATTATAGATACCGGGATTGAAATTTTGTACGCCAGACGCGCGTTTTGTCTACAAAAGACTTGTCAGTGATGCTCGAAACAAACAAATTTAAAAAGGCCAAATAAAGTACGACGTTAAAGAGCATTGGGGACCCAAACCTCCTAAACGTTTTGCCTAATACAGGTAGAAAAGCCTTAGTATTTCAAAAATTCAAAGTTTTGTAAACAGTTATTTTATATTTATGACCATATCAATGATAATTCATGTCAACACAGAAGTGCTGACTACTGGGCTGGTGATACTCTCGGAGAGAAAAACTCCATCAGCAGTGGCATCGACCCAGTGGTTGTAAATAAACTCATCATATATACCATGATTGAAATTGTGTACACCAGACGTGCGTTTCCTCTACAAAAGACTCATCAGTGACGCTCGAATAAAAAAATGTAAAAAAGTAAACCAGTTACTACGCGTGCAGCTTGAAGCTGTAATTGCTCCAGCTTATTAATATTACCCAATCCCATATTATCCAAACTTCACTTTCATATTCAAATCAAGGTATTATAAAAACTAAATTTAAGTCTATATTTCAGTTTTCTAAAAGAGAGGCGAAAGATACCAAAGGGACATTCAAACTCATAAGTCAAAAAATAAACTGACAACGCCATGGTTAAAACAGAAAAGGACCAACAGACAAACAACAGTACGCAAAACATTACATAAAACACTAAAGACTGAGCAACACGAACCCTACCAAAAACTGGGGATGATCTCAGGTGCTCCGGAAGGGTAAGCAGATCCTACTCCACATGTGGCACCCGTCGTGTTGCTCATGTTAGTACAAACCCTGTAATAAGTCTTATTCGGTAGGTCACGTTCTTTGAAAGGGGGACAGGATTGTAATTACGACAATTGGAACATATTTATATATTTAGATACACCTTAAATATTATTATTAATATGGACATTCCATTAAGCATCATGTTAAATGTAAACCCTTAGTGTTTATGAATATTAGTTACTAGTATGGTGTTGTCATTAAATGTAAAATTCATTTCTGGGATGTCAATATTCGAAAATAACATAATTTTTGTTTTATCAGTATTGAAAGACATTAACCACTTTTTAGACCATTCGTTCAGCTCATCCAGGTAATAACATTTAAGCTAGTAATGCCAGAAACTAAACAAATGTAGTACTCTGCACTCTATATGCCTTCTGTCTGTGCACAAATGAACATTGTCAACTTTGAAACAAAACAGAAGAGTAACCATAACTTAATTGATATTAAGGTAACCTTTGTTCTTGAAAAATGCAAATACAAAACAACTTTTATCTTACTTATTTTAGTGACTTTTCGTTCAAACTCTGTTTGACCTGACGATTTCACATTTCTATTTAAGTAAACATTCTTCTCAGTTTAAACAAAATGTTTGTAATTGTCCACCGAAGAAAGTTTTAAGGGCACATTAGTTTTAACACCGAAAAAGCTTGAATATCAGTAAATTTTATATATAGTTTATAACTTTTATACGAATCAAGCAATATGCAACGTCTTTTAATTATGTCGTTTCAATCTTAAAAACAACAAGTCAGAAAAATTAAACTAACAGAGTTATAATGTGAAATATTTCTGCGAATTTCGTAGTAAAAATTAATGCAAAATAAAGTCAACTTACAGTATTTAGATTTCTATGCTGTGTTTTATATACTGTTTGGGATTTTGTGTTTTTCGTTTTTTTGCCATGGCAATGTCTGTTAATTTTTGACTTGTTATGTTCATCGTTCAGCTCATAAATCTTTGAAATAGGGAACGAAACTAATAGTTATACTGCTAATTTTATTGTTAGTGTGCATGATTGCTTCCCTTGAGGAGTAAATACTTATCCAGCCGTAGGTAGTTGAGCTATGCTAGTACTTCTGTATATATAACTAGCTCCTGATATCGAAGACAGAGGTGCCGGGTTCAAGTCCCGTAGAGGACCATGTAATTTTCCAACAAGAGTCAAATACATAATATCCCATGTCTTTCCAGTACTATATATTCCTCTGACGAACGAGTTACTAGAAAGTTAGGTGGATTTCTGTAATGCTTTCGTTTAGCAGATATACATTTTGTCTGTAAATATTGAGCATTGTATCTTGTCTGGTTTCCGAATTCTAAGGTTAAATGGGGAAGTCCATTCAAACTGATAACATCAAACGAACGACTATATCAACCAAAAGAACGACGAAATAATCTATATGAACAGTTATTTATCTTTTCAAAATGATATAAAAGATATAAAATTGTATATTTGAATTTCTGTATCAACACCTTGCAGAGACTTTTTTAATAGCGATTTGAGAAAAGCCTTGATCGGAACATTTTGATATGTATAAAAAGTATTCAGTTGTAAACTAAGATTCATTTGAATCTGTTTCGGGTCGTGTTCTGATTATGGAGAGTACGATTAGGTTCGCATAAACGAGTTCTTATAATCATGTCGTGATTTTAAGCAGAACTCATTTTTATTAATCTTTGGAAGCCTATGTAATTTGTATGAATAGTCGCATTATAGTATCAAAACTTCCTCAAGAAATTATATATTTAAGTATACACCGTACATATCTCGCAGCAGTATTTCCGTTTGAAGCTGATTATTTGATAAAATTCGTACTTTCTGAGAAAACTGTAGACATTGGGTAAGGGTTAATTCAGTGTGAGTTTGAATGCTTTGGTGTCAATCTCCTGTCTCTAAAGTACACTAAATTGCGTTGTTCGGGTATCGAACTGTGAGAATCGACAAATGCCTTGTTTCGTTTCTGTATATAACAACTTCTGTCTTCTTTTGTAGACGAAACATGCATCTCGAGTACATAATTTTAATTCTGGTATCTATGATGATTCTATTTATTAACAGTGCAATGAAAAGTAGTAGAACATACAATAAGTTGTTGAAATAGTTTGATCGTTCAATTATGTTAAAATGTATCAGGAATATTTTGTTTTAATTTTGCAATGATACAATAAAATAATAATAGTTATGAATGTTTAGTCATTAACTAAATGAAAATATATTTATTGAAAAAGTATGGTTTAAAAAAACAAAAGCACTTTGTTCCTGTATTGTAATGAATCACAGTTTATGGCAAAAATCAGTAAAGGTACGGCTTTCATACATTTATTGATAAGTTTGAGAAAAAAAACACTTACCGTTTCGTTGATGATATTTGTGCTTTAAACAATCACAAATTTTGTAATTTATCTGCAGAAATTTACAAGAAAAGAGACAATTTTTCGTAAACTTTTGTTAATTTTCTTTTTCGGACAGGGATGTTTCTTTGATCCCTTCTTGTTTATCACAAATTGTTTGCTTTACTCGTGTCTGATGTGGCGTTTTAGTTTTCACTTAACATAATTTGTGTTGAACTGGTCAATTATCAAGTTTTGGATTTCACTGCCAAAAAGGAATTAAAATTTTCAATACAATCGTTCATGGAGATGATGATTTGGTTAGGACGTTTGGCTGCACCTATAGAATTCTAATTAAAACGGAAAATCACATCTTGATTTTCACAGTAATGTTGTTAAAAGAGCCCGTTAATCTAGATGCAATCCATATATTATATAAAGTGACTGATTATTTAATTCATTGATATTCTTATAGATTATCAAATTAACACCGCAGTAAAATTTTGAAATATTTTGTTTGTATCGGTACTGACATTGATTTTTTTTTTTAATTAAAAACATAACTAATTACTTATTGCTATATATGTAGAGTTATGTGTATTCGTAATCCTACAACCCGTCGATACTGTATACTTTAGGCATTTAAAAAAGGCATGCGTACATCAAACTATTTAAGACGGCTTCACACTAAATCAGTTTGATGTGTACTGATTGATTTTAAAGTATGGAAACACATTATTTATTTTTTAGTTGTTATTGGTTTTGATTTAAATTTCAGTAACTGCGAATACTCTTATATCAGTGGTTTGGGTCTTTTGTTTTTTATGTTAGTTGTGTTTGTGTTTGATTCGTACAGATCTATTAGGTTAAGCAATTTGCAACGGATGTTTATAGTTATATTGTGATGTTACACCACTGTCCAAGATTTGAGAAGGGTAAAGAGATCACAATCATGTTTAACCTACCACATTTTTTATGTGGCTGTTCCAAATCAGGAGCCTGAAATGTAGTGGTTTCTATCATATCTTTTTTCGTAAACCTTATTGGCCCAATACTCAATATTAGACAGTTAGTTTTGTCGTTTGACAATTTGTATGTCGGAGCCTTTTATAGCTGACTGTACGGTACGGGTTTTTCACCTTGTTCAAAGCTGTTTGGTGATTAATAATTGGCTAAATATCCACGCGACTTAAACACTTGTGGATAATTTTTTCCTTCGCAATCATTATCACATCTCCTTATATTCTATTTTATCACTTCAATCGATCATCAACTTCCTGTTTACCTCGCGGAGTTCCTGCAATTCCCTCAGTTTCTGTTTGTTATTTTGATTTGTTTTTTCTTCGAGATTTGAACATCGTTAACGTGCTGTCGTCCTATACTAGTTGACCAAATACTTATATTCACTGTATTAAATAAAGTTCATACTACCTTTTCTGTAAAGTTTGTTCTAACAGTCGAATGTTGTCATATAAAACAATCACTCTGCAATTTTCTTAGGTTTGTTATGAATTCATTCGAAATCTAAAATCGTTTGATATGTTTAAAATTGTTATTTCATGTCAAAAAATTTATTTAAGGAACGATAGCAATAACGAACTAGATTTGTAATTGCAAGCAATAACGGATGGCATCCTCGTCCCCCAATTGCCAGGCTAACGGCAGCCATTTTGAAAATTCCAAAGTCAAACAGCGCATATACACATGACATTAACTTTGCTGTAAAATTTAATAAAGTTTGGAGCATTTTGAAACTTTTAAATTTTTTGCTGTTTCCATGGTAAGAGTTACCATTTCCAAAATTCCACTTTGAAACATGCCATGTTACATATCCATGTAGTTTCGTTGAGTTTGACCTTCCTTGTTAAGGGAGTAAATGCTACTTTAAGGTTTTCCCATAGGGTTTAATGCTAAACATATTTAGTTTCCATGGCAATATAGTAGTTCCAAAGATTCTCAAAATCCTCTAAATCTGTATATAGTGGACACCAACAATATATAAAAATTTGATGATTTTAAGTTTAAGCATACTCAAATTATTCACCAAAAACAAAAAAAAATATTTTTCACATTTGTTCTGTTTCCATGGTAACGGTGGCCATTTTAAAAATGCCATACCCCGATTGTACAATTTTATATAGTGGTCCACATTATGGTATAGTTCCATCAGTATTGTTCAAGCCAATTCTGAGAAATAGCATGGACAAAAAAGTGTGGAAGAATATATATAATAATAATAATAACAAGAAAAATAGAAACCAACAATAACAATATGTCACCCCAACTCCGTTGAGGGTGCCATAATTACGTTTTTGTTTGTTATTTATCTGTGAAAAGGGGGAATAGAAATAGAGGATAAGAACTAGCAAATTCATGACCCATGATTCAATTGTGACTTAAGATTAAGGCAAACATTCACAAAATAATCTGATGTACTATTACATTCATTTCGGTGTTGTTTTCTAGATAAAAAGTTTATATTAGTTCACCAGTGACGAGAAATAAGAGAACAAACAAACGTAATATTTAAGATGTACGAAGCTGAAGTTTTCCAACACCCAATTTTTTTGTTTAAAGGATTGTGTATCTTTCACGTGTAAACGAATTTTGTTTTTTAACAGTTATTTAGATCTAAACATTATCTGAAAAGTCTGAACAATAAATTATATAGACATGTTTAGTCTTTCAATCAATTTTCAGACTTATCCACTGATGTGAATTCAGAACTGTTCGCTTGCAGTCAATTTGGGACTTCGGTAGCTTTTTCGAAAATTCAGTATGACGTTCATTTACACTGATAAATACCAACTACTGGACAAAGACTGAACAGATCTTAATTTACTGCAAGCGAGTTGTCTGAAGAGTACTGAATTTAACGCAGTTGATTAGTCTGAAAATTGACTGAAAGACTGAACATAACTGAATAATGTAAGAGCTGTTCAGATCAATTGAACATTTTAGATCAAAATTGATTTACTAGTGTTTATATATATAGTTTTGATATAGTTTATGGATAACAGAAATAGTGCTAATATTGATGGCGTACGAACCTTATTAAGCAAAATTGAATTTGAAATAGTAGTAGTTTATACAACATTCTTATCAACCAAACAGGGATTTGAGTTCTTGTATCTAGCAGCCATCGCTGGAGGTAGTTACAGGCATCTCTATATGCAAGACGCTGCAACTGATTTAAAAAATGTATATTACGTCCAATGCAAGTGGAAAAATATATGATTTAGGCGCAAATATATATATTTCAATCAGTTTAATTGAGGTCTGGAGCTGGCATGTCAGTAACTGCTATTAGTCCTTTGTTAATTTATGTATCATTGTCATTTTGCTTAGTTTCTTTTGTTACCTATTCTGACATTGGACTCGGACTTCTTTTAAACTGAGTTTTACTGTGCGTATCGCTGTGTGTTTCTTTATTTTACATTGGCTAGAGGTAAAGGGGGAGGGTTGAGATCTCACAAAACATGTTTAACCCCGCCGCATTTTTGCAACTGTCCTAAGTCAGGAACCTCTTGCCTTTGTTAGTCTTGTATGTTTTTTAATTTTAGTTCATTTATATGTTTTGGAGTTTAGTATGACGTCCATTTTCACTGAACTAGTACACATTTTTATTGAGGGGCCAATTGAGGACCACCTCCGGGTGCGGGATTTCCTCGCTGCGTTGAAGACCCATTGGTGGCCTTCGGCTGTTATCTGCTCTTTGTTCGGGTTGTTGTCTCTTTGATATATATTCTCCATTTTCATTCTCAGTTTTATGTAGTATAATGATGAAAATGTACGCTAAGCATAAATGAAAAGTTGTGGCAAGTTTTTTTGTAAAGATTATAGAGATGCCAATAATAGTGTGAAGACATGCAACACTTTTTCGAGTGCAAATATTTCATGTTTCTTCAGAGCATGAATGAACTAACAATTATTCAATGACATAGTCTAAAAACTCGTTGGACATTAAGACGTACGGATTGCCACTGGAAAAAACAAAAATGAAAATAAAAAGGATAAAGTTAGAAAAATATTTTTTCAGTCAGGTGGCATACGGACCATTCTTAAGAGTTAATGCACTGGTTCAAAAAGGAGCAGAAGTAGGGGGCATTTTTAAACTATATATCCTCGAATTATTGTTTCGAAACAGATAAGACGTGATTAAATCTACTGAAAATGTACTGAGTTGGACAAATTATACGACTCGATTTGTTCTATTTACTTTCATAATTCATGTCAATGGTTGATACTACTGCTGGTAGAATGTTTTAAAATTCGTAGTTTTTATCAACAATGTTATAATCTTCCCTTTGGCAGTGACTTATTTCATAAACACTCTGAGAAATTATAAATGACTATTAGGCTTTTCTGGCCTCAAATAGTCAAGATGGTTTTTTTTCATTTTTTTTTAAATCTAAATGACTAATTTTCTATAATTTTTAGCTTTTCAACACATATTTTCGAACCTTGCCTTTTTTTGCGTGCCTTTCTTATCATTCTTAATAAAAAATCAAATTCCGTAACTGTTTTTCTTGAGTAAATAGTACAAAGAAAGATAACTTCGCGGAGCAACCGAAGTAAAAACAAAGTGTTTTAGGAGAAAAGTATAGATAAATCACCATCAGACAACAATGTTAAAGGATGGTAATACATTTACTTATAATTGTACATAATGGAAAGATTAAATTGATCACACAAACACTTTGATTAATTGATCAAATCATTATTGACAAATTAACGTCGACTAAACTTTTGATGTCGACCAAGTTTGTATAATGCACTTGATTCTCGTGCATGCCATCAACGATATTTAATGTCCCCTTCAAAAGTTGAGAAAGTAGTGATAGCCTGTTGTTCAGTGATTTTGTTTATTGGTGTGGTTCATAAGTGTTTCTCGTTTCTCGTTTTTTATATAGATTAGACCGTTGGTTTTTCCTGTTTGAATTGTTTTACACTAGTCTTTTTGGGGACTTTTAATAGTTTTCTGTTCGGTGTGAGCCAAGGTTCCGTGTTGAAGGACGTACTTTGACCTATAATTGTTGAACTTTTAACACATTTTGACTTGGATGGAGAGTTGTCTCATTGGCACTCATACCACATCTTCTTTTTTCAATTAATTTAACGTTCAAAACGGTCTTTGTATGTGGTCATTCAATAGCAAATTTTTGAAAAGGCAGTTGTCTCATTGGCACTCATACCACATCTTCTTATATCTATATAATAATGTTTTCCAATTATATTTCGTTTTACAGATGGTATCAATAGAATAAACTCATCATAGCTACCAGGATTGAAATGTTGTATATATACAAGGCTATTGATTTAATATTTTTACATGACTTTGGTAACATCTTAAATCAAGACTGTTCTCCTCGTGAAATATTTTGACCTTAACATCCCTGTATTTCCTCAAACAATGCCAAAATAAAACTAAGATTAACCAGATCTATATCAAGGATGGTATTCGTGAACACTTGAATCCAACAGGGCTGCAAAAGAAGAGTGATGTGGTAACTGACATTTATAATTCTTATTGTCAAAGTAACAGGCAGCAGTAGTTTTCCAATGTTCAAATCTCATTCCAAATGTACAATATACTCACTAGGATAAAACAACTAAAGTAATATCATGAAATCTAAACGGAACGATACGGGTTTTGTTTACAGGGTAAATTTCTTCTGATGTGTATGCATTGCATCAACCACAATATGAATCCAGATAGAAACAGATAGGAAATGTCAAAATATGGAATTGACCACATTCGGTTAATATGTAGATCAAACTATTCTGGTATCTGTATCTGTATGAATACGTTGTCGATACCAATTCTGTCTTTATTACAACGGTTTGAGAGGGTGCCGCCAATTTATTGACGGGGCGTGAGAGCAGATTTGAAGCTCTCTACGCTTGATGCGTGCACTACAGTGTCGTCTAGCTGATTCCACGCGATCACTGTCTTTACAAAGAATGAGCAACATTCCAGCAGCGCCTGCATACGGAGTATATATCTCAATTTATACGATATTCCCGGGCTTGTATTTTCTGTCATGATTTCCTTGATAGAGGATTGCTGCTCACAAGGAAGCTATTAAACCAAGAGTTCCAAATGATGAAGTTGAAATCATCCCTTTGTAAATTTTAAAGGGAGGTTTGGCATGCCACAAAACCAGGTTCAACCCACCATTTTTTTCTTAAAATGTCCTGTACCAAGTCAGGAAAATGGCCATTGTTATATTATAGTTCGTTTCTGTGTGTGTTACATTTTAATATTGTGTTTTTGTTGTGTCGTTGTTCTTCTCTTATATTTGTTGCGTTTCCCTCAGTTTTAGTTTGTAACCCGGATTTGTTTTTATCTCTATCGATTTATGAGTTTCGAACAGCGGTATACTGCTGTTGCCTTTATTTACGGACGCCATCACGAGTTGGTTGACCGTTATAGAATAACCGTTTCACAGATGATATCAGATATGTTCCTTATGTCGTAACTACAATACCCTTTCCTTTTCACGAATGTGACCTACCGAATTAGACTATTTAGTGGATTTGTAATAACATAAGCAACACGACGGGTGCCACATGTGGAGCAGGATCTGCTTACCCTTCCGGAGCACCTGAGATCATCCCCAGTTTTTGGTGGGGTTCGTGTTGCTTAGTCTTTAGTTTTCTATGTTGTGTCATCTGTACTATTATTTGTCTGTTTGTCTTTTTGTTTTTTGGCCATGGCGTTGTCAGTTTGTTTTCGATCTATGAGTTTGACTGTCCCTCTGGGATCTTTTGTCCTTCTTTTAGAGTGATTCTTTACTTGCTTTTCCACAATATAGTATCTTATCTTGTTATGGTTTTCGTATTTTTCATTCCAGCATGAATTTAATTTTCAATCCAACATACAGTTGATCAAAACGTCAAATTCTGATATCATAGAGAAAATTATATGCTGTTGTAAGAAGCTGCGACTAATATCTCAATTAAAATTAGAAATGTCAAAACAAAATAGCGATTTGCTATAAGTGTTCTAAAAACTTGACACTTGGCTAGAGAGTACACTTGAATATTTATATGTTTTGAAAATATTCTAATCATTTCATGATATAGTTTCAATGATTTACAATTTAAAAAAAAGCATACAATAGGGTATTTTTACTGACATGAAAGTTTCTTGTCTATTTATGTTTTTCAAAGATTTTGTATGAAATTTGTTTCTTTTGGGTACAAACATAAGTCAGTCAGTAGTGGTACACATTAGAATATCGACTGTTTAATGAAAGTCAATCGTCAAGACTCATTAAATATGTGTTCAGTCAAAAGGTTCAACATTTTGACGAAATTGCTTAAGGTGTACGTCTGTTTAATTCAGTTTTCTTTTTCACAAGTAAGACTTTTTGTGACTAAAACCATTTTTTTTTATGTACGATTCTCTAATTGTAACAACCTAGCATATTTTAAAAATGCATTATTTCTTTATGTGTGAATTTAAGTCATGACACTAAGTATGTTTGTTTGACCATTCATCATTACTAGAAAACGTGCCAGGAAAAAGGTTTGTATTTCAAGTATAAAGTAACATATCTGGTACCTTTATCTGTGTCTTCTTTTCACAATAGGATTCACTTCAAACGAGTACAGACGAATAGACGCTTGTCATATTAACTATTGTCTTGTCTAAATATATAGATATAGGAAATGTGGTATGAGTGCCAATGAGAGAACTCTTCATCCAAGTTACAATTTATAATGTAAACCATTATAGGTCAATATCTATTTATGGCTTTTGTGACTAGGTAAAACATGGTTCTTTATTCAATAATTATTTAACCAGAGTTTTGATATCTAATTAATATTGCCTCACAAAAAAGTTGATACATGACTCATATTCAAAGCTCGGTGAGTATGTAAAGACTAAGCAACACGAACCCCACCAAAAACTAGGGGTGATCTCAGGTGCTCCGGAAGGGTAAGCAGATCCTGCTCCACATGTTGCAACCGTTGTGTTGCTTATGTTATTACAAATCCGGTAAATAGTCTAATTCGGTAGGTCACATTCGTGAAAAGGTAAGGGTATTGTAGTTACGACATAAGGAACATATCCGATATCATCTGTGAAACGGTTATTCCATAACCGTCAAGCAACTCGTGATGGCGTCCGTAAAATTTACGAAGGGATGATTTCAATTGTCGTAACCACAATTCAGTCCTCTTTTCCTTGAATTTGACGCTAATCATTAATTTTGTACTGGACTTCCATTTTCTTTAACCTTGGAGTTCGATACTTTTTTTTTAATTTGTAGTTTATCCTCGGTTTATAAATATGATTATCTCTTTGATATCTTCCGCCTCTTTTTAACGTTTATTTAGATAGAACATGACTAAGTTGTCCGTTCATGTAACCAGATTAGTTGACATTTATTAACCAATAACATTGATGTCATACTTTATCTCACTTTGCATTGACACTGAAGACATAATAACATCTAAAATAATGGATTTTAATGGATTTTATTTAGATATCTCTTAAAATGGTCTCTCAATTGCTAACAGAGCTAGATCACATCATGACAGCAGAATCCATTTTCAGGTTTACTCATGTCATCACAACCACACTGTACTTGTCCTTCCATTGTTACTGGACATACCAAAGGTATGTTGCATCCAACTTCTTAAAAATAATCTCAAAATTATTTTTATTTTTAATTGCTCATCAACTACATGTGTTTGGTTTTAGTTAAGTAAATTTTGTTAGAAATTTTACATACTATTAGATATAACCTAAATTGTATAAGAAGACCAAAATTGAATGTATTACAATATGATTATGATATGATAACAAAAAGACATATAATCCTTCAATCACAAAATATAAATAATAATCTGTACATTCCATGCGTCCGAAGCGCTTTTCTAGATTTACATTAATCAGAAACGGTGATCCCAAAACATTTTAAAGCAAACGATTTATAAATACATAGAAAATAGAGTCATTCGTCAGTTTTTCAACAATAGTTGCAATACGTTATTTCTGCTAAATCATTTATTTCAACAGCTGAATCTCTGTTTAATCTCCTTACCTATGAAATATGAAATAGTGTCTTTTGATTTACTTCCTATATTTTGGGTGCCTTTTAATGAAGCCGTACAAAAATTGAAAAACACGGAATTGCTTTAACTGTTTATTTATATAAACACTGAGGTATTCATCAATTTGGCAACTACGTTGATTATGTTCATTGTGAAATTATACAAAAATACAAAAGGAAAAATTAGAAATATAGTAGTAATGGCAGAGACAACTGATATCATGATACTTTGAATCAATACTCGGTTTTTAACAACACAAAACCATTATCCAAGATCAAATTAAAATCCTAATATTGCTTGTCAAAGTAATTTTTTACATCTTCGATTGAATGTTTTTGTTGAAATGTTATTAACCGTTTGCAATATAAGATTTAACGGAGACGACAATGCCAATACACTGCTATTTGAATATACTAAATAGTAATTGTCGTGTTACAAGTTGAAATACGAACAACATTTTTCTATTTGCTGCATTTGAACCACATAAATAAGAATACATCATGTCTTTGTTTACCTATAAGACGACAGATATTATTTGTATTCTATTTCTGATTCTGATTCCTCAAATAGGATTTGAAGGGTCAATAAATTGTTTTTATGCACCAGATAGTCTTATCAGCCATGACATACTTTATATATTGCAGGTCTTTCCTAATATATTTTAATCCAATTTATCAATCAGAAAAGACATCTATTTGGCTTCCTGCCTCATGGCTCTCTAATAATGTCATGATTTTGTTTTCATTATAGTAGAATTTAATTTAAGTCTACGGATAGTCTTAATTGATGTTTTAATGTCTGGTGACATTTACGTGATTCTGTAGGCAAACGTTACTATATTATGTTAACGAAAAGATCGTTAAAGACCTTCTTTGAAAGTTCATTAAACTTACCAGTTTTGAACATCAGTATACTACTGTCGGTTCTTACTTTTCGTCCCAGGAGATTGAACGAATATATTAAGAATTATTTAAATGTCTGTATACAAGTTGAGCACAATTCCAAACTGTTAGTTCCGGAATATGTAAGAGCAGCAATAGTTCACCGATGTTCAAGAACGTAATTTCACATGAAATGTAGTAATGAAGTCACAAAGAAATCTGTTTATGTAGAAATATATTTTTTGACTGATAATTAATACAGGTTTTGACCACGACTTGTCATGCATGTTGTCGTAACATGTACATGTAGATTTGCATTATAATCGTGTATATTTTTTAAACCGTAATTTATCATATCTTCTGATCAGTACAAGTTCATCTATGATGAGTTTATTTATATTACTTACCTGGCTCAATCACTGGAAAAAGAAGTAAACTTAAGTTATAATAATACATGTAGGCCGTTATATTCATGTCTGACACGCACTACATGAATTTTCAAACAAGGCGGTACACAAAAACTAAGAAAGATAACTCTAACTCATGGTCTGTTTCATTGCAGCGTTTTAAAATTACATGCAATATGCAAGACTTTAAAAGATTCAGATGAGAATCTTTACTTGTAGCTAAGAGCAGACGTATAACTATTCAAGCTATTGTAATTCGTTAACCTTTAAATCCATCTATAAATAGTTACAAATTCTCCATAAATGAATCAGCAAAGAGACCAAACAGGAAAATTTAAAAGTAAATGTAAAAAAGAAAAACAAGAGGTCTGATTTTTTCAAATGGGCAAATGAAGGGGAAATAGAAGGACCCCGAGGTAGTTGGCATATTTAATGACCACTAAAACTACATCCATGACCACACAGATATAGCAGCGGAGACTGAGATTACTGATCCCCTTTATGGGGAACCACAGTCCTGGGTTGTGGGGAGGAGAATTGTTGAAATCGATCTTCTTGCATTGGGAATGTACTGCTGTATTTGCAAGTCCCCTCTCCACCTGTCCAATACTGTAGGGGAAAGGATATTTGGGCTAAGCGGCATCTTAATGATCCAGTGTGATCTTTATGACACAGTGACAGATGTCCAGACAGGAATAAAGAGGACCATCTGGAAGCTATGATGTAAACACAAAAGCAGCCATAGGTAGGGTTTACAAAGTTAATACAATTTTTAGCAGAAACTATAAACAAACCTAATCAAGTTCAACCAGGAACTTTCTATAGCTAGTATAGAAAGTCCTTTCTCAACTCATGCAGGTTTATGATACATTGTAGATTGTACCTGTATATTCCTCTCCCTATCAAAGCTTGAATGCAAAATCTTAAATCCAACATTGTTCAAAATAAGAAACATTTTTAAATATCTTTTTTTGAACTTTGTTGTTCATGTTTGAATTTGAATCTATAGAGAAGAGCAAATAACAATAGCGAATTAAAAACATTTCATAAGGGGCTCCCCTGACTGCAGTAAAAAGGGGCATGCTCCAGTCATGGTACAGTGAAAGAATATAATTGTCGTTTACCCTGGCTTACATGCTGCCTATAGATACACTTTCTTTCAAATCTTAATACATGTATGTATAATACTAGAAATAGAATTATATTTTGGTAGGTTGAAGCTAGTTTTGATGGTGGTTGGCAAAAGAGAGGCTCTGGCTGTAATTACAATAGTAATACTGGTAAGAATTGATATTGGTATGCATGATGTATAACAGTTAAAATAGTAAAAACCAAACTTAATAAATCTGAAAACTATTAGTCCAAACAATATAGCAAAATTTTTCTCTTAAACCTCAAACTAATTGGAACAAAATTAATTAATGTGGTTTTTTTGTGTATTTAGTAAATATGATTTAAATGTATCTAAAAAAAAGTAAACCAACTACAAGTTAAATATGAAATGAATATTCTTGTATTATAAAAATCAGAATATACAGTTATAAGTCAAATTAAGCCAGTTTGGTCCATGGAAGTATCTTAACAAGCAGAAGAGGAAAATTGTTGAAACAAAGACAAACCCTAGTTTTCGCAAGAGTAACCTCCCATGTGCCATGGAACATTTCTAAGAAAAGAGGTAAAAGGGCCTAAATCAGGACATCTGGATTTGACATTTATTTTCACAGGGATTTTAGATTTACCCTCTATTCAGGAATTAATGATTTATTTTTCAGGATCTGGGAAAGACAGATATTTTATTTTTCGAGAAAACAGGGTAATATTCAGCCTTTTTTCCTCTAGGGAAACTGGATGACACCCCTCCTACCCTCCCCCTTTTAGGAGATTTAATAATATAATTTGGACGTTTCAGATGCATGATTAATTTCTTTTTTTTTTTTGCATCTAAGTACAAAAGTCTGCCAAACGGGAAACCACTTACATCAGATGTATTAAAGGAGGCGTTAAACAGCTTAGTCAGAAATATGATAAGAAGGAGTCCATAACTGATTTACGATCAACACAAGCCAATGAAAGTTTTATTCACTTTGTATCTGTAAAGGCACCTAAAGCAAGGAATCTACAACAGTATTCACAAAGTACTAATGCATGACTCTGACATTTGAATATGTGTATGCAATTGGGTCTATCGACTTTGTTGTAATATCCCCAACAAACAAAGTTTTTAGGGTAATATAGATATCACCTTGTCTGTCTGTCTGTCCATATGTCTTGTAAGAGCAACTTCTACTTAACGAATGGACCGATACTCATGAAATTTATACATTTGCACTAAATGACCTGAGGATATGAATGAAGGAGTATAATCCTTGTCTGAAATATTTCAAGGGAGAAATTGAACTCACTTGGTTTAATTTTGAACAAATGTTGGACAGAGGATATCCTTTTTAAATGTTTGAGTCGACTCTTAGTTCTAGTCTGACTGCTGTAATACTTAAGATGTTTTGCAATCTACAGCTTGTGTATACTCTTAAGAATATTCATATTTATTAATGTAACTTATTGCATTCATTCAATGTGTTTTTCAATTTATACCAATTAATATAGTTTAAAATATAACCAAAAAAATTACTATGATGTTCAAAATAAATTATCAATTAATCCATCGATCGTTCTCTTTCAGACATTATGGTGGGTCATGTTCCCTACAAAATAGGTTATCAGCAGCAGTTCTTCAGAAGAAATAAGGGATATGGCTATTTGTTGAAAGTAAGTTATTGGTTTTTGAGTTTTTAACAGCTTTTACAATCGCTAGCTCATCATCAGTTGTGGTTTAATTATATTTCCTCAACTATGGAAGAGATAAATATTTTTTTATATACTTTACACCTATATGTCACAAAGTTTTTCAACGTAAATCCTCTGAAACTACTTAACAGAATGTCAGGCCACCATTAAAAATATCTATTTGATATAGCCTACCTGTGCTTGTAGGGTTGGATAGGCAGAAATGGATTTAATTGTTTTGTGTTTTTGGCTAACAACATAAGTTATGTTTTTGACAGGAAAAAAGTAAGAGTAGGAAAAAAATCTCTCAAAATAAATTGAGACAGTTTCTGTCATATATTTGTTTGATAAAGCTACTCTTTAGGTAGACATTAACAAGCAATTAAGAGGGTTGCTGCCTCTGAATTGGTCATTTTATGGAAATTTTGCAGTTTTTGGTAAGTATCTTGAATATTATAACAGATGGAGATAAACTGTAAACAACAAAATTCTTTAGCAAAGTAGGATCTACAAATAAGTCAACATGACCAAAATTGTCAGTTGACCCCATAAAGAGTTATTGCCCTTTAAAGTCAATTTTTCCTTAATTTTTGTAATCTTTTACAAAAATCTTATCATCTAAAACTACTGGGCCAAGTTCATTACAGATAGAGTTAACTGTAAACAGCAAGAATGTTCAGCAAAATAAGATCTACAAACAAGTCATCATCACCAAAACAGAGAATTTTGTCATGAATTCTATTCTTGTCTTTGATGTTGTAGAGTGTCCTTTGTTTAAAATGCACTGCAGCACATAGACCAAGGTGAACGACACAGACAATTAAGAGGGATGTGATGGTCGCAATTACCATCTAAAGCGTCGCCAGTAAACTTAATTTGCGACCATCACATCACCAATTAATGCCGTCGGAGCTTAAAATACAATACAGTTATCTCCTAACTGTACAGCCTTTAACAATGAGCAAAGCCCATACCGCAAGTTTATTCACAAACACCAGAGGATGTGTCATACTAATGTACTACTGTGTAGGTAAAAGGTCAAAGTTGAGAACCCCTATGCTCTGCATGTGGTAAAGATCTTGTCATGATTTCAAAGTCTATACTTTGCATGTATATTCACTGGCACCAGACGATCTGTCATTATAAATTATATGTACAACTAATTAGGTCAAAGATTAAGGTCAAAGTTGAGAACCCTATATGTATGGTCAAGATGGTCTATAACTTGAGAGTAGTTTGAAGTAAAGCAAGGGTACTCGCAAGGCCTTTGACTGTTTACCTCACTATTTATTTTTTATTAAGATAGATTGTAAACATAAATATGACCTCTCAGATTTTTGGCAGTTATGGTTAATAAACAGTGTTTCACTCTTTTTTCTGTCATGCTTGAAGATATTATATGGATAGTTTTACCATGACAAGTTAATTACGATGAATTTGTTTCTGTTTGGATGATTTTCTGCAGATTCGTACTTCCACACTTAGAGAATTCATGCAAATAATAAGTTTCTGCTATTATTTGTCATGCTTGAAGTTATTAACCATGACATTAGTTACAGATAAAGTTTTACTTTTGTTCTGATCCCATGATTTTTTCTAGAGTTTGGTCCCATAATTTAGGTACAATGTACTGATGGCCCAGTAAATTTTCTTTTGTAAGGTTTGTTTACCTGCAAATCAATAGAAATCACAATGTCTGTTCATTAGTCTATTAATCTTATTGATACAACTTCTTCAGTGAAACTTTATTCGCAAGAAAAATATTTCATAATACCTTTTAGTATTAACAGATTAGGTGTTCAATATTTGCACCAGGAGATATTTGGACTTTTGAATTTAGAACATATTACTAATTTACCAATGAAGTTCAATCCAGTGAATTTTCAGCCACTTCTTGGTCTGTTTTGCTTTTTTTTAGTTGCTTTTAAAATTTAAAAAAACTTGAATGATACATTTTAATTGTACTTAGTTTGCAAATAGATTTTTCTAAAACCTGCCTTATTTGAAACTATGCCTTTTTTTAAATTGTATGGAACTGCATGTAACTTTTTGTCTTGATAACAGATAGTTTAGGTATTTTGTATGCATGGAATTTTTTGATATGTCTTAATGTGTGTCTATATCGTTGTATGGGTGATTTGTATAGATCATTAGAGATTGTGTGATATGTATTTGATTATTAAATATCAACTCTAAATAAATCTTTGAAGTGAATTGAATTGAATTGATTTGAATCAAACAGCTAGATATCTCAAACCTACATCAAAAGACAACAAGTCATAGCCTGGTCAAGTGTTTCTTGCCAAAAAATACATTTATCGTCCTTGAGATCAAAGTGTAAGGTCACATGAAGGTCATAATTGTAAGGGGGCACACCACCTCATAATGATACATCCATATGCCAAAGATGTAAGGCATAGGTCAAAAGACAAAACAATTGTGACCTGGTCATGTTTCTAATGAAAAATACATTAAGTTGACCTTGAGGTCAAATTTCAAGGTCACACAAAGATAATCATGGTATAAGATACTTAACCTCTTGATGCAAAATATATAAGGCCTAGATCAAAAAACAAAAAGTTATGGCCTATATATACTATCAGAATGGAACTTGCTCTTTTTTTATTGAGGGTGGGGGTATATTTTAATCTTGAATTATAAACAATCTGACAATTTAATTGTTCTAAATTTTTGCGAGAATAACAGACTAATATATTACTACAAATGGTTAGGTTTTGAAAAAAAATAAACGACACGTTTTTTTTTTAATTAATATTTTTATCTTAAAATATTTTACCAATAATAGTCATTTTTGGTTGCTTCCTTTTTTATTTCAGACTAAAACTTAAATTTAGAAACAAAAAACTTATTAGTAAAGGGTATAAATCAACTCAAAATTGCCTGATTCATCACTATTAACTATGCTTTTGTCAATTTAGGCTAAATTTAAAAAAAAATAACACGTATAGCCCTACAACCATATTTCTTGAATTTCCAAACTCGACCGAAATTAGCATGTGACCCATGCCATATTTGGGTGGCCATAACTTTTTTACCAACGGTTCAAATCTTTTAAAATTTTTACATGATGCTCATCTAGGCCTAACTTATTAATGATATAAACACAAGAAAAATTAAACGACAGGTTTTTGTTTTTGGGGGGGTATAGTGGTGGGTACCCCTTAAAAAGTTATGCAATTTTTATCCGTAAAAAATTGAAGCTATCAGTATTGTACTTTGAATCGTGTGAGTCAATGATACATATCGTTACTTTGTTGACCGAAAGGATAGACGTTACTTAGAAGAGAGCTGTGAGTATATCTCTGTTAAACATTAAAAAGGTTACCAAATGTATTCAACACAGGTGCTAACTGGAGCAAAGATTAACTCTGATGTTTGGCAGTCCCCAACATAGAGGATGAACGTTTGGCTGTATGTGTTACATTTCTGCACTTAAATATATGGGTATTTACCAGGACACGTTCATGTTTTCGTAGTAAACCCTATCAAAAATTTTTACTTATTTTATTTCGTAACATGACTTCACCATTAATATTTAAAAACAATTGCATTGCTTTAGCTAATTATCACAATATCAAAAACTAAATCAAAATATAGCAATACAAATGTTTAATACCTTAAACCGATCATGATTATAAATATTCCCATCTTAAAACAAATAGACAACACATTTAAAATGATATTGATTGATTTAAATTTTTGGTGTTTTAACGCTACTTTTGAGCACCGCTTTTGGGCTATTTCGTGGCTTCCAGTTTTTATTGGTGGAGGAAGCCGGAGTACCCGGAGAAAACCACCGACCTTCGATAGGAAAACTGACAATCCTAGTCAATTAAAATGATAGATAGGATAAATGTTTATCTTGATTTTCAAATAACGTGAACTTTACAACGATTTTGATATGAAAAATTTGAATGTAAGGATATTTAACGGATGCCATTTAAATTAACGAAGGTACAAATGAAAAATAACAAAATATGAATGGGACTACATTTGGAATTTTATGTACTCCCAATAGTGTTAATTGTTTACCAAATTGGAGGATATATCTTGTCAAGCAAAGATTCAACGTGCTAACAATATTTTATCCCAAACTTTTAGTACTATATTTTTCACTTTAGTGATCTGTAATATAAAGCAGATAACATACATACCAACTGCACAATCTGAAACGAGAATGTAGTAATTGTTTTGATATCTATATTTCACGGCAAAAAATCTAAAACATGCAGAATGTTTCCCTTAAAACTATTACTGCATTATATATGAAAAAATTAAGGTTACACGATACTGAATGACCTTACGCCACGAGTTAACGTTCCTGTTGTTGTCGACATCCATGAAATTGACGGCAAGCGTAAAACCTGATGTTCTATAATAACTTAGAACAAATTAAACAAATAATTTGCCTCAGTCTGGTATGAAATAGTTGGAAGATAAATGTTTCTTTATTTCAAATTTGCAAATATGTATGATTATATATTAAAAATACCTTCATTTTAGCGTCGCTTTTTAAACATATCATATTAAATCACAAAACAATAACTTTACATAGATGCGATTTAAATGAAAGAACAAAAATGAGAAGAAAACAAAAATCACTGTGAAATTTGAATAAAAAGTTAACACTTAATTAAATAAACATTTTTAATAGTAACTTTGCATAGATGCAGAGTGTCGAGGGATTTGATGCAATACGTTATTTGATATTGATTTCTTCGTCGTCTTCCTCCCATTCTTTTTCTCATTTTCTACATTTAAATATATACTTTTTAAATGTTCTATTTCAACTGATTAGTAAGCATTTGCACGATTTATCTATATGTGGTCTTATGCATAACAGACTTAGCTTTTTTCTGGGTTTGTTTTAGTTTTCAATACATTCTTATTAATGATGTACGCCGTTTCCCGATGATATTTTGTTTTAAAAGTAGAAATCCAAATTATAGAAACGCAGGATAATGTGTGAAAATACGGGGAATTGTACCACAATTAAGTCATTTCGTTAAGAAGCTCATTTGTTTTTAAATGGTCACTGAAAAACATCGCTAGCAAAATAGAAAAAAAGGATATTTATTTTGAAAGAAATACCGATAGAATTTAGAAAAAAAAAATCACCGTACTAGCAGAAGTATAAACTCTGACAGAAAATGGTTTGTTGGTATTTATGAAAAAAAGAGAAACTGAACTTGGCTATTTTGACAAAACAACGTTATCTATATTTCAAGTGTCTTCAACAGTCTTTGATATTTATTGGACTGTACAGATGAAATCAGATATGGTTTCGGAAGCTTGATTAAAATAAACTACTAGCATTGTAATATTATAAGCACAGTCTAAACAGGACAGCTACATCGGAATAATGAGAAAGTTAACAAAGGCTTAAACATATGGGATGTCAACACTAAATTTTCTCTCGGTTAAGACGAAATAAAATTAAATCATTCAGATCCCGTTACATTTTTTCTTTCAATTCCATTCTGAAATAAATTATTTTCTCGAAATTAACAATCAAGCAATTCATTAAAAACCTGTGACCCCACAATAAATGAATGTTCGGTGCTTCGATGAAGGTAAAACCAGAAAAGCACTTCGAACGCAAACAAGTTATTAAAAGATATTTTCATTAACCTATTGTATCCAAACGGAAAAATCAAACTTATTGAAGAGTTCAAATGCCCCTCCCGCGTTGTACATATTGTATCTGTCGATGGTCATTATAACTTAAAAAAAAAATTGTTTGTTTTTTTGGTTTTTTTTTTTTTTTTGTATAAATATCGTTGATAGAGAAATGCAGGCTTGAGAGCAAATGCAATGCAATTTCCGGAAAACGGAAGGACGGTTGCTCGGTATTTCTATGAAAAGCCCGAGAGTATTCGCAGTTTTATAAGGAGATTTTAGAACAAGTATACAAGTGTTTATATAAGTCAAAAGGGTTGTTATTTCTTTGTGTGTATAACAGGAAATGTGGTATATACAATAAAACAGCAACAGTACTTCTAAATAAAAATAACGTTATTCTGTATTCAGTAACGTCACACGTGTTCTGTCAAATTCTAAGAGTATTGGTCAATTTTGAAGCAATGTATCTAAAAAACAAGGATGGTGACATATGTGGTTCTGTACATGCATGGATTCAGTATACAATCCTGGATATTATGTTAGTTTTTAGTCTTTCTCCGTATAAGTTTTTAAAAAAGGTCATTTTCCCTATATATCTTCATAAATTGTCGCCAAAACTGACGTTTTCTTATAAAAATTACAAAAAAACAAAAATGATTACCCCCATTTTTTATTTCATATTCCGATGTAACTCGATTCAAAGAACCAGTGTGCCAAAAATTTCAGAAATGGGGAATGACGCCATTCGGTATTGTGTTACCTTAAAAATTAAAAAAAAGGAAAATAAGTTATAGAACATAACACCTTATACTGTATTTGCTCACGCACACAGCTCATTCAATGTTTTACATTATTTTGCTTTGTAAAATTTATTGAAAAGAGGTTAAAAAAATACTCACCAACGTTCACATCTGCAAAACAAGAATAACTTTAAAAAAAGAATCTAAGTTAGTTACATAGTCAATGTATCTGGTTTAACTTGTATTAAAAAAAGACTCCTGACAGGATCTGGAGTCCTTAAGCACCTTGTTCGATTTCGTCATTAGTGGTTTATCGATGATCAAACCTACTACATCGATTAAGAACATACAAATCAATGTAACAAACACAAACTAAAGGTAGTCAGACCGGTGGAGTCTACGATGTCACATACACAAACTAAAGGTAGTGAGACCGGTGGTGTCTACGATGTCACATACACAAACTAAAGGTAGTGAGACCGGTGGTGTCTACGATGTCACATACACAAACTAAAGGTAGTGAGACCGGTGGAGTCTACGATGTAACATACACAAACTAAAGGTAGTGAGATCAGTTGCGTCTACAAGGTAACATACACAAACTAAAGGTAGTGATATCGGTTGCGTCTACAATGTAACATACACAAACTAAAGGTAGTGAGACCGGTTGCGTCTATAATGTAACAAACACAAACTAAAGGTAGTGAGACCGGTTGCGTCTACAATGTAACATACACAAACTAAATAAAGGTAGTGAGACCGGTGGAATCTACAATGTAACATACACAAACTAAAGGTAGTGAGACCGGTGGAGTCTACAATGTAACATACAAAAACTAAAGGTAGTCAGACCGATGGCGACTATAATGTAACAAACACAAACTAAAGGTAGTGAGACCGGTGGAGTCTACAATGTAACATACAAAAACTAAAGGTAGTCAGACCGATGGCGACTACAATGTAACATACACAAACTAAAGGTAGTGAGACCGGTTGCGTCTACAATGTAACATACACAAACTAAAGGTACTGAGACCGGTTGTGTCTACAATGTAACAAACACAAACTAAAGGTACTGAGACCGGTTGCGTCTACAATGTAACAAACACAAACTAAAGGTACTGAGACCGGTTGCGTCTACAATGTAACAAACACAAACTAAAGGTACTGAGACCGGTGGAGTCTACAATGTAACATACAAAAACTAAAGGTAGTCAGACCGATGGCGACTACAATGTAACAAACACAAACTACAGGTAGTGAGACCGGTGGAGTCTACAATGTAACAAACAAAAACTAAAGGTAGTCAGACCGATGGCGACTACAATGTAACATACACAAACTAAAGGTAGTGAGACCGGTTGCGTCTACAATGTAACATACACAAACTAAAGGTAGTGAGACCGGTTGCGTCTACAATGCAACAAACACAAACTAAAGGTACTGAGACCGGTTGCGTCTACAATGTAACAAAAACAAACTAAAGGTACTGAGACCGGTTGCGTCTACAATGTAACAAACACAAACTAAAGGTACTGAGACCGGTTGCGTCTACAATGTAACAAACACATACTAAAGGTACTGAGACCGGTTGCGTCTACAATGAAACAAACACAAACTAAAGGTACTGAGACCGGTTGCGTCTACAATGTAACATACACAAACTAAAGGTAGTGAGACCGGTTGCGTCTACAATGCAACAAACACAAACTAAAGGTACTGAGACCGGTTGCGTCTACAATGTAACAAACACAAACTAAAGGTACTGAGACCGGTTGCGTCTACAATGTAACAAACACAAACTAAAGGTACTGAGACCGGTTGCGTCTACAATGTAACAAACACATACTAAAGGTACTGAGACCGGTTGCGTCTACAATGAAACAAACACAAACTAAAGGTAGTGAGACCGGTTGCGTCTAAAGACCGGTTGCGTCTACAATGTAACATACACAAACTAAAGGTAGTGAGACCGGTTGCGTCTACAATGTAACAAACACAAACTAAAGGTACTGAGACCGGTTGCGTCTACAATGTAACAAACACAAACTTAAGGTAGTGAGACCGGTTGCGTCTTCAATGTAACAAACACAAACTAAAGGTAGTGAGACCGGTTGCGTCTACAATGTAACATACACAAACTAAAGGTAGTGAGACCGGTGGAGTCTACAATGTAACAAACACAAACTAAAGGTAGTGAGACCGGTGGCGTCTACAATGTAACAAATACAAACTAAAGGTAGTGAGACCGGTTGCGTCTACAATGTAACATACACAAACTAAAGGTAGTGAGACCGGTTGCGTCTACAATGTAACAAACACAAACTAAAGGTAGTGAGACCGGTTGCGTCTACAATGTAACATACACAAACTAAAGGTAGTGAGACCGGTTGCGTCTACAATGTAACAAACACAAACTAAAGGTAGTGAGACCGGTTGCGTCTACAATGAAAGTGTCTACTGCTATGTATGCATCACCCGCCTTGTGAATCCAAACACGATCAAAATATCTTAATTTAGAATATAGACTGTTTTTATTTTCTAAAGTCCGCGAAAACATATATCTAATAATTCAAACATCCTAAATCAAATGATAGATATATAGAAAGTGTTTCATAGAAAGGGATATCGGTAGGAACACATACAAACTGATTCACTGTAAAAACACACATAACGGTTTGAGAAAACTATAGTTTTTCCATTGCCAAAAATACAATTTCAACACCTTGAATGACAAAATATTGGTGTATTTATATGTTTAACCGATGATATTCTACATCATTGTTATCGAAGTGAGAACAATATTTTTAAGTCTTACAAAAATCCTGTATACCGGTAGAAAACAAAAAAGTTCTTACGAGCGCAATTGTATATTTAAGTTTAGCTTGTGTAAATTTGCAGAGATTTTGGCGAGTTTTTAGTGTTTATAAATCCGAAACAGATCAACGGGAACATTGAAATACAAACTGCGTCACTGAAAACACGGACGTGTTTATTTTTTCATTTCAATAAACAAGAATATTTGAAAAACAAGAAAGAAAGTTTAAATATATTTAAACTATTCATCAGCAAAATCACAAGAAGTAATGTAATTTTTAAATCATATATGACAAAAGCGCTGTTCTTTTGCTTTTTGTGTTTTTTGCTGTGCATATTCTGATTTTGTGTCTTGGATGTGTCAATATCCTTTCTTTTCTATTATACATATATATATACCTGCAAATGAACGTGTTCCAGTCAAGCCAACACCAGTACATACGTCGCATAGATGCGGATAATCATGTAACACTTCTGTTTAACATAAAGTTTAAACTTAACACATGATTTTCATGACTTTGGACACAGGTAAAATTGATTGCAAAATGTCTGTGGACAATTTGAACCATATATATTGAAGGCAAAATAGCATTGATGTGACAAGACACGGCTTTAAGCGAGTCGATTTTTATTTAAAAACTACTTCAATGGTTACAGACGTCACCAACCCATACATATCTTAATGACGCCAAGTAAACCATAAAATTGAGAATGGAAATGGGGAATGTGTCAAAGACAACCCGACCATAGAGCAGACAACAGCCGAAGGCCACCAATAGGTCTTCAATGCAGCGAGAAACTCCCGCACCCGAAGGCGTCCTTCAGCTGGCCCCTAAACAAATATGTATACTAGTTCAGTGATAATGGACGTCATACTAAACTCCAAATTATACACAAGAAACTAAAATTAAAAATGATACAAGACTAACAAAGGCCAGAGGCTCCTGACTTGGGACAGGCGCAAAAATGCGGCGGGGTTAAACATGTTTTTTTAGATCTCAACCCTCCCCCTATACCTCTAGCCAATGTAGAAAAAACAAACGTACAACAGTACGCACAGTAAAACTCAGTTTAAGAGAAGTCCGAGTCCGATGTCAGAATAGGAAACAAAAGAAAATAAACAAAATGACAATAATACATAAATAACAACAGACTACTAGCAGTTACTGACATGCCAGCTCCAAACCTCAATTAAACTGATTGAAAGATTATGTCTTCATCATATGAATATATTATTATTATTGTATTCTGACGAAAATAATTCTTTATAAATTTCGCGCGTCCGAAGCAATATTCTGGATTTCCCTTCATCAGGAACGCTCAAACCCAAACCTGTGAATACCAAGGATGTAAAAATACCTCAAAGCATGAGGAGGTAAATGACTAAGATGGATCTAAAAAGGATAGCCAAATGTAGTTTGAATATAAGGCTAAGGTTTTTTAATTACGTTGGTGCATTTCAGGAATATATAATACTAAATAAACTCATTATAGATACCAGGATTAAAATTTTGTACGCCAGATGCGCGTTTCGTCTATATATAGAAATTAGAAGATGTGGTATGAGTGCCAATGAGACAACTCTCCATCCAAGTCAAAATTTATAAAAGTAAACCATTAAAGGTCAAAGTACGGTCTTCAACACGGAGCCTTGGCTCACACCGAACAGCAATATATGTGCTTCTTTAGTGACACCCGAATAAAAAACGTTAAAAAGGGCTATTAAAGTGCGAAGTTAAAAAGCAATAGGGACAAAAAGATCCGAAAGCTACGGTCATCGATTTCTGGGATAGAAAATCATATTTTTTTTCAAAACGTTCAAAGTTTTGTAAACAGGTTGTTTATAATTATGATTTTATGATTTTTAAAACAAAAGATCATCTAAAAAATATCACAGCAATGCAAAAGTTTCATTGGATTTTTTTTATAAAACTATGCACGTCTCGAGGTCCAGAGGTTACCTGGATAATTGTAAGGTCTTTTATTAGATCTAGATCAGATTGAAATCATCCATGTAACATTTATACCTCGAGACGTACATAGTCTTACAAGAAAAACCAATGACAATAAGATTTTTGCATTGCTGTTATATCTTTTTATGTGGATTTTTTTTTAAAAATCAAGAATAAGCAAGTGTGTTTTTGTTGCCTTATGTTTTATACACTAACATAATATAAATGTATTTTTATAAATAATGTGACAAAACATTGCTTTATGTGACATGTGTCAGTCGAATTGTATTTAGAAACTATTTAATTTAGGCGACAGTAGTTGAAATACACAAATTATTAAAATGAATAAATTCTACATACTCCATTGATCATAATGAGTGACTCGGATGTTCTCCGAGTCGTCATAATTGGCATCTTTTCTACAACAGTACTCGGAATGAGTATCATTTCCTAGAATGTCTCTCCTGCAAAAGTCGGAGATAATACACACATTTATTTAGATAAAGCATGAACAATATCAGACTAAGTTAACTTGAAACATGTCAACAGTTAAACCTGAAGTCAAATTCAGATAAGCTATAACTTTAGACATTTCCACGTATATTTTAGGGATTAAAATGATATATCTTTAATCGAATTTACTATGTCAAGTTTTTAATAAATTATTCTTTAAACTATAAAAAACTTCTTCAGCCCTACAAGACGTTTTTGTACTAATTTTGTGGTAGATAAAATATGCATTATTCATTGGGATACTGAATAGACTTGAAAATTTTTCTGTTAAACTATTTATGAAGACGCAATTGCATAAGGGATGATCAAAATTGCGTGGGCATGCGGTGCGAATCTCAAGCTTGCAAATGGCAGACAATTTTCTCTTAATGACATTTTTCTTCTGATGCACATACATGCGACCTATGATACTGGGCAGTAACGTGTATCAGATCAAATTATTGTTCAAAGCTAGTGTAGAGAACTTGCGAATATTGGGAAGGACGAAAGATTAAAAAACGTGAAAATAAATCCTAATTATTTGGTCTTCTATTTGGTAGACTGCTGCACTTTTTTCATATTTATGAAAAACCTACCAGAAAGACTTTTTGTCTATAGAGTGTCTATATGCCATTTTGTTTTTCTTTGTTTAGAATAGTTATTTGTTTTTATAGTGATTAGGATTATTACACAATGTTGACTGCTGTACCCCATTTTTTGACATTTTGACCTATTATGTCTGTTTGTTTTGCTCACGCATTATTGTCAATATAATGGAGAGACGAAAGATACCAAGTCGAAAATAAACTGATAGCACCATGGCTAAAAAAGAAAAAGACAAACAGGCAAACAGGCAAACAATAGTGCACAAAACACAACATAGAAAACTAAATACTGAGCAACACGAATTCTATATGACTGTCATACAAGTGACAGGTTTAGCTAGCAATAAAACCGAGTTTAATCTACAATTTTCTACATAAGGAAATGCCTGTGCCAAGTCAGGAATATGACAGTTTTTATTTGTTTTCCATTTGTTTGATGTGTTTGAGCTTTTGATTTTGCCATTTGATAAGAGACTTTCAGTTATGAATTTTCCTTGGAGTTATTTTACTTTTTAAATGAAAAAAATATTTTGACGGATAAACCAATGTATACGTGTAAATATTTTGAATTTAACACAGTACATTTTACCTCAAAATAATAAATGGACCTGATCTAATGAAACATTCTTCAACTCCTGTAACGATTCCGTTGTCTGTCATTACTAATCTAGTTGGATCATCACTGCTAAATATAATCCTTGTAAGATTTTCTCTGTTGGATATGGCTCGTGTGTACGTTCTATTTTGCATGCTGCATTTAAAAGCACACGTACCCAGAAAATTTACAGGAGAATCTAAAACAAAATATGCAAATGAAATAACATTCATTGAACCCTTTTTCATTGTTAGCCTATTGTTATAAAAATCTCTTCATCTTTTTAATAAATTTTGGATTTTTAAACAGTTTGGTCTCGAGCATCACTGAAGAGACATTTATTGTTGAAAAGCGAATCTGTTGCAGGAAAATTGGTACCGTTAATGTTATTATAGGTATACGTTATTTTTAATGATCTACTGTGGTATGTACGTATACAAGTGGGAGGTTAGCTAACTATAAAAGCAGGTTAAACCCATCATTTTCTTTGGAAAATCCATGTACCAAGTAAGCTTTATAAAGTCTATCGTTTAAATTTGTCAGTTTTCATTGAATTCCCCTTTTCAAATTTACCTTGGCGTTCGGTATTTTTGTTACACTTTTTTTAGTACAATATTCCAGAACTTGCATTTGCTACCATGATTTTCTTTATAGAGGATTATTGTTTACAAGGAAGCTGTTAAACCAAGAGCTTCAAGTGGTGATGTTGAAGTCATCCCTTCGAAGAGTTTACAGATGGCATCACGAACGGGTTGACCGTTATATGATTTCTGTTCCACAGATAGCGACGGATATGTTCCAATTGCCGTAACCCCAATGCAGTCCTCTTTTCCATGAATAGACTTATCAACAGGTATGTTCTAACATAAGCAACACACAAAAATTTTTTTTTATTGTTGTTTCATTTTGTTGGCGTCTTTAGCTTTGTTAAATTTACTATCAACTACAAAAACATTTTTGTTGACGTATCTGTTGGGTTTACTTGTATGTTTGTTTGAATTTTTAGTCAGTTGTGTTGTCTTTCTATGTATATTTACACAGATTTGGTTGCTGGATCCCAAGTACTAGTATTGTCACATTAACCTATTATTTTTTTTGTTGTTCACCCGATGTTGTCAATATAACAAAACTATAATCAAATTTCTAGATTCGCTAGCTATAGCACTAGGTTCAAACTACCATTTTCCTAGGCAAAATGTCTGTACCAAGTCAGGAATATGTGAGTTGTTTTCAATTCGTTCTGTTTGTTAATACAATCTCACTTTTGATTTTGCCAGTTTTTGTGAACTTCCGCTTTTTTAATTTACCTTGGGGCTCGGTATTTTTGTAAATATTTTTTTGTAAATGTTATGGAAAAGAGTTAAGATTGAATATATTGAATTCCCAAAAGTTTATAAACAAAGGAAATCATACCATCTGCAGACACGTGTGACCAGCAGGTGGTGAATATTTTGATAACCGTTACTTCGATTGTGTTGAACAGGGTTTTTCAATCATTTATTTGTAGTCACATTTTTACAAGTAGGTACAAAAGGTACGAGATGAAATGGTTTCTTACAACATTGCAGCTCTCGTAGTTTAGGTTATTTCATATGTGCAGAAAAGAGAAAATTGACATTAAATAACGAAATAACAGAAACGTTGAACATCCAAACGTTTATTACCACTGTTTTATAATGAAAAGATGTAGACCAATGTGCCAATGAATTAATTTACAAGTTCTGTTTTTCTAATAGGCCTTCTCTTCTTTTGTCTTTTGTGTATGAGGTAAAACATATAACTGCATATGACGACTTAGATATAGATTGTTGTTATCGTAAAAATTTATAATTCAGACTATAATAAAGATATTGCAATCCCAATATAGCTTTTATATTTTCCATTTTCACTCAGAAATGCTTAGTTCCTGTTCCACTGGAGACAACAAAATCAAAGTTAAGGTTTTTACAGATTACTCTACGTTATGGATTTTGTTCATTGTTGATGGTCGCAAGGTGACTGTAGTGATTTGCATTATTGTCTTTTGTTCTATGGTTATCTATTCAGCAAAGGCATAAAATAACAATTGGCAAACACTTTGAAATAACTGAAGCAAGTGTACAGCGCTCATAGATTGACCACTCCCATTAAAATTCAAAACGCTATTAAAAGACACAGACACAGCAAACAAGCCAGGAATGACATACGCAGGAAATACCAGCGTCGAAAAAATAACAACGACAAGGAAGGAAACATATTTTCCCTGTCACAAATTTGCGTACAGAATATTTCGTGTGAAACTGAAACATCCAAATCTAGTAAATGACAATCTTTGCTGTTTTCATTACATTTATCAAGAGCCAGCTTCCTTCGGAAAATTTCAGCTGTAAAATAAGAGAACTCTTGATAAAATCATCTCCCATGTCGCATTTGTTTTGCACAGATTTTCCCTTGAGAAAATGAAGCATTCAAACGTAGAAAGAACAACCCTTGTTGTCTTCATAATATGTATCCACAACCAGCTGTCTTGGGCACATGTCTGCAGTAAAATTAGAGAAATTCTGATTATCTAAAGTAAACATACCATCAAGGCAAGTGTTTTTTTTTTTAACTTCTCTGCTAAACGGAACACAGATGGATCTCAAAAGACCACTTTCGAGGTATATCCTTCATTGGAAAATTTCGTCAATAATGCGCACCTTTATCACATCAATTATCAGATAGAGGTGACGTCATGTATCCATGCACTATTAAAGTTCATCAAGCCTCCTCATGATCGTCATGTGCAGGATAAACTAGAAATAATTGTTGTGCCGTAGGTACTTGATCATATTTCCCTAATGACAGCAGTACTGATTATCAATTATAAGAATTTAATTTGCCGAATAATTTGTGCAATATAGCACCATATTTTTCTTCAACCGCTCGCTCAACATTGGAAGGAAGTGACGATGCCTCTAAAAGCACGAATGATGTTCATTAAAACCAAAGTTTTCTGACGGAAATGCAACGAGCTCGATAGTGGTCTATTGAGTACGGTCTTAAACTTTACACCACAACAATACATAGTTTGCCATTAAAGAGGTTCAACTGGTGCCCGTATAAACAACCACAGCCACAACATGTCGACAAAATCAATTTTCGACACGAAAAGATACCGCAAAGGCAAAAACCAACAGTCCTGGTCATCCGCTATAGTTACAGAAAAAAGTAAAATTACAAAAATACTGAACTCCAAGGAAAATTCAAAAAGGAAAGTCCCTAATCAAATGGCAAAATCAAAAGCTCAAACACATCAAACGAATGGATAACAACTGTCATATTCCTGACTTGGTACAATCATTTTCTTATGTAGAAAATGGTGGATTGAACCTAGTTTTATAGCTAGCTAAACCTCTCACTTGTATGACAGTCGCATCAAATTCCATTATATTGACAACGATGCGTGAACAAAACAAACAGACACAATAGACAAAAATGTCGAAAATAGGGGTACAGCAGTCAACATTGTGTTATCATCTTAATCACTATAAAAACAAACAAATGTAACAAAGAAGCACAAAAAGGCATACATCAAATTTAACAACCTCATTTTGCTTTTTTATTATACGATTTTATTTATCTATGTAAAATCCACCCATAAAGGATGGAAGGTTTTAAGTACTGGCGTAGAATCGCGCGTTTGACGTCACACAGGCAGATATAAAATAATTTTGTCGTTCAAAGTATGATAAGTACAGAGTCACGTCAAATGGATTTCACAAAAAACAGAAAACCTAACAGTAAAAGTAATATTAATAAAATAAAATAATTTTGTCGTTCAAAGTATGACGGGATACATAAGTACAGAGTCACGTCAAATGGATATCACAAAAAACAGACTTAACAGTAAAAGTAATATTAATAAAGACAAATAAAAGAATACTATAACACGTTATTAAGATGATAAACAACGTCAGTACGCAGAATCTATACTTTAAGACCATCGTGTATTATTTGTGAAGTTGATGCGGAATATTTATCAACAAGGTCTTGGTACCTTCCGATAAACTTTTTTAGAAAAAGGACGATACGTCCTTTGACATCCCCCTGGTTCATCAACTTTCTGCTCAGACACTGGTGACGTTTTACAAAGTCTGAGTAGGAGCTGCAAGCTCTTGAATACCGAATAAGTTGGGAAATGTATATCCCATGTGCAGGTATATTGCTACTAAGGTGGGAGAAATTTATAATTTCAAAATGAAAATCGTCTCGTTTGTCATAGATTCTGGTACTTAGTTAACTGTGTATGTCAAATTCGAGGTATTAGTCTAAAAATGAGACAGAGGAAGCCGTGTCTGTTGTTTCTTTAATTTCTAGTTCTGGGGGATATATTAGTGGAACCCAATCAGAAAACTTCGGATTGTTAATGGAAAGAACATCATCAATATATCTGAAAGTGAAATTAAATAACCCGGCTTTTTTATCTTCTTGTTTTTGACAAGTGTCTGAAGGAACTCCGATTCATATGAAAATAAGAAGAGGTCGGCAAGGAGAGACGCACAGTTCGTTCCCATAGGAATGCCGACAATTTGTTGAAAAAGTCTACTTCCAAATTCAACAAATATGTTGTCAATAAGAAACTCCAGCATACCGATCACTTGTTCCTCTGTGTAGCATGTTTTACATGTTGTACCCTTTTGTTCACTATTAACACAATATGCCAAGTGGTATCCCAAAGTAATAAATTTATAGCGTATGCTACCATTTTTATGCTGAAAAGCATTGTGGATTATTTCTTTTAGACGGTTTTTCAATTTGACATGGGGAATGGTGGTATACAAGGTTGAAAAATCAAAAGTTTTGATAGAACTAATTTCAGAAAAAGACCGAAATTTTAAATTATCCAGAAGTACTTTAGAGGTTTTTAAGATTCCACATATGGTTAATACCACTACGCGAGTAAACAGTTTCACATTATTTCTGAAGACCCTCTTCAGAAAGCGTATGTTCACATGAAGCGTATGTGAAACATTTCATGTGAACTTGAATTAAAGGATACAACAGATACAGTTACGTCTGCTTCATATCTCGACTAACATTTAGAAACTAACAATGAGGATTGGTTGAGAACAAAGCTTTACGACAAAAGAGATGGTTTCAGCTTCCAAATTGTGAACTCTCCATTTCAATGTAGGAACATTCGAGCAGCGCCTGCATATGGTTTATATATCTCCAATTTGATACATTATTCCAGCATTTCCTATCATTATTGCTTTGATAAGGGGTTGCTGCTCACAAGGAAGCTATTAAACCAAGAGTTCCAAGTGGTGAAGTTGAAATCATCCCTTCGAAAATTTTACGGACGTCATCACGAGTTGGTTGACCGTCATGGATAATCTGTTTCATATATGACGCGGATATGTAATAATTGTCGTAACCACAATCTCGTCCTCTTTTCCCCGAATGTGACCTATCGAACAGGACTTATCACCGGGTTTTTACTTATTGGAGCAACACGACGGGAGAAGGATCTGTTTACCCTTCTAGAGCACTTTTGATCTCCCAAGTTTTTTGGTGGGGTTCGTGTTGCTCAATCTTTATTTTTCTATGTTGTGTATGTATAATATTTTTTTTTTTTTTTTGTCTTTTTGGTCTTTTTCGTTTTTTGCCATGGTGTTGTCAGTTTATTTTCTACTAATGAGTTTGAATGTCCATTTAGTATCTGTCGCTACTCTTTTGAAGTCTATGTATGTGTGCTATAAACTGTATAAGTCTTTAAAAAACCTTATTCTAAAAGATTACCAATTCAACACTAGTACTGTAATTAGATCTTTGAATATTGTTTTATTGGTAAAAATATTGATTTTGTTATCAGTAAATTAAAACCATACAAAATTTATACACATATGCACTTTAACAGTACTACAATCTGTCGATACCTAAATTTTGGCATAGCACAAGGTCATGTTTTTCTCTGACTGTTAATGACGTCTTTACACTGAATCCATTGGATGTTGGATGTGTACTGATTGATTTTAGTTTTAGATACATGATTTCTTTTATTAATCGTTAATGGCTTTGGACTAACTGTCAGTAACTGCGAGTACTATCAGATATTTACTTTGTGTCTTTTTTGTTGTTAGGGATGTATATATACCTTTCTACGTCCGGTTTGTGTTTTTGTGTTTTTCTGCTTTGTATCGATCTGATGAGTAAAGCCATTTTAAACTGATTTTTGGTTTTTTCTTATGTTGTGCTGTAACACCACTGTCCCAGGTTAGGGGTAGGGTTGAGGACTTACAAACATGTTTAACCCCATCGCATTCCTCATGTGCCTGTCCCAAGTCAAGAGTCTGTCATTTTTGTTTTTCGAAAATTGTTTTGTTATAAATTAGGCCGTTAATTTTCTTAATTGAATTGTTTCACATTTTTCATGTCGGGGCCTTTTATAGCCGACTATACGGTATGTTTTTGTTATTGTTGAAGGCCGTACGGTTACCTATAATTGCTTAAATCCATTTCATTTGAACGTGGGTGGATAAATGTCTCATTGACGATCATACCACATTCTTTATTTTGTAAATTTGTAAAAATCTTGGTATTATCGCTTTCATAGTTTGAAAAGTATTTAAAATTTCCGATGAATCAGTTCGGTTAAAAACTAATTGATAAATATATTTTGATTTGCATTACAAAATAAGAAGAAATGTATATATCACTGTACCTGCACTTGACCGAATTAACAAACACAGAGAAAACAAAATAAGCTCTGGTAATATCATCTTGCATAAAAGAAATACAATCTAAGTTAAATATTATCTATTTAGATCACTTAAGACAAGAATATTTATTCCGTGGCATGTAACAGCTTGAAACAGATGTTGACATTACAGATCTAGATGTTTCTATTCCTATATTGATTAACCATTAATATACAGGAAAATGATAAAACTACATATTAAAAACATACTTTCTATTATAATTATTCATCAATAAAATATTATTGTATAACATCGAGTAAATATAGTAAATATTTTACCAAGAAGGGAACTACTACCATTAGACAAAGTTCAACATGTAATTCTCAGGAAAGTCAACCATTCTTATGCTGATTTATTTTTCTCGTATTTGTGTTCCCGAGAATCACCGCCATCACTTAAACATTTTCCAATACGTTTATGGATTATTATATTTTAAAAAGTCAACTATTCAACAACAAAAAATGGTAAAAAGCATTGCATTTTCCATACATATTGCAACTGAATACACAGTACCAAGCTAAACAAATTGTTTATTTATTTTTTATCTTAACTGAGGTTTATTTTATTATCAAATTTTGGGCACAAACGCAAAATATTTTATTCGCAATTTTATTGATTTCAAAATTCTATTATTTTTTTTTCATCAAAAATTTTCAGCTTTAATGTATTTGAACTTTGCGCCTGAATAGAACAGCATTTTCGCACTCTCCATCTTAGTCAGATTTTCTGAAATGTATGCATTTGCTTTCCCAATAATTGTTTTTCTATGGATAATTTAACAGGTTTTCATATTTATTATATTTTCTTATATATTGAAATTTTAACTTGTTTATCGTTATTTTTGTTGACTAGTATATATGAAAAGATTTTGTCCTTTTTTGCTATTTTTTTTTTTTTTTTATTTCCCGTCAAATTTTTTTTCATGTTTTTTTTTTTTTTGATACGTAAGATGTATATATCACATTTACAGTAATGTACTTTTCCTTGAAATAAGTGCAAAAAGGCTTCTTGTTTACACAAAATCACTTCAGATGTATGGCACCAAGTCTTCTGTAGATCATCCAGTTCACCAGTATGTATGAGACCCTTTATCTAGGTAATACTGTTTTTGAAATTTACGGTTTATCATTACCACAAATATACCGCTAATTAAACATTGAATGGTAGATATATCATATAACAGGCGGAAACCCAGTTGAAATTAAACTAAAGAAATGGAACTCTTTGTTAGAGAAGCTATAAAAGGCCAAGTTGGTAAATTTGAATTGTTTACATCTGTTTCTATGGGCTTTAAAAGTTTAATGAATGTGCCTAATTAAGGATTTTATGCATCTTATGTATGTGTTTTTACTTAATCAATGGTATGGAGCTTCGAGATATTTGTAAACCTTTTAATTATAGACAAATTTTCAAAAAACAGTCGATTGTGGTAGGTGCAAATACATGTGGATTTTTTTTGTGCATAAGCATAAATTCCGCCGAAAAAAAATTCCAAAGAAAGATAATAGATTAATTTTTTTAAAGCATTAATTTGCATCTCTGCCCCCGGCGACAGGTTTTTGGGTTAAAATCCCCAAAATGGGCAATAATTTCATCGCAAAAAGAAAGTCGAGTACTCCTTTTTATGTTCATGCGTGTTTAAGTTGACTATTCTGTCTTGAAAACGTATAAAAGAAAAATATTTGATACATCATCTCGCTTCAGATTCTATTATTTTTTATATATTTACGCTCTAGGTTGATATAATAACATTAAAAATTTACAGTACTAAAAAATGAAATATATTGGTCAAGTGAAATACCTTTCTAATGAGTCATAACAACAGAGAAGTTGTGTTCGAATAAAAAAATTTTACCAAAAGTACTTGACGACAGACTTTTCAAGTGGATCTTAAAAATGCATAACTTCAAAAAATCTTCATTTTTGTGTATGTTATCTAGGGTAATTAGTCTTCAACCTCTGAAAATTTTTAGTCTGCCCTTCCACGAAATATTTAATTAGATTTTTTTTAATTTTTTTGATTTTTCGAAAATTCCCCCTGACAACCGATCAGACAATAGTTTTAAGTTGACCAAATGCAAAAGATGTTCAATAGCTAGTAGATACATTTGTCTTTTAAAATACAACTGGCGTATAATGATCGTAATGATGCTATGTGGATAAATTTATCGGTTTTCAAGAGCTAAATTAACAGCGCGTCATCACTACAATGGCTTCCATTTTTACGATTTTAAAAATTAGTTGGTGTAATGGGGAGATAATTTTGACAAAGTAGAATCCTGACTGATGAAATATCAAGTGATTAAGGAAAATAATAAATCTTGGGTTATTAAAATTAAATATTGTAAATTTGGTCCGAAACGATCATATGACTTCTTACAGCAGTAAATGCCATTAAGATACTTAATTTTAAGGCGGATTTATTATAACTTAAAAGTGGTACACGATAAATCCTTAGAGAATTTCGCGAAATGTTTGGAGACTGATGGCCTTGAAAATTACGAACCGGATATAACCTTAGTTAACGTCAAAGTTTTTTCCTATCAGAAAGTTCCAAGAGTCGTTTTTCTCGCTATTTTGGTAAGTTTGTTTTGACCTTCTGATAGGAAAAAACTTTGACGCTAACTAGGTAAAAGAACAGCTGAATTGTGTTTATCCTTGACTTAGAGGAGCCATGTAGGCTTGACATTAGAATTGTTACAGATGAAAATTAAGTAAAATATTGGATATTCTAAAATTAAATGAATATATTAAACAATATATAAGTATATTTACTATTCCTTACAAGGAATGAACTATTTTGATCACGATGCACGGGGTTTTGTCCTGGTGAGAGCCTCCTTCATCGTTAAATTTTCATCCATGGGGATCACCTTGGATTTTATTGGTCGTTTGTAACAAGTCTTCGTAATTTTCAGATATTTATATTTTTATTTCAATGTGAATTTGAATTTAGAGGTGCATTTAATAATGATAGATTTTGCTTTTCGGTATTTACCTTCATCAGTAAAGGTCAAAACCAAACACTTGAGACCAAAGAATGTTAAATGATTTAAAACTCGTGTCGTAAAAAGCACTTAAAAAAAGTTCCAATCAACTATAAAGGAATTCCAAAAAAATTGATTTCTATGCAACTGAGTTGACAGCTATAGTTTGATGTTGTTTTATGAAGTATGAACATCAAAATGACTTTGTTTTACCCCAATATATGATGTTCGTGCAAGGATGATCAATAGAATGTATTGTTACTATCACTAACACAGCAAATGTTTCATATGTTATTTTCAATTTAGCTATATACTGATATTATTTTGTCAATTGCACATGGTTAATTGCAAAGAGGTATCTTTATGCTTGAATTATAAATATTTATTATCATTATCATATAATATAATATAACATATTTGTTTAACTTTGCTCTTTATTTTGTACTTGTATTAATTTTCCTCACAGGTTTTGAAAACGGCTTCCATGCATTTACATCAACTGCAACTTTTCCAACGCTTAACGTCGAATCTTGTTTTTTGTTAAAAATATTATATTCTTTATCATTTTTGTCAACATTGTCATTTTGGTTTTTCTTATGTTGTTTCTTTCGAATATTGACTGTTTTCTTTTTAACGTTCAAACCTTTTGCCTTCGACAATGTCTTCTTTGACTTGTTCTTTGTTGATAAATCGTCGTTTTTTGACAGAGGTTTATCATTTTTCCTTTTTATGTCCTTTCCTTTATTATTTTTAACTTGTATGTCCTTTCCTTTATTATTTTTAACTTGTATGTTCTTTCCTTTGTTATTTTTAACTTTTTTGTTCTTTTCTTTACTATTTGTAGGAGAATTTTCACTAGATTTATCACGTGAACTTGACCTACAACATCGACAGCACCCAGACTGTGTTTCATCTCCATCATCGTCGTCTTGAACCCTGTTTCTGAAACAAGTAAATAGTAAAATCAAAAAAATACTGAACTCCGAGGAAAATTCAAAAAGGAAAGTCCCTAATCAAATGGCAAAATCAAAAGCTCAAACACATCAAACAAATGGATAACAACTTTCATATTCCTGACTTGGTACGGACATTTTCTTATGTAGAAAATGGTGGATTGAACCTAGTTTTATAGCTAGCTAAACCTCTCACTTGTATGACAGTCGCATCAAATTCCATTATATTGACAATGATGCGTGAACAACACAAACAGACACAATAGGTAAAAATGTCAAAAATAGGGGTACAGTAGTCAACATTGTGTTATCATCTTAATTACTTAAAAATAAACAAATGTAACGAAGTAGCACAAAAAGGCATACATCAAATTTAACATCCTCATTTTGCTTTTTAGTAAAATATTTTAAACGGCAAAACTACGAAGTTAATTATGTATGTGTATTATGTTTTGTTATTTTTTTTTATTATAGTGAAGATGGTTAAACTCATTTTGTTTTATTTACTATTCTAATAAATTTTCCTTTTTTGTATATACATAAATTAACAAATATCTAATAATTGATTAATTGAATTATACTTTTATCTATGAAATTGCTTTTTCCAACGATTGACCATTGGTTGCGTCATATTGAGTAACTATTCTTTGTTGAACCGTACCAACTTGGGTGTTCTGCTCGATTGTAATGTTTTATTCTTAAATCATCTGTTGTACGTACTCACCTGCGACAAGAATATCTGCAGCAGAACACACACAGTATTGCCAACACTACTATAAATAATATCAAAACAATGGCTCCTATGATGTAAAAGTAAGCTACAAGAGACAAATATATGCAATTGAAGCTGTCAACATAAGTTGAGTATCTGTAATTAAATGATAACAAGTGAGAGGTTTAGCTAGCTATAAAACCATGTTCAATCCACCATTTTCTACATAAGAAAATGACTGTACCAAGTCAGGAATATGACAGTTGTTGTATACTGTAAACCGGGATATTTTCGCGCCGTCTTTATTTCGCGATTTATTAACACAATCTAATTTCGCGCAGTTTTGAATTCGCGATATCCCAGTGGCCTATATAAATATTTTCATAAATGCTTTAGAAAGTGAATAGCTTTACCAGTAGACTTGCTACCATTTCCTTAATTTTCTTTCTTTCTTACTAATTTTTAAGTTTACCGAAAAATGCCAGTATTCTGATTGCCCTCGGAGAAAGGCAGGTGTCCGTATAATTGAAATATATTAGTTATAGCCGTAAAATTATTAAAGGGGTAAAATTGAAAGAAAATTAGGAAGAGACATGTAGCAAGTCTACTTTACATGTATCGTAAATCAAGTGATAAAATCAATCAGAAATCTTTTGTTTTCGGTTCATTAATGTTAAAGGAGATTATGTTTGCTTGCAAAAACACATACACAATAAGCAGTAAAGAAGAACTAATTAAGACTGAATTAAATGCTGTCAAGATTATTGCTAATTAATCGAACTTTTAATCTGAATAATCTGTGTAGCAGATACATTGAGGTAATAATTTTAAAAACTGATTGACAGGTGTCATTTACATATCTGTAGCGATTGTTGTTTACAAAACAATATCCGTATTGTTCGCTTGCTTGGTTTTAAAAGATTAACTTGAGTGAAAATCAGGATTTCTATCATTGCTTTTCATTTAGAAATAAAGTTATGATTTAAGGAATAGATCTATCTTATTTAAACTTGGTGTTATACAGTGGTCCGATACATATACGTACATGAATGGCCTTCATCTTATGAATAGAGTTTTCTTGAAATTTTCGCGATCGTTTTATTTTCGCGCTTCAGCTCTTACCGCGAAAATAGCGAAAATAAAACTGCCGCGAAAATTTCCCGGTTGTTTCTGTGTGTGTTGCATTGTCATTTGTTGTTTGTTCACCTCAGTGTTTCTGTTGTTTTGTTGTCCAAATGTACTATAATGTATTGATTATTTGCGTAATGCTCTGTCCGTAATGTTGTACTGCATTCATGTCATGTAATGGTGTCATTTTAGTGTAATATTTAACATTGCCATAAAAGTGCGAGGTTTGGCTAGCCACAAAACCAGGTTCAACCAACCATTTTTTTCTTAAATTGTCCTGTACCAAGTCAGGAAAATTGCCATTGTTATATTATAGTTCGTTTCTGTGTGTGTTACATTTTAATGTTTTTTTTCTCAATCGATTTATGAATTTCGAACAGCGGTATACTACTGTTGCCTTTATTGAGTTTTTGATTTTGCCATTTGATTTTGGATTTTCCTTTTTGAATTTTCCTCGGAGTACAGTATTTTTGTGATATTACTTTTTGTTTTACCTATTAACAGAGCTGCTCAAAAACGTTAATCTCGTATCATTTTTTTGTTTTCAATTTAAGTCAGTAGCATTAATATTATTGTGTAACCGCCGTTCCTTTTTTTCAAATGTTGGAGTAAAAATGTAAAATAAGATATTGTGTATTGTTATATCATATAAGATGGTGCTAACTCAATTTGTCAATATACTAACAGCTAGTTTGTTCATATGAACAAGATGCTCGTTTAAGGAGGTAGTATATGCCAGGAAGTTCACCAAAGGTTAGAGACTCGCGGGTTCCGTTAGGATGACTTATAATACTTTATGATAATAACATTAACAATACCAATGTTTCTGCACCAGATGCGCATTTCAACAATAAATGTCTCTTCAGTGATGCTCGAGGCCAAAATATTTGAAAGTCCAAAGCTTATTTTCAACATAAATCGACTTAAAATACGAATTTTACATTTAAGTTATCTTTTCTACAGTGTTGTAGATTAACAAACACCGCGAGATGACAACATTACATATACTTTGTAATATTTTCTCCATCCGCTCATTTTCTACCAAAGGAATAGATTTTCTAATCAGTATTTAGCAAATGTTTACTTAATTTTGAGTTATCAATGCTCTTCAAATTCGTACTTGATTTGACCTTTTAACTTTTATTCAAATGTCACTAATGAGTCTTTTGCAGACAAAACGCGCATTTTTCCTACTAAATTATAATCCTGGTATCTATGATGATTTTTTTTCTTTACGGCTTAGAACTCTGTTGAAAGATTTAACATCTGGAATAAATTTTCTTTATTGCTGGCAAAAGTTAATTCAATTCAATATTTTATTAAAGTCTCATCTCTCAACAAGTACAATCGATATTTATACACTGTAAAACAATACTTAATAAAACGAGAGCCATTCTATGCAGAATTATAAGAGACTATTAAAATGCATAGATATAATACATTAAACAATATGAAATAAAGTACTATTTACAATATATAAAACTTCTACATCTTCTTAAAATCAAATAACAGGTTTTGGCACACACATTTTACATCTGAGAAATAAAAACACTAACTTTTGATTATCATCTAAAGTATAAAAGATTCATTAAAAGTTTCAGCAACATAGTATAAATGGTTTCTAAAATCGTCATAAAGATGACATCTTAATAAATCATGCGCTTCGTTGTCAATAAAAACCATCGCATATATGGCGCACGCTGTTTTCTAAAACAATATTTTCGTATCTCCCAGTTTCAATCCTCAGTGGGGCTACACCACATCTAAATTTGGTTGTAACATATAATGAAGCGAAGACTTCGTAGCTGGAAAATATTACTTTTTATGAATCTTAATATGTTTCCTTAAGAATATGTCATTATCATAAGGAAAACGCACGTTTTTAATTTGCCTTACAAATATTTGTTAATGGTTCATTTTATATAAATGTTTAGGTTTAACAATTATAACCGAGCAATTTAAAAAGAAATTAAAAAAAAAACTAAAAACGAAATGTTTAAAGATTTGATCAACAAACTATAAATAACATTTTCTTTCAGAACCTTAGCATTATTCATTTGCAAATCTGAAAGCTCATAGATGATTTGAAAAAGCACAAATACATAAATTAAAATGGCATACAGACTGACTGTAGTATGTCTGTTGGTCGTTTTTCGTGTTTTGTCATTGCATTGTCATTTCATTTTCGACTTATGAGTTTGAATACCCCTCTGGTATCTTCCTCATCTCTTCAATTATCTTGTTAATGATGTATTATGTGCATTGATTAAACAGAAATGGGTTTACTTTATCAGTATACATTAACGCTTGATTTCCGTCGGAAAAAAACATTTATCATTTCTAAAAGAAAAAAGGGTTAAAACAAAACACACGTTTCAAAACATCAAATAAAAACACTTCTTTTATTGTTATATAATTTCTATTTGGTACTTATCTATGAAATAATGCGTTATCTTAAACATGTAGTGCTCTGCATATATTATTATAATGACATATCTAAAATGAATCAATTAAAGATTTTGTAGTATTTGGAATAACTTATTCACTGGTTGTGCGAAGTTTGTTCCAGCATTTTGGCGTTAAAGGTCTGTTATAGTATTGATGTTGTCAGATTTATATAATCAATAATAAAAGAGGGGCGAAAGCTACCAAAGGGACATTCAAACTCATAAGTCGAAAATAAACTGACAACCCTATGGCTAAAAAAAGAAAAAGACAAACAGACAAACAAAAATACACAAAACACAACATAGAAAACTAAAGAATGAGCAACACGAACCCCACCAAAAACTGGGGGTGATCTCATGTGCTCCGGAAGGGTAAGCAGATCCTGCTCCACATGTGGCACCCGTCGTTTTGCTCATGTTAGTACCAACCCGGTAATAAGTTTAATTCGGTAGGTCACATTCGGGAAAAGAGGACGGGATTGTAGTTACAACATTATCATCTGTGAAACGGATATTCCGTAACAGTCAACCAACTCGTGATGGCGTCCGTAAAATTTACGAAGGGATGAATTCGACTTTACCACTTGAAACTCTTGGTTTAATAGCTTCCTTGTGAGCAGCAACCCTCTATCAAGAAAACCATGATAGGAAATACAGGCACTGAAGTATCGTATGAACTGGGAGATGTATACTCCGTATGCAGGCGCTGCTGAAATGTTGCTACATAAAAATGGAAAGTTCACAATTGGGAAGCTGAAATCTTCTCTTTTGTCATAAAGTTTTGTTTTCAACCGGCCCTCATTGTCAATTTCTAGAGGTAAGTCAAGATATGAGGCAGACTTAACTGTATCCTTTATCTCAAATTCGATGGGATAAATGCGTTCAACATAGTCACCAAATTTTGAATTATTTAGTGAGAGAACATCATCTATGTAGCGGAAAGGGAAGTTAAAGGATACTGCTAACTTCTTTTCTTTCTTCCTTAGCAGTTCCTGTAAGAAGTCAGACTCATATAAATAAAGGAACATGTCGGCAAGAAGAGGAGCACTATTGGTTCCCATGTGAATGCCGATTGTTTTTTGAAAAACACGTCCTTCAAACGTAACAAATATGTTGTCAATGAAGAAATCAAGCATCTTGATAATTTCAGTTTCAGAGAATTTTTTGTTTGAATCAGAGTGATTTTTTTACAAAGTAGGATTTATCCCTCCCTAAGACCAGATACTTGTATCTACGTTGGCCATTCTTTTTTATGAAACAAAGCAGGACCAACTCTTTCAATTTTTCTTTTAGTTTGGAATGGGGAATACTTGTGTAAAGTGTAGAAAAGTCAAATGTTTTAATATTATTGCAAGATGAAAGAATCTTAGATTGTATGTACTCTAAAAGATCGTTGGAATTTTTTAGTATCATCATCTGATTCACGCCACCTCTAGAATAGGTAGTTTCACAATAACTTTGAACCCCGACTTTGATTGCTGATAAAATTGATGTGAATAATTTATAAAGAGGTTTCGTGGAACACTTGGAAGACCCAGCAATATACCGTTGTTTGTAAGGACACTTATGTAGTTTAGGTATCCAATACAGTGCTGGAAGATCCAGTTCTTCATCTTTGGTTGAAATTCCAAAGGAACATAGAATAGACCTATGATTATCCAGGATTTCTTCTTTAGTAAGTGTCGTGGGGGTATATGTTGAGTTTCTAAGTGAATTGTCAATACCTATAAATAAGAAGATGTGGTATGAGTGCCAATGAGACAACTATCCATCCAAGTTACAATGTGTAAAAAGTAAACAATTATAGGTCAAAGTACGGCCTTCAACACGGAGCCTTGGCTCACACCCAACAGCAAGCTATAAAGGGCCCAAAAATGACTAGTGTAAAACAATTCAAGCAGAAAAACCAACGGTCTAATCTATATAAAAAACGAGAAACGAGAAACACTTATGAACAACAAGAACAAACGACAACCACTGAACAACAGGCTCCTGACTTAGGACAGGTGCATAAAAATGCAGCAGGTTTAAACGTTTTCTAATTCACTTATCAAGCAGTTTATGTAACGTGATTTACACACAAAAACGATATTGTTTGGGGCTTTATTTGCTGGGACAACAACATATTTGTCATGGAGGAAGAACAAGTGTTTAGCAACATTTGAGTCTTTAAAGACTGATGTAGCATGGGTATTCATAGACCCATTCAGTTTCTTAGTTCTGATACGACCTAACAGCCTTAATCCATTCGAAAAGAGTATATATGTCTTCTTTCTCGCGTTTAACCCATTGCCTGGCATAATCCTCGACTGAATCTATCATTATTTTGAAGTTGTGTTTCCAATTGATGGATTAAGGCTCACGATATCTTGGGCCTTTGGATAACACATTTCGCAGAGAAGTGTTGTTGACAATGTTTAGGGGATCCGTAATAACGTGGCCAGCTGGATTATATATGAATGGGGAACTAGCACAGGTGCAATCAGGAGGTTTAGACTTGAAGTCGTCAATATTGAGATCCTGTAACACGTGTTTGTAATTGAAACTTTTAGTCTCAATTGGTTTGGTATAGGTATAAGAAATGATAGGTACAGACTGATCTTTAAAATAGGGAGTTATTTTCGAGTGAACTAATTTATGTTGAAGGATATTGCTCAAGTTGATGGCATCGAGACCTTTGTTGGCAAAGGAAAGTTTAAGAAAGGATCTTTTCTCTTTTTCATCTTTTCCAATGAGAACTGGTTTGAAAAGTCTGTGACTTGCAATATCTGAAGTGATAGCTACAGTTTGTATTGGTTTGAATGAGGGTTCGTAACAATGGATTCCAAACATAAGTTGTACAGAGAATAAAGTTTTGAAAGTTGTAATGAATAAAGCTTCGTGCGAATGTGATGAATACCTAACGGCTTTTGTATAAATGGCAGCAGGTCATTAATAGAGACATCATGGAAAGTAAGTGATGTATTATGACTGCGTCTACGTCGAGGAGTAGAGTTGAAAATGTTCATCACATTCACCGAGCTACAGGAAGGACTAGATAGAATATCTATACCATCAATTTTGTCATTGCAGCCATATTGTGTCGCAGTTCCGAATAGTCGAATCCAGTAGTCTTCTTTCTGTCTACGGAGCGGTGTCGAAAGATGAGGATTGTTAGTCATGTGGTATATTTTTTCGAGGATTCCAACTTGCATAGAAACGATTGAATGATCAGGCTGGTTAAAATGCTGGTAAACATTGTCGCTAGCACTATTGTTGTTGTCTGATCTATGGCCGCACATACGTTTATTTAGCCTTCCTTTCTTTTCACCGACGTATACCAATCCGCAAAGGTTACACTCTAATCCGTAGACGACATTTCTTGATTTACAATTCAGATCATCGTAGCTTCTGGTAAAATAAGACTCTTTGGTTAAATTGCTAGTGAACTGAGCATCTGTGGTTTCACATTTCGAAAGAAGACAGTGTTGTTCAGAGTCATCAAAATCCAAATGTCTTGTAGAGGAACTGAACACGGCTGCGTACGTAGATAATTGCCGCTGTCATTAGTATGATGATCTGAATGTGTCATGTTAGGGATATTTGTCATGTATGGTGATGAGGGGACTCCTGCCATATCAGACGACACCATGTCCATGGTGACGTCTGTTTCGGACCTTTTTATACTGGGCGACGACGTCCGAGCCAGTATTCTGTTTGATCTTCGTAAATTCATGAGTGTAAGGCTACTGGGCGGATGATGTCCTCGGGTACAAAATGACCACCAGCAGAGACATCGACCCAGTGGTTGTAAAAGAGGGGCGAAAGATACCAAAGGCACATTCAAACTCATAAGTCGAAAATAAACTGACAACGCCATGGCTAAAAAAAGAAAAAGACCAATGGAGTCTCCAGTCTATTGTTATTATGTTTATTTAATCCTGTTGAAAAGCAAAACTCGATCTTTAAAAAAACCATGATTCAAGAATGCGGCTTATTAAGAATCGAGTATAAACAATGGACTGTCAACAAATGTCTTTTTTTTTTATTTTGGATTTGCAATTGAAACAATACAGATCACACATTAAAAGCCGTAATGCTCTGCAAATGTAGAATATAGAGTATTGATGTAGATATATTGCTATACAGTTATTAGCACTTACAGTTCTACATAATGTCGATACTTATATATTGGCATTGCACAAGTTCGTGTTTCCCTCGTCTGTTTATGACGTATTTATACTAAATCCATTGAATGTTGGATGTGTGCTGATTAATATTTGTTTTGGATACATGATTTTTTTTATTAGTTGTTATTTGCTTTGAACTCATTTTCAGTAAATTCGAGTACTTTCATTTCGATACTTTGTTTCTCAAGTATTTTGTTAGCTTTTCTTGTGCTTTGTATCGATTTGATGAGTCAACCCCTTTAAAATATATATAGATTTTTATAGTTTGTTCTTATGTTGTGCTGTTACAACACTATACCTGGTGAGGGGAGGGTTTAGCGTCCGCAAACATGTTTAACTCCGCCACATTTTGTATGTGTCTGTCCCAATTCAGGAGCCTGTAATTCAGAGGTTGTCGTTTTTGTCATATTAGTTTTTCGTTTATTGTTTTGTACATAAATCAGGTCGTTATTTTCCTCGTTTGAATTGTGTAACATTTTGTCATGTCAGAAACTTTTATAGCTTGCTATGTTTTATAAGTTTTTCTCATTGCTGAAGATCGTACGGTGACCTATAGCTGCTAACATTGGTAATCATACCTTGCGAGAAAGCGTCGGCGGAGTCAATAATTAGGTTCAGTCTGAGGTTGAAGTTATTTTGGACATCATTATATTTGTTAAACCTTCATGGAAATTTATGAAATTTGGACAGAAGCAGGTTTCTAGAATACAGTATCCAGAGCAAAATTTTGATAAATATTTATTTTCATTTTTCCGTATTTTACTGATAAATGGACTAGATTTTTTTATATTTAACAAGTAGATACAGTCTGGGGTTAAAGTGTGTTACACGTCAATTACTGTCAAACCTTCATACATGTAGAATTTAATGAAGCTTCGGCAGACATTTTTTTTTTATTAAGAGATAATGTACGATGCAAACTTTTGAAAATATCTTTTTTCTTCATTTTCAGTATTTTTCTGATTGATGAAAATTTATAGACAGTTTGGGATTAATTTTTTTTGACATGATAAATTTGTAAACCTTCATGGATTGTTATAAAACTTGGACAGAAGTTACTCTTAAGAAAAAATGTGATTTTTTTTAAATTCTATATTTTACCGATAAATGGATTTGAAGAAAATAACATTTTAATGTTCACTTTTTCAGTCATTTTTGCACTTTTACATTGACAGCAGTAATCGCAGGCGAGATACAGGGTTCCGCTGAACCCCTTTCGATTTTTTTCCTATGATATGCACTACTTACATTAAAAAAGGGAATACACCTGATTTACAATTAAATCTTTCAGAAAACATTGGACGTTAAATTAAATCTTAATTTCTGACATTTGGTGTATAGCACTTATTGATGCATTACAATTTATTTGCATATATCTCATTTAGCAGTGAAATAAAAGGGTTTTATTTCTTTTGTAAGAAATCACAAATATGTTCGTTTCCTACTGCATTTTTCTTAGATGTAGACAAGTATACAAAACCATGCATATACCTTACCATTTGACAAGAATGATAGACTGCAAGACGGATATTCTCCAACCCAGGCACCAGTAGTACATGTGACCGTCGGACTACCCGACATAACATAGTTTTGTGAACAGACGTAGAATACTTGGTCTCCATCACTATACGTTGATTTAACTGGAACATAATACCCATTAGAAATACTTTCGGGGACTGTTGTACACGCCATTATGCAAACTACACTACTTTGAAAATGTCATTAATAAAGTTCTCATATTGATATAAATAGTAGTATACAAGTTATAATTTACGTAAATTAAGAAATTCCCGTTAAAACAGAAAGCTTATACTTTCCTATTAAAAGTTTAGAACATTGATTTTTGTAATTATATACATTATTAATAATTCAATAAATTCGTATGTGGTATTAAAGTTTGAAAGAAGATTACATTTTAATGACTAGTTAAATACAATAGCACAGGATCAGAACAAATATGTCACAAACATTTCATTTCAAAATGAATGAAACATATTCAAATAAAACAGTTTTTATGTTTGCAATACGAAATTTAAATAAATATATGTATTGACATTTATTGATATCTATTCATTTAATTTAGTAAGCAAAAACATACTGTATATTTTTAAATCTATTTCGATCAAGAAACAAAACTGAAACAAACTGATCATATTCAATCGTTATTTGCTCTTATGACACAAAGCACCATGTTAGATTTTGTATTCGTTAGAGCCATTCGTTGTCGTCAACTGTACATAAATGCCCAAGTCCAAATGAACCTCAAAGTTCTTATCGAATGGGTTGCTACTAAGTTTGTGATTATATTACTGGTATAAATTGCGCGAATACGGATAATTTTGCAATTTTTGGTTTTCTATAGTTGCAATTTTCAAATGTAACTTTGTCCGAATGTGACAATGCGATATTAGACATGGATGCAGTTCACCATAGTTTCATGAAGAAAATATGAATAAAATATGATTCTCTAAAACCTATATGATACTGATAGAATCAAAAGTTGAACATTTGATGTCGGAATGAAATCCACGATGACTGCTCCGAAGTAAAAAAAACCTGTTGTACCAAAACCACTCATAAATATATGCCAACAATTTAATCTCAGAGTTTACTTTAAAAAGTCTAATAACATTTTTCATGGATGATAATATTGTAAGCTTAAATCCATGTCAATTTGTTCAATAGTTGTCTCATTGGCAATCATATCACTCTATAGACCAAGCCAGTTATAAGGGATTTGAAGTGTATTACTTTGCTTGCGTTTTGTATTTACATGAATTACTATATTTGTTGTGTGTATTGATTCATTCCACCAAACGTTTTTTATACCTCAAGCGAAATAGTTTCTTTAAGTCAAGAATCTTTAGAAGCCATTAGTCCGACGTTAGAAATTATTTTTTTTTAATAATTCCTATTTATCAACTAAAATAGATACAAATCCACCATATTAAAAAAAAATATTAAAAGAAAGTTACTAGATTTTCTTTATTTTCTGATGACATTTAAAATAGAATGGAAGAATTAAATCTATTTTAACAAATACACAGTAAAATTCAACAATGAATCAACTCTACATATTTACAATCACAATATGACTTATTTTGTGCTAGTATTGATATTTCTGATGTCATGTGTATGTGGAAGCCATATTCTACGAGGAACTACTTTCTGTCGGCGTCGTTCTACTATGAGTAAATCACGAACAGGTAGAGTGGAATCAAACGTCGTTATTGTTTCCTGTCGTCGATGACATCTTTTCACTTGATGGAAATATTCTTGTACCATTGCCCAACCTCTGGTTTGTGTCTCTACCTTTAAAAAGAGATTAAACAATCATATACTCTATATTTCCTTAAACCGTTCTATGGTTAATCTTTTAACAATTGTGATTATGTACAAAAACAACTTCATGAGACATTTTTATGTTAAAAAAACAAATTGTCTAATTTCGAAAATTTAAAATTTATCTGTTCACTTTGTTCAATTTTTTTTTAACTCAGTTTAAGATAAAACGTACTCTATTATCAAACATAATTGTGAAGATCTTGGCACAAACGGTTGAGACTCAATTGGAATGTAAGATATTATAAAAAAATATATAAAACGAATGAAAGCATACAAACCAAACGGACAAAACGCAACTAACACGGCCCATTTTTAAAAAGAGAGGCGCAAGATACCAAAGGGGTATTTACATTTCTTAGTTATTGAACAGTATTAAAATTAAAATAATATTTGCAACAATTACACAGTTTCCATTCGTTTGTTCATTCGTGTCTGTGCTACTAATAAGTAAAAGTTGTACTATCGAAAGGCATTGCAGCCTTAATTTGGTATGAATAAAATACGATATGGGTTATATCAGTTCATTTTTTGTAAGTCAATGAGGCAGCAAACCAACACTATAAAAGTCGAAAGACTTTTAGAGATGAACAAACAGTCTTCAAATAGAGTTACGTGAAAGAGAGGCGAACGATATCAAAGGGACGTTCAAACTCATAAGTCGAAAATAAACTTACAAAGCCATGGCTAAAAAAGAAAAAGTTCAACAGACAAACAATAGTACACAAAACACAACATAGAAAACTAAAGACTGAGCAACACGAACCCCACCTAAAACTGGGGGTGATCTCAGGTGCTCCGGACGGGTAAGCAGATCCTGTTCCACATGTGGCTCCCGTCGCCTATACAATACTTCAAGCTCCAAATTGACCGACTCTAGGAATTTGTTTGCGAATTTAATAAAGATAATCAAAGATCTGTCATCAACACCAACTTATTTAAATGACATATTTGATATTAGGACAACCACCGACAACACTCCTGACTTGGGACATGCATATGTACATGTGGCGTGGTAACACGTTTATGATTTGCCGAAAAGGCATGTTTATTATATATTCATATTTCAGTTTCTGCATTTTGTTTTTATATTTCATTTTACTCGTTGTTTTCGTTACTTTGACATTCATACTTTTAATTGTCACAGTGATGTTTGGTATCTTTTACTGTCCATTGCTTTCTAGCGTAAGGTGCTTAAGAACATTACATTTTAATCTGCTTCACTACAAATGACACATTTAGTTTACGTTGGCATTTAAAACATATTTAATAGAATTGTGTCAAAACGTAGATAGCACAAAAGGCGATTGGAAGAAACAATACGTAGTGTCCCATTATGACGATATCCGGCTGATCAGTTAGTCTAAACTATTGGTCCCGATTTGATCTGTCTGGTTAACCAATAAATAGTCACCAAATAAAAACTCGTTATCTCAGATTCACCATCACGAGTTGGTTGAGCGCTATGGAATATTTGTGACACAGATGACCCCTGAAATGATCCAATTGTAGTAGCTACAATTTAGTCCTCTTTTTTCTCGATTGTGACATCACCAAATGACACTTATCGTCGAATCTGTATTTACCATGAACAAAAAGTAAAATAACAAAAATACCGAACTCCAAGGAAAATTCAAATCGGAAAGTCCCTTATAAAATGGAAAAATCAAAAGCATAAACACATCAAACAAATGGAAAACAAAACGACGCGTGCCACGTGTGGAGTAGGATCTGCTTACCTTTCCGGCGTACCCGAGATCACCCCGGTTTATTGGTGGGATTCGGGATGCAGTCTTTAGTTTTCTATGTATTATTTTGTGAACTTGTTTGTCTGTGTATCGATGTTTAGTTTTTTTGGCCAAAACGTTGACAGTTCCTCTTCGACATATGAGTATTAATGTTCCCTTGGTCCCCTTCGTATCTTCTGCTTCTTCTTTAGACAACAAAATATTCAGTTTAATTTCTTCTACAGTTCAACCACCATTATTTACATTTGCACATTTAACTAATTTTCAAATAATTCTCCTCTTATACATTATATAAAACGTAAATTTCTCTGTTGTAGATAATTTGTAAGAATAAAAAGAACTCTCACCTTTATGATTAAAGAGACGAGATCTCACGAGATACGGATGTAATTTACTTACTTACATGCTGCTTCGTGTTGGAAGGATTGAATTCTTTTACTTCAAATATGTTTGAGCTTGCTTGATTCTATAAAAAGGTTGAAATTTGAAATTAAGCTATGTGTATCTAAATCCCTCATATACATATATATATATATATATGTAGGACTCGGAGGTGCGATGGGGACGCTGAAGTGCGATGGTCACGCTGAAGTGCGATGGTCTACGCCGAAGTGCGTTGGTCCGTTCGCTGATGTGCGATGGTCTGTTTGACCGTGATGGCTAGTTTAATATCTACATTTATTATGAGAAGTAGTTTTTTTTAAATGTTAGTAAAAAAAATACATTCATTATTGTCTATGTCTGTCCTTAATTTCAGTTACATACTAAATGAAAGATAGTCCTCTTTGATTTTCTGCATGTGGACACAATTCTGCGTTAACATTTTATCATTACTTTGTTCCTCTCATGGGTTCCTCGTTAACCGTAATATCATAATACGGAGAGTCTGTCTGCGGACCCGTATGTATTTAGAGAATGCAACGCTCCATCGTACGAAAAAGAAACCTTTTGTAGATTTAAAAAACAAAAACGCCACAGAAGGTAAACTTTCCCCTATCCATCAATTCTCCCCGTTTCTCGTAGTATTAAAAGTTTACCCGCTTATTAATTTAAAAACACTTAAAAACTCGAAAAACTGCTTCTAACATACAAATTGACTTCTACATCGACATGAAAAGCATTGAAAATGTAGTTTGTGTAGACCATCGCACTTCAGCGTTACCACCATCGCACTTCGGCTTATCTATCAACAAGTAAGCGTCACAATGCCACATTGCACTTCAGCATGATTAAAAACGCACTTCAGCGTCAAACCATCGCGGTTCGGAGTACCATCGCGGTTTAGAGTCCAACATATATATATATATGTGACATATGATCTTTTGGACAATTATAATTAGCTATTATTTATAAGCCAGGAAATTAGAAGTTATGTATTCAAAAAGTATTTGTAACATAAAACTCTTCTACAGTCGGAATTCAAACATACCAGATGGTCATTTCTTCTGATTTTTTGAAGAGCACTTAATATTAAGATATCGTTTAAAATCATAAAAATAAAAAGTTCTACAAGTGAATCTACTGTATTATGAAATTTCTACATCTTTTACATTTGAAATTCTTTAGATGTCTTTAGTGCACAGAAATCTTATCACTACATGAACCAGTGCATTTATAAAATCTGTATGGATCAATCAATTAAACGATATATATATTACACTATTACACATTGTTTACCCGTTATTTCGAGAAATGTCTATTCATTTTCTCTATTCGTCGCAATTATTTCTTTCATTTTATAAATCGAATAATCATACGTGCGAAGCATTACAAGTCAAAATTCTCATTAAAAATGTCCTAAAACAATCGAAACTGTTAATTTAATTTATAAAGAAATACAAACCTTGATGGGTGTTTCTTGTACAATATTCATTTTATCTGACTTTGGTGTTATGCCATTAGTCCCTACGATTCGCTCATTTCTTGAACGTTTCCTTCGACAACATCCAGCATAACGATAGCAACAGGAACAACCTTTACCTGCTCCTCCCCCAGTATGGTCAATCATTACATTAGGGTCTACTTTAGGACTGTTGCAATAGAAAGAGACTAGAAACTCGGTCTGGTAGTTAGTTAACTAATTCTATATTATTACAATATCATAGTATTAGAATATTTGAACTCTTGATAATTCCATGCCAACCCCTGCTAACCTAAGTAAAAGCATAATATATGAACTGCTTAATACAAGAGTAGATGTAGCTTCCTACCTCCATATCCGCAACTCGGATCCTTTAGTTGTTTTTTATTCTCACAAAACTGGCAACATTGTCTAGCTTTATATGCCTAGCATAAATTGCTTTAGTCTTAATTGGCGCAACTTTTTCGAATTATCCATTTGTAATACTCTTTCCATTTATATTTGATTTGACGTTCCAGCTATTTTGATTCGATGTCACTTAGGATATGTTCGCGCAACTGGCGTATCAAATATTAAGCCAGGTATCGTTGATGAGTTGTACGCAGCAACCTTATACAAGCCTTATCCTACGTGAAAGAGAGGCGAATGATATCAAAGGGACATTCAAACTCATAAGTCGAAAATAAACAGACAAAGCCATGGCTAAAAAGAAAAAGTTCAACAGACAAACAATAGTACACAAAACACAACATAGAAAACTAAAGACTGAGCAACACGAACCCTACCTAAAACTGGGGGTGATCTCAGGTGCTCCGGACGGGTAAGCAGATCCTGCTCCACATGTGGCACCCGTCGCCTATACAATACTTCAAGCTCCAAATTGTCCGACTCTAGGAATTTGTTTGCGAATTTAATAAAGATAATCAAAGATCATGACCATGAACAAAAAGTAAAATAACAAAAATACCGAACTCCAAGGAAAATTCAAATCGGAAAGTCCCTTATAAAATGGCAAAATCAAAAGCTCAAACACATCAAACGAATGAAAAACAAAACGACGCGTGCCACGTGTGGAGTAGGATCTGCTTACCTTTCCGGCGTACCCGAGATCACCCCGGTTTATTGGTGGGATTCGGGATGCAGTCTTTAGTTTTCTATGTATTATTTTGTGAACTTGTTTGTCTGTGTATCGATGTTTAGTTTTTTTGGCCAAAACGTTGACAGTCCCTCTTCGACATATGAGTATTAATGTTCCCTTGGTCCCCTTCGTATCGTCTGCTTCTTCTTTAGACAACAAAATATCCAGTTTAATTTCTTCAGTTCAACCACCATTATTTACATTTGCACATTTAACTAATTTTCAAATAATTCTCCTCTTATACATTATATGAAACGTAAATTTCTCTGTTGTAGATAATTTGTAAGAATAAAAAGAAGAGCACTTAATATTAAGATATCGTTTAAAATCATAAAAATAAAAAGTTCTACAAGTAAATCTCCTGTATTATGAAATTTCTACATCTTTTACATTTGAAAGTCTTTAGATGTCTTTAGTGGACAGAACTCTTATCACTACATGAACCAGTGCATTTATAAATTCTGTATGGATCAATCCATTAAACGATATTTATTACACTATTACACATTGTTTACCCGTTATTTCGAGAGATGTCTATTCATTTTCTCTGTTCGTCGCAATTATTTCTTTCATTTTATAAATCGAATAATCATACGTGCGAAGCATTACAAGTCAAAATTATCATTAAAAATGTCCTAAAACAATCGAAACTGTTAATTATCCTACCAGTGAAGTAACAGTAAGGCTGAAGGGTCAGGAGAAAGGTACAAGCCGTATCTACCAGTGAAGTGAGAGTGAAGCTGAATTGACAAGAGAAAGGTACAAGCCTTATCCTACCAGTAAGGTGAGAGTGAAGCTGAAGTGACAAGAGAAAGGTACAAGCCTTATCCTACCAGTAAAGTGAGAGTGAAGCTGAAGTGACAAGAGAAAGGTACAAGCCTTATCCTACCAGTAAAGTGAGAGTGAAGCTGAAGTGATAGGAAAAAGGTACAAGCCTTATCCTACAAGTGAAGTGACAGTGAAGCTGAAGTGACTGGCGAAAGGTACAAGCCTTATCTACCAGTGAAGTGACAGTGCAGCTGAAGTAACAGGAGAAAGGTACAAGCCTTATCTACCAGTGAAGTGACATTAAATCTGAAGTGACAGGAGAAAGGTACAAGGCTTATCCTACAAGTGAAGTGAGAGTGAAGCTAAAGTGACAAAAGAAAGGTACAAGCCTTATCCTACCAGTGAAGTGAGAGTGAAGCTGACGTGATAGGAAAAAGGTACAAGCCTTATCCTACAAGTGAAGTGACAGTGAAGCTGAAGTGACAGGAGAAAGGTACAAGCCTTATCCTACCAGTGAAGCTGAAGTGACAAGAGAAAGGTACAAGCCTTATCCTACCAGTGAATTGACAGTGAATCTGAAGTGACAGGAGAAAGGTACAAGCCTTATCCTACCAGTGAAGTGACAGTGAATCTGAAGTGACAGGAAAAAGGTACAAGGCTTATCCTACCAGTGAAGCTGAAGTGACAGGAGAAAGGTACAAGCCTAATCCTACTAGTGAAGTGACAGTGAAGCTGAAGAGACAGGAGAAAGGTACAAGCCTTATCCTACCAGTGAAGTGACAGTGAATCTGAAGTGACAGGAAAAAGGTACAAGGCTTATCCTACCAGTGAAGCTGAAGTGAGAGAAGAAAGGTAAAGCCTTATCCTACCATTGAAGCTGAAGTGACAGGAGAAAAGTACAAGCCTTGTCCTACCAGTGAAGCTGGAGTGACAGAAGAAAGGTATAAGACTTATCCTACCAGTGAAGCTGAAGTGATAGGAGAAAGGTACAAGCCTTATCCTACTAGTGAAGTGACAGTGATAGGAGAAAGGTACAAGCCTTATCCTACCAGTGAAGTGACAGTGAATCTGAAGTGACAGGAGAAAGGCACACGCCTTATACTACCAGTGAAGTGACAGTGAATCTGAAGTGACAGGAGTAAGGTACAAGGCTTATCAAACCAGCGAAGCTGAAGGGACAGGAGAAAAGTACAAGCATTATCCTACTAGTGAAGCTGAAGTGACAGAAGAAAGGTACAAGGCTTATCCTACCAGTGAAGATGGAGTGACAGGAGAAAGACACAAGCCTTATCCTACCCGTGAAGCTGGAGTGACAGGAGAAAGGCACAAGCCTTATCCTACCAGTGAAGTGACAGTGAATCTGAAGTGACAGGAGTAAGGTACAAGGCTTATCATACCAGTGAAGCTGGAGTGACAGAAGAAAGGCACAAGCCTTATCTACCAGTGAAGTGACAGGAAAAAGGTACAAGGCTTATCCTACCAGTGAAGCTGAAGTGACAGGAGAAAGGTACAAGCCTAATCCTACTAGTGAAGTGACAGTGAAGCTGAAGTGACAGGAGAAAGGTACAAGCCTTATCCTACCAGTGAAGTGACAATGAATCTGAAGTGACAGGAAAAAGGTACAAGGCTTATCCTACCAGTGAAGCTGAAGTGAGAGAAGAAAGGTAAAGCCTTATCCTACCATTGAAGCTGAAGTGACAGGAGAAAAGTACAAGCCTTGTCCTACCAGTGAAGCTGGAGTGACAGAAGAAAGGTATAAGCCTTATCCTACCAGTGAAGCTGAAGTGATAGGAGAAAGGTACAAGCCTTATCCTACTAGTGAAGTGACAGTGATAGGAGAAAGGTACAAGCCTTATCCTACCAGTGAAGTGACAGTGAATCTGAAGTGACAGGAGAAAGGTACAAGGCTTATTCTACCAGTGAAGTGACAGTGAATCTGAAGTGACAGGAGAAAGGCACACGCCTTATCCTACCAGTGAAGTGACAGTGAATCTGAAGTGACAGGAGTAGGGTACAAGGCTTATCAAACAAGAGAAGCTGAAGGGACAGGAGAAAAATACAAGCATTATCCTACTAGTGAAGCTGAAGTGACAGAAGAAAGGTACAAGGCTTATCCTACCAGTGAAGATGGAGTGACAGGAGAAAGGTACAAGCCTTATCCTACCCGTAAAGCTGGAGTGACAGGAGAAAGGCACAGGCCTTATCCTACCAGTGAAGTGACAGTGAATCTGAAGTGACAGGAGTAAGGTACAAGGCTTATCATACCAGTGAAGCTGGAGTGACAGGAGAAAGGTACAAGCCTTATCCTACCAGTGAATCTGAAGTGACAGAAGAAAGGTACAAGCCTTATCCTACCAGTGACGCTGAAGTGACAGGAGAAAGGTACAAAGCTTCGCAATGCAGTTGGAAGGAGGGAACAAATATATACATGACATCGATACACCGTTATTATGGGTTTAACAGAGGCTGTGTCGATTATCAATTTCGGCCTAGTAAATTGGAATAATCAAGCCGATTTTTTGCCAGAGAGAATGGAACTATTTTGACTTATTCCGCTTTTTTCAAGTGACCTTCCATAACACTGGATTATTTTTTTTTTATATTTACTTGGTTTCAAATTTAAGAAAACAAAAAATGAACAGAAAATGTTATTTGAAATAAACTCATTATAGATACCTGGCTAAACATTTTAAACACCAGACGCGCGTTTCGTCTACGGCAAAAGACTCATCAGTGACGCTGATTCCAAAACGCTAAAAAAAAACCTAATCAAGTACGAAGTTGAAGAGTATTGAGGACCCAAAATTCCGAAAGGTTTTGCTAAATACAGCTAAAGGTAATCCACACTTTCATGGATATCTATTTTTGTTTTTCAATATTTTTTTCATTTTAATTATTCCCATCAATTTTCCATATTTATCTATAAATTCACTTGCTACTGGTGTTCTTTAAATAACATTTTAATCGCCTTTTCCACAATAATTGATTGTCTTTTCGTCGTCTTTAATTTTGTTCCATCTTATTAGTTTTGAATGTCCCTTAATATTCCGCCTCTTTTTTTACTTTTACTTTATACATTAAAAAGAGCAACAATATGTTTAGACATTTGAGGAACGATTTTTTCTCGGAATAAATATCTTAATATTACATCCTTGGTAGTCGTTGTCTGCAATATCATTTATCGTTCATTTGTCTATTATTAATCAGGACGTTGGTTTTCTCGTCATAATTGTTTCACATTTTGCCATACTGGTCCTTTTTATTGTAAGCTGTATGGTTTTGTAAGTTATTGAAGGCAGTATGGTGATCGGTAATTCACGTCTTTGTCCTTTATTTTTTTTTAAACGAAAGCTTTCTCATTAGCAATTTTACCACATCTCCTTATTTTCATATGTAACGTCATACTATTAGATATGGTATAAGTTCATGAATGTGTTATGTAGATCCACGGAATAAAAAACTCACCATTATGTAACAGAACTATAACGCAAGTACATACCCGAATAGCTTCCATATAATTGCTGCTAAACACACCAGGAGTAAAATTACCGCTAGGACTGCTGCCAAGCCAACCATTGCAATTAACCAAATAGGTACTACAACAAATTCACAAAAGGATAAAATATTAAATTGATACAGATAACACAGTAAAACATTCTCTAAATATAATATGGCGTCACATTTTAAGTAATTCCATTCTTTTCATGTTTTAACGAGTTTCTTATTTGCAAGGAAATTTGAATATGGCTTCAACTTCAGCAATAAAACGTCAGCACTGTAAAAATTCAAAGTATCTTAAAATATGTTTTGACATCGTTTAGGGGAATCGTGTAATTAGGCGTCTGAAAAGAAGGCAACAACACCCTTTCTACTCCGAAGACTTTTTTCTGTTTAAGGTTGCGAGTCTAGTGAACACGGAGCACATTTCAGTTTTAAAGTCTCAATGACCTTTCTTACTCAGAGTACAGTTCTCAAGGACGTTACGGAACGGTGCTGATGTATGATTTTTTCTAGTAAAATCAAAGTAAACTTCATTTGCTGACCTCAGATGTGTGTTGGCTAGTCAGGATATGGCTAACAGAAATATGTTTTAAGAACATTTCTTTTCGTTACAAGACCAAGTAGTCCCGTTAAGCGTATTAATTTGCAAAGGTGTACCACCCGTGCATTCTGGGCGGGAATTTGAATTATTCGACGGTTTGCAATCATTTTATTGCTGCAAAAGGTTTGTTTGTCTTTCTAAAGATAAAGTATTGCTGAATTGTTAAACAAATATAATATGCACATCTGCGCTGTCCAAATTACAGGCTGCACTTTGTAAATACAGCTGTTTTACAAACCACGCCTCTTTTGGGGAGATATATAATATTCATAGATATTTTGTATGTTTACGTACTGGTTCCCAGATATGATCTCCATGTTTCATCTCATAGAGACATAACTTGGGAATGTTACCAGTATATTTACAATGGTTGCAGGGAATTTTGAATTCTGAGGGTCACCTAAAGTGAAGGTAGGGGTAGTACAGAACGTAAGTATTAGTTTAAACTCTTAGAAGTTCGGGGCATATAAATGTTGAAAATATGCCGCACAGCCCAATGTTTTGACCTTTGAATAAGATAGAAGTGCATATCAACTTTCCTTTCTAGGTTATAATTTTTCACGAAACTTCATAGTAAAAGTGGCACAGTTTTAGCCGTAAAGGGAGTTCCTATGGGAAATTGCATTGTCTATATTTACAGAAATGCAACCTACAGTATTTTTAATTGATTTTTCTCAATTCATATAGCTAGTTATGAATTTGTTTCAATCTTTTGTGAGTGTATTTTGTAGATTGTACAGGCTGTTGATAATACTTCTAGTGAAGAGATTGTTTTGCGTAAATTTCTGCTCACAAAAGCCATGTTTATGTTGCGTTATCAAATAACTGTATGTTATTAACCTACATCATGCAGAATTTTTGTGTTTTGTGTCGTGGAACCCTGTTTAGAAAAGAAAACCACGACAAGAAAATGTTTTTGATCTCATGACCTAATTTGTAAATAAATACAATAAATTACTGTACTTTCATCTTGGTTGTTGGTAATATCTAACCAATACTGGTTGGCTGTGTTTATTAGCGAACATTCTGGAAGCGGACGTGACCATTGTCCATTGTAACAGCCGATCTGTGGACTACCATTGATTTTGTAGCCAGTATTACAGGTATAAGTAGCCACATCGTTAACCACTTCGCTTGTACCACCTGATATAGCTGGAGGGTGAGGACAACTCATCGTGATTTAACAGATTTTCTTTGCTTCACTGTCTGTAAAAAGTAAAATAACAAAAGTACCGAACTCCAAGAATAGATACACATTAAGATGTTCTATTATATATCATACTTGTTGCTTAATGAGAAGGTCCAGCATTTGAATATTTTCATATATAAAATACTAGTATTATATTCTTACTTTAATCCTTGATATACGAATGCATCTAAATTCCTAAATTGCTACCTTAGTTGCGTAAAGGTTACCCTAAAACTAAGACCACCTTTCCTATTTCAGAATCTAAATGAGTTCTTATGTTGTACTGTTACACCACTGTCCCAGGTAAGGGGGAGGGTTGAGCGTTCACAAACATGTTTAACTCCGCCACATTCTTTATGTGCCTGTCCCAAGTTTGGAGCCTGTAGTCCAGTGGTTGTCGTTGGTTCATGTCTGTCATATTTGTTGTTCGTAAATTCTTTTGTTATAAATTAGACCGTTTAGTTTTCTCAATTGAATTGTTTCATTTTTTTCATGTCGGGGCCTTTTATAGCCGACCATACGGTATGGGTTTTTCTCATTGTTGAAGGCCGTACGGTTGCCTATAATTGCTTACATCCATTTCATTTGAACTTTTGTGGATAGTTGTCTCATTGGCAATCATACCACATCTCCTTATTTTTATACAGAAAATATCAAATTTAATAATCAAATAGCTCATTATTCAGTGTTCAATTTCGAGGTATGAAAAATTAAAATAACAAATAGTTTATCTTACACTAGGCTCTTTAACAAATAATGACACTGCAACAATGACGTTTATGTATCATTTAAATATTCGTTGATCAAAACAATTTGTGTGCTGACATTTAAAGGAAACTCCACGGTATGTACCGCCAAGTTTACCACTACTACTACTTCTACTTCTACTACTACTGGTGCTGTGGGGTGATTGACGTCATTGACTACCTGATACAGTTATCGCACAGACGGCTCGAGGCCTTGATTGCCTTTGTTGAGCATTATGGATATGTTTCGTTGATAGTATTGCGTTTTTTAAATTTGGTATGAGATGCTACCGGTCCTGTTTGATTTGGTTTTATTATACTTGACTTGGTTTTGAAGTTCACACTTAGTCACAACAATTATTTATAGGAGCTTGATGATCAACTTAGCAGTCTGCACACCATGTCAATGAATATCGATATAATGAGGCGAAGACAAAGTCTTAGTAAACTCAATAAGTTTAGTGGGGAGTAACAACTTTTCGCCACACCACGGATGCAGGTTCTTCGGACGTCATGTGCATGCAGGTAAGCAACGACATATATACCAGCGCAATTTATTAGACTTATTTTCGTAGCTATTATGTTCTACGACATTAACTGGTTTTGTAGTTATTTACAACCACTTGTAACACCTACTGTTAGCAAAGATATACGAAAAGTGTATAACGAGGGGCTTAATAGCTGAGACGCAACTGATTATAAAATCAAAGTCATACGTACATTACTTAATGGATAAAAAGGGGCAACGTTGTTTTTAAAAAAAATATATAACATATGCAAATGCAGATGGTAAAATGTATTTTTGTTTATACTAAGTATAATTTCTTGAGGAGATAACTTAATCGCATGTTACAACGGATCAATAATCTCTTGAAAAATTGCATGATGACGCATGGCTGAATTCAAGCGGTAAATATTACATATACAGACAGAAAAAGACAAAGACTTCTTTTACGAAAAAAAGTAAAATCACAAAAAAACTGAACTCCGAGGAAAATTCAATCGGAAAGTCCCTAATCACATGGCAAAATCAAATGACAAAACACATCAAACGAATGGACAACAACTGTCATATTCCTGACTTGGTACAGGCATTTTCAAATGTAGAAAATGGTGGATTGAACCTGGTTTTGTAGCGCTAAACCTCTCACTTGTACGACAGTCTTAACAAATTCCGTTATATTTACAACGATGCGTGAACAAAACAGACATTATAAATAAAATAGTCAAAATATGGGTAAAATTGTCGTTTGTCGTTCAAAGTATTTTCAAATTTATAATAGAACAATAACATAATGACATATAATAGAACAATAACATAATGACATATAATAGAACAATAACATAATGACGGGATCTTTTAAAGTACAGAGTCACGTAATAAGAACCAAAGAAACACAAAAAGTCGCATATACAAAACACACCAGTAAAAATGAAAGATAATACAAACACATTGACGGGATGTATAAGTACCTAGCCACGTCAAATGGATATCACAGAAAACAAACCAAACAGTAAAAGTAATATTAATAATAGAACAAAGACAAATGAAAGAACAATATTACACGTTGTTAAGATGATAAACAACGTCAGTATGCAGAATCTATACTTCAAGACCATCATGTATTATTTGTGAAGTTGATACGGAATATTTATCAACAAGGTCTTGGTACCTTCCGTTGAAGGATTGTTTGATTGTTGGTTGCTTAAAGTATAATATCAAATATTTCATGCATGTTCAGGACGAGAACAAATCAACAATAAGTACAATAGGTAGGTCCTGTAATTGAGGCCGTCCGGGATGAAGGTCGGGGAAATTTAGACTGCCACTGGAAAATGAGGGTACTAAGTATATTGGATAGGGACAGACATTTTTCCTTACAACAAGCCACCCACGGACCCTTGGAGGTTTTACAGAGGACCTGCATACCAAATACATAGGGGAAATATTATAAAATGCGTAAAGGATTTTTTAAGGGACCATTCGTCCCTTATGTAAACAAAATAAGACATAACTTAGGTTTTGTGTGTTATGAATATAACCTGGAAAATACCCTATATCGGATTTTAAATGGATACCCTTTATACCATAACTAAATATATGTCTCATACGTCATTGAAAAGCATATAAATATGAAAAACAAATGGATATAGTCAATATGTAACGCAAAATTGTTTTAGAAAGAAGTTGAGAAACAAAGTGTTCAAGAAAATATCGTATTTGTCAAATTTAAAAGAATTTTTGAATCTTTTTATTATGTAAACAGAAATACATTATAAACCGGGTTTAGTATCATAGAAGAGCAACTGTTGTCTTTATTTAGTATGATATAAGATATAACTATAGGTTGGTGGACTGTCAGCTCGCGAATGTTTCATTAATATAGTTTTTACCATGAATGATTGCAGAGAACTTTAAAATGCGTTGAGTGCAAACGAACAATGTTTTAGTTAGAAATGGATGGGCATATGTTTTCTAGATCCAAATCGTTACTCGCGATCAACGCGTTTTGTGCCCAAGGAAATCTGTATAATAAATTATTTTCCCAAAACGGATGCAAGTGGTCTTCATTTCCAGTTCATACATTTAAATAAAATTGAGAATAGAAATGGGGAATATGTCAAAGAGACAACAACCCGACCAAAGAGCAGACAACAGCCGAAGGCCACCATTGGGTCTTCAACGTAGCGAGAAAATCCCGCACCCGGAGGTGGTCCTCAGCTGGATTTAGTCCAGCAGACAAAAAACCTTAGTAGTTTTTCGCCGTTTTACATAGGTCATATTCTGAAGGTTTTACACTTTCAGTTGGCGTAAACTTTGGTTTCGAACGTGACTGATAAAAAAAATTTCCAGAATCACATATGCACACATAAATCATCATCATACTTTTAATACTGGTGTTGGTGGACGATGTCCGTAACCAGTACGTAAAAGTTTCACGTACAAAAATTACGTTATTATACTAAAACTAACTCCCCAGACAGAGATGACCTTAGCTGGAGTTTTTATGATTGATTGATCGATTGATTGATATTTGCTATAATTTCATGTAACAATTATATACAAATAATCTAAATTATTTCAACATTTAAGAAATTTATAAAGATTTTTTAGTACAAATCAATTTAAAGAAAAAATATTTACTTACAATTTTAAGAATATTTAGACTGTTCGTTATCGTTTATGGTATGATGAATTAGCACAGTGCGTACATATTGATGAAAGTTTTTTCTATATTTTCTACATCCTGTTCAATCTGCTCCTCGTAAGGCTTTGAAATAAATAAAAAAAAAGTTATGTCAGGTTTTAGATAATATTTTCTTTTTTAAGTTAATTTCATATTATATTTGACATTTCGGCTATGATTGAGTTTTTAATATCCAGTTGAATTAACCGTAAAAATTTTAACCATCTATCTCTTATTTGGTTTTTAATGAGAATCTGTAAATTCGTATATAACAAAGTTAAAATTAAAGATTTCACGTAAAATGCCTTAGTGTCTTTTCTTTAATATTATAATAATTTCTCAGTATTTGTATGTATACAGTTATATGTCCAACATGGAAACGCCTTTATCTCGTTATAGCCATGAAATTGTCATTTTATTTTTTGTGAGTGGTATTTTGAAATTTTACAATATATTCAATTGAAATACGTATATGCTTTTTTAAAAGTTCAAAGACATGGAAATTAGATTTTTATCATCTTTTGCTAATTTGAAGCTATGTATTTGCTTTTTCGATATTAACAACTGCATGAAATGTTTTTTCGTGGTTAATATTTTCCTTTTGATCCCATAGAATTTGATATCGCACGGTCATGGTGTCAATGGTGTATAAAAATTAGTTTGCCTTTTATTCAAAGGATAATCGAGGTTAAAGAGGAATTAGTAAAAACGGCAATATTCCATTTACTGTGCTCAATTGTAACTTCTTATATTCAGATATTATGACATAAACATTTCAAATATACCTTTTTTTGTCCCGCTAAACTTTGTCACTCTTGCTTGAATAGACTTATTGAAAAATTATTTAATGTAAGAATAAAATATAACAAGAAACAGGTATCTATAAATAATTCAAAGGGGTCATAATATATAGAAATAAGAAGATGTCGTATGAGTGCCAATGAGACAACTCTCCATCCAAGTCACAAAAAAAGTAAATGTGTAAAAAGTAAACAATTATAGGTCAAAGTACGGCCTTCAACACGGAGCCTTGGCTCACACCGAACAGCAAGCTATAAAGGGCCCCAACATGACAAGTGTAAAACAATTCAAGCAGGAAAACCAACGGTCTAATCTATATAAAAACGAGAAACGAGAAACATTTAAAAACCACATCAATAAACGACAACCACTGAAACAGGTTCCTGACTTAGGACAGGTGCAAACAAATGCAGCGGGTTTAAACGTTTTAACAGGCGCCAACCTTCACCCTAACCTGAAATAGTAACATATCAACATAGAAAGACACACTATAAATTATCAATTGAAATGGCTTAACTCAATCAAAAAGACATATTAACAAAAACAAGTAAACATACACTGAACGAATACATTTGATCTATGAAACAGTGTCAAAAAGACAACTATAACCTTGGACAAAATGGCGTTAAATAAGATAACGTACAAAGGTAAATTTAAATATAATAATTTTGTTGTTAGGAGTACGGAGATATTTTTTACAAAATAAATAAATAAATTTGTTGTTCATAGTACGAGAACAGCAGTGAAAATTTATCGTCATACTAAATACTTATCAAAGGTGGTACATATTAAAAATAGTGAGACGAGATATAACACAAAATAAGTAAACATTGAATAACAAAAATGCATTTCAAATTGTGTAACAGGTCAAATTAACACGAAAGTACGAATTGAGAGTACTTATGCCTTTTTGTAGTTGAAAGAACCTTAAAATGATAAAATACGCCATTCTTGCTCCGTGTTGAAGGCCTCACTGTGACTTTAAGATGAAGAACAGCAATAAAAGCGCTGTTCCTTTGCTTTTTGTGTGTTTATTTGCTGTGCATGTACTAATTTTGTGTCATGAATGGATACCCCATATCCTTTGTTTTTCTGTTGTACCGGTTATTTATTAAAAAAAAATACTTTAAAAATGAATATGAAAGATGAAAATAGTTATGTCTACTATGTGTACCCTTCACTGAGGTACATTAAAACAATTAATGATATATTTAACGTGCAGTCATGGATCGTGCTTTTAATTGGTACATAAAGCACGAAGTGGTTGTTGTCTGTTATTCAAAATGCTGTAATCCTGGTGAATCATCTATGCATAATATATACTTTTAATTCTTTTTAATTTTAGATCTACTACAAATTATCGGTAGTTGAATTTATTTTAGGTATAAAGTTGATTCTTGTGATTTTGGGGTTTTTTTTTAATATTGCTTTAGGTCCAATTTTGCAGATTGTTAATGTATTCGTAGCAAGTCATACCATATAAATTTTGATATTTTTCAGATACGTCGAAATACCGAGCAGGTGCTTGTACGACATGTCGCAATTCTCTCAATGACACCGTTATTCAAAAAACACCAATGAAGCTAATAAAAAATCTTATACATCAATGGAAAGCCTTGAATCTTTTGGATCCTGACATTTTAACTTTAACCCTACCCTAGCCTGTTTTTAACAAAGAATACATAAAATATATCAACCAAAATTGGAATCGGAAATTGAAGTTGTTACTGTAAATGCCTTATCAATCATGTTGGAAAAAAATGAAAATCGTATCCATTTCGACAGAAAAGTTTGTTTGCGCGTCGATTTAGTTAAATTAGAAGTTAAAAGTAAACCCTCAATATATTGAGTCATGTGATGTGACAATGCAGAGAAGATTTTTGTTATTTTTATTTGTTAATGTAGGTATGTAAAGGAGTGATAAAAGGTACTCCGTTTCATTGTTGCGTCACTTGCTAAGTCAATGAAAATATCACTATAAAACATTTCGGACGTCCGAAGCTCTTTCTTGAATTACCTTTACCAGGAATACTCAAACCTAACAATTGTAAGCCAGGGATGTATAAATATGTAGAAATGTAAAGAGCTACATGTAATGACCAGAAATGGACATTAAATAATAGCCGAATGCATCTAAATAAACTCATCATTGATACTAGGTTCAGTAATATTTATGAAAATAACACTCTAAAGATTATTATGTCCCACACACTTTTTACCGTATCACCATGGTGATACGGTCTGATTTGTCAGAGGCTGGACGTCTGGAATGTGGTAAATCTGTTGACGGTATCTCATTGGTTATAAATAACATTAAACGGCTGCATCTCAGCTGCTTCCGGGCTGCTTCTGGGGGAAGTGAAGGATATCTTAACGTCTGATTGGCTATTATTGAGTTGTATGCATTATAGGTCAACGCGTCCGTAAGTGGGGTCGGATAAAAATCATGATAGTAGGTCATTGGTAGAAACCATAATGAAGTGTTCAATTGCTATCATAATTTAAGCCAAATTTAGTTCACGAAGCCCTGTCAATTTGAGCAAATAATATCATTCTGTGATGATGAAATTTATGTTATCTTGATATTTTGTTGCAATTTTGGTACAAAGGTGTGTATTTATGGATTTTTAATGTTCTTTCAAAAACAAACCAATAATACATCTAATCTTCACTTTATAGTGCGTATTGAAACATATTTTGCTTTATTTCTTCATAAACTATAATTTTAAATAGTAAATAAACAAAACGTGTGCTCTATGATTAGAAATGTTATCCTCATATTTTTCATTGCTTGAAGATATTGATTACAAAATATTCAAATCACGGAATTTACCGTATTGATACGAAGATGTCCTTTCGTTTCCCGCGCATTCACCGCTTCATTGATTTCTGATGTAAACAAAACAGACAATTGCCGATAAACAGCTGATTAGAAGAATAGAAAACAAACAAGGTGAGTAATATGGTTGCGTGTGTGCTAGGAAGCAAACACCAAGCATCACTGTTTAGTTATGAGCAAGAGTTTCAGTGCACTATAGTTTGTTTAATGACCCCTCTAGCTGGACGTGTAACAGTGGTTTGATTCCGCCAGTGTACTTTATCCGGAGGAAGAAAATCCCCAGTGATTTTTATCCACCAACAAATATTCACTAGGTTTTTCTATCCGGGTCCAGTGTAAAACATCCAACAGTCATTATAAGGTTCTAAAAAGGGTTTTTTGAAGGAGAAATATCTATAAAATGTGGCTTAATAGTTTTTAGTGTATTTGAAAATTGCATAGTTGATTTATGTAAAAAGTGGAGAGTTTTCATCCAAGGAATGTTCACACTAGTATTTTTAAGCAGTTAAGCTGCTTTATGCGAGCACCCTAGATTTGTGTTTTACCCAATAAATGCTGAAATATGTGCCATTGTTATTATCTGGCTGGCTATTATGTTATTTATAACTAATTGAACACTTTCTTCATACTTTTTATTCTGGAATACAAAAAATATGACCAGAAAAACCTAAAATGATCGTCGTACCACCCAAAAGTTTTGAAGTTGCACATAGAAAGTAGTGCTCGTTTGAAATCTTTATGTAGATTATTATCCCCTGTGCTTTTGGCTAAGATGTCAAAGAACAATTGTATGAAATATTTAATCGCCGAAAATCTCTAATTACAAGTCGTTTACATTTGCCAAATGGCAAAAAGCGCAGGAATATTGTATAACGGCTGTGACTAATATGACACGGTGTTAAGTCTCAGTTGGCGGTAATTTTAACTTCGTCGACAAAACGTAAATCAAGGACGTTCTAAATTTGGTGGATTCAGATAATACGAAGGTAATTAATATTAATCATTTTATTCGTTTTTGTCTGAGATGATTTTGATTATTTAAATCATTTTAATTAACTGCATGCTCATTTTTTTTCTTGTTAACACTATATATTCCGTTTGTCTCGTAAATGAGCTTCATGCTTGTCAAATCAAGTTGTTGTTATTGTTATTGAATGAACTAAAACTAGAGATCTGATTGGTCGATGTCAAGGTCATTTCAAGATGGTTTCCTTTGTGTTTTTAGTTCAGGCGTTGGTGTTACAGGCTGCTACATGTGCTTTGATTTAGCTCAATGTGCTTCAAATAATATTGAGATTAAAACTTTAACAATTATTTTCTAAAGGACGGCATTATTTAACTTCCAAAGTTGCATATCTTTGTAAAATATTAAGTCCGAATTTGTGACGCGTCTCACACCGTAAATGTTTTTGATTTACAAGGACTTTTCAATTTCCGTGAAAAATACAACTTTTTCGATGTTTCTTTTTATGAATTTTTCATATTTAAACTTCTAGAATCATTTCTATGCGTTTCCTTCAGCAACTTGATGCTGGTAAACGACTTTTCCATGAAAATACTGCAAAAAGAAATCGCATGATACGAAAAGAAGGTAACGTTAACGTTGTCAACAAGTTGAAGTTACAAACAGTTTTTTTTCTTAATTCCTATTACAGTTAAAGTTCAAATAAATGTTTTTTTTTATTATGATAATAGTAATGGGAGATAGTGAAACCGTAATCAAGATATTTTAATTTACTTATAATTTCAAATAAAATTTAGAATGGAAATAGGGAATGTGTCAAAGAGACAACAACCCGATCAAAGAGCAGACAACAGCCGAAGGTTACCAATGGATCTTCAATGCAGCGAGAAACTCCCACACCCGGAGGCTTGCCTCAGCTGGCCCCTTAACAAACATGTATACTAGTTCAGTGATAATGGACTTCATACTAAAATCAGAAATATACACAAGAAATTAAAATTAAAAATCATACAACACTAACAAAGGCCAGGGGCTCCTGACATGGGACCCCAGAGAATATAAACATTAATTATTATAGCATCAATGAAAATGGACAAAGCTAATACATAAAGATTTAGACATGAAGTTTTTTTGCTACATTGTATTTGTCAAAATAAGCAATATTATACCTATATGTATTTGTTTCTGTTTCTGTTTCAGCTTGATTCCAACCTTTGGCAATGGCTAATACTAGAAGACGCAAGGCATACATGTACATGTACAATACATGATTCTCTGTAGCACCTGGATTATCCACAATAATTCCATAACAGCAATGAAACTCTAGACTACTATGATGTTATGTACATGTATATCTACATATATGATCAATGTTGAAGATTGTTTATGCCAGGTCTCATCATGTTGACTAGTCCGACAAGTTTTGGTTCAGCTTTCTGACAGGAATAATTATAAACTTGCCAGCAGTAACAACACATGAATATTAATTATTATTAAGTGCGCCAATCGGTCTAGCAATTTTTATTATTGTGCACTAAGAAGTATGCCTAGTAATCCAAAACTTTTTGCATGAAGTTATATAAAGATAGTTGGAATTCATGATATTGATGCATTGTGCAGAAACATGAAATATTTTAGTTTGTATTCTTAACAATCCAAGAGTAAGGTTAAATTGTACCAAGGAGAATTACTTATTACAATAATTACGCAGCAGTATTTTGATTGTGGATTCTTTTCAATTTTATTATTTACTGAATGCATATTTGTCACTTGTTTAATGCCTTGTTCAAACGTAAGTTTAATTTGAATTGAATGCGAACCAAGTTCACACAATATTCTTTTTTTCATTTTGAATTGAATTCAAATCTAATGCGAATCGAATTCGCTAATCGCATTCACACACTCTTCTTTTTTTAATTCGAATCTAATTCAAATTGGCTAATTTGCATTATCCAAATCTCATTAGAAATGCCTTTTTGAGTGAATTCGATTAAACTTTGGTGTGAACACTTTCTAAATTGTAATTCAAATTAAACTATAATAGATTAATTGATAAATTGAATTAAAAGTTAACGTCATTTGGACAGTAAAGCAATTTTGGCGCGTATTGCAATTTGAAGTAGAATTTACATTTGGACATTAAACATGTTAAACTTTTCGAATGGGTATTAAAATATAAATTCAAATCAGTTAATGCTAATCGAATTCGAATTATGTGTGAACACAGCATTAATATATCTAAGAAATGAGGAATATAAAATTATTAAAAAAAGATGGCCAAATATTTGTATTAATTTTGTTGCAATTTTTGTCTTGCCTTGACAGAGTCGAAAAGAGAGACATCTATATATATATATATAGGCATGCTGTTTTGGCGGCATCAACAATGTATTAGCTTGTGATTTTGTGATAAGGTCTAGGTTATGGTAGGTCAATGATATTTGGTAAGCAGTTGTGTAAGCATAGGCACATTTCATTACCATGTAGAATATTTGGCTCCACCCCCTTAGTCATGGTCTATTGACTTTGAAACTTTACATAGTTTACATATGTATAAGTTTGTGATTAGGTCATTTTAGGGGGAACCAATAGTATTAGGTCAATGCTATTTGGTGTGCAGTTGTATAAACTTTGTCATTTCTAATTTCCATTGAGATTATTTTGGGCCGCCCCCTCAATCATGCTCTTTTTACTTGGAACCTTATGTTACTTTGAAAATTCATTTATTAGCTTTTGATTAGGTTAGTATTAGGGAAACCAATAGTGGTAGGTCAATGATAATTGGCATGCAGGTGTAGAAGCATTAGTATGTATCATTTCCATAGCGGATATTTGGTCTTTACCCCTTCAGTCATATGCATGATCTATTGACTTATAAACTTTTACTTAGTTTACATGAATTAGTTTGTGATTATTATGATGATGTCAGTTTAATATTACCAGAAATCTTAAGTCAAAGCTATTTGGTATGCAAACGTATTGGTATTTAAAAGGTTCATTTCCATGGATATTATTTATCCCCACCTCCTCATTATGGTTCATTGCCTTAGAAATTGAATTTGTGTTAAGGTTTGTTTAAAGGGAACGACTTATGAAAAGTCAATGGTATTTGGTAAGCAGTTGTATAAACATTGGCACATCTCATTTCTATGGAGATTGTTCAGCCCTGTACCATCAGTCATGGTTCATTGCCTTTGAATATATTTTACATGTTGAAGTATTCCTTTTTTAATTGTAACATTTGCATTATCAAAATAACAAATAGGCAAAACATGTCTCTGTGTGAACAGCTTATTATAGATTAGACGTGTACAATTATTATAAAAATAAGAAGATGTGGAATGATTGCCCATGAGACAAGTATCCACAAAAATTCAAATGAAGTGGATGTAAGCAATTATAGGCAACCGTACAGCCTTCCAAAACATATGTTGCATCATTGCTAGGCCATTTAACAACATAAGCATGTATTGTAATATAATATACAAGAAAATTACACCACTTCAGATAGTTTCAGGTATGATTTGATCATTGTGCATAGTACTAGTGGCACCAGCTGATCCAACTAAAACCGCTAATATGGCATATTCAAACTCTAGTACATAGTGGAATTAAACCATATATACACCACTGTTGGGCACCATTATCGAAATTATTATTCTGATAAGAATATTCCCCCATGCAGCCTGCAACAATTAGCAAAACCTATACTGCATAGTAAGCTATAAACGACCATGAATTGACAAATGTAAAACAATAAAACTGAAGCATCCTGATTTATGTACAAAACAATTATAAAAAATAAATATGATATACAGCAACAATCACTAAATTAGTGGGTCCTCACTATGGACAGGTACATGCAGAATGTGGCAGCTTAAACATGTTAGCTGGCACAAAACTCTCCCCTAACATGGGACAGTGTACATGTATGTGCATAATCTTAGACATTGAATATTTAAAAATATTAAGAAATAACTTTTGAAAGTGGTAGGATTGGATAGCGTACACATTTCTGTACAAACTTTATTTGATACTTCAGAAATAGCTGAGAATAATGCCTGAGATAAATATTTCCACTAATTCTTCCACAATATTCATCTGAACTTCTGCCAAGTTTGCCTTCGGCTTTTTGATTAACTGCATATAGCGCCCTTGGTGCTTTGATTTAAACCAGGAATGATTACAGTAGTGATTTTGTACCGGAATGATTGCACTAGTTATTTTATACCGGGATTAATTACACTAGTGCTTTAGATCCATACATTGATGAAGTGATTAGTACTCATTTTGAACACACGATAACACAATAATGCTTATTAAAGAATATTAGATTTAATTAATTTTTCTATGCAAATTTATAAAATCATATGCTTTCAAATTGTCACTAATTGAAATATTTATATGTATTGGATTGCCAAAGTTTTTCTGTGTATTTGCTTTTCGGTCGACTTGCATAAAAAATCATATCTTCTATGTCAATATCAAAAGATGCTTCTATAATTGAAACTTTATGTAAGAACAAATCTGCTCTTTAAATTTGGTTTATATCAAGTTCAATGTCTTGATCATTAATAAAGTATTTTGAGTTATAAAAATATCGTCCTCATCATCATCAATATTATTTAGATCTACTAGATTGACTCAGATTAATTAAACTGGTTCCTTGAAAATCATTGTAAACAATAAATCGGTCTAAAATAAACAAAACAACGATATCAAGATCGACGCTTTCACACTATTTACATCCAATATTCTCTAGTGAAAAACAGTTACCCTGAATAAATACACATCGGAATGAAATAAAATTGAGAATGGAAATGGGGAATGTGTCAATGAGACAACAACCCGACCATAGAGCAGACAACAGCCGAAGGCCACCAATGGGTCTTCAATGCAGCGAGAAACTCCCGCACCCGGAGGCGTCCATCAGCTGGCCCCTAAACAAATATGTATACTAGTTCAGTGATAATGGACGTCATACTAAACTCCAAATTATACACAAGAAACTTAAATTAAAAATGATACAAGACAAACAAAGGCCAGAGGCTCCTGACTTGGGACAGGCGCAAAAATACGGCGATGTTAAACATATTTTTTGAGATCTCAACCCTCCCCCTATACCTCTAGCCAATGTAGAAAAAACAAACGTACAACAGTACGCACAGTAAAACTCAGTTTAAGAGAAGTCCGAGTCCGATGTCAGAATAGGAAACAAAAGAAAATAAACAAAATGATAATAATACATAAATAACAACTGACTACTAGCAGTTACTGACATGCCAGCTCCAGACCTCAATTTAACTAATTGAAAGATTATGTCTTCATCATATGAATATCAGGCACAATACCTCCTGTTAGGGGTTTAGTATTATACCTTCATAAAATATATGAGAAGAATATAACCCGTGTCATGCCAACAACTGGTTTTAGAATAAATATGTTTAATTCCGATGCAAAGACCCTATAAGTGAATCAATATTAAAGCCAAAATATGCAATCTTTAATGACCTGACAACAGTATCGTAACTATATCCCTTCTTAATAAGTCTGTTTAAAGGTTTTGCTAGCTTTTGAGGTGAATGAAAGTACGCTTACAGACGTGTACGACTATAGATGAAATTAAAAAAGGCAGCAATGAGCAATTTGAATTAAGGTTCATCTATACACTTTAACAAAAATGGCTGTGTTTTCACCATGAAATTTTCTCCGAGTACAGACAAAACTGTGTAGTTTTAAAAGTTTTAATGCCTGGCAGCACCTAGATAAATTAATGTTACATCCAATTTATGTTCTAAAAAGTTAAAACACTTTATGGATTTTGATGAACATCTTCTTTCCTTGCCACAGAATATGGTGAAATAAACAAACACCTGAGTTCTCTTTGATACAGTCCACTCATTTACACTATTCAAATCACCTTTGTTGTGAGTAGATTTCTATTGTCCCTCTATCGTCCATATCAATCAATATGATATAATACAATCATTACCTGAGGGGGACCATCTCAAATATTTCACATGACTTTGTTTATTTTTACACCACCTGTGGCAAGGAAAGAAAATGTTTAGGAAAATGCACAAAAGTATTTTTCTTTTTAAAACACAAAATGAATACAACTTGTATATATCTAGGTGCTGCCAGGATTTAAAACTATTAGAATTACACAGTTTTGTCTGCATTCAGAGAAAATTTCATGGTGTAAACACAGACATTTTTGTTGAAGTGTATAGATGAACCTTAATATGCCTGAAAACCCAAGATACTTGCAACACAGCGAAATCCCAAGCGAGGTCCCATATGATGTTCGCATGTGGGGTAGACAGTTTAATGTACTCGTACATGATGATTTATTCTTTGGAGTCGTTGTACACCCCAGGCGGATCCAAAAGGGGGGAGGGGACTGGGGGCCACCCCTCCCCTTGGTTGATTATATAGGCCTCCCCTTTATGAAAAGTTCTGGATCTGCCACTGTACGCAGTGGCGCTCAGCAGTCATTGTTAATTGATATATTAACAGCACTCAGAACTGCATTTGATATAGATAAATCCAATTCTAATTTGTTCACATTACAATGGGTCAGGTCTTACAACAAGTATATTTCGTCGTGGTGATAATTACTATTTACTTTGATTGACATGATCGAGATGAGATAATCAAGGTTTCCCATTTTCAGATGGTGCTGCTATTTTGCTAACATTTTCAAATCTGAATGAACTGATACTATATGTATAATCATCAATATACAATGGTGCTGAGTTTAATCTATCGGCTGTATTTGTATAAGTATTTGTAATATGTGATATTGGCAGATCAACTTACTATGTAAAGGCTCTAGTTTATGACTTGGATGCGTTAACAGTGATGGTGGTTGATAAGGAAATCCAGATCCAGGATGTTAATTCAAAACCGAACCGGTATTTTACGTATATGTATTAGAATTCATCCTCCTGCACATAGTACCCATATATAATAACCATACACCTAATCGCTTTATGGAATTCTGTACCAGCTAACCTGAGAATCTGTCCCGCTTCAGCCATTGACATCATACAACAGTCACTTTTCCATTGTGGAGTCAGATATTTTGTATTATGACGTCAAAATTTTACGTGAACCTTTGTGATGGCCAGTAATTGCAGACAAATAGCAATAAGTAGGATTCAAAGCAATCTTTGATAAATTAACTCTAATGAAATATTCTTATATATATAGATGATCACATGACATCATGAACATTGACGTCGCTTAACTAGTGCCGAAAATAAATTTTCAAATGCATCTATTGAAAATAAATTATTGCATGCCTTTCATAAGTTCTGCTTTGGACATAACTGAATAACAATGCCGAAACATACATTAAGGTAAATTTCTTTATTTTTCACATAGCATCTGACAGCATTGAATGATACGATATGAATCAACAGATTTATCGTTGTTTTAGAAGTTCAACGAGAAGTTATATATTTTACTTAGTTGGGTGGATAACATAACATTTATCTTGTCATTATAATATAAAAAAAGAAGATGTAGTATGATTGCCAATAAGACAACTCTCCAAAAAAGACCAAAATGACACAGAAATAAACTACTGTAGGTCACCGTATGGCCTTCAACAATGAGCAAAGCCCATACTGCATAGTCAGCTATAAAAGGCCCCGAAATAACAATGTAAAACAATTCAAACGAGAAAACCAACGGCATAATCTATGTTTGCTCAGCATTCATCTTGAAAACGATCACATTACAAATCATTTTAGGAAAGCACTGTGTAAGCGGACATTTCAGGAGGCAACAAGTCTGTAGGCTGACTGTATATTATCTGAACAAGTTCATTTCTTGTCAACTTCATAATTATTTCAAACATTTTAATAGATGTCATCCAAATTTGGTCTATTTCTTTTAGCTTAATATTCTTCAATCGAGCCCAGAAATATGCGGTTACCTTTAATTTCAGAAAAGGATTTAGGGAAAGGCGATCTGGGTCCCCCTTTTAAAACCTACATTTAATGTTAATGCAGACATATTACTTGTTCCAAACCAAACCTTGTCAAGTTTGGGGCCCCCGGGTACCCCTTCTTTCTATAATTCATCCTACATCTACTTTTGAATTTGTTGCTTATTTGTTATTTGGTCTATGAATATCTGTCTATATATTGACAATGAAACCACATCTTCATGGTCCCACAAAAATGTTGAAAATGTGTACATTTAATTTTTTTCTAGCTCCTCTCATATGATAGCAGTACCTTTTTGGTCACTATTCTGTGTTGCGTCTAAATGTTAATTGTAACACTTTATAGTGACTGAACAGGTAAAACAAATACTTCTCAAGAAACAGAAAAAGAAGAATACTTGGAACAGCACCAGACTATGTATGAATAAAAACTAAGATCGGAATAGCATGGATGATATATTTATACATTTTGTACATCATTGTGAATAAGCAAGGAAAGCTATTAATAATAGTGCATTTTTTTAAAAGTTTATTGGGTTTTTTATTCATATTCTGTTTCGAATTTTCACACAATCTGTCAAAAAGACAAAACTAACTTTACTGAAACTTTCAAACAATATGAGAAGTGTTTCATTCACCAAAACACCAAAACACTCTTGCGATTCTGCAAAAAAAAAAATTAAGCGTGATTTTGTAAATGAAAGCGGAAAGAAGATCCTGACACAGCGCACCCGAGCATGTCAATTGCGAACTGACCCAATAATTTATATATCGCGACCAGTCAACTGATACTGACATTATCAGAGAGAACACATCAAAGGAAAAATGCACAAATTACCGATAAATTGTTAAAAATGATATCATAGAATTAAATATGTTTTATTACAAAAAAATGTGTTCTCAATCTTGTCGATAGATATTACAGAATGTCATATCAGTACCAAAGACAACTCTCCATCCAAGTCACAATTTGTAAAAGTAAACCATTATAGGTAGAAGTACGGTCTTCAACATGAAGTCTTGGTTCACACCAAACAGCAAGCTATATGGTCCATATCAATCATGACAATAAAAATAAACAAACAAAACAACTATCGCATACTAATAATCCTGACTATATGTATTACATGAACTTGTTGCCATCAGAAATGAAAATATAAATATTCCAACTAACAAAAGCACATGCTTACACATGCAACCAAATATAAAGCACTAAATGATAATACCAATATGAAGCTCTCATCTATAGAACTTACAAAAAATAATGTCAAGATTACAAACCGCAACAAACAATGACAAAATAATAAAAAATATAAGAAGCCAGCTGACAACATCTTCTAGAAAATTATTTGCAATTAATATTTCATTCCAAATCCATTACCACAAAACATCTTCTTACAGTTATACTACATCTGGAAATTAGTAATAACAACAATTAACCTGTACCTTCAAAACTAATTGCTTCTTCTAAGACAAAAGCCAGATGAGATATTCATCACTTGAAGTGCTCCAGCTAGAAATAGAAAGGGGCAGGGTGCCAGTGAAGGGCAGGGCACTTTTTTATGATAGGAAAAGGCACTTCTCATTTCTTATGTCTATGTTTCTGTGTGTATCACAAGTTCATTTTTTTTACTGTATATGTTGTTTATAAAGATGCATAAGTTGTTGTTTTGATTATTTATTCTATAAAATTTGCATTAGAAAAGTCATTCATACGACATGTTCATAAAACATGGCAATACACATTCATACATCAGATCACTATTAACCAAAAGAAGCAAAATAAACTTACTATTCTCCCCCCCCCCCCTTGGAAAAAGGCGTCAGGGAGGGGCGCAATTGAAGGCACCCAGGGCGTGGCTAAGGGCACCCAGGGTGCGGCGCCCTTCTATTTTTGGCTAAAGAGACCACTGTCTTCTATACATATAAGATGTAATATTCTCATATTTGAATGGCCAACTATAGTAGTCAGAGGCGGATTTAGAGAGTTTTTCAGGGGACCCCCTCCTCCTTTTTTTGTGGGAAAACTTTGGTTGATCATATATATACATGTAGTGAATCACTGAAGCATGACTGGAGCGGGCCCCCTCTTATGAAAATTTCTAGATCTGCCACTGGTAGTCCATTTTGTCAAGCAGTAATCCTCAAAAGTAAATAATACGTTTTTCTTATCAACTTGATTATAACCTTGCTAACTATTACATAACTGTCAAGACACAGTATGCATGTTAAAACTACTTGCATTGTCATAAAGGGTAAACAATCATATTCCACAAAACAAACTATATATATATATATTATCATATGTGACTATCAAGCCTCCTTCAATGATAACCCTGATTCACCAATACTACAACTAAAATCAAAAACCAGCGGAAAAAAGACACTATATATTCTAATGATTGGAGTGCAAGATTCCAATAAAAAAAACCTACACCCACAAACCACCGATCTCAATATAAGCAGCTAAAATACGGCAAGCTTTTTAGAAAAGCTATTACTTGTCTTGATTTACCTTTATCAGGAACGCTGTCAGTACCGAAGCACTGATGTTAAACATGTCCTCTTGAGAATTCGAAGGCTGTGCTCAGTGAAATTGATGAATCTAAAGCCAAATATCAACATCAATGATTTTCTTGGGTTTCCAAATGGTAGTCAATTGGTAACAATTTACATGTACAATAATGTACTGTTTGATCAATTCATTTTTACATACCCATGTATTCTCTAAAATCATGAGTTGATACAAGATCACTTAAATAATCAGATATCTCTTTTTTGCTAAAAAATTTTTAAAAAAGTAGTATAACATAAATACCGAACTCCAAGGAAAATTCAAAACGGAAAGTCCTAAATGGCAAAATCAAAAGCCAAAACACATTCCTGACTTGAGACAGGCATTTCCTTATGTAGAAAATGGTGGAGTAAACCTGGTTTTATAGCTAGCTAAACCTCTCACTTGTATGACAGTCGCATAAAATTACAATATATATACAACAATGTGTGAGCAAAACAAACAGACATAATAGCTAAAAATGTCAAAAAGTTAAGGTACAGCAGTCCACACAAGAATTATAATCTTAATCACTATAAAAACAAACAACAATGTCATAAAAGGAAAAAAACAAAATGGCATGTAGACACTCTATAGACAAAGCACATATTAAGCAAAAAAATGAAAGACAAGAATACAAAAAATGACCATAGCACAAAAACACCATGGCGGGATGTATAAATACCGAGGCCACGCCAAAAATATAGTACCAAAAATGGAGTAAACAGTAAAGGTTAAAAATATAAAAAACATATAAAAAGAACCTTATAACACGTAATTAAGATGACAAACAACGTCAGTACCTAGAATCTGTACATCATGTATTATTTGTGAGGTTGCTACGGAATATTTATCAACAAGGTCTTGGTATTTTCCGATGAACTTTTTTAGAAAAAGGACGAGGCGTTCTTTGACATAGCCCTGGTTCATTAACTTTCTGCTCAGACACTGGCGACGTTTTATAAAGTCTGAGTAGCAGCTGCAAGCTCTTGAATATCGAATGAGTAGGGAAATATATATTATATATGCAGGTAAAGTTGGTATATTGCTGCTAAGGTGGGGGGGGGGGGGGGGGGGGGGTTATAATTTCAAAATTAAAATCTTCTCGGTTGTCATAGATTCTGGTACTGAGATAACCGCTTATGTCAAATTCGAAGTATAAGTCTGAAAAAGAGGCAGAGGAAGCCTAGTCTGTTGTTTCTTTAATTTATATTTCTGGAGAATATATAAATGGAACCCAATCAAAAAATTTGGATTGTTAATGGAAAGAACATCATCAATATATCTGAATGTAAAATTTAATGTTCTGGCTTATTTGATCTTCTTGTTTTTGACAAGCACTGAGACTGGTCAATACAGACGGAAATTTCTTACGACATATCTGTATCTATCCCAATGCTACAGCTGAGTGTACAATTACTATGTTGGGTATGCACCCTGCTAACCATTACACTGAGTATAACTGTTACAACCACAAATACTTAAATGGAGTTAACTTTTAAATAAGTAATTTTAAGATGACACAGGTAAATGAATCATTGACACTATGCTACATAAATAGCTTTCAAGTACCTACATTGTATCTGACCTTTTACTGCTATGTTTTATCTGGTCTTTCTCAAATATTTAAGGGGTTAATTGCTTGCATCTGTAAAAGTTAAATTCTTCTTTAAAATTCTAGAAACAGCTGGTTTCATGTTTGCGATTATGGAAAGGTTATTGTTTCTGAGTATGTTGGAGTTGTCTCTCTTTGTTAACTGTAGACATTCTGGTTAATGTAACATTTGAAGACATAGTTCGGATTGCATTTTATTCCATTGGAACTTTAGTTACATGACTGTAGACAATTTGCGTAACGATCGTTTGAAGTAAAATAGGTCAATACGTAATTAGCGCAATAAAACAGTACAAAGGTACACACATTTTTCCGTTTTTCTAATTACCTCTCTGTTATATCAGCTCTTCGACGATTGTATTGTGTTTCTAATAATCACATGGTTTGGCATCGAACATGAATCAAGATACTTTCATCTTTGAAATGCGCATCTGGTGCAGTAAAAATGATGCAGGTGGTGTATGCGATGTTGTTCTGCTAAAATCCAGAAAAGCATATTTCTCTTTCATTTTCTAGAAATTCTAGAAAGAAAAGTGGCAACTATATTTTTTCGGATTTGATCAAAATAGTGTCAAGTCGAACAAACTTTTAGAATATAATTGTAATTGCCTTAAATTTCGTACATTGCTTGGTAGTTTTGTCGTTCTCAGTCCCTCTTTTCCCCTAAGATAAAGATAACACGCAAGTAAAGAATTTTAAATAAAACAACCCAATAAGGAATCCCATTGTTCTTTGTTTTTATTTCACATTATAGTGTAAAAATAATTGATATTCCCTTGAATTAAACACATTTTGTTCAAGTCTATCTTTGGATTGTCAATTAATAGATTCTTTGATTCTTGATTAAGGCTCCTATACTAATGTATACACATACTTTTAAGAATAAGATAAGTCGTTTTCAGAAATTGAATTTCGTGACCAATAATTTTGGAAATCAAAACTACATTTTTTTGTGTAATAATCAAATCACGAAGGGTGTAAACAGAATAGCCAACAATCATTATGTCTTGAGATCCGATTTTGCGTTTGAGAGTTGAAATCTTAATTTCAGCACTTTGCACAGTTACACAATATAAACTGTAAATTCAAAACGAATTGTATTATTCTAAACATGTCGGAGCAGAGCTGTTGCTATTTAGCTAGCCACTTCCTTAGAAACTGAAAATCAGTCTATGTAAGGTACCCAAATGGAAGTATTATAATATATAATATAAGTACTCGTTTCTCTTTTTGGGGAATTTTGTCGGATAAAACACTTTACTTAAACTGTTTATCTTAAGGAGAATTTTAGAAAATCAAAATAGAAAATATATAAAACTGATTTCCTGTCAAATCATATGTCTTAAAGTGCTACAATTTTTCAAACAATATATTAAAGATACTTTCCTTTGCTTAAAAAGAAACTGACGACTAATGAATTCGCTGCACGCACTTAAAAGCGACATGTATACAACTTATTGTCTATTTGTTAATAGTTTTTGTGTAATCCAGTGTTTGTCATTCGTTGATTTCATAATAATTTTCCATTTAATGTTTTTAGCCCCAATCATGCCGTCAGTTTTCTTTGTAGTATTAATAAGCATTTTATAGCTTACTATGAGATATGGGTTTTGCTCATTGTTGAAGGCCGTATGTGACCAGTAGTTGTTCTTGTGTTTTCGTCTTTCGATGGACAGTTGACTCATTGTAAAATATTAATCGTCGACTGAAAATTTCTCAATGCTGACAAAGTAGGACTATTTACTCGTTCGATAATGTTAGTTTATAGAAAACACAGTCTCCTTGAGAAACATCCAAACATTGTTCACACATTGGGTAACTAAGTTCGGTGTTTCCCATGCATGTCATATTTTTTAAATAAAAGACTGAAGACATTACTTTGAAAATCATTATAAGTTTTGAACTAAAGTTAGTTTTCTTGTTTGAGTTGTTTTACATGTGTCGTTTTGGTGACTTTTATAGCTTGGTATGTGGTATGGGTTTTGCTCATTGTTGAAGACCGTGTGATTACCTATAGTTGTTAACTTTGCTCTCAGATGGAGAATTTCTCACTGGCAATCATACTATATAATCTTGTTTTTACATACATTGTATCTCCAGTCTGAACGTGTGCTTATTTGTATTACACAGTGAAAATTACTGTTAACGTAATAAATTATTTTACAATGCCATGTCGCTCCGTGATTAGACTGATCAATAATTATTGTTTGCAAAACAATATCTGAAAAGCAGGTTAACAAGCGTTTTATTGTTTGATATGGATCCTATCTTGCGTCTTCAATAAATAAGAAAATGAGTGGCATTGCAATAGAGAAAGCCTTTATTCAGAAGACGGAAACCCAGATACATTGTATTGCGTTTTTTTTATACCTGTTGTGTATTAATGTTTCATGAAGTAATCTGAATATATAAAGTACATTTTTTTTAAATTAATAGAAAATTGAATTGACTCAAAAGCATATAATTGCGTTGGCATTTTAACAAAACATATTCGATAGGTGTCGTGATAACGGAAGACAAACATACGGTCATCAACTAAACTGAACTACACAAATCAGGTCATTTAATTTCTTGGATCTAAAAACAATATATTTGGTATGCAAGACACGTGTTTTGTCTACACAAGACTCATCAGTGTTGATCGAATCAAAACAATTTGAGGGTCAAATCGAATACGCGGTTGAAGGGCATTGAAAACCAAAGAATTCCACACACAGAAAATTGTGTCAAATCTAGCTAAGACAATCTATGCATGGTCGTAGGTAATTACAGAGAAGACCAGTTATCTTGAGTAAGGTTCCGATATTTTATTTAATATTCTGATTTAAGAAAACATTTCAGCACACTATAAATCTATTATGCAAAGCCTTACTGATCCTTGCTGTGGTGAGTTGTCTCATAGGCAATCATACCACATCTTCTTGTCTTATGTTCAGCATCAAATTTCAAATAAATAGACTAAATGAACTTATTTTGATCATAATTATCTACATGTCAGAACGTGTAGTTATTTGGCTATCATACATTTTTTTGTGTTTATCAAATTGAATTGACGAAGTCTTCAGTTTTCTTTGTTGTGTTTTGTATACCGTTGTTTGTCTTTTCGTCTTTTTCTTTTTTTTTTTGCCATTTTCATGCTTCTCATATTCAATTTCTGAAATGATTTGACACATTTCGGATGTTGACCCTTTGGGTGAAACAAATACTTTGTAAAATATATATTGAATTGTCATAAAAATTGCTGCACTGATTAGAACTTTCGCTGGACACTGCTGAAATAGCAACAATGAATATGTCGCAAACAAAAAATCAACAATTTTATTGAACACGACATGACGCTTTAATTTTAGGCAATTCATATTTGGTATGTCATTATCATAATGACGTTTTAAATCAGAATTCAATTACTAGTTCTAAGTTTGCACTCATATTTCTGGCACTAGTATAACACACTATAAAAATTGTATTTCATTGTTTTCCATTCACGATTCAAACAATTTGTCGTGAGAACAATAAAACAATATTCTCTTCAAGTAGGAATCAATTGATGAACAGGAAAAGGGATAAGTTTACTTCACAATCTATCAATGCCATTCATCCTTGTTTGACTTTTAAAATATAAACAATTCGAAGGAAGGTCAAGTATCGGAAACTAAATGTACATCAATAGAGCACAATATTTCCTGGGTATCATCTCCTTCTTCTTCTGTATAATTTTATTCGTGTCTCTAACCCTGTCGCATATGAATGTGTCTTTCTCAATTTGGGACATCAGTGTTCTAACCCTGTCACATATGAATGTGTCTTTCTCAATTTGGGACGTCATTGTTCTAACCCTGTCACATATGAATGTGTTTTTCTCAATTTGGGGCGTCAGCGTTCTAACCCTGTCACATATGAATGTGTCTTTCTCAATTTGGGGCGTCAGTGCTCTAACCCTGACACATATGAATGTGTCTTTCTCAATTTGGGACGTCAGTGTTCTAACCCTGTCACATATGAATGTGTCTTTCTCAATTTGGGACGTCATTGTTCTAACCCTGTCACATATGAATGTGTCTTTCTCATTTTGGGACGTCAGTGCTCTAAACCTGTCACATATGAATGTGTCTTTCTCAATTTGGGGCGTCAGTGCTATAACCCTGTCACATATAAATGTGTCTTTCTCAATTTGAAACGTCAGTGCTCTAACCCTGTCACATATGAATGTGTCTTTCTCAATTTGGGACGTTAGTCCTCTAACCCTGTCACATATGAATGCGTCTTTCTCAATTTTGGCCGCCAGGGTTCTAACCCTGTCACATATGAATGCGTCTTTTTCAATTAAGGGCGTCAGTGCTATAGCCCTGTCACACATGAATGTGTCTTTCTCAATTTTGGACATCAGTGTTCTAACCCTGTCACATATGAATGTGTCTTTCTCAATTTGGGACGTCAGTGTTCTAACCCTGTCACATATGAATGTGTCTTTCTCAATTTGGGGCGTCAGTGCTCTAACCCTGTCACATATGAATGTGTCTTTCTCAATTTGGGGCGTCAGTGCTCTAACATTGTCACATATGAATGTGTCTTTCTCAATTTGGGACGTCAGTGTTCTAACCCTGTTATATATGAATGTGTCTTTCTCAATTTGGGACGTCAGTGTTCTAACCCTGTCACATATGAATGTGTCTTTCTCAATTTGGGACGTCAGTGCTCTAACCCTGTCACATATGAATGTGTTTTTCTCAATTTGGGACGTCAGTGTTCTAACCCTGTCACATATGAATGTGTTTTTCTCAATTTGGGACGCCAGTGCTCTAACCCTGTCACAAAAGAATGTGTCTTTCTCAATTTAGGACGTCAGTGCTCTAACCGTGTCACATATGAATGTGTCTTTCTCATTTTGGGACGTCAGTGCTCTAACCCCGTCACTTATGAATGTGTCTTTCTCAATTTGGGGTGTCAGTGCTCTAACCCTGTCACATATGAATGCGTCTTTCCCAATTTGGGACGTCAGTTCTCTAACCCTGTCACAAAAGAATGTGTCTTTCTCAATTTGGGGCGTCAGTGCTCTAACCCTGTAACATATGAATGTGTTTTTCTCAATTTGGGGCGTCAGTGCTCTAACCCTGTCACATATGAATGTGTCTTTCTCAATTTGGGGCGTCAGTGCTCTAACCCTGACACATATGAATGTGTCTTTCTCAATTTGGGGCGTCAGTGCTCTAACCCTGTCACATATGAATGTGTCTTTCTCAATTTGGGGCGTCAGTGCTCTAACCCTGTCACATATGAATGTGTCTTTCTCAATTTGGGACGTCAGTGTTCTAACCCTGTTATATATGAATGTGTCTTTCTCAATTTGGGACGTCAGTGTTCTAACCCTGTCACATATGAATGTGTCTTTCTCAATTTGGGACGTCAGTGCTCTAAACCTGTCACATATGAATGTGTTTTTCTCAATTTGGGACGTCAGTGTTCTAACCCTGTCACATATGAATGTGTTTTTCTCAATTTGGGACGCCAATGCTCTAACCCTGTCACAAAAGAATGTGTCTTTCTCAATTTAGGACGTCAGTGCTCTAACCGTGTCACATATGAATGTGTCTTTCTCATTTTGGGACGTCAGTGCTCTAACCCCGTCACTTATGAATGTGTCTTTCTCAATTTGGGGTGTCAGTGCTCTAACCCTGTCACATATGAATGCGTCTTTCCCAATTTGGGACGTCAGTTCTCTAACCCTGTCACAAAAGAATGTGTCTTTCTCAATTTGGGGCGTCAGTGCTCTAACCCTGTAACATATGAATGTGTTTTTCTCAATTTGGGGCGTCAGTGCTCTAACCCTGTCACATATGAATGTGTCTTTCTCAATTTGGGGCGTCAGTGCTCTAACCCTGACACATATGAATGTGTCTTTCTCAATTTGGGACGTCAGTGCTCTAACCCTGTCACATATGAATGTGTCTTTCTCAATTTGGGGCGTCAGTGCTCTAACCCTGACACATATGAATGTGTCTTTCTCAATTTGGGACGTCAGTGTTCTAACCCTGTCACATATGAATGTGTCTTTCTCAATTTGGGACGTCATTGTTCTAACCCTGTCACATATGAATTTGACTTTTTCATTTTGGGACGTCAGTGCTCTAAACCTGTCACATATGAATGTGTCTTTCTCATTTTGGGACGTCAGTGCTCTAAACTTGTCACATATGAATGTGTCTTTCTCTATTTGGGGCGTCAGTGCTCTAACACTGTCACAAATGAATGTCTTTCTCAATTTGGGGCGTAAGTGACTTTTGTATGTCTTATTTTCATTGTGTTGTTGTGGAGAATTTGGTGTTGATGGCAGATTTTTGATAGTCACTGTTCAATTTAACCACAAGTTTTTTTGACACATGCTCGTGTCAAATTATGATATTAGAGTCAAATTGGAATTATCTTACGGAAAGGTCAATACAAAGTGATTTTGGCATAAATAAGCTCCCTTCGATAACCTCTCATATCAACAATTCTACATATTTACAATTCATAAAGAAAGTTACGTATTTTTTAGATCTATTTTTTTTTTCGAAACTTGAACACTATTACATGAAATAAATAAATGTGACGAATTACCGGGTTCATATATACAAATATTTGCTTATCTCTGAAATCCACAATCTAGGATACAAGATCAGGGACCATCGTTTCACGGCATGTCAATAAAGCTAAAATACTACATAACTTCTAAAACACGTCAATCATTTGGTACTTGTATTGTATGACCGGACATCGTTATTGTGTGGCATCCATTTGTTTGCAGGTGTTTTTGCTAATTTTCGTTTGACTTCAATGAATCGGTATCCTGGTGGTAGAGAAGAAGTAGAAACTTTCTTTACTGGAACAATACTTTGATTTGAGAACCGTGAATTTCTAATTGATTTACGTTTTCCTTGTACAGTATTTTCTGTCTGAAAAAAAAAAATAGTCATCGTAAGAGTCTCAAGTATCATTTAATGTGATGCCAAGTTTTTTTTCAGTTGTCAAGAAAATTAATCTTGAAAGTTATCGCTGACATGTAAATAATTCAGTGCCATTTTATTTCTATTTTTATGACGTCTTTATACTAAATCCGTTGGATGTGTACTGATTGATATTTTATATTTGGTATAACTTTATTCAGTCATTAGTCGTTATTGGCCTTGGACTAGCGTTCAGGAACTGCGAGTACTCTCAGATCGGTATTTGGTGTATTTTGTCATTTTTTTAGTTATTCGCATGTGCTTCGTGTTAATCTAATGAGTATGGTCCTTTCAAAGGGGGTTTTACTGCTGTGTGTTATAATGTTTTGCTGTTACACCACTGCCTAAGATTATGGAGAGTTATCAACATGTTTAATCCCGCCACATTCTTTCTGGACCTGTTATTCAGTGGTTGTCGTTGTTTACTATGTGTCATATTTATGTTTCGTTTATTGTTTAAGCAAAACTCTAACCGTCGGGTTGAATTGTTTCACATTTTGTCATGTCGGGCCTTTTATAGATCAGGAAACTATTCTGGTCTTTGAATAACAAATTAAGGTATTCTGACATTCCAGATGTAAGATTCGTGCTCCACTTACGATTCCTGTGTAATGATTGATTGTTGATTGCTTAAATTCCAGTGGCAAATATTTCATGCATGTTGCGGACAAAAAAAATTAACAATACATACAATATGTAGGTCCTTTAATAGGTGTCGACCAGGATGTAGGGCGGGACATTTGGAGTGCCACTGGAAAATGAGGGTTCATTGAATAGGGACAGAAATTTGGCATTGCAACAGGCCATTTACTCCTCGGAGAGTAGTTGCAATGTTTCTTAACGTGCCTAGAGCGTGGCACTCTCTCTATACGAGGAATTGGATTAACGTCCCAATTCTGACTGGATATGGCTGCGAATTTGTACATCCCGCACAATCTAACGGACGCTCCACTTTTGCCAGGGTCTTACTGAAGAACGATAGAAGACTAAATCATAAATCTAGTATTCACTGTGCTTAAACGGCTGTGGGTAACTTAAGTTACCCACAGCCCAAGATGGCGGTCTCTAAACTCGTTGATATATAATTGATACAAAATCTACTTTTTGCGACGTTTTTCATGCACTATGTAAATGTTTATAGGATTCTTAAATAAAGTGATCACTTACCATTACCATAAATTTGTTAATTTTGAGTTCATTTTAGCGCAAGGCCAACTTTAAAAAAATGCATAAGATGTCCGTAACTTTATGGTCAAAACTAATCAGACTGTCCGTAACTTTATTTTCGAATGTGGGTAACTTTTTTTTTCAAAATTGTAAGATTGATAATTTCAACAATTAAAGGACAATAAACACTATCCCGTATTTATTACCTAGTTTTATACTATTACGATATGCGTCAAAATAACCAAGAGAAAAGAGAACATAGCTGTAAAAAATCAGACCCGAGTTTTACGGATTTACCGTTGTTTTTTTCACTTTATTCCCGATTTTCGGATAATATGTTGATAGATTAATCCAGTAAACCTGGTTAGCAGCATCCAAAGTATACTTTGCAGAGTATTAACATAAAATAAGATCTGATGGTACGGCGAAATTTATCTTACATTCTTCTGGCTTTATAGATTGTTCACTGTTGAGTCCTTGGCCCTTTAGCCGCGGGCAAAATTGATACCTTTTCTTTTAAATAATTTCCGAATTGTTAGCCAAAAAAGTATGGTCTCCACTATACCTAGTGTTATGGAAAAAAAAATGCCAACATCTTAAAGTAAATGGAAGGCTATATTAGTGAACAGATGTCCGTTTATAACAGCAATTAAGGTAGATTTGAAATCTTCTAAACGTTTCATTGACCTCAGGGATTCAATAACACTTTGTATCGAAGCGTAAATATCTTCTTCAGGGGTCTGGACATCTCCGTCTATGTATTTCCGCTCAGGATTGACATCTGAACTTGTTCTCTTAAAGGTGATTTTCGTACGTTCACTTTTAATGAATGGTTTAAAGCCTTGAGTAATTTGATCTGAAATTTGTGATATCTGCAGTGGGAAGTGGTGAGATTTATAAGCTGCATGTCCTGATTTTTCGTCCAAAACTTGTTTCCTTATGCTAAATTTTGAAGTTCCATTGTGTTGGCTGATTGAGTGATAAACATGGTATCTATGTCACTAGATAAACTAACACATGTAATTTAAAAAAAAATCGAGTTTATTAGCTGGGAACAATACCAGAAATCATGGTATTCACAAAAGAATTATATCATACTAGAAATCTACTTTATTTCTGATTATATATTCGATGCAATTTCTATAATATGTTTAATTATTACATCCACGAATATCGATTCTTTGAAAGTTACAGCTGGGACTATTATACTATAATATATTATGTCCCAGGTTGCGGACATCATGTTAAAGTTGTTACGGACATCCCTATTGGTATAATGAAAAAAGTTACGGACAAATTGTTTTCAAGTTACGGACATCCTAAGTGTTTTCGACAATCGTAATGTGATCGTTTATTTTGCAGTATTTAATCATCTTTTATGTTTAGGTGTTTCCCTAAAAGATTGATACAACTTTTTAATTACTGAACATTTGTGTTGTTTTCATTGTATTGTTGTTATATAGGAGAGAAGTTTCTTACCGAAGCCAGGCGGCTCCATCTTGGGCTGTGGGTAACTAAGTTACCCACAGCCGTTTAAGCACAGTGGTATTGTTTTTAAAGACTTTTTACCTTGTTTTCTAACGTCGCTAGATTTTCTTCTGTATTCAAAGGATCAATTTGTGTTCGGCTGTCACGTGGACTACAACATGAACAAAAAGTCACTTTATCTTCATCAGATCTCCGCTTCAGATGCCAACACCTGTATCCAATATGTGAAAAAAAACTTATAGAATTATGTGCACATGTGTATTTGTGTATTTGTGAATTAATAAAATTTTGAAATGTTGTTTTTAGACTCTCCTGTACCACCTTTCACACGAAATACTATAGATTCATTAATTGTCGTAGGAACAAATTATCGTAAAATTGTATTTTCAAGAACATTTGACGTTATCGGTTATCAGAATTTTGCATAAAAGTCTATAAGAAATTAGTATTTTGTTAAAAACTAAATCTTGTAGTTCACATTAACCTTAGAAATGCACGAAAAGTAGTACCCAACAATGAATAATGGCTTAATGAATAGAGGAGAGTTGTCTCATTGGCAATCATACCACATCTTCTGATTTTTATAATATCTAAACATCAGCAGTATTGTCTTCGGCTGTTGTTGTCTTGTTGTCGTTGCTCTTAAGAAGGGCAGTTCTTATGGTTGATACACTATTGTAACTGAAAGTGTGGAACAAATAGAAATCATATATTTCCTGATCTTCGCTTTTTACCTAACTTGTACTCTAGTATAGGGATGTATAAATGGATTAAATTCACAGTTCCCTGCATATTTAAGTATACACATCCTTTGTAAATGATCCTCTATGGCATGTTGAAAGACCTGAATGGTATTTGAATCTTTAAACCTAATAATTGGTCCCTTAGACCTAGAGCTCCTATATTTCTGATGATTTTTTTATAGTACCAACTTAATATATTTCAGTTCATTTTCAATATGAAAATTGCTGCACTAAAAGGGTGGGGTGAGGTCTCGTTTAAAGTAAAACTTGATAATTGAAAAATGCTGATGGATATTATACATGTACAATATACAAAAACGGTTTTGGTATGTACACACAACCCTCAACTCATACGAAAATATTACGAAAAATAAGTTCCAGCGACTCTTTTCACAAAAAATCTTAAGAGTAAAAATACTCGTAGGTCATACACATTTCAGTATAACTTACGATCAATTTTAATCGTAAGATTTTTTGTGAAAAGAGTCGCAGGATTAATCATGAGTCTTTAAATATAATTCAAGTTTTAAGTTTTACATAAGAGGCATATATAAATTGGATCTGGAAATAAAGTGGGGAGTTGGTGCCTTATAAAACAGGTTTTATTTGTTGATGGATTTAATAAATAAGAAATATGGTATTTTTTTTTTTAATAGATTTCCGTAAGCTTTTTTCATTTATAACTCGATATCTGTACATTTTTCATATCGAATTCTTTATATCATTAATTATAAGTTCAAACAATAGAAAAACATCTTAAGATTGCAAAATAACAGAAGTCAATTTGATTACCCTAAACATTTGAGGCATAATGCCAACATACAGCACAGTAATAACAATGCAGCACACCCTCCGACAGTCCCAAGAATAATCAACAACCACAAAGGAGCTGAAAGATAAATAAATGCTTTATATTATGAAAAACAAATAACTTCAAAACATGTTTTAATTTAAGAACAAGTTAAATGCTCATACTTTTGAAAGAACTTTTTCTTAAACAAACACCATTTCATTTACTTGTACCAATTTTACTTCGCTAAATATTTTTGTTCATAGGCTCTGTGTGTTCTACGAGTTAGAAATTTTATAATGGGTTAGCTTAGTCGTTAAAACGAGTGAATTGGACGTTATAACGAGTATTTGAAATAAAACTACACCCTAACATTAACCGGCTTCCGTAGAATCTATTATACGTTAAAAGTCTATTAAGGGAAGATTTTATCGATAGCTAGAAGAATGCATTACGTACCAGACTGCAGTTGGTTGTTAATTTGTGGTTTGTTGTCAATTTTTATAGGTTTGTTTTGAACGTTGCAGATTGGTAAGTTGCCTTTCCAAGTCCCATTTGTACATCTAAGGTTATTAGGTCTTCCCGCCAAAACATATCCCGTGTAACATGTGTATGTTGCCAGATTACGTTTAACTGCAACTCTTGCTGCATAAACATCAGGCGCAGCACCACATGCATCACTGATACTTGCTGACAGCAGTGTCATCAAAATTGTGAAATTCTGGCTTCCTGAATAAGGCAAATAGTTTGTTGTGGAGTTCTGGCTTCCTGAATAAGGCAGATAGTTTGTTGTGGAATTCTGGCTTCCTGAATAAGGCAGATGGTTTGTTGTGGAATTCTGGCTTCCTGAATAAGGTAAATAGCTTGTGGAATTCTGGCTTCCTGAATAAGCCAAATAGCTTGTGGAATTCTGGCTTCCTGAATAAGCCAAATAGTTTGTTGTTGAATTATGGCTTCCTGAATAAGGCTGATAGTTTGATGTAGAATTCTGGCTTCCTGAATAAGGCTGAAAGTTTGTTGTGGTATTCTGGCTTCCTGAATAAGGCAGATAGTTTGTTGTGGAATTCTGGCTTCCTGAATAAGGCAGATAGTTTGTTGTGGAATTCTGGCTTCCTGAATAAGGCAGATAGTTTGTTGTGGAATTCTGGCTTCCTGAATAAGGCAGATGGTTTGTTGTGGAATTCTGGCTTCCTGAATAAGGTAAATAGCTTGTGGAATTCTGGCTTCCTGAATAAGGTAAATAGCTTGTGGAATTCTGGCTTCCTGAATAAGCCAAATAGCTTGTGGAGTTCTGGCTTCCTGAATAAGCCAAATAGTTTGTTGTTGAATTATGGCTTCCTGAATAAGGCTGATAGTTTGATGTAGAATTCTGGCTTCCTGAATAAGGCTGAAAGTTTGTTGTGGTATTCTGGCTTCCTGAATAAGGCAGATAGTTTGTTGTGAAATTCTGGCTTCCTGAATAAGGCAGATAGTTTGTTGTGGAATTCTGGCTTCCTGAATAAGGCAGATAGTTTGTTGTGGAATTCTGGCTTCCTGAATAAGGCTGATAATTTGTTGTGGAATTAATCAACAATAGCAACGTCGCCATTCTGTTTCAGGAAGAAATAACAGTGTTCAGCTAAAATACAAATTGTGTTAGTGCATATGTTGACACAGTCGTCTGTTTGTGTCACAAAAAGAGTTTGTGATTACAATGTATAATGTTTACCTATTTGCAATGAAAGTCCGACGTTAAAGTATTTACTGAAATTCAGCTGAACGAAAGTACTATGTATGTGGGTATGTTTGTGCTTGTATGTATATTTGGTTTTAGAAAAAACACAAAAACTACTTCATCAGATAGCACGCTGCTTCAAACCAAATATATTATACAGTTGAATTTGCTCAACATAAATAAGGAATTAGAAGTATGGTTGCAATTGAGACATTACTATCAACAAAAGACCAAATGACGAGGATGTATTATTAAAGGGAACTGTACAGCTTTCCACAAAATTATTTAAAAAAGGACATTTCGTTGAATATTGAAATTTTGATTAGCACCAAGATGCACTTCGTCTGATTTATCTTTCGCCCGTCTCGTGAAATATGTCAACCGATGTATAGCTCTGAATCCTTTTCCTGGTCTGGCTATACTTTTGGTCTTTTTCGGTTATATAGGATCTTCAACGTTTATTGTAGGGTCTGCCATCAACACTCAAATTTAAACAGTGACTTTGGAAATACTTCCGACGTTTCTTACTCTTAAAATACATATTTACATGAGAACTAAATCACCCACACAACTCATTACCAATATATACTGTGTTATAGTATGTCAGAGGATGTATATGTATGTTGTAATGTTGCTATATAATGTATGTAAGTACCTGTTCACTACTCACGGAAAAACTATAATTTACATGGACAATTCATCAGAAAAAAAGGACAGTGTATGTCAATCAAACAGCAGCCCAAAGACACAAAACCCCAGCTGGTTTAACCCCACTTTTTTGTGCCAGCTATCTTAATCATGTGTTGTTTGTTGTAATTTGTCTTTGTTTTTTTCGGAGGAGTCGGGCGGTTGATGTGATCTGTTATACTGTACGGTATTTTATGTATAAGATATTGTATACTTACTTAAATGTCTTCGGTATTTGGTATATTCATAAAGTTGTATATCCTTATAACTGTAATGCTTTATTCTTGCAGTTAAACATAGACATTGTGACTCCCTTTTAAAAATGGCAATCTGAATGTCAGATACGATGACTCAAATAAATATGCTAGTCATGTTTGCTGGTTTGATGTTTCACATAAACAATGTGAATTTAGAAATATCTTGGAAACTGCTAGTTATCGAAACACGTTGTCTTAGACTCGGAACTTTTAGTATAAATAATTATAATAATTGATTTTTTTATTGCAACTCATTGATCGAATGATATTGATACAAAACAATAGAAATTTCGGGTCCGTGATGTTGTTTGGTTTCATTCGGTATATATATATATATATATATATATATATTATATTTAAATAAAAAGTTATTAAATTATCAAATTAATGAAAAAACATCGTGTTTGATATCAATGTTGTTGTTACTATTCATGTAATGTGAGGCCTGCTTTCTATGAGAAAGGTTTTTGTAGGCTTAACTGAAATAACAGTAAATATTAAATAAATTATAAAGTAGTTCATTTGGTCACAACATAAAGTGATAATCCAACCGTGCTGGGTTATAACACGAAACGGGATTGACCGTTATCTTTAAAAGGAGTTCAGATCGCATCATTTACCAGCAAAAATTTACGGTGACTATCCAAAATGGTTGGCCGATATAATTTTTCTGTGACTCCAAACACGAAACCTGGAAGAATAGTGCATGGATAATAGAAGACGATTGTTGTGTCGAAACGCACGCTAAAATTATCTCCGTTTGGAGTTCTTGCTATTCCCGATTTCTTTTGGTATTTTTGAATTTTTTTCTTTAAAAAAACAAGGAGATGTGGTATGATTGCCATTGAGTTCAAATGAAGTGGTGTTTGCAATTATACGCAACCGTACGGCCTTTAACAATGAGAAAACTTCTATTTTTTTTTTTTTTTTTTTGGGGGGGGGGGGGTATTTTTTTTTTTTTTTTTTTGTTGTATTCAAAATTAATTTGACAGTTTACCGGGGTCTGTAATAGCTAACTAAACGGTATGTACGGGCTTTTTTCATCGTTGATCCCATGGTGACCTGTAATTCTTCACATCTTGTTTGTTTGTTTTTTTTTTATGATAGCAGACTCCATACAGGAGCTTCTCTGGAAGAATGAAAGGAAGACAGCACATGTATTATCCTTTAACTTCACGTTTTGGTATAGCTTAAAGTTTGGTGACAAAGTTAAATGCATCTATCCAATCGAACTTGAAATAAGGAATGTAACAAACACAGTTAAGTCTGTCTCGTATCTTGACTGACATCTAGGAATGTACAATGGGGATCAATCAAGAACAAAACTTTACATAGCGATGATTTCAGTTTTCAAATTGTGAGCTTTTAATTCTATGTACATTGTAGCAACATTACTGCAGCGTCCGCATATGGAGCATATATATATATATATATATATATCCAAGTTGATATGTTAAACTAGAGCTTGAGTTTTCAATTATGATTTGCTTGCTAGAAAGTTACTGCTTACAAGTAAGGTTTCTGCTGGTAAAGTTAAAATCATCCCTTCGAAAATCGTAATTTCGTCGTCACGAGATTTTGTTGACCAACACGACAGGTACAATATGTGGGGAAGGATCAGCTTACCCTTCCGCAGCTAATTATACTCATTTTGTACTAGTTCGTACCGTGTCAAAAGCCATTTCGTACCCTGACTATTTCGTACCTTATGGAATAATTATATGTATGCCATTTCTTGTACCTCATGGAATAATTATATGTATGCCATTTCGTACTAATTGAATATTTATGTGTGACATTTCGTACTTATGGAATATTTATGTGTATGCCATTTCGTATCTTATGGAATATCTATATGTATGCAATTTCGTGCCTTATGGAAGATTCATGTATGTCATTTTGTTCCTTATGGAAGACTTATATGTATGCCATAAGAGACCATCTTTAGAAAAAGTTACCTTTTGGTTATTCGTAATTTCTCAAATTGAAAAAGCCATAGTAAGTACTTTGATTGGTCACAAAAAGTGTAAATAGTTTTGCAAATATTTATATTCATGGCTCTATTTTTGAGTGAATATCAGTTTGTGTCCTTTTTTAGTGCATTTCCTAGCAAAAACAACTGTTGATGACTATTAAAACAGTTAAAGAAAATTATTCCTTTATAAAAATGAGGAGATATCATTGTATGATTGCCAATGAGACCAACTATCCACCAAAGTTCAAATGAAGTGGATGTAAGCAATTATAGGCAACCATACGGCCTTCAACAATAAGGAAAACTCATACCGAATACTAAGTAGTCGGCCATAAAAGGCACTGACATGAAAAATATGAAACAATTCAATTGAGAAACCTAACTTTGTTAGTTAATTAACCTCATATTTTTTTAGATTTGAAAATATGTAGACCACAATTTAGAGGATGTAATATAAGATACAAAAGAGACGTTCCGCCGGAGAAAAACTGACAACGCTATGTAAAAAATCCGCATAAGATTTACATAAGACAGTCTAAAATATAATACATAGTAAAATAAAGACTTGAGCGAACCGAAACTCACCGAGAGATCTTCGGTGCTCCGGAAGGAGAAGCAGATCCTTCTCATGTAACACCACTCGTGTTGCTCGCGTAAATTCAAGGTATCGATGATGTCACAAGAAAAGAGGACTGGTTACGACAATAACGAAAATAAAGGCCTCATTTTGGTCCAGAAATGCAATTATGCAATAGTATATCTTAAATCATTTTATATATGCAAACTAAATATTGATGTTTTATCAATGTTGACAGAGTTTCAAAAGTTTAGTATCTAACATGAATGTCCTTTTATGTATTTTAAGGTAAATTTCCTTTTTAAAAAAGTTGGCACCATCCTTCGATCAAAATTAATTTATTCTAAAAAGATGAATAAAGGTGAGATAAACATCATAACAATGAATAACGTTGGTCCATGCATGTTTTCGTTTTAAGAAAAAGATGTTAAAATGTAGCTAAATGCAAAAAATAGACAAAATTATGATTTTCTTTTTAAGATTTCATGAAAATGACGTTATAATGATATCATAAGAGTTTTAATATGTCAGGGCTTATAGATTTTGTATTTGTCAGGTATTTTTGAATAGTTTTTGAAAATGTTTGGACGTTCGTTGGAAAATCTAATGCTCACGTGGATTTTGTATTTAGAACGAAATAAACATTCATTCAATTTCATATAATATGAAGACGTAATCTTTCGATCAGTTTAATTGAGACCCATTTCCATTCTCAATTCTAGTATCAGGTATAGGCGGAAATTTAGACGGTCATTTAAAATGAGGAAATGTTGGATAAGAGCAGAAATTTAGCCTTATAACAGAATACTTACGGATCTTTATAAAGGTTGTTGCAAGAGTTTTTTAAATGCAGCAAAAAGTGAGGCATTTTCATAACAATCTAGTTATCATGACCATTCTAACCGGACGTGACTGCGTATTTATACATACCGCACATAGTGATAGTCCCCACTCTGGCTAGACGTTGCTGCGTATTGATTTATTCCGCGCAGACATACAGGAACCCAATTTGGCAGGAGTTTCACTGTCGGCTGGGAAGCCAAGGATTCTTTGTTGCTGTTGAGAGACTATGCTATACCTTGCTTTGTGGTATGGGTTTTACTCATTGTTGGATGCCGTCCGGTGACCTGTCTTTGCTAACATTTACGGTATTTGGTCTCTGGTGGATAGTTGTCTCATTGGTAATTATACCCCTTTGTAACCGCGGTTACAAAGTTGTATATAATGAAAATTCGATATCTGCTCATTTTTGTATCATATTTAGACTTCTGATATAGCTAAAGATTGGTTTACTACGTGTACCTTAATATAATTCACTCTGTCGTTTTCCCTGAATAAACGGAGATAAAACAACAATGATTCAGATCTACAGAAGATATTTACTTTAGACTAATAAATAGATAAAAAAACTGACTAATTTTAGCAAATCAAATTCTTTTAACACCTTAAAAACATTCAAGACGAGTTTTTTGTCCTAGGATAGGATTATTACATGTGCTACATATGGCGATGTTAAATAAGGTTTTAATGGTGCCCCCTGGTGGAACAGGAACTACTTACCCCTTAAGGTAGGCCTTCGTGGTCGTGAAAATTTATGCATTTTTGAGCAAATGACATGAAACTTGTTGATTCTAAGGTTAGGGATGCATGAAGAAATAGTATATTTTTTTACAGTTTGTTCTTATTTTTTGTTGTCACACCACTGGCCCACGATGGGGGAGGTTGACCGCTGAAAAACATATTAAAGCCCACCAAATTCTGTATGTGCCTATCCAAAACCAGGACCTGTAACTCAGTTGTTGTCGTTGGTTGCTGTCTGCCATACTTATCTGTCGTTCATTGTTCTAGCATAAATCAGAACACTGTTTTTCTCTTTTGAATTGTTTCACATGTTTTCGTACAGGGACCTTTATAGCTCACTATACAGTATGGGTTTTGGTCTTTGTGTATATGGCTATCATACCAAAATCTTCTTATTCGAACTTAAACGGTTTTTGTTCTTGTAGTTTTCTTTATTTTCTGATAAAGTTCGGAATCGGAACTGGGTTTTCTTTAATAGTAGCCAACACTCGTGCTTAAAGATAGAATATTGAATTCCGCAATTTTGTAATTTCGTATTAATTTTACAATTACAGTTTCACATAAATAAACACAGAATACAATATAGCACAATACATATCGTAATATGTAATATGAAGAATGCATGTATATAAAAAAATGAATGCATAAATCACTTAATAACATAACTTGTGTGTAACATACCTTTCTCATGAAATTATCAATTTGAATTTTTTCTGGTTATCTGGGCTTTTTTTAGCCACCAACATTATCTTTTTTTTTATATTTTATTAAAATTCTGAACTTGACAATGCAGATATGTAACAGTATAATTCACAATAGATTTAAATCAAGCCCCTACTATGTATCCAAATATACCAATAGACTATAACTATATCAAATATAGAATTATTTAATATTATTTGATATTAGAATATGAGAAAACCTTTGACCGTTTGCAGGCCAGGAGATATAGGATCGTGACTCTTAGTAGAATTCTTAAGAATTAAACAAGTTTGTATAAATATATTCTTTTCTTTAATTGAAATTCAATGTTGACTTCAAAATAGTATCGAGAAATATCTTAACTCAAATAGTTTAAAAGAAATTTTTGAGAAGAATGTTTTTGATAAAAATAATAGGGCAGTAGTGTTAACATAGGTACTTGTGGACAGGACCATTTTTTAGCCCTCTGCTTTTTTTTTTTAAATCCATTATATTTTTAATTTCAATTATTTTTGCTTTTTCTGTGATATATTAACACAAATATACTAGAAATTACGTTTATTTACTGTCAATAAAAAAATAACGGGTTTAAAAAAAAGGGGGGAGTGCAATTTTTTTTTTATACATAGATACGTTTGCAAGACATGTAAAAATAAGAAGTGGTATGATTGACAATGAGACAACTCTTCACCAAAGACCAAATGACATAGAAGTTAACAAGTATAAATCACCGTACGACCTTCAACAATGAGCAACCCCATACCGCATAGTCAGCTATAAAAGGCCCTGAAATGACAAGTAAAACAATTAAAAGGAGAAAACTAACGGCCTGATGTATGCTTGAGTGGCTTCAAAGTGTATTTAAAAAGAGATTTGAGGACAGTTGTTTTTGTTAGAATGGAATAAACATTTGCTGCCCTCGTCTTGGCGAACTGTTTTTCATAGATAACTGTTCTAGATTTTGTTCATGAATACTATATTTTCGGTTGAGACCAGGAATAAGAAAATAATGTATCTTAAATACAAATGTATGTGTTGTCTCATTGATTAATAATGTTGCTATTATCCGTATGAAAAATATTAATTATGATTTACAGTATACCTCTCATATAGCTCCGGATCATAAAAAATACGATGGACATTATGTTTCAACATCCAAAAAACGATCTTGTAACCACAGATACCGCAATGTTTAAAGATAAATGGTTTGGTTGAAGCACCTTCATTTGAGAAATTTTAAAAGATGTAAAAAATTCATAGTAGTTTAATTGTCTGATTGTTAGTTTCTTTATGCCATAACCTATACATATACACAGGTCCTTGGTTTATAGTAATTATCACATTACTGATCTAACATTAGGACAGGAAATGTGTCACTTCTTCATTTACTTGGCAGAAAAAAAGATTGATAGACTTTCCGAATCTTCATTTTCACTTCCTTTTTCTTCTAATCAACAACCTTTTTGTACATTAATCGGAAATTGGTAACTATAAATATCAATAACAAGGAGAATGACACATATTGGCGGAAAACACCTACTTTATGGCGGGAACATACATCTCACATGATACAGGGAAATGCATTCCTTATAAATAATCATCGAAGCGTCAAGTGCCGGAAAGACTCTTCATATAAGTTGTTACTAAAAAAAGCTTATTATTAGTAAGCATAATTTTTTTCAATAAGATGCAATTTTAATAGAACCATATCTTAAAGAAACTCGTCACCCGAATAATTTTCCATGAATCGTTTAATTGAGCTAAACAATCATCGTAAGACCAGATTTTACGCATCTCGGGTTCACGGTCATTGAATATTTTCTTAACTGAAATGCATAAGATTAATATCGACATTATGTTTTAAAGAATGGGTGGAGATAATTTTTTTAACCATTGTTACGAAAATCATGTAAGCCGTAAAAATTTCGAATTTTAGATACGATATTCAAAATAGGGAGAAAAACTAAGTCTAGGATGATTTTCCGCCAGGAGAGTTTGTTATTCGTTTGTTTTATTACTATTTGATAATAACTTAGATATTTATTATTTGTTTTTGTATTGTGATTCACAAAATATTTGATATCGTAAATCAAAATGAATATCCAAATAAAACGAATTTTAAATAGAGTGTCGGGGTATATGTTCAAAGGTCGAGTAATCAAAGTCGAATTATTCCTTTCTCCTTTAGAGGTGTACTTAATTATAAACATCTAACCCAACTAGGTCTTAATTTTAACTTTTAAACCAACATACAATTAAATAAAGATTATCTCATCGTGCACTGGTATAAAAAAAATTAAAAATTGACTTATCCCCTCTTTACTCGAGTATTCATCATTCTAAATTAAAAGACAGATCGAAATTATAACTTCAACTTTCTGCAAAAAAACGGGATGGCCAAATTTGTTTGGTTTTTTTTCTCTCTCTCGTTTGAATTGCTTTACACTTTGACATGTCACGGCATTTCATAGATAGCTTTGCGGTATTTCTGAGTGTTGAAGGCTGAACGATAACCTCTTGTAACCAACATCTTGTTCATTTGGTCTCTGGCACTTCGTTTTTCATTGACAATCATACTACAAATTCTTATTTGTATATAGATACAAATATCTAATTAGATGGGGAAAATTATGTTTAAAAAACCTCTCGATTCATGCAAATTTTTCCTCGACCGATATCTTCAAGGTGCTTTGTTTTTTTAACTTGTTTTGCTAAGTGGACATGTTTGTCAACATACCACCAACCTTCATAGAGAAAGCAACTGTTGATTCTCTTCTAGACGACCCATTATTCGTTTGAGGCATACTTCATATCAAGGTTTATCATGGGGCATACTTCATATCAAGGTTTATCATGTAGAAAGACGTCAGCATGACCTTTTATGAATTCACGAATCGCTATGCAGATGATATCCTACCACTTTAAGTTCAGATTTCCTTATGATATAAATTAGACCAATAGTTGCTTAAATTCCGCTTCATTTGTTTGATAGTTGTTTCATTGGAAATCATATCATATCTCCCTATTTTATATAGTTATAATAAACTAATCATTAAAAAGAGAAAGAGATGTGGGGTATGCATACCAGGTTTCTTTGTAATATGGCCAACCTCTGACCGTCGTGTTTCTATATAAGTGAATATATAAACACAACCACTGACGGTGCTCAGGACTTTTAGTACATTTTACGTAGAACGTACATGTATGTAGTCCTTGATTAAATATATTTATGGGTCAAGGTAGCTTATGCAAACTCGTGATTGTGACCATATTGTGTCCTTTGTAAGAACAACTATGTCATTTCCTTCTTAAGGTCTTTAAATCTATTTTCATTTACTTTAAAGGATGTACTGACTATTATCTGTTATAGAGAAAACAGGATTTACTTAAAAGCTTGTCAGAAAAAAAAACGTTTGTTTACATTTTAAATTTGAACATTTACCAATAAAGTTTGTTTTGTAATCTTAGAACCTGTTTGGTCAATTAAGCTGTATGAGGATAATATTTTGTTTTATTGCAAGGTGAAAAATTAGAACGTATCATAAATAAAGTTGTTAGATAATTTACAAGTTCATATTTTGTTTCAAATCAACTTATATATCTTTATTACTCAAATACATTAGTACAGAGAAGGCATTACATCAAATGCAGAAATATAAATATACAATATATACACCAACAAAAAAAAATAATTTCAATATATTCAGGAGGACACACTCGCTTGTTTATAATTCTTATAAACTTACATAAATTTATGAGATCTGTCCTATTTGTAGAAGACATAATTTCAATAAATAGTATAATATTTGGCTTTTATTTAAATTTATTTCTTTCTTACAATTTATAATGTAATGGAAGTTATCCCCAATGTTTAGATTGCATAAATTACACTTTCTTTTTTTCTTTTTTATATTGAGCCATCTTCCAAGTTCGACTGGAAGTTTATGGTTACATATTCTAAATTTACATAACGTCAAAAAATATTTTTCGTCTAAAATATTAAAATATTCTTCAAAACAAAATAAATTCTTAAAAATATGGTAATTGAAGGCTTTCAAAAAATTTGAATTTTCAAATAATGCCATGTTATACTTTAACCATATATCATTTAAAAAGTACTGTGTGTTCCAGATATAATAAGAAAATCCACATTCATCGAATATACGTTTAACAAATCTTAACCAATCAAAATCAATGTTTTGGTACAATACAAGTCGTACAGTAGTTTCTTTATAATAAAAGAATATTTTGACTGCTTTCCCATAATTAATTTCGACCACTAGGATATCATCCTAAAGTTTACATCGAGCTAACCGTATATCATACAGTTTGGGAATGGTAGATTTCAGATTCAGGAGCAACTTACAAAATTTTAAATGAACCTTTTCAATAACAGTTACTGAATCCCCATATTTCTAAGCCATATAACAGAACAGGTTTGACCACCCTATCAAAAAGATCAAACTGACATGGAACAAAGTGTAAATTGTCTTGTAATCTTCCACATGAAAAACATAATATTTTGGTTTTGGATACATTAACTTTTAATTTCCAGTTTTTACATTATACATGAAAAATATCTTACTGTCTTTGAAGATCTTGTGGTGTTTCGGACAACAAAACAGCATCATCTGTATATAATAATAAGCAGATATTGATAAATACATCAAGCTCATGTTCTATTTCTTCTGTAACTGTAAAAAGGCCTTCAAAAAATCAAAATCATTGAAAAATACTACGAACAAAAAAGGGTACATGTTTTCCCTTGCCTTACCCCATTATTACACAGAAAATTATCAGACTTGCTGTTGTTAAAAATAATATTTGATCTTATATTTTTATATATATTCTGTATCACATTTAACATTTTCCCATTTATATTGTTCAACAATAACTTATACCAAAGCCCATCCCTCCAAATTTTGTCAAAAGTCTTTTCAAAGTCTACAAATGCACAGTAATGTTTGTTTCTTCTCTTCAGAAGCTCAAACAGAGAATTCAATATGAATAAATTATCCATAGTACTATACCTTGCACAGAATATTTGTTTAAACGCTCGGTTAAAACAGCCGTAAACAATTTACCCAGACAGCTAATAATCATTACTGACCGAAAAGGTTTAGGATTATTTCTTTCTCCTTTATTCTTAAATATTGGTATAACATAACCAATTAGCCAACTTACTGGTACAAATCTGGTTTCAAATATCAAATTGAATAAATTTTTCATAAATAATGATATTAAGCTGGTTTGAAGTTGCTTTTATGTATTCATTTATAACAGCATCTTCGCCAACAGTCTTATCATTTTTTTTTTTATACATTTCAAACTACGAAGTATTTTCTAGTCACACAGTGTTAAGGGATATTTAATAGTATAAAAAGTGATGATACAGTCAACATACATAAATATGAGAAATGAATATATTTCTCTAATTCTTAGCCGATTTATCCTTTTCCTGACCTGTTGATTATTTTTATTTCTCTAATTCTTCGTCAATTTATCCCTTTCTGCACCCATTGTATAAAAAAAATTTAATCAACGTGTGATTCGTTTGATCTCAGTTCTCCATTGGTTAAAATCCGATTATGACGTCAAATTTTCTTGCTTTCCTCTGAATTTCCTATTGTGACGGCATGAAAAAAGGCGACCATGCCTGATGACGTCACATAGAAAGAACACATCTTTTTGCAGATCATTCAAAAAGAAGGAATAAGTTTTCCTGCATATTGTTTGAAAATCATTAGAGAAACAGATTCCACCACCAAATCTCGTGTAATACGATATTTATCCACTCTCGACAGTTAAATTTTAAACATTTAAAACACTCGGCGAGCCTCGCGTTTTAATTTTGAAAATTTAACTGTCTCGAGTGGATAAATATCGTATCACACTCGATGCAATGGTAGAATCTATATTTAATCAACGTGTGGTTCGATTGATCTCAGTTCTTCATTGGTCAAAATTCGATTATGACGTTAAATTTTCTTGCTTATTGTGACGTCATGAAAAAAAGGCATCCATGCCTGGTGACGTCACATAGAAAGAACACATCTTTTTGAAGATCATTCGGAAAGAAGTATTAAAAATTGTCTGTATATCGCCTATAAATCATTAGAGAAACAGATTTCACCACCAGATCTCGTGCAATACGATATTTATCCACTCTCGACAGTTGAATTTTTAAATATTTAAAACGCTCGGCTAGCCTCGCGTTTTACATTTGAAAAATTAACTGTCTCGAGTGAATACCGTATCACACTTGATGCAGTGGTAGAATCTATATAGAGGACGATGTATATTAAATATATAAATTTGTAGATAAATATTTGACACTTTAATGAAATAAATTATTATAACAAAAAAAAGTTACAAATTAATCGGATGAATAAAAGGAGGTGTGGGTTATACGTCCATGCTACAATCCAACATAATCCAGAGGGCAACATACAACAATAGATAGTTGTCTTTATAATACGCCATACAACATACAACAATAGATAGTTGTCTTTATAATATGCCATACTAGATACAACAATAGGTAGTTGTCTTTATAATATGCCATACTAGATACAACAATGGATAGTTGTCTTTATAATATGCCATACTAGATACAACAATAGGTAGTTGTCTTTATAATATGCCATACTAGCTACAACAATAGGTAGTTGTCTTTATAATACGTCATACAACATACAACAATAGATAGTTGTCTTTAGTATATGCCATACAACATACAACAATAGATAGTTGTCTTTATAATACGCCATACAACATACAACAATAGATAGTTGTCTTTATAATACGCCATACTAGATACAACAATAGGTAGTTGTCTTTATAATACGCCATACAACATACAACAATAGATAGTTGTCTTTATAATACGCCATACTAGATACAACAATAGGTAGTTGTCTTCATGATACGTCATACAACATACAACAATAGATAGTTGTCTTTATAATACGCCATACTAGATACAACAATAGGTAGTTGTCTTCATAATACGCCATACAACATACAACAATAGGTAGTTGTCTTTATAATATGCCATACTAGATACAACAATAGGTAGTTGTCTTTATAATACGCCATACAACATACAACAATAGATAGTTGTCTTTATTATATGCCAAGCTCTTAATCCTTCCGAATCTAAAGTAGATTTTGAGTATTTATCAAAAAATGTATTAGAAGGACATTCTTAAGGAAATTAAAAATTCTGCTGGAAACAAAGATATTTTCTTTCTGATTATTAATAAATGAATATATATCATTTTTGAGAGAGACATACTTCGATGCAAATATTTTACAAAAAACATATGAAATTTGTATTTTTTAATCAAAATGCCTAAAACAGCAACATGTAGCGCTGAATTACATTTTAATTTTATTGAAATCTGTAAGATTAATATAGATTCTACCACTGCATCGATTGTGATACGATATTTCTCCACTCGTAACGGTTAAATTTAAAACGCGAGTCTTGCCGAGCGTTTTGATTATATAAATCTAACTGTCGAGATTGATGAAATATCGTGTTGCTCGAGATTTGGTGCTGGAATCTGTTTTCTAGTGATTTTTAGACCATATGCAGACAAACTTAATCTTTCTTTTCAAATGATCTGCCAAAACAAATGTTTTCTTTCTATTAACGTCACCAGGCATGATCGTAGTTGAATTTTAACCAATGAAGAACTGAGATCAAACGAATCATGTTGATGAAATAAAAATAATCAATTTATTTTAAAAATCAACCGGTCGGGAAAAAGATAAATCGGCTAAGAATTAGAGAAATTTTGATCTGTAATCTGAAAAATAATTGAAATATATGATAAAGACCCGTTAATAGTCAAACTCCATGAAATATATGATAAAGACTCTTTAATAGTCAAACTCCATGAAATATATGATAAAGACCCTTTAATAGTCAAACTCCATGAAATATATGATAAAGACCCTTTAATAGTCAAACTCCATAAAATATATGATAGAGACCCTTTAATAGTCAAACTCAATGAAATATATGATATAGACCCTTTAATAGTCAAACTCCATGAAATATATGATAAAGACCCTTTAATAGTCAAACTCCATAAAATATATGATAGAGACCCTTTAATAGTCAAACTCAATGAAATATATGATAAAGACCCTTTAATAGTCAAACTCCATGAAATATATGATAAAGACCCTTTAATAGTCAAACTCAATGAAATGTATGATAAAGACCCTTTAATAGTCAAACTCCATGAAATATATGATGAAGACCCTTTAATAGTCAAACTCCATGAAATATATGATAAAGACCCTTTAATAGTCAAACTCCATAAAATATATGATAGAGACCCTTTAATAGTCAAACTCAATGAAATATATGATAAAGACCCTTTAATAGTCAAACTCCATGAAATATATGATAAAGACCCTTTAATAGTCAAACTCAATGAAATGTATGATAAAGACCCTTTAATAGTCAAACTCCATGAAATATATGATAAAGACCCTTTAATAGTCAAACTCCATGAAATATATGATAGAGACTCTTTAATAGTCAAACTCCATGAAATATATGATAAAGACCCTTTAATAGTCAAACTCCATGATTTTACAACTTTTAGATTTTAACCAACCTCCTTTTATTTTAAAATAACTAATTTAAAATCTTAATTTCCGCTAACGACATTCACAAAAAAACCTTGATGTCACTGAAACCACAGCACGTCATTGTGTATCGTATGATTAATGCAATTATTCACAGTCTAAATAACAAGTCATAAAATAAGCGATGAATGAAAAGAATTAAATATCATATTCTAGTTTTATTTGTTTAACAAAGACATTGCACAGAACTTTAGTACTATTTGGGAATGTTAATTACCAATCTTTTACCACTTGTTTACAATTATATACATGCATGTAGTTTCCTGAAATATGTATCCTACTAATGATATAATTATATTGTATACATGTAAAAAGTTGATTTTTGTTGAGAGGAAAAAGGTGTGTTAACAGTATTTCCTTGCGATTCGGAAAAATAACCATTTATTACATGTTTTATCCAATGAGAGACTATTCTTCTAAATGATTTATATAGAGGAATAAGTTGAGCCATCATGCTACAACATTCAAAACTCCACTAAATGTGCAAATAAAACAATTGAACGCAGACTTTAAATTCATCAAACTAATTTTGTCGGCAATGTCCTATTTTGTTGACACAGCCTACCTGATTTTTAAGTCACAATTCCACTTTGTCAAAATTATCTCCCCATTATACAACATAGCATTTTCAATCTCGAAAATGGAAGCCATTGTTAGTAAAATGACGTGTTGTCAATTTTAAAGCATTTTCGGTACTGTGAATTTTTAATGTTATATTATCAGCATATATCCTTTTTGTTTTATAAAAATAGCAAAATCTGAATCGAAATGGTTTATCAATATTTTTGGTTTATACGTTTACTTGACAAAACTACTTACTCGAACACGCCTGAACGTGAAATGTTCTTCCTGAAATTCTCTTTGCAATAAGATTATCGCGCATTTTTATGATTTTTTTTTTCAAAATAAAACTATTTCCGGGGGCACAGTTTTGAATTATTGCTTTTGACCAAGTTTACCAATTACTTTATGTACATGTTTCAATACAGTGGATGCACTTGATATCCTTTTTTATATTACAAAGCTTTTCGAATTCGTTTTCCAAATTTTCAGAAAGAATTTTGAAATGTTTTCAATTACCAACAACAGTTTAACAAATGAAGATTCGTATATATATTTAAAGAATACTTCGTTGTATATTCATTAATCTTTTTTAACTTTGTTTATTGTCAAAGACTTGTCCGTGGGAATCCTAATTATTGTTTTGGTTTGGAGAATGCGCGTTGTCTATTGTATATATCTGAAGTCTGGGGTAACAAACTGAAAGAGTAATTGCACACACTATCACTGGCTATCGGTATGACGGATGCAATAGTATCTGGTTACCTGTTGCTTTTCAAATCAATCGTTTTAAGCTATGGTGTATAACAGATACAGCAGGATTTGTGTTCCGATTGGTTTCGGCTATGGCGTATAACAGATACAGCAGGATTTGTATTCCCCGATTGGTTTCGTTTATGGCGTATAACATATACAGCAGGATTTGTGTTCACGATTTGTTTCGGCTATGGCGTATAACAGATACAGCAGGATTTGTATCCTCCGATAGGTTTCGTTTATGGCCTATAACAGATACAGCAGGATTTGTGTTCACGGTTGGTTTCGGCTATGGCGTATAACAGATACAGCAGGATTTGTATTCTCCGATTGGTTTTGGCTATGGCGTATAACAGATACAGCATGATTTGTGTTCCCGATTGGTTTCGGCTATGGCGTTTAACAGATACAGAAGTATTTGTGTGTCAGATTGGTTTCGGCTATGGCGTATAACAGATACAGCATGATTTGTGTTCCAGATTGGTTTCGGCTATGCCGTATAACAGATACAGCATGATTTGTGTTCCAGATTGGTTTCGGCTATGGCGTGTAACAGATACAACAGGATTTGTTTTCCCGATTGGTTTAGCTATGGCGTATAACAGATGTTTGTCTGATTGCCATTGTAGTCCAATGGACTTGTAATCGTTTGCACCTGTCCTAAGTCAGGAATCTGATGTTCAGTAGTTGTCGTTTGTTGATGTGGTTCATAAGTGTTTCTCGTTTCTCGTTTTTTATATAGATTAGACCGTTGGTTTTCCCGTTTGAATGGTTTTACACTTGTCTAGTAATTTTTTGGGGCCCTTTATAGCTTACTGTTCGGTGTGAGCCAAGGCTCCGTGTTGAAGACCGTACTGTGACCTATAATGGTTTACTTTTATAAATTTTGACTTGGATGGAGAGTTGTCTCATTGGCACTCATACCACATCTTCTTATATCTACAACATAGTTTGGACTATGTTACCTGGATTGCCATTGTAGTCCAATGGACTTGTTATCGTGTACAATATAGTTTGGACTATGTTACCTGTTGCTATCTTCCGTACCGATTTACAAAACAATTTACGTTTCCCATGAATGTAATGTGGAGTTTATTTTGTATACATTTGTGGATAACTTAATTTATTCCACTTTTTTAATTTCATGTAGTCCCTTGAAAATGAGATTGATTTTCATTGACCTATTGTGTTATCTAAGTCTATGTTTCTGATCGCATTTTTTTTCTCTTTGCTTTATTTTATATCTTGATATATAAATGAAGAGATTCACAATAGAAGTTTTAACATCATTTGACAATTTTAAAAACAGCTGTTTTACTTCATTAATTTAGATACATTTCAACATATAATGTCTATTTAGTGAAAATCGAGGGCAAAATATTTAGAGTCCAAAACTAATACATGTATAAAGAGCTGATAAAACCAAAAAGGACAAACAGTAATGCAGCCAGAACTGAAGTATAAACTTTGAAAAGTAACAAATCGTTGTTGCTCACATTTAGCATATCGGTTTTTTAGATTGGTTCTGATCTAATGATTTTAGCTCAAATTACGCATAACGGATTTTTAGATTGATTCTGATGACAAGATTTTGACTCATATTTAGCACATCGGATATTGAAATTGATTCTTATTGTTATAATTTTAGCTCTGATTTAGCACATCTGATATTTAGATTGATTCTGATGTTGAGATGTTATCTCAGATTTAGCACATCGGAATTTTAGATTGGTTTTGATGTTGTGATTTGAGCTCAGATTTAGCACATCTGCTATTTAGAATGGTTCTAATGTTTAGATTTGAGCTCTGATATAGCACAACTGATATTTAGATTGGTTCTGATGTTTAGATTTTAGCTCAGATTTAGCACATCTGCTATTTAGAATGGTTCTGATGTTAAGATTTTAGCTCAGATTTAGTAGATCGGATTTTTGGATTGGTTCTAATGTTTAGATTTAAGCTCTGGATATTAAATTGGTTCTGATGTTGAGATTTTTGCTCTGATTTAGCACATCTGTTTTTTAGATTGGTTTTGATGTTAAGATTTTAGCTCAGATTTAGCACATCGGTTTTTTTAGATTGGTTCTGATGGTAAGATTTTAACTCAGATTAAGTACATCGGATTTTTAGATTGGTTCTGATGATAAGATTATAGCTCAGATTTAGCACATTTGATGTTTAGACTGGGTCTGATGTTTTGAGATCTGTTTCGATTTATTATATTTATTTTGATGTTTAGATTTTATTATGTTTCAGTTTTGCCATTAGTGAAGAGGTTTAAAATGTTTAAGGTGATGTCCGAGTACATATCAGCAGGTGTTGTCAACTTAACCGTCCATGTACATAAATTCAAAACATCTCAGAAATCTGTGTGTATGTCAGAGGGTCTGGATGGGGTTTACAGAATAGAGAATAATGGGCCAAAAAAATTAAATAATAGCGAAAAATGGGCAAATAGAATAAAGAATAGAGAATAATTGGATGCTAAAATATAAAGATTAACTGCAAAAATTAAAGAACTGGGTAAAAATATACTGATTACAGAAAAGAACAATGTCCAGAATACAGTTATCAAGTAATTACAGAATAGCCATATTTTTTAAAGATAAAGAATAATGAGTAAAAAAATTAAAGAATACAGAAACGAAGGCCCCTCAATCCATACCCTCATGTCACGGATACATCATGGTTTCAGTCATTCGTTCTATCTTGTTTTTAAACGATTAACGTTACCGATGAGCTCCATATTACAATCATGTAGGATTAATTCGAATGTACGACACAGAATAAATATTTCCTTCTTTTTTTCGATTTGATAAATAAATCATGTAAAGCGTAATCTAAAGTATGGCTCCATCTTAGTCCTAAGACATTCCAGAGCTATTACATTTGTTATTTTATTATTTTCTTGATAGAAAGTTGCTACTTACAAGGAAGCTATTGAACCAGGCTTCCTAATGGTTATGTTTAAGTCATCCATCTGAAAGTTTAAAAACATGAAAACAACATTTTATAAATTTCATTCGTCAGAAGTGCTTTTCTGGATTTACCTTCATGAGAAACATTCAAAGCCGAATATTTTTAAGAACCGAAACAGTTGAAGAGCTATATGACAAAAAAAAGAACCAATTACCTGGTGTCATCATGATTTTCTTGACCGTTTTCGAAAATCTGTGTCAAGGTGATTACGGATATGTCCAAATGTCGTAGCCACAATCCCGTCCTCATTTCAAAGATTGTGACATATCAGAATGCGACCTCGGGCTATCATCAAATGTTTATTTGCAATTAGCAACACAACGGCTGCTACTAGTGGAACAATATCTGCTTATCTTTCCGGAGCATTTGATGTCAAATTTGGAAAGGGGGCAAACACAGGAAAGATTTCAAATTGAATAAACCTTACTAAAGTAGTTAGTAAAAAACGCTCCCAACAGGTATGTCATATACTTAGAAAAATACTCCTTATTCGGCGTTAGTAAAAGCAAATGGCGGATATAGATCGGATGAGACAGCTATCCGATTTCACATAAAGAAAACCAATAGAGAAATCTAGAAGACAATAGACCACAGCTAATACAATGTGTCAATCAAATAAGAGGTGCACCATAATTGGAAAGCACAAGATAGACAACAAGCTTTTTAAAAAGAACTTGTAGTTTAATTTACTTCACTGTTTGAATAACAAAATACAATTAAGCAAACGTCTACTTATTTTCATATTGAAGTTTCTCAGGAAAATACGTCTTACGACAAGAGTAAGCCTAGTACTAGTATTTGTCATTTACAAATACATGTACATTAGTAATATATTTCAATGGAGATTAAAACCATAGTATTTATACAAAAACTAAACCCCAAAAAAGCTCAATTATATACTAAAAACTAACAAAAATATATTTTAAAACATTTATTTAAAACTAAATGTGTACTTTCTCTATGGAAAAATATGTTTTTTAAAGATATGCTCAAATAATAATACATATACTTTATATTGAATATGATTGCGACATTTAAAAATGTTTTAAGATAGATACCATATATACATTTATTACAGTTTATGGTAAAACAAGTTAGATTAAGATACAAATGTGAGGCTTAAGACTTCACTGAATATATCGTAATGGTATATAAAGATATGATAAAGTCCGAGATCTTCCGAAGAACAACCTTTATAATTTGATGCCAACGCATTTTTCTTTAATATGTATATGATCTAGAATAATCATGTGACGAAATGTCATCTTTATTCTTCATTACATTTTTACAACAGAGAGCTATGGAGATAAATACTTTTGAGCACTGCCTTCTAAATCTTGAATTCAAAAAGCTGTAAATAATCGGATTTATCGCATTGTTGATAAAATAGAATCTGGAAAATAATTTCACAATCATTTCCTCGATTGGGGATAAATCCTCATAAAAATTAGTCACCACACTCCTTGTGATCATTATGATTAGCCCTGGTAAGTATGTAACAACAAACGCTACCGTGACGGTGAAAAATATAATAGTTGTCCTACTGAGTTTGATTGTTTTCGGTTGCGATATTATTTTCGGCGGAGAACTCGGAGGAGAATTGTCAATATCAGAAGAAATAGCATCTTTTAACTTTTTGGGTGATTTTGGTGACTTTGGCGTCTTGTCCTTACTTTCACTACTGATACTTCTTGCGAAAATAGTATTTTTACTGCGTGCAAGTTTAACAGCATTTTTTATTCTCGTTGATCCATAAACCGTTCCTACCCCGCAGTCACGACGCTGCCGTATTTCAATCCAAATTTTAATGTAAAATCCTGCCAACAATGAAAAAGTTATAACGAATACCACGGTAAGCATATTATAATAAACTTTCGGAAATGCAGTTCCTCGGTACTTTTCGTCTATTGAACAGTCATAACCAAACGTACCGTTTATTGGGGTTGATTGTTTTGTTATCCCAAACAAAAACAATGCAGGCGACGCAAGAATAAATGCAGCTACACAAGCAACCCAACACATCGTTTTAATCTTTGAAGTCATCAAAACCCGTAATGGTCTGCAAATTTTGAAGTATCTGTCAAAAGCAATTTCGATAAGAATTATCGCTGATCCATAAATGATGGCGGCCTCTGTATACTTTACTATTTTGCATCCAATTTTATCATCGAAAGTATAGGAATTAATAAGGTCGTAAACACCGGCAGGCATTGAAATAAGACATCCAAGTAAATCAAAGATGGCCATAGCACTGATGAAAAAGTTAGCCGATCTTCGCTTAAATCCCCAGTTATACACATATATCACCATTATGTTTCCAAACGTACCGATGATCATGATAAAAGCGACGAAAATGATAACTGGTATATAAAGAAATGCCTTCTCGCTATTAAGACATTGTAAACATTTCTGTGTATGTTCCGAAAAGGATCCATTATCCCAAGTAACGTTAAAGGTACAGCAGTTTAATACCTTGATTGTATGCATGTTGACGTCTGAAAAATAAAGGATTTTGAATGTCAAACTCTTTATATTTGACGCAAATCGTGACAACGTAATATAAAATCAATTACCTAAATTGGTGTCATTTATAAAGAATGATATAAAATATTGTAATAATTCACTAATGGACGTATGATTTTCAGATGAAATGAATATCAAACGGGTTGAGAGCTTGTTTAAATCATTGGTAAAATTAAATAGATTGGTTATGATATAAGAAAATGACACTTGATTAATTGGTACATCCGAATACCTTCTCTTGCTTTACCTTCAGCAGGTTCTCTTTAACCCACCAATATGAAAGTCACGGATGGAAACTGACAACAAATAATTATAATAGTTGATTTGCATTTCAATAAAAAGTAAAAAGTATGCAGTGTTTCTTGTTGGTATGCTGTTATGAAAGCCGCGTATAGAGAACATCAGCTGTGTTAAAGATTATTTGCGATATGACCGTAGATCTCGCGTATTCCTAGGTATTCTGATTATGTGCAGAAATTTTGAAAAAATTATTTTGAAAAATTGAGAATCGTAAGACGTATTGTGTTCGATTATTGAAGAACAAGTTAGAAAAGGTGATAAGAAAGTTTCATACCATTTTTTTTAATGATTGTTATGTAGTATTTAAAATTTGTAATATTTTGTGCACAGTGTGGGTTGGTAACTTCATTAAACAGTTGCTAAATAATTACATCATTTTGGGGCGGAAAGCTGTCTCATTGGTGATTATACTACACCTTCTTATTTTATATTGTTTTGCGTATCTTATATTGAACAGTAGTTACAAAAGAGATTACAAGCGAAACTGTAAATAATTATCAAACCAGTTGGTACTTTTAAGTAAGATATAAGAGTTAGAGTAAAACTTGTCAAACATACCTTACAGAGTACCACACACTACTCCAGGATCTTTATTATTGTAGTATTTTTTCAAACATTAATACTATAATATTAATGATTACAGTCATCTTAAGCTACTTAATGTAAACAAGTATTTCCTTTCCGGTTTAAGGATACATGGGATACATGTAGATCTGACCACAAAAGTATATACATAATTAATATACATATACTTATACTTATACGCTAAGAAGTCATTGGTGTCAAATTGGTTAAATGCGGTCTCTGATTTTGACCTAGAATTTGGGAATGTTAAGTAGTTCCCACTGTGGGTAGTATGTGTATGTTCATGCCTCACTGTATCAAGATTAGCTTTATGTACCTATTGCCATTATTTCATACATGGGAATAAATGTTATATTTTGTATTAAAAGGAAAACTCTGTCACGAGACTGAGTGTATGTGAACTGAAATGCTTAAGACATTAATACAAAAACAATTGACAGAATTTGCTTTAAAAACAAAAGCTTGCAGTCTATATATATACTTTATTTACTTAAATCACAGAGCTCTCTACTTTAATCTAAAAGTTTTTATCTTAGTATTTATCGACCTATCACAACATCAGAATCTCAAAACATATTCATTCCAAAGAATAAAACAATTTTCCTATGACATACAATGGAGATCACTGTGAGCAATAGTCAAACACTGTGATGCATTATTGAAACGCGACTCTTTTCACTGTAACAACCTAAAATTTCATTAGTTAACATTAGCCTACAAAATCACTGTTCACTAATATAATGCATACAAAAATTATAATTATACATTTTTTTCTGAGATAAAAGTAGCTGCGATTTTTCGCCTTTGTATTGTTTAAATAATCGAATATTGAATGCCTTAGGTTTGAAAATACGATTGCGATTTCATATGGCTATACGCATATTTTTCCCCCAAAATAGAATTGAGAATGGAATCGGGGAATGTGTCAAAGAGACAACAACCCGACCAAAGAGCAGAAAACAGTCCAAGGCAACCAATAAGTCTTCAACGCAGTGAGAAAATCCCGCACCTGGAGGCAGGCTTCGGCTGGCCCTTAAACAATAATGTATACTAGTTTAGCGAAATGGACGCCACACTAAACTCCGAAACATATAAATGAATCAAAATTAAAAAAACACAAGGCTAACAAAGACTAAAAAGAAGTCTGGGTCCGATGTATGAATAGGTAACAGAAGAAACTAAGCAAAATGACCATGATCAACATAAATTAACAAAGGACTACTAGCAGTTACTGACATGCCATCTCAAGACCTCAATTAAACTGATCGAAAGATTATGTCGTCATCATATGAAAATCAAGCATAATCCCTCCCGTTAGGGTTTTAGTATCATACCATCATAAATTATACGAGAAAAACATAACCCGTATCATGCCAACAACTGGTTTTAGAATAAATGTGTTTATTTCCGATGCTAAGACCCAATGAGTGAATTAACATTAATTTTAAAAACCGCCATCTTTAATGACTTGACAACAGTATCGTAACTATATCCCGTCTGAATAAGTTTGTTTAAGGTTTGGTTAGCTTTTTAAGTTAATAACGACATTTTTGCGATTTGTATAAGAATGTTACCAGAATGTTTTAGGTGTGTAAGTACTGATGATAACGTTTGCTGTGTTATGATATCGTTAGATTTCAGCTGCGAATCAGAGCAGACAAAATGTATATTTGATAAGCTTAGGAGGACAACCAAGCAATAGAGAAGACTGAAATACAAAATTAGATAAAGTAATTGGAAATCTATAAGTTTTACATATAACGCAATTGATATTTTGTAAATAAGATACCTTTCTCAAATTTACCTGTTGTGACATTTTAACTCCTTTTAGTTTTCTACCTTTACATGATAATTTTCAGTAGAATTATCTTACTCAAATCCAGTTCGATTTTTTGTACAATTTTAGCAGTTAATGCAAAGAATAGATTTTGAGTCTTTGTTAGGACTTTCGATCATATCAGTTTTGGGTTTTAGTTCTTGACTTAGTCATTTTTATCCCGGCTCTTTACATGCATATTCAAATACTTTAGCATCGAGGTCGGATTTGTGTTTTGCAATCTGGTGAAAATCATTTTTTTTTCACCCTGCCCCATAAGATGTGTTTGTCGCGGCGGGTAAGATCTAAAACATCCCACTATTGCAAAACTTACCTACTACGTGACTTCTTATTAAACAAGCACTACCTGATTGAGAGACCCTTCCCTAACAATCACCTGGAAGGATGACACAACAATATAAAGATGAACATGCACTACCTGACGGAGAGACCCCACACTGCCAATCACCTGGAAGGATGACACAACAATATAAAGATGAACAGGCACTACCTCACTGAAAGACCCCACACTGCCAACCACCTGGAAAGATGACACAGCAATATAAAGATGAACAGGCACTACCTGACTGAGAGACCCCACACTGCCAATCACCTGAAAAGATGACACAACAATATAAAGATGAACAGGCATTACCTGACTGAGAGACCTCACACTGCCAATCACCTGGAAGCATGACACAACAATATAAAGATGAACAAGCACTACCTGACTGATGGACCCCACACTGCCAATCACCTGGAAGGATGACACAACAATATAAAGATGAACAGGCACTACCTGAATGAGAGACCCCACACTGCCAATCACCTGGAAGGATGACAAAACAATATAAAGATGAACAGGCACTACCTGACTGAGAGACCCCACACTGTCAATCACCTGGAAGGATGACACAAAAATATAAAGATGAACAAGCACTACCTGACTGAGAGACCTCACACTGCCAATCACCTGGAAGGATGACACAACAATATAAAGATGAACAAGCACTATCTGACTGAGAGACTCCACACTGCCAATCACCTGGAAGGATGACACAACAATATAAAGATGAACAAGCACTACCTTACTGAGGGACCCCACACTGCCAATCACCTGGAAGGATGACACAACAATATAAAGATGAACAAGCACTACCTGACTGAGAGACCCCACACTGCCATCCACCTGGAAGGATGACACAACAATATAAAGATGAACAAGCACTACCTGACTGAGAGACCCCACACTGCCAATTACATGGAAGGATGACACAACAATATAAAGATGAACAAGCACTACCTGACTGAGAGACCCCACACTGCCAATCACCTGGAAGGATGACACAACAATATAAAGATGAACAAGCACTACCTGACTGTGAGACCCCACCCAGCCAATCACCTGGAAGGATGACACAACAATATAAAGATGAACAAGCACAAGTTGACTGAGAGACCCCACACCGCCAATCACCTGAAAGGATGACACAACAATAAAAAGATGAACAGGCATTACCTGACTGAGAGACCCCACACTGCCAATCACCTGGAAGCATGACACAACAATATAAAGATGAACAAGCACTACCTGACTGATGGACCCCACACTGCCAATCACCTAGAAGGATGACACAACAATATAAAGATGAACAGGCACTACCTCAATGAGAAACCCCACACTGCCAATCACATGGAAGGATGACACAACAATATAAAGATGAACAAGCACTACCTGACTGAGAGACCTCACACTGCCAATCACCTGGAAGGATGACACAACAATATAAAGATGAACAAGCACTATCTGACTGAGAGACTCCACACTGCCAATCACCTGGAAGGATGACACAACAATATAAAGATGAACAAGCACTACCTTACTGAGGGACCCCACACTGCCAATCACCTGGAAGGATGACACAACAATATAAAGATGAATAAGCACTACCTGACTGAGAGACTCTACACTGCCATCCACCTGGAAGGATGACACAACAATAAAAAGATGAACAAGCACTACCTGACTGAGAGACCCCACACTGCCAATCACCTGGAAGGATGACACAACAATATAAAGATGAACAAGCACTACCTGACTGAGAGACCCCACACTGCCAATCGCCTGGAAGGATGACACAACAATATATCAATGAACAAGCACTACCTGACTCTAAGACCCCACCCAGCCAATCACCTGGAAGGATGACACAACAATATAAAGATGAACAAGCACTAGTTGACTGAGAGACCCCACACTGCCAATCACCTGGAAGGATGACACAACAATAAAAAGATGAACAAGCACTACCTGACTGAGAGACCCACACTGCCAATCACCTGGAAGGATGACACGACAATATAAAGATGAACAAGCACTACCTGACTGAGAGACCTTACACTGTCAATCACCTGGAAGGATGGCACAACAATATAAAGATGAACAGGCACTACCTGACTGAGAGACCCCACACTGCCAATCACCTGGAAGGATGACACAACAATATAAAGATGAACAAGCACTACCTGAATGAGAGACCCCACACTGCCAATCACCTGGAAGGATGACACAACAATATAAAGATGAACAAGCACTACCTGACTGAGAGACCCCACACTGGCAATCACCTGGAAGGATGACACAACAATATAAAGATAAACAAGCACTACCTGACTGAGAGACCTCACACTGCCAATCACCTGGAAGGATGACACAACAATATAAAGATGAACAAGCACTAGTTGACTCAGAGACCCCACACTGCCAATCACCTGGAAGGATGACACAACAATAAAAAGATGAACAAGCACTACCTGACTGAGAGACCCACACTGCCAATCACCTGGAAGGATGACACGACAATATAAAGATGAACAAGCACTACCTGACTGAGAGACCCCACACTGTCAATCACCTGGAAGGATGACACAACAATATAAAGATGAACAGGCACTACCTGACTGAGAGACCCCACACTGCCAATCACCTGGAAGGATGACACAACAATATAAAGATGAACAAGCACTACCTGACTGAGAGACCCCACACTGCCAATCACCTGGAAGGATGACACAACAATATAAAGATGAACAAGCATTACCTGACTGAGAGACCCCAACCTGCCAATCACCTGGAAGGATGACACAACAATATAAAGATGAACAAGCACTAGCTGTCTGAGATACCCCACACTGCCAATCACCTGGAAGGATGACACAACAATAAAAAGATGAACAAGCACTACCTGACTGAGAGACCCACACTGCCAATCACCTGGAAGGATGACACGAAAATATAAAGATGAACAAGCACTACCTGACTGAGAGACCCCACACTGTCAATCACCTCGAAGGATGACACAACAATATAAAGATGAACAGGCACTACCTGACTGAGAGACCCCACACTGCCAACCACCTGGAAGGATGGCTGAGGGACCCCACACTGCCTATCACCTGGATGGATGACACAACAATATAAAGATGAGCAAGCACTACCTGACTGAGAGACCCCACACTTCCAATCACCTGGAAGGATGACACAACAATATAGAGATGAACAAGCACTACCTGACTGAGAGACCCCACACTGCCTATCACCTGGAAGGATGACACAACAATATAAAGATGAACAACCACTACCTGACTGAGGGACCCCACACTGCCAATCACCTGGAAGGATGACACAACAATATAAAGATGAACAAGCACTACCTGAATGAGAGACCCCACACTGCCAATCACCTGGAAGGATGACACAACAATATAAAGATCACCAGGCACTACCTGACTGAGAGACCCCACACTGCCAATCACCTGGAAGGATGACACAACAATATAAAGAAAAACAAACACTACCAGACTGAGAGACCCTACACTGCCAATCACCTGGAAGTATGACACAACAATATAAAGATGAACAAGCATTACCTGACTGAGAGACCCCAACCTGCCAATCACCTGGAAGGATGACACAACAATATAAAGATGAACAAGCACTAGCTGTCTGAGAGACCCCACACTGCCAATCACCTGGAAGGATGACACAACAATAAAAAGATGAACAAGCACTACCTGACTGAGAGACCCACACTGCCAATCACCTGGAAGGATGACACGAAAATATAAAGATGAACAAGCACTACCTGACTGAGAGACCCCACACTGTCAATCACCTCGAAGGATGACACAACAATATAAAGATGAACAGGCACTACCTGACTGAGAGACCCCACACTGCCAACCACCTGGAAGGATGGCTGAGGGACCCCACACTGCCTATCACCTGGATGGATGACACAACAATATAAAGATCAGCAAGCACTACCTGACTGAGAGACCCCACACTTCCAATCACCTGGAAGGATGACACAACAATATAAAGATGAACAAGCACTACCTGACTGAGAGACCCCACACTGCCTATCACCTGGAAGGATGACACAACAATATAAAGATGAACAACCACTACCTGACTGAGGGACCCCACACTGCCAATCACCTGGAAGGATGACACAACAATATAAAGATGAACAAGCACTACCTGAATGAGAGACCCCACACTGCCAATCACCTGGAAGGATGACACAACAATATAAAGATGACCAGGCACTACCTGACTGAGAGACCCCACACTGCCAATCACCTGGAAGGATGACACAACAATATAAAGAAAAACAAACACTACCAGACTGAGAGACCCCACACTGCCAATCACCTGGAAGGATGACACAACAATATAAAGATGAACAAGCACTACTTGACTGAGAGACCCCAAACTGCCAATCACCTGGAAGGATGACACAACAATATAAAGATGAACAAGCATTACCTGACTGAGAGACCCCAACCTGCCAATCACCTGGAAGGATGACACAACAATATAAAGATGAACAGGCACTACCTGACTGAGAGACCCAACACGGCCAATCACCTGGAAGGATGACACAACAATATAAAGATGAACAAGCACTACCTGACTGAGAGACCCCACACTGCCAATCACCTGGAAGGATGACACAACAATATAAAGATGAACAAGCATTACCTGACTGAGAGACCCCAACCTGCCAATCACCTGGAAGGATGACACAACAATATAAAGATGAACAAGCACTAGCTGACTGAGAGACCCCACACTGCCAATCACCTGGAAGGATGACACAACAATAAAAAGATGAACAAGCACTACCTGACTGAGAGACCCACACTGCCAATCACCTGGAAGGATGACACGAAAATATAAAGATGAACAAGCACTACCTGACTGAGAGACCCCACACTGTCAATCACCTCGAAGGATGACACAACAATATAAAAATGAACAGGCACTACCTGACTGAGAGACCCCACACTGCCAACCACCTGGAAGGATGGCTGAGGGACCCCACACTGCCAATCACCTGGAAGGATGACACAACAATATAAAGATGAACAGGCACTACCTGACTGAGAGACCCCACACTGTCAATCACCTGGAAGGATGACACAACAATATAAAGATGAACAACCACTACCTGACTGAGGGACCCCACACTGCCAATCACCTGGAAGGATGACACAACAATATAAAGATGAACAAGCACTACCTGAATGAGAGACCCCACACTGCCAATCACCTGGAAGGATGACACAACAATTTAAAGATGAACAAGGACTACCTGACTGAGATACCCCACACTGTCAACCACCTGGAAGGATGACACAAAAATATAAAGATGAACAGGCACTACCTGACTGAGAGACCCCACACTGCCAATCACCTGGAAGCATGACACAACAATATAAAGATGAACAAGCACTACCTTACTGAGGGACCCCACATTGCCAATCACCTGGAAGGATGACACAACAATATAAAGATGAACAAGCACTACCTGACTGAGAGACCCCACACTGCCATCCACCTGGAAGGATGACACAACAATATAAAGATGAACAAGCACTACCTGACTGAGAGACCCCACACTGCCAATTACCTGGAAGGATGACACAACAATATAAAGATGAACAAGCACTACCTGACTGAGAGACCCCACACTGCCAATCACCTGGAAGGATGACACAACAATATAAAGATGAACAAGCACTACCTGACTGTGAGACCCCACCCAGCCAATCACCTGGAAGGATGACACAACAATATAAAGATGAACAAGCACAAGTTGACTGAGAGACCCCACACCGCCAATCACCTGAAAGGATGACACAACAATAAAAAGATGAACAGGCATTACCTGACTGAGAGACCCCACACTGCCAATCACCTGAAAGCATGACACAACAATATAAAGATGAACAAGCACTACCTGACTGATGGACCCCACACTGCCAATCACCTAGAAGGATGACACAACAATATAAAGATGAACAGGCACTACCTCAATGAGAAACCCCACACTGCCAATCACATGGAAGGATGACACAACAATATAAAGATGAACAAGCACTACCTGACTGAGAGACCTCACACTGCCAATCACCTGGAAGGATGACACAACAATATAAAGATGAACAAGCACTATCTGACTGAGAGACTCCACACTGCCAATCACCTAGAAGGATGACACAACAATATAAAGATGAACAAGCACTACCTTACTGAGGGACCCCACACTGCCAATCACCTGGAAGGATGACACAACAATATAAAGATGAATAAGCACTACCTGACTGAGAGACTCTACACTGCCATCCACCAGGAAGAATGACACAACAATAAAAAGATGAACAAGCACTACCTGACTGAGAGACCCCACACTGCCAATCACCTGGAAGGATGACACAACAATATAAAGATGAACAAGCACTACCTGACTGAGAGACCCCACACTGCCAATCGCCTGGAAGGATGACACAACAATATATCAATGAACAAGCACTACCTGACTCTAAGACCCCACCCAGCCAATCACCTGGAAGGATGACACAACAATATAAAGATGAACAAGCACTAGTTGACTGAGAGACCCCACACTGCCAATCACCTGGAAGGATGACACAACAATAAAAAGATGAACAAGCACTACCTGACTGAGAGACCCACACTGCCAATCACCTGGAAGGATGACACGACAATATAAAGATGAACAAGCACTAACTGACTGAGAGACCCTACACTGTCAATCACCTGGAAGGATGACACAACAATATAAAGATGAACAGGCACTACCTGACTGAGAGACCCCACACTGCCAATCACCTGGAAGGATGACACAACAATATAAAGATGAACAAGCACTACCTGACTGAGAGACCCCACACTGCCAATCACCTGGAAGGATGACACAACAATATAAAGATGAACAAGCACTACCTGACTGAGAGACCCCACACTGTCAATCACCTGGAAGGATGACACAACAATATAAAGATAAACAAGCACTACCTGACTGAGAGACCCAACACGGCCAATCTCCTGGAAGGATGACACAACAATATAAAGATGAACAAGCACTATCTGACTGAGAGACTCCACACTGCCAATCACCTGGAAGGATGACACAACAATATAAAGATGAACAAGCACTACCTTACTGAGGGACCCCACACTGCCAATCACCTGGAAGGATGACACAACAATATAAAGATGAACAAGCACTACCTGACTGAGAGACTCCACACTGCCATCCACCTGGAAGGATGACACAACAATATAAAGATTAACAAGCACTACCTGACTGAGAGACCCCACACTGCCAATCACCTGGAAGGATGACACAACAATATAAAGATGAACAAGCACTACCTGACTGAGAGACCCCACACTGCCAATCACCTGGAAGGATGACACAACAATATAAAGATGAACAAGCACTACCTGACTGTGAGACCCCAACCAGCCAATCACCTGGAAGGATGACACAACAATATAAAGATGAACAAGCACTAGTTGACTCAGAGACCCCACACTGCCAATCACCTGGAAGGATGACACAACAATAAAAAGATGAACAAGCACTACCTGACTGAGAGACACCACACGACCAATCACCTGGAAGGATGACACAACAATATAAAGATGAACAGGGACTACCTGACTGAGAGACCCCACATGCCAACCACCTGGAAGGATGACACAGCAATATAAAGATGAACAAGCACTACCTGACTGAGAGACCCCACACTGTCCATCACCTGGAAGGATGACACGACAATATAAAGATGAACAAGCACTACCTGAATGAGAGACCCCACACTGCCAATCACCTGGAAGGATGACACAACAATATAAAGATGAACAGGCACTTCCTGACTGAGAGACCCCACACTGCCAACCACCTGGAAGGATGACTGAGGGACCCCACACTGTCTATCACCTGAACGGATGACACAACAATATAAAGATGAACAAGCACTACCTGACTGAGAGACCCCACACTGCTAACCACCTGGAAGGATGACACAACAATATAAAGATGAACAGGCACTACCTGACTGACAGACCCCGCACTGCCAATCACCTGGAAGGATGACACAGCAATATAAAGATGAACAAGCACTACCTGACTGAGAGACCCCACACTGCCAATCACCTGGAATGATGACACAACAATATAAAGATGAACAGGCACTACCTGACTGAGAGACCCCACACTGCCAATCACCTGGAAGGATGACACTGCAATATAAAGATGAACAAGCACTACCTAACTGAGAGACCCCACACTGCCAATCACCTGGAAAGATGACACAACAATATAAAGATGAACAGGCACTACCTGACTGAGAGACCCCACACTGCCAACCACCTTGAAGGATGACACAGCAATATAAAGATGAACAAGCAATACCTGAATGAGAGACCCCACACTGTCAATCTCCTGGAAGGATGACACGACAATATAAAGATGAACAAGCACTACCTGACTGAGAGACCCCACACTGTCAATCACCTGAAAGGATGACACGGCAATATAAGGATGAACAGGCACTACCTGACTGACAGACCCCACACTGCCAATCACCTGGAAGGATGACACGACAATATAAAGATGAACAAGCACTACCTGAATGAGAGACCCCACACTGCCAATCACCAGGAAGGATGACACAACAATATAAAGATGAACAGGCACTACCTGACTGAGAGACCCCACACTGCCAACCACCTGGAAGGATGACACAACAATATAAGGATGAACAAGCACTACCTGACTGAGAGACACCACACAGCCAATCACCTGGAAGGATGACACAACCATATAAAGATGAACAAGCACTACCTGACTGAGAGACCCAGCACTGCCAACCACCTGGAAGGATGACACGACAATATAAAGATGAACAAGCACTACCTGACTGAGAGACCCCACACTGTCCATCACCTGGAAGGATGACACGACAATATAAAGATGAACAAGCACTACCTGAATGAGAGACCCCACACTGCCAATCACCTGGAAGGATGACACAACAATATAAAGATGAACAGGCACTACCTGACTGAGAGACCCCACACTGCCAACCACCTGGAAGGATGACTGAGGGACCCCACACTGTCTATCACCTGAACGGATGACACAACAATATAAAGATGAACAAGCACTACCTGACTGAGAGACCCCACACTGCTAACCACCTGGAAGGATGACACAACAATATAAAGATGAACAGGCACTACCTGACTGACAGACCCCGCACTGCCAATCACCTGGAAGGATGACACAGCAATATAAAGATGAACAAGCACTACCTGACTGAGAGACCCCACACTGCCAATCACCTGGAATGATGACACAACAATATAAAGATGAACAGGCACTACCTGACTGAGAGACCCCACACTGCCAATCACCTGGAAGGATGACACTGCAATATAAAGATGAACAAGCACTACCTAACTGAGAGACCCCACACTGCCAATCACCTGGAAAGATGACACAACAATATAAAGATGAACAGGCACTACCTGACTGAGAGACCCCACACTGCCAACCACCTTGAAGGATGACACAGCAATATAAAGATGAACAAGCAATACCTGAATGAGAGACCCCACACTGTCAATCTCCTGGAAGGATGACACGACAATATAAAGATGAACAAGCACTACCTGACTGAGAGACCCCACACTGTCAATCACCTGAAAGGATGACACGACAATATAAAGATGAACAAGCACTACCTGAATGAGAGACCCCACACTGCCAATCACCAGGAAGGATGACACAACAATATAAAGATGAACAGGCACTACCTGACTGAGAGACCCCACACTGCCAACCACCTGGAAGGATGACACAACAATATAAGGATGAACAAGCACTACCTGACTGAGAGACACCACACAGCCAATCACCTGGAAGGATGACACAACCATATAAAGATGAACAAGCACTACCTGACTGAGAGACCCCACACTGCCAACCACCTGGAAGGATGACACGACAATATAAAGATGAACAAGCACTACCTGACTGAGAGACCCCACACTGCCAATCACCTGGAAGGATAACACAACAATATAAAGATGAACAGGCACTACCTGACTGAGAAACCCCACACTGCCAACCACCTGGAAGGATGACACAGCAATATAAAGATGAACAAGCACTACCTGACTGAGAGACCCCACACTGTCAATCGCCTGGAAGGATGACACGACAATATAAAGATGAACAAGCACTACCTGAATGAGAGACCCCACACTGCCAATCACCTGGAAGGATGACACAACAATATAAAGATGAACAGACACCTGACTGAGAGACCCCACACTGCCAACCACCTGGAAGGATGACTGAGGGACCCCACACTGCCTATCACCTGGACGGATGACACAACAATATAAAGATGAACAAGCACTACCTGACTGAGAGACCCCACACTGCCAATCGCCTGGAAGGATGACACAACAATATAAAGATGATCAGGCACTACCTGACTGAGAGACCCCACACTGCCAACCACCTGGAATGATGACACAGCAATATAAAGATGAACAAGCACTACCTGACTGAGAGACACCACACAGCTAATCACCAGGAAGGATGACACAACAATATAAAGATGAACAGGCTCTACCTGACTGAGAAACCCCACACTGCCAACCACTTGGAAGGATGACACAGCAATATAAAGATGAACAAGCACTACCTGAATGAGAGACCCCACACTGTCAATCACCTGGAAGGATGACGCGACAATATAAAGATGAACAAGCACTACCTGACTGAGAGACCCCACACTGCCAATCACCTGGAAGGATGACACAACAATATAAAGATGAACAGGCACTACCTGACTGAGAAACCCCACACTGCAAACCACCTGGAAGGATGAAACAGAAATATAAAGATGAACAAGCACTACCTGACTGAGAGACCCCACACTGTCAATCGCCTGGAAGGATGACACGACAATATAAAGATGAACAAGTACTACCTGAATGAGAGACCCCACACTGCCAATCACCTGGAAGGATGACACAACAATATAAAGATGAACAGGCACTACCTGACTGAGAGACCCCAAACTGCCAATCACCTGGAAGGATGACACGACAATATAAAGATGAACAAGCACTACCTGACTGAGAGACCCCACACTGCCAATCACCTGGAAGAATGACACAACAATATGAAAATGAACAGGCACTATCTGACTGAGAGACCCCACACTGCCAACCACCTTGAAGGATGACCGAGGGACCCCACACTGCCTATCACCTGGAAGGATGACACAACAATATAAAGATGAACAAGCACTACCTGACTGAGAGACCCCACACTGCCAATCACCTGGAAGGATGACACAACAATATAAAGATGAACAAGCACTACCTGACTGAGAGACCCCACACTGCCTATCACCTGGAGGGATGACACAACAATATAAAGATGAACAACAACTACCTGACTGAGAGACCCACACTGCCTATCACCTAGAAGGATGACACTACAATATAAAGATGGACAGGCACTACCTGACTGAGAGACCCCACACTGCCTATCACCTCGAAGGATGACACAACAATATAAAGATGAACAAGCACTACCTGACTGAGAGACCCCACACTGCCAATCACCTGGAAGGATGACACAACAATATAAAGATGAACAGGCACTTCCTGACTGAGAGACCCCACACTGCATATCACCTGGAAGGATGACACAACAATATAAAGATGAACAGGCACTACCTGACTGAGAGACCCCACACTGTCAATCTCCTGGAAGGATGACACAACAATATAAAGATGAACAGGCACTTCCTGACTGAGAGACCCCACACTGCATATCACCTGGAAGGATGACACAACAATATAAAGATGAACAGGCATTACCTGACTGAGAGACCCCACACTGCCAATCACCTGGAAGGATGACACAACAATATAAAGATGAACAAGCACTACCTGACTGAGAGACCCCACACTGCCTATCACCTGGAAGGATGACACAACAATATAAAGATGAACAACAATTACCTGACTGAGAGACCCACACTGCCTATCACCTAGAAGGATGACACTACAATATAAAGATGGACAGGCACTACCTAACTGAGAGATCCCACACTGCCTATCACCTCGAAGGATGACACAACAATATAAAGATGAACAAGCACTATCTGACTGAGAGACCCCACACTGCCAATCACCTGGAAGGATGACACAACAATATAAAGATGAACAGGCACTTCCTGACTGAGAGACCCCACACTGCATATCACCTGGAAGGATGAAACAGAAATATAAAGATGAACAAGCACTACCTGACTGAGAGACCCCACACTGTCAATCGCCTGGAAGGATAACACGACAATATAAAGATGAACAAGTACTACCTGAATGAGAGACCCCACACTGCCAATCACCTGGAAGGATGACACAACAATATAAAGATGAACAGGCACTACCTGACTGAGAGACCCCAAACTGCCAATCACCTGGAAGGATGACACGACAATATAAAGATGAACAAGCACTACCTGACTGAGAGACCCCACACTGCCAATCACCTGGAAGAATGACACAACAATATGAAAATGAACAGGCACTATCTGACTGAGAGACCCCACACTGCCAACCACCTTGAAGGATGACCGAGGGACCCCACACTGCCTATCACCTGGAAGGATGACACAACAATATAAAGATGAACAATCACTACCTGACTGAGAGACCCCACACTGCCAATCACCTGGAAGGATGACACAACAATATAAAGATGAACAAGCACTACCTGACTGAGAGACCCCACACTGCCTATCACCTGGAAGGATGACACAACAATATAAAGATGAACAACAACTACCTGACTGAGAGACCCACACTGCCTATCACCTAGAAGGATGACACTACAATATAAAGATGGACAGGCACTACCTGACTGAGAGACCCCACACTGCCTATCACCTCGAAGGATGACACAACAATATAAAGATGAACAAACACTACCTGACTGAGAGACCCCACACTGCCAATCACCTGGAAGGATGACACAACAATATAAAGATGAACAGGCACTTCCTGACTGAGAGACCCCACACTGCATATCACCTGGAAGGATGACACAACAATATAAAGATGAACAGGCACTACCTGACTGAGAGACCCCACACTGTCAATCTCCTGGAAGGATGACACAACAATATAAAGATGAACAGGCACTTCCTGACTGAGAGACCCCACACTGCATATCACCTGGAAGGATGACACAACAATATAAAGATGAACAGGCATTACCTGACTGAGAGACCCCACACTGCCAATCACCTGGAAGGATGACACAACAATATAAAGATGAACAAGCACTACCTGACTGAGGGACCCCACACTGCCTATCACCTGGAAGGATGACACAACAATATAAAGATGAACAACAATTACCTGACTGAGAGACCCACACTGCCTATCACCTAGAAGGATGACACTACAATATAAAGATGGACAGGCACTACCTGACTGAGAGACCCCACACTGCCTATCACCTCGAAGGATGACACAACAATATAAAGATGAACAAGCACTATCTGACTGAGAGACCCCACACTGCCAATCACCTGGAAGGATGACAGAACAATATAAAGATGAACAGGCACTTCCTGACTGAGAGACCCCACACTGCATATCACCTGGAAGGATGACACAACAATATAAAGATGAACAGGCACTACCTGACTGAGAGACCCCACACTGTCAATCTCCTGGAAGGATGACACAACAATATAAAGATGAACAGGCACTACCTGAATGAGAGACCCCACACTGCCAATCACCTGGAAGGATGACACAACAATATAAAGATGAACAGGCACTACCTGACTGAGAGACCCCACACTGTCAATCTCCTGGAAGGATGACACAACAATATAAAGATGAACAGGCACTACCTGACTGAGAGACCCAACACTTCCAATCACCTGGAAGGATGACACGACAATAAAAGATGAACAGGCACTACCTGACTGAGAGACCCCACACTGCCAATCACCTGGAAGGATGACACAACAATATAAAGATGAACAGGCACTACCTGACTGAGAGACCCCACACTGTCAATCACCTGGAAAGATGACACAACAATATAAAGATGAACAGGTACTACCTGACTGAGAGACCCCACACTGCCAATCACCTGGAAGGATGACACGACAATATAAAGATGAACAGGCACTACCTGACTGAGAGACCCCACACTGCCAATCACCTGGAAGGATGACACAACAATATAAAGATGAACAGGCACTACCTGACTGAGAGACCCCACACTGCCAATCACCTGGAAGGATGACACAACAATATAAAGATGAACAAGCACTACCTGACTGAGAGACCCCACACTGCCAATCACCTGGAAGGACGACACAACAATATAAAGATGCGGGTTGAGCATGTCAATCCCAAGATCTATATGAAATTATCGAAGTATACTAGAAAACCCAGTAATTTACAGAAGTCACAATCATTACTCGACAGAATGAGCGCGCTCACCAAGGAGACACTGATACAGGTAAATGTTATTTTTTTTGGCTGTAGTCATATTTTTGGTATTTTTACGATTAAGATGAAAGTTCAAATTCGAACGCCAAAATATATTAAACGTTTATCAACAAGATATATGCAAGTTTTCGACAGCCATAAGTAAAATATCATAAGTAATAATTATAAATGAATAGATAAATTGGCACATATATGTAAGCCTCAAATCTATGTCCAGTCTCAAATGTGTGTCCTAATCTTTATTACGTCATAGACGTCACAAATCTATATACTTTCTTTTCTCGAATCTGCGACTCTTTTCACAAAAAATCTTACGATTAAAATGTGTCGTAAGTTATACTGAAATGTGTAAACTGGGAAAAGAGGGGGTAAAAAATAGGGATATGCTAAAAACTTACGTTGACCGATTTTAGTCTGGATTAAAAAGGAGAAGGGAATTGGGAATCAGGGACCCTTCTACATAGGCGCTTACAATTTCTTGCATTTCATAAAGTTCAAAATAAGTTATACTTTTTATCTTTGAGTTATTAGTTAGTCTTATTATTATTTCTCTTTAATTATATTTAAATCAAAGAAATGGTTAAATAGTGAAAACAGCCAGAATATCAAAACTTGTTTTTGGCTCTCAATATAGACGCATTAGTCATCAACGCCTTTTAGATCACCTGGCCATAAGTTCACAGTAAGCTTTTCTCAATACTTGGCGTCCATCGTCGTCGTCGTCCGTTAACTTTTACAAAAATTTTCTCCTCTGAAACTACTGGGTCAAATTTTACCAAACATGGCCACAATCTTCATTGGGGTATTTAGTTTTAAAAATGTGTCCGATGACCCCGTCTGCCAACCAATACAGGCAAGCTAACTGTATTTTTTATTAGAATTCTTCGACTGCACCACCTATTGTCTACTCATTCTGTATTTATGATCCCAATTCAAACCTTTGACTTTCGGTCTCTTTTACTTATCTATTTTCATATAAATCTGTAGTGACGTTTTGGATTTCAATGAGCGTAATCTATGTGTTACTGGTAAATTATTAAGTCAGGGATTTCGTTACTAGAAATTACCTAAAGCCTCACTTAATTCTTCCTTAGATACAAAGATTTGGTTTGGAAGTTTGATTGTACCCGTAGAAAACTTATTTCAAACGGAATAGCAATCCTAATATTTACGGCGATGTTGTTTACCGAGCTCGGAAATTTAGATACAATCCGGGTAAACTTATCAATCCTTTAAATAAACTTATTATTATCAGTCAACACTGTAATTAGATCCTTGAATATTGTTTTATTGGTATAGATATTGGTTTTGTTATCAGTAAATTAAAACCATACAAAATATTATTGTTATACACATATGCACATTCACGGTACTATAATCTGTCGATATCTATATTTTGGCATTGCACAAGGTAATGTTTTTGTCAGACAGTTGATTACGTTCTTTACACTAAATCCATTTGAAGTTGGCTGTGTACTGATTAATATTTTAGTCTTAGATACATAACTCTTTTATTAGTTGCGATTGACCTTGAACTAGCTGTCAGAAACTGCGAGTACTCTCAGATCTGTACTGTGTGTCTTTTTTGTTGTGAGGGATATATGAATACCCGGCCACGTCCGGTCTATGTGTTTTAGTTAAATGTTTTTTCTGCTTTGTATCGATCCGATGAGTTTAAGCCCTTTTCAACTGATTTTTATACTTTTTTCTTATTTTCTATTGTTACACCGCTGTCCCAGGTTAAGAGAGGGTTGTCGCTTTCAAACATGTTTAACCCCGCCACATTCTATATGTTCGTGTCCCAAGTCAGAAGCCAATTATTCAGTGGTTGTCGTTGGTTCATGTCTGTCATATATGTTTTTCGTAAATTGTTTTGTTATAACTTAGGTCGTTAGTTTTCTCAATTGTGTTGTTTCATATTTTTCATGTCGGGCTTTTTATATCCGACTATATGCTATGGGTTTTTTCTCATTGTTGAAGACCATACGATTGCCTATAAGTGCTTTCATCCACTTCAATTGAACTTTGGTGTATCGTTTGCAATCATACCACATCTCCTTATTTTTATATTGGTCCATGAAATGATACAAAAAATTTAATAATCCTTCCTGGCTACAATATCAGTTGACTATTGAAACAAAACAAAATTTAATAAAATAAAAACTTCGTTGATCTACACTGACTTCTAATGGCGTGCTTCGTATCAATCTGTTGAGTTAATCCGATTCCAACTGATTTGTACTGTTTCTTCTTATGTTATGCTATTAACCCACTGGCCAAGGTTAGAGGGAGTGTTGAGCGCTCACAAACATGTTTGACCCACATTCTTTATGCGCCAGTCCCAAGTCAGGCGCATGCATATGTTGTTTATTACTGTCTCCCACATTTGTTTTGTGTCAATAATCAGGCCGTTTGTTTCTCTCTAGTTGTAGAATTCTGAATAATGGATGTGTTTGGTATATTGATTAACTAATTACATAGACAGTCTTATAACCTTTTGCTCCAGATATATATAATTCATAAATATTTTGAAAAATAATCTTACACTAAAGATGAAAGAAAATTTCCCGTGTAGTTTTCAGGACGAACTTTAATTTTCTGTTTCATTCATCCAAACTTCGAATGCGTTTAAAATGTTAAAAAATTAAAAAAATAATTTACATTTTTTTTTATTATCGAAGACAAGGAGCAAAGACCCGTATGTTGACTTCTAGATCGTTGAGATTTTTTGTATTATATACGGGTTTATCTATAATTGACCTAGAACATGGGCGCATCCATGAACCTCTCACGTGACCGATCAGCCATTACAACCGTTAAAATAATGTACGTGTATTGATCAAAACATTATCGATTTTCTGTTTACATTTGTATTTCTTTCATTTTCTCACAAACATGTTTGACCCACATTCTTTATGCGCCAGTCCCAAGTCAGGCGCATGCATATGTTGTTGGTTACTGTCTCTCACATTTGTTTTGTGTTAATTGGTTTTTGTCAATAATCATGCCCTTTGTTTCTCGTTTGAATTGGTTCAGGAGTCTTTTATACATGACTTTATGGAATATGTTTTGCTCATTGTAGATTCTAGTTGATAGTTGTCTCATTGGCAATTACATCTCCTTATTAAGTCTCCCAAACGAAGTCTGGGAAGACTTATTGTTTTTGCTCAGTTCTTCTTATTATTATTATTATTCTTCCCATTCCCACTTCCCTCTTCCCTCTTCCCTCTTCCGCCACTTTTTTAAATGAACTTGTCCGCACCCGTTCTCCAAAACCGCTAGTCAGATTTACTTAAGGTTTCACAATATGTTAGACTAACATGTCTAGTGGTGCAATCAGGGTTTCGTTTGTGCATTGGGGTCTCAAAAGGGGTACTTTGAGGGGCCAAAAGAAGGGAGGGGTTTACTATAGAACCCTATGGGATTTTAATTTTTTTTTATTTTCAAATGATTATAACTTGAAAACTGTTAGTGATAGGCACAATCTTTATAATTGAAAATGTTCTACATGATAAAGCACATCAAATGAAATAAAGGGTTAGTCCCCAGGGGTCACCCCCACCCCCTGCCATTAGACAAAGTTCTAATATCTTGTAAGTGGTCAAGATCCCCACCCCTAAACCATATATATTCTGGTTACTCATGATACAGCACATCAAATGAAATAAAGTATTAGTCCCCAGGGGTCACCCTCCACCTCCTGCCAGTTGAGAAAGTTCTGATATCTTGTAAATGGTCAAGATCCCCACCCCTAAACCATATATATTCTGGTTAGTCATGATACAGCACATTAAATGAAGTAAAGTATTAGTCCCCAGGGGTCGCCCCCACCCCCTGCCATTTGAGAAAGTTATAATATCTTGTAAATGGTTGAGACCCCCTCCCCTAAACCCTATATATTCCTGTTTGTCATGTCACAAAGATTCGAATGATATGTAGGGTCAGTCCCCAGTGATCACCCCACCCCCTGCCATTTGAGAAAGTTCTAATATTTTGTAAATGGTTGAGATCCCCACCCCTAAACCATATATATTCCTGTTCGTCATGTCACAAAGATTTGAAAGATATATAGGGTCAGTCCCCAGGGGTCCCCCACCCCCAATGATCTAATATCTTGTAAATAGTCGAGATCCCCACCCCTAAACCATATATATTCCTATTCGTCATGTCAAGAAGATTTGAATGATATATAGGGTCAGTCCCCAGGGGTACCCCACCCCCAATGATCTAATATCTTGTAAATGGTCGAGATCCCCACCCCTAAACCATATATAGTCCTATTCGTCATGTCAAGAAGATTTGAATGATATACAGGGTCAGTCCCCAGGCATCACTAATGCATATAACTTTACTGGACCAAACCAATTTTCGCTGGACTTTATGATGTCAGGCGACCCTGGGAATTACAAATTATGGGAGCTTCGTTTGGGAGACTTCGTAACAGCATCCTGTTACAATCATTTCTTGTTTTTATATCGTTTGCAATAAAATAAAAATACTGCACATATCTTAAAGTCTTTATGCCTAATATATTAGGGAAATTTTAATGGGTGATTTCATTAAAGTTTCCATGTTTGTTATTATGTAAATAGTGTAGTTGACAGTCATGTATAATTTTACAAAAATGTGGGAAAATTTAAATTAAATTGCACATTTTTTTTTATAGAATAAAGATATTATTTTTAGATACTTTTTTACAAGGAAGATATATTGATATATTGAAGATGCTCAATTGACCAATGATACAATAGCGCAATATCATACAAAGAATAAGCCATAAAAAAACAGGACATTTTAACGCTTTTACAACCCTACCTTCTTTGCAGTTATTTCTTATTGGGTAAGTGTGTTTACTTATACAGTATATTTTTTCTTTCTCAATACCAAAAACTATATATATTTCTTCGTAGTCTTTTTTTTTGATATTTTTGAATTTATTCGCTTCGTTATTTTTTTATATTCATTTACACCAAAAAAATTAAACAATCAAGCGTAGAGAGCTCAGAAGTTTGTATGCTTTTGAAACTTGAGAAAAAAGATTTAAACATTTGATGTAATTAAGTAAGTCTGTTAAAACAACATCTGATTCCGGTGATTTTTACTGTAGATTTTACACCATACTTCTGGAATCATTCTTCCAGTGCTGTCAGAAAAAAAAAACATTATGAAATGAGAAAGATCCTTTGTCACAACCACATGAACACCCACGCTTTACATCAGTTAATAAATAAAGTTGGCAGTAATGCCAAATTTGGTTTATGTTAAGTTTGGGTGTTATAAACATCCACCATATTTCCCATTAAATGTCATGTCGATCCTTAAGTACGTAAAAAGTTGATTAGAAACACTCTGAAATATAAATTGTGAATAGCATAAAATCAGTAAACCTTTTTCGATCTAATTTTGCCAAATTTAGTTATGCGAAGGGTCCAGCAACTATTTGAAAGGTCGTTTGGATGCTTGGAGAAAAGGTGCTACATCAATTTGTTTCGCGATTTGAAAAATAGAACAACGCTTTTCTTCTTTATAGATACCCTACTAAAATTTACGGGTTAGAGAGAGAAAGGCGTTTGCTTGGCTATGCTGGAATTATCAATACACAGCAATGCAACCATTTAAAAAAAAACAAATTTAACACGCAACATTTCACCTAGCTATCTGACTAAATTCAGAAACCTTGCCAGTGATTCTTAATGTTAATAATATTTTCAGTAGTTGGTGTTGATGGCAAAATTTTGTTAGTTTCTGTTAAATCATTCACCGTCTTTCTAGTCTTGGTAAATTATATAGAGGTCTGTATACTGTTGAAGACTGTCCGATGACCTCGGTATATTTCTTTATAATTTAAACATAATGTGGTATAATTGCTAATGAGACAACTCTCCACCTGAGACCAAATGACGTAGAAGTTAACAACTATAGGTCACCGTACGACCTTCAACAATGAGACAACTCTCCACCTGAGACCAAATGACGTAGAAGTTAACAACTATAGGTCACCGTACGGCCTTCAACAATGAGAAAACTCTCCACCTGAGACCAAATGACGTAGAAGTTAACAACTATAGGTCGCCGTTACGGTTTATTCCCGATTGTCCCACTTTTTAAAATTTTAGAGTTCTGATTGTCCCACATGAAAAGTTCTGATTGTCCCACATTATTTTTATTTTTTAAATCTTCTTAAATAAACAATGTAATTGTTGTTTGTTTTGCAATATCAAATTAAAATAAATTGTTGCATGGGCATACTAGTAGTTGATATCAATTCTATAAATGTAAATATGAATTGTTGAATAAATCATCATTAAAATGCACTTTTGATTAAAACAATACAACATTTATGTAATAAACGATATCTTTAATGTTAGGTTATCTATAAATCAAATATCAATATTTTTTTTTATTTTAAAGTTGTTATTCAAACTTTAAACACATGGATGCAATTGTGTCTTATCATATTTATGAGCGCTCAGACTGAAAGGTCTAGAGACTGATTTAAAAAAAAAAAACAAACATTTACTATGACAATGTTATATCATAGCTATTTTGTTACCTAATAATTAGAACTGACATCATCAATTTAATAAAAACTGAGAGCAAGGTCTCAACCTATACTTTCACTTAGGGAAAAGAGATAAATGTGGCCCAGTAATATAATCAGTGTCAATTTTTGAACAAATCCCTGAAACTTTGCAACATTATGTAAAATTATTCACATCTTTTAATTTTATTTTATTTCATCCTTGATACTTCTAAATATTTTAATTATGTACTATATGTTAAATCTATAATACAAGAGTCTATTTAATCTTTTATGAAGCTATTATATCTACATTTTTTTATATAATTGTTCTTTATTTAAACAGTCACAGTAGTTTAACCAAATATCACAAAAAAAAAATAATATGTAAATACCATCTTTTCTCCATGTTTATTTCAAATTTTATGGGTTACACTGATTAATTACCTGTAATTATCTGCTTCACACTTTAAAACAAATTAATCACTATCAAAACAATTCCCAATTGTCCCACATTTAAACTTCCCAATTGTCCCACACTCATCTTCCCGATTGTCCCACAAAATTTCATTACTTTTTTACCTGTAATTTCAAAAAGTGGGACAATCGGGAAGACACCGCCGTTACTATTATCAATTTGTTATCTTCTCGGTACCAAAACTATATACATTCTTTCGTAATCTTTTTTTCAAATGTAAATTTTAAGCTTTTTTTAATCTAGTCTATTCGTTTCGGTATTTTTCGAAATTCATTTATACAAAAAAATAAACAAATTGGATAAATCAAGCGTAGAGAGATCAGACGTTTGTATAGAACTGCTACTGAAACTTGAGAAAGAAAAATTTTAAACATTTGATGTAATTCAGTAAGTCTTAAGAATTGTTTAAAACAGCATCTGATTTTTACCGTAGATTTTACAGAATACTTCTGGTGCTGCCAGAAAAGACATTATGAAATGAGAAAGAGGCTTTGTCACATCCACATGAGCACCCACGCTTTACTTCATAAATAAAGTTGGCAGTAATGCCAAATTTGGTTGTTTTAGTTTGCAGTTATGCCAAGTTTGGGTGTTATAAACATCCACCATATTTCCCCTTTAATGTCATGTCGATCCTTTAGTACGTAAACAGTTAATTAAAAAACACTCTGACATATAAATTGTGAATAATATAAAATGATTATACTTTTTTCAATCTACTTTTGGCGAATTTAGTTAGTTTTCTCGTTTGAATTGTTTTACATTTGTCATTTCTGTGTCTTTTATAGCTTGCTATGCGGTGTGGGTTTTGCTCATTGTTGAAGGCTGTAATGTAACCTATAATTGCTAAATTCTACGTCATGTGGTCTCTGGTGGAGAGTTGTTTCATTGGCAATCATACCAAATCTTCTCATTGTTATAATATATGCTGAGTTTACCTTATAATGACAGATTTGGTGTGTATTTTCCGACACCCATAAAAAAGCGCATGGCTCTATTCTTCACACTGTTAATACATGATAAATCCTTTGTATCCCATATGGCAGCACCATATTCAATAACAGACCAAACTAATGAATCAAAACGTTTTGTAAATGTGGAGTACTGAAAACCTCCATTAGCTTTACACTTGGATATTAATAACCCTAATGATCTACTAGCGGATTTTGCCACCGCTTTTGCCATATCATCATAACTCAAAAATTCAGTAAAAAGTAAACCAAGATAATTATAATGAGATACAGTATCTATTTTGTTACCATTAAATAAAAATTGAAAAGTAGTTCTAGGCACAGACTGTGTTCTAAAATGTACAATGTTTGACTTATCTAAATTAACTGTCATATCATTTTTATTGCACCATGTATTGAGTGTATCTAACAGTTTTTGTAAATCTTTCTCATTTTCAGTTAAAAATACAACATCATCTGCATACAATAATATACAAACTTTATCATTATCAATATTAATACCAATATTTAACCTTTTAATATCATCAATTAAATCATTTATAAAAATATTGAACAATAATGGCGATAATATACACCCTTGTTTTAAGCCACAATTTACGTTAAACCAATCAGTAAAATTACCGTTAATCTTAACACAAGACTGAACATTTCTATACAAAGAATGTATTGCCTGCAGCATTTTCGAACTTATTCCTAATGACTGTAGTTTACAAAACAATAAATCTCTATTAATCCAATCATAGGCCTTTTTAAAGTCAATAAATGCAATATAAGTTGAAAGTTTTCGAAGTTTTCGTGTTTCAATAATGTTTGTTAAAGTACTTATATGATCCAATGTATTTCTACCTTTTCTAAAGCCATTTTGCTCATCATGCAGGAAATCGAGGTCATCAAGTTTGTGTGTTAAACGTACATTTAGAACACCACAATATATAACGCTTGGAATTAACTAGATGTGGCAATCAATTTAGAAGTTCACACCCAATACCATATATGTTTTAGTTGTAGAATTCTGAATAATGGATGTTTTTGGTATATTGATTAACTAATCACATAGACAGTCTTATAACCTTTTGCTCCAGATATATATAATGCATAGATATTTTGAAAAATAATCTTACACTAAAGATGAAATAGAATTTCCCGTGTAGTTTTCAGGACGAACTTTAATTTTCTGTTTCATTCATCCAAACTTCGAATGCGTTAAAAATATTAAAAAATGAAAAAAATAATTTACATTTTTTTTTTTATTATCGAAGACAAGGAGCAAAGACCCGTATGTTGACTTCTAGATATATGTTGTTGTGTCGTGTAGTTTTTTGTGTTATTGGTGTCGACGTTAAAACAAGTTAAAATACATATATTGTTTTATGAAGTTACAAATTTTAACGGTGGATTTTAACATTTTATCAGATTATGAAAAGTTAATTTTTTTATTCAATAATGATAAAGTTTTTGAAAGTGTCGCCAGAACCTGCTATAGCATTTTAATCAGAAGAAATGGTTTTTTTATATAATTGATTATGCTGTATTTTAATGATATTCATAAGCAAATATATATTATATGTAATATGTACAATATCTAATTGTTTTTTAACAGTATTGCTTGTACAGTCTCTCATAAATCTTTTAAGATTGGCACATACAATGTGAATTTAAAGTTTGTTGTTATACATGTATGTTTTATGTACCTGTATGAATATTTTATTGTGTAAATATATGTAATTGTATGTGGTGAGACTTTAATAAAATATTGAATCTGAATCTGAACCTACATTTGAATATCAGAAATATGATATCTTGATTGATTGATTTATTGATTGCTGAAAGTCAGCGTTGAAAGGATCTTGTAGCATTATACTTCCCGAGGTTGTGAAATACATCAATAAATGTACCGAATATACGTAAAAGTGTCGTTAAAAAATCCTTTAAATTGCAATTTCTCATAATTTCGCACAGAAGACTTTGTTGTTCAAGATAGATTATTTGAAAATCGTTAGAATTTTGTGTTTCGCTTCTATTACCCGTTGCTTTGACCGTAATATGAACTGAATGACCATTAAGTGTTTGACCATCGTCCATTATTCGTTTAATAGCTTTGCGATTAGTATGACCATCAAAAAGATTATTTAAATCAGAAATATTTAGCGAGACAATATAAAACTCCCACAATTTCACACCAAATGATGACAACATGTCCAACCCACGACCTGTCCTTCTTTAGAATAAAATGTTTTAAACACTAAATAGCTCAATTATTTTGATAAATATTGAATTACTTTTTGTACAATGGTCGGATGTTCGCCTTTCAGCAATATTGTATTGTGGTTTATTTGACACACATGTAAAGATAGTTGAATTAGTGTAAATTATAGGTAAACATTTCATTTTGTAAACAAACGAACAATGGTCTTGACTAGATTGAGAATTGTTAGGGACATGTTTTTTTTTATTTCCGTGCAAATATTTGTGCGTGTGTCGATACGTGCATAACCTGCAAGTTAATCCTCAAAATGTACTAACTTAAGACATGAACTTTCAGTATTGGATGGAGCAAGGCTATATGATGGTACGTTTTGGGCCAAAATTGACACTGAATCCAACGTATTACTTACTCTGGGGTTTTATTTTGGTACTTTAGTAAAACATATTTATATCTGTTTAAAAAGTATTCATAATTCTATCTTTAGTATTAGGTGTTTTCTTTAATATACCAATTATTCGGATCAACTCTGCGTGTTCACCAAAGTATGCAAAAAAAAATTAAAATCCAAAACTATGCAAATTGAAAAAGTTTTATCAAAACTGTCTTTCATAGCAATGTGTTTTCCTGCAAGTAGTAGTTTAATTTCATTAATATTAAAAAGAAAGTTTAAAATATTTTAAGTGTGTTTTATAGACACTTCGATATTCAAATATTACTTTGTTTTTTTGTTGTTTTTTTTTTTAATTTTCTAATATGATTACAATGGCAATTGGAAATTCTGACATGACGTCCTTCAAACGCTTTGAGTACACACCCGTGGTAAAATACAAATATATTGTATATTAGCTGATCTGTAACAACATGATATGTTCAGGCTGTTCCGTTAAAGGCTTTTTATGAAAGAGTTACGCCAGTTGATCTGATGTCAATCGGTGGAAGTGACGTAATTGAAAAAAAGTATAACAAATATACCGAACTCCAAGGCAAATTCATAAAAACTGACAAAAGCAAACGCTATCAATGGAACAAGTGAAAAACAACCGCCATGAAAATCGACTCTTAACTGTGGCGTTATACTATAAGCAGTATGACTTCGGAAATATACGGGAAATAGGCGAATGAAAGTAAAATTAACAAAAATGTACCCCAGGTTTAGATTTCAAAATCAACTTATCGATAACTGTAGATCGGTACTAATGAGAACAATATAACTGCCAGGACACTTAGAAGAACTTAGAAATACTTTTATAGCATGTTTATATCGATAATCCGATGGGGAGCAGCATATAATTGATTGATTGGTGGTGTTTCAGCAGTCTTCGTTATATCGTCGCGCCTAGTTGTTATTGGTGGAGGAAGCCGGACTACCCGGAGAAAACCACCGACTTTCTGCAGAAAAAAGAAGTAGAATATAGGGGAAACACAGATACTGCTGTCAAAAGACATATTTGTTTGGGTTTTACTCGTTGTTGAAGGTCGTACGGTGACCTATAGTTGTTAATTTCTGTGTCATTTGGTCTTTGGTGGAGAGTTGTCTCACTGGCAATCATATAACATCTTCTTATATATATCTATAGTTTTTTTTTTCTTCTCTATTTCAACTTGTAATACATGGCAGTGTTTTGGGAAGCAGGAACTTAACTATACGAATTCTGGGTATAATACTCTCGAAATTCAGTCATTTACATGAAATATACAACAACAGCAAAACTTTTTTAATAAATGTTTTTTTAATGGTGGCTGTATACAGAAAAAAGTGTGATATGTTTAATCATTTTAACGTAATTGTTTAAGATGTTCTAATTCATATTCATGACCAAGTTCACTTTTGTACGATTTTTTCCAACATAAACCAAAGCTCTTGGTTAATTTTGTAACCTCGACACGGAAGTGTTTGTTTAGGAAACTGTAAATTATTGGATTGACGGCGTTGTTTAAGTAGTTGCATCTTGAAAACAATTTGAGAAGCACTTGAACAAACCCAGACGAGTCTTTTTCAATCTTTTTATATACAGATCTGCAAATCATTACACCAACGGAGGGTAAATAGCTCAATACAAACGCAATGGTGACGGCGATGAAAATCTTTGTTGTCCGAGAAGCTTTAATATGAGACAGTTTTTCAGATAAATTCGATACTTTTGATTTATTCGATAAGTTTGAAAATGTTCTGCGGAATTGTTTTTGATTATGTCCTACCGATGAGTGATCATCGCTGCTTTCACTTGATAACATTCGTCGTCGGCTATTTTGTCCACCTGCAACGCTTAATCTTGGAATCTCACCTATAAACATATCTTTTCTTCTTTTAATTGCTAACCATATTAAAAAGTACAGTGCCGATAATGTAACGAATGTTATTATAAACACTAACCCTAATATCAAATAATAAATCATTTGGAAGGTCGAGTCTTTGTATTTTTGATCAACGGAGCAATCAAATCCACATAGATTTCCTGAAATTTGTTCTCTTCTTGTTCCGAATAGAACCACGGCTGGACTACACAAAAGTAAAGCTAACATACCAGCTGATATAGACATAAATTTTGTTCTATTCCGATTACCAAAACGTAACGGCTTGCATATTTTAAAGTAACGATCAAATGCAATCTGTATTAAAATCACAGCGGATGCATACGTAGTGGCGTTTTCAACAGCTCTGAAAATTTTACACGCAATGTTTGAATAAAATGAGTAATGATAGAGTAAATCATATATGTCAATTGGCATCACCACGACACTCGTAATAAAATCAAACAATGCCATGGCAATAATAAAATTGTCCGCTGACCTCTTTTTTGACCTAAAACAGTAAATATACAGAACCAGTGCGTTTCCGAAACACCCAACGATCATCAGTAAAAATTGGAAGATGATGACTGGCAGAAAAAGAACAGCCTTTCTACGACTCAGTAGTAATAATTTTGGGTAAATCCAGTCTTCTGTAGAACAATTTGTTATGCCTGAAAACGAAACCGGCGTTAAAGACGTATTCCCCATGTATTTGTGATAGGAACTGAGTATGGTATGTCCGCTGTCTTCAAACATGACAGAGGCGAGAGTTGACATCTATAAAAGATAAAAAAAAATATCTTTACAAAAAAGATTTTTTAATCAATTGCATGCTTTAATGTTTTTCAAATTTTTACTTTCTCCTTTTTTTTTGTAGATGATACAACTTATCTTCATTAGGAATCCTATGTCTAATCATCATTGTCTCCTGAGTACTCGAAAAACACTAAGGTCTCCGCAGAGCAATGAGAAAAAAATATCTGTTCTATATCTACAACAGGTTTGGCATCTTGTATTCTCGTTTCCTGACAATTGACTTTATTACAAAATTTTAAAGAACAATAATTTTAATTTAATTATGTATGTCTTTAGCATTCCCGCCATTTTAATATTAGCTTTGTTCACCATACCTCTGAAGTCATTCTTCCTATGTTGTCAGAATAGATGGTATGAGATGAGAAAGAGGCTTATCATAAACACATGGACACACGAACTTTACTACTGTTGATAAATGTATATAGTTGGCAGATATACCAAGTTTGATTATTAATATTGGCAGTAATGCAAAGTTTGGGTGTCATAAACATCCTGCATCCTTCATATTTCCCCTGAAATGTCAAATGTCATGTCGATCTTTATGTACGTAAAAAGTTCACTAAAACATTCTATCTTTTAAATTGTATTTTATACTTTTGTTCAATCTTATTGGGCGAATTCAAGTTATGTGGAGGGTCTAGCAACTGTTGTGATACTAATGAGGGAAAGGTGTTCATCCATGACTGGTTCTCTGTCCTTTATCTGTTTGCCTCTGACAGATATATGTTGCAAGGGAGAGGACCAGCCTAGTGTTCATCCATGGTTTTTGCGATTTAAAAAAGGGAACAATTTGTCTTCTTTTTCGATACCTCTCTACAATTAACGAGTTTACTCTTACATGTTTAGTAAGTCTGTAGGGTGGATTTCCGTCTAATGATTCGGCATACAAGTCCTGCAAAGCAATTTCTAACAAATAAGTAGCAAACATGCAATAATTTTAGATTTTGTAGATGGTGTAACTGATTTTCGTTTCATATCACTATTTACAATTTAATCTCATCGTTTTTAATATTTATTTCGCTGAGTTTTTTCTCACTGACGAAACTTTACCTCACATCTCTTTTTATCCATATGTGCTATTTGTATCTGGCCGTTAAACAGTCATCAATCAATCAGTAATTGTATTCTGTACCCTTTATTATTCCACTGATCGTTGGGTCAGGAAGGGCGTTAGTGATTGCCTTTGTGTCATATCATTATATCTGAAAATGTGATGATCGTGTATGATTGAAAATAAAATGTGATGATCGTGTATGATTGAAAATAAAATGTGATGATCGTGTATGATTGAAAATAAAATGTGATGATCGTGTATGATTGAAAATAAAATGTGATGATCGTGTATGATTGAAAATAAAATGTGTTGATCGTGTATGATTGAAAATAAGACAACTATTCACTAAAGACCAAATGACGTGGATAGTCAGCGTACAACATAACCCATGCAGTATAGTAAGCTATAAAAGACCGCGACACGACAAAAAGTAAAAACATCTAAATGAAAACAAAATGCTTTTATTATAAAAATCAAACCAACTTAAAGTATTATAGTCATAGAGTTGCCATGCAGGTTTATTTTGTTTCTATTGTTTACTACCTTCTGTTGACTTCTCGATAAGTTTTGTCGTGTCGGCGGATATCTATGCCATTGAAGTCCATGTGTTTTATTTCTCTCAATAAATCATCAATATTAGGACGAAGTGAAGTATACGAAATTTGGCAATATTTCGGATTGGTCACGAAATGTTAAAATCGCCCCTTCGATGTTAATTTGTTTTAAAATCTGGTTTAAATACTACCAATTTTACATAATTTGTTTATGTAATCACTATAAATACAATACAACTTATTTTTGACACATCAAATTATAGAATAGAGGCGAAAAATACCAAAGGGATATTCAAACTGATAAGTCGAAAACAGCCAAACAATGCCATGGAAAAACAACTAAACAATGCCATGGAAAAACAACCAAACAATGCCATGGAAAAACAACCAAACAATGTCATGGCAAAACAGCCAAACAATGCCATGGCAAAACAACCACACAATGCCATGGCAAAACAACCAAACAATGTCATGGCGAAACAACCAAACAATGCCATGGCAAAACAGCCAAAAAATGTCATGGCAAAACAGCCAATCAATGCCATGAGAAAACAACCACACAATGTCATGGTAAAACAGCCAAACAATGCCATGGCAAAACAACCAAACAATGCCATGGCCAAACAACCACACAATGCCATGGCAAAACAACCACACAATGCCATGGCAAAACAGCCAAACAATGTCATGGCATAACAGCCAAACAATACCATGGCAAAACAACCACACAATGCCATGGCAAAACAACCACACAATGACATGACAAAACAGCCAAACAATGCCATGGCAAAACAGCCAAACAATGGCATGGCAAAACAACCAAACAATTCCATGGCAAAAACAGCTAAACAATGCTATGGCAAAACAACCAAACAATGCCATGGCAAAACAACCACAGAATGCCATGGCAACACAACCACACAATGCCATGGCAAAACAACCACACATTGTCATGGCAAAACAACCAAACAATGCCATGGCAAAAACAACCAAACAATGTCATGGCAAAACAACCACACAATGTCATGGCAAAACAACCAAACAATGCCATGTCAAAAACAGCCAAACAATGTCATGGCAAAACAACCAAACAATGTCATGGCAAAACAACCACACAATGCCATGGCAAAACAACCAAACAATGTCATGGCAAAATAACCAAACAATGCCATGGCAAAACAACCACACAATGCCATGGCAAAAAATGAAAAACTATCAAAAGACCAACAGTATGCAAAACACAAAATACAAAATAAAGACTGAGCAACACGAACTCTGCCAAAAACTGGGTGTGATATCAAATTATATAAATTATGAATGTTTGACTCCTTAATAATACATCATTTGTGTGAAATGTCAGTTTTAGGCCACTTTTCACAATTTATAACAGAAATACTGCCCACATTAAACATGATGAATATTCTGGCAACTTTGGATTTAACCCGTGTTTAAGAAAATTGTTGTGCCTAGGAATTCAATACAAAACTTTTGGTTAAAGAACATTTTGGATCGTTGATTGTGACCAAGCTTTTCCGAGCTAGTACGCATGAGAAAATGCACAAAATCGTATTTTGACAATATCTCCAAAATGTTAGTTTTTCTTTTTAGCCTATAATGTACTCTAATGAAGATATTTGTTATGATATATTGCAATAAAGTTGAAATTTAAGGTCATATCTTGGTAAAGATTAACCATGTACTTTTGCATGCATTTAATACTCGTTAACATGCAATTGAGTATTGGAAAAGATTACATGTAGTACTTATTCAACAAAATACAATCAATTAAATAAATCCATAAATGCATAAAAAGTGTCATAAAAAGATTTTTTCCTTCAAATTGTGATTTCTCAACTCTTAGCCCATAGAATATTTGTTAAAATATGAGAAATTTTATTGCAGTGAACATATTGATTATATTGAATTTGTTAGAAATTTGTTTTCACATGTATGTACCCGTTCTTATGATCGTAATATGACCTAAATGACCATTAAGTGTTTGCCCATCATCCATTCTTCGTTTAATAGCTTTGCGATTAGTATGGCCATTAAATAGATGACTTAAATCAGAAATATTTAGCGAGACGATATAAAACTCCCACAATTTCACACCAAATGATGTTAAAATGTCCTCCCCATGACCCGTCCTTCTTAAAACTAAAACACTTAAAAGCTCAATTATTTTGATATAAATTTTGAATTGGTTTTTTTATAAATGGTTTGAAGTTTGCCTTCAGCTATAAGTAATAAGTATTGTGGTTTATTTGACACTGAAACACTGTTAGGTTAGTGTAAATTATAGATAACAAATTTCATTCCGTAAAAACAATATTATTTACTAGATTGAAATTTAAAGCAATATGATCCTTCAAATTTAAAAAAAAAATGTGAATGAAGATCGACTGCATTAAACAGAGCTTTTTCTACAAAACCGGGAAAAGTAGTAACAAAAACAAAAATTTGAAGGTCATGAAAAATGTTACTTCGTGAAGAACCACCCTGTTCCCTCAACAAATACACCGAAGATGATATCATCATGATGCGGATCATTTTGATCGACAACATATAAATTGAGATTGATGGATTAACTTACAACAGCTAACACGTTATGATCGTGCATGTTCACATCATACGGATTCGTTAACAGGAGTGTAATTCGTACACAAGAACTGTCCAAAAAGAGTTATGAGGAAGAATAGACACTGCATAGGTTTTACTGTGACCATCAGAAATTTGTTGAGCGATACGATGTGTCGATGTGTCGATGTTTCAACTTACTAACAACCTGTTTTCGCGATCTTAGATCTTTAGATGCAAGTAGAGTCGTATGATTTGCAATTTTACCGATTGTGACATTTTTACTGAGTGTGAATTAGCATGGTGGTTTTATGCATGCATACCAGGAGACGCCTATCCTCTCGACGCACCCGATCTCACTCCTTTAGGAGTTCAACTGATTCCCCCAGGTTTTGTTTGTTATCTTGATTTGCCTCTTCATATTCGATTTACGAAATTTTAGTGCTTCATGTTTTGTTGTTTTCGTGTTTTAGCCCTAGCGTTGTCAGTTTGTCATCGACTTATGAGTCTGAAGAACCAATTGGTATCTTCCGACTCTCTCTTTAATAACCAATTGGTATCTTCTGACTCTTTAATAACCAATTGGTATCTTCCGACTCTCTCTTTAATAACCAATTGGTATCTTCCGACTCTCTCTTTAATAACCAATTCGTATCTTCTGACTCTCTCTTTAAAAACCAATTGGTATCTTCCGACTCTCTCTTCGAACATCGGTAAACCTTAATTTGTTTCGTTTGTGCCTTGTTCTCTGGTATTTTTTTTTTTTGGCCCGGACACCTGTTTCGTTGGGTTTTTTTTGTCCCGTTTGTGCCTTCCTCTATGGATTTCTATTTTAATGCTTTGCCCATGTTTTTCCCGTTTGTGCCTTGCTCTCTGAAATTATATTTTCATGTTTGCCCTGACGCCTGTTTCATTGCCTTGTTGCCGATGGTTTGCCCCGTTTGTGCCTTGTTTTCTGGATTTCTATTTCAATGTTTGCCCTGACACCTATCTCGTTGCCTATGTTTTGCACCGTTTGTGTCTTGCTCTTTGAATTACTTTTTTCATGTTTGCCCTGACACCTGTCTCGTTGCCTTGTTGTCGATAGTTTGCCCCGTTTGTGCCTTTTTCTGGATTTCTACTTTTATGTTTGCCTTTATTCCTGTCGTCGTTTGTGACTTGTTCTCTTGATTTCTATTTTTATGTTTTTCCTCATTCCTGTTTAGTTGCTTATGTTTTGCCTCGTTTGTGCCTTGTTCGCCGGATTTTTATAGTTAATGTTTGCCACGACACCTTCGGGTTGTCGATGTTTTACCCCGTTTGAATCTTGTTCTATAGATTTTCATATATATTATACCTTTTAGCACAGCTAGTACTTTATCTTCTGTGTGTCAAAAGTTAATAGCCACCACGATTTTTTTTTAAATTTAATTTATAATTGTTTTAACAGGATATGTACAGAGACGTGTTTTCATTATTGCGTATCCTGTGTTGGATATATGTTTCCTATATAAAAAAAATTGGGATGGCGTATCCAGTTTCAGGTACATCTTTCCTATAGAAACAATGGCTATGGCGTATCTTTCTATATAAAAACAATTTTGATGGCGTATCCTGGGTTGGGTACATGTTTTCTTAAGAAACAATGGCTATGGCGTATCCTGGGTCGAGTACATGTTTCCTAAAGAAACAATAGTTATGGCGTATCCTTCTATAAAATAACAATTGGGATGGCGTATCCTGGGTCGGGTACATGTTTCCTAAAGAAACAATGGCTATGGCGTATCCTGGGTCAGGTACATGTTTCCTAAAGAAACAATGGCTGTGGTGTATCCTCGGTTTTGAGGTGGAGGTGGAGGTGTGTGCCGGAAGTTACATGTACTTGTTTTTCGACAATAATATAATATCATGTAAAAATTGGGGAAAATAAGCCATATTCAGATGGAATTTTTTATTGGTTAGTTATTTTTTACCCGACCTTTAATGTTAATAATTCGAAAAGAGAGGCGAAAGATACCAAAGGGACATTCAAACATGGCTAAAAAACAAACAGACAAACAACAGAACACAAAACACAACATACAACAACCTCACCAAAAACTGTAATAAGTATGATGCATTAATAAGGTCATCAATACGAATCCTGCAGTAAATATGTCCATAAAGAATAAGACAAAGTTTGAAGAAAAAGTCCCAAGCAGTCAACCTTCTCACACTAACAACCGTGAAGTACCAATGCTATATCCAACAATTGATAAAAGATTGAAGATAACGTTAAACATTAAATATTGACCTCTCAAATCCGAAACAATATTTAAGGTGCGAACTTGTATAGTGAAATGAAATCACTGCAGGCAGCTTATATTTGTTCTAATGTTTATTTTCATGTTATCAGTAGCAGATATAGACATACACTGTACAAGTGGACACTATATTCAAATTTTTTGGATATCAATGAATAATGCCTTCACTAATTAAAAGCATCGTATTCCGGTTTTTTATCACCTTTTTAACTGGTTTAGACATCAACAGGAAGTATAGTTTCGGATTTATGGTCGTTATTGCATTTCCAAGAAATATATTCACAATGGAGTATTAAACAGGAAATATCTATTCTATGAATTCACGCAATGCCTAAATGATTCATGTCCGAATTATAGAACAACGTGATTTCCTTATATATCTATGAGAACATCAACATAAAACTCCAAACTTCGACGAAGAAAATTATTCTAAAATAGATACATATCTATAAGGAAGAAACAAATCATTCAATGCAAGAAAAACATTAATTCAAACAAAACTTTCTCTTTAATCAAGGAGTTGTTTACCGATGTTTAAACTTCGTAAATCTCGTGGGACGAGACAAACAACAACTGATCGATAATCGCAATAGGACACTATCGGTCAAATTACAATAGGACACTATCGGTCAAATTACAATAGGACACAATCGGTCAAATTACAATAGAACACAATCGGTCAAATTACAATAGGACACTATCGGTCAAATTACAATAGAATACAATCGGTCCAATTACAATAGAACACAATCGGTCAAATTACAATAGGACACAATCGGTCAAATTACAATAGGACACTATCGGTATAATTACAATTACAATAGGACACTATCGGTACAATTACAATTACAATAGGACACTATCGGAACAATTACAATTACAATAGGACACAATCGGTCAAATTACAATAGAACACAATCGGTCAAATTACAATAGAACACAATCGGTCAAATTACAATAGGACACTATCGGTCCAATTACAATAGGACACACTCGGTTAAATTACAATAGGACACTATCGGTACAATTACAATTACAATAGAACACAATCGGTCAAATTACAATAGAACACAATCGGTCAAATTACAATAGGACACAATCGGTCAAATTACAATAGAACACAATCGGTCAAATTATAATGGGACACAATCGGTCAAATTACAATAGGACACAATCGGTCCAATTACAATAGGACACAATCGGTCAAATTACAATAGGACACAATCGGTCAAATTACAATAGGACACTATCGGTCCAATTACAATAGGACACACTCGGTCAAATTACAATAGAACACAATCGGTCAAATTACAATAGGACACGGTCGATCAAATTACAGTAGGACACTATCGGTCAAATTACAATAGAACACAATCGGTCAAATTACAATAGAACACAATCGGTCTAATTACAATAGAACACGATCGGTCAAATTACAATAGGACACGATCGGTCAAATTACAATAGGACACTATCGGTCAAATTACAATAGAACACAATTGGCCAAAGTACAGGCGACTTTACGGGTATTTAAAGATCTAAGACCACAACAAAATGTCGCTAGTAAGTTGAGACGGCGACACATCGTACTAGTCAACCAATTTGTGATGGTGACCCTAAAAATTAAGTAGTGTCGACTTCAGTCGTTCTTCCTCACAACTCTAGATCTGTTTGAGTAGATGTTTCTGTTTAAGGAACACGCCTCTCTTAATAATCTGTATAGTGTGAACATGCACGAGCGTTACTTAACTGAGATATGTAAACGCTATACGATGAAGCAAAGTGTATGTCACTGCTGAGAAATGGGAAATTGAAAATTGAAAATTTGAAGTCATCACGTTTGTCGTAGATTCTAGTTTGAAGTTGTCCATCTGTATCAATGTTGATAAAAATCAAGATTTGAAGTAGACATTCTACTTTCGGTAGTTTTCTTAATTTCAAGATCACTAAGATATATGGGATGTAAGCACTCATTGAAATGTGGGTTATTGAGTGACAGAACATCATCAATATACCCGAAGTTGAAATTAAAGAAGTTAATAACATGTTTTTTTTTCTTTTTTAAGAAGGTTCTGTATGAATTCAGCTTCATATGAGTACAGATAAAGTCTGTCAGTAGTGGTGTACAATTGGAATACCGACTGTTTGCTGAAATATCAATTTACTCAACTCAACAAATATGTTAAACTGACACCACCAAGATGTTTTACTTTTAGATTGACAACAAGTGTTACACGTTAGGCAGAGGTTTTTAATCAGTTAATCGGCATCTTTATGAACCAACTATTCAACTAGCAATAATACTTTTTTCGTACACGATGCCTTCCGACTTAATAATTGGCTCATGTAGAACACAAGGGCATATTTTTCTGTGAATCTGTATGAGGTCTCTATACTTAATCCATAAGATATTGTAGTCTGGAATCACATTCTAAAAACTGAGCTTGGAGAAAATATCATCAGAGATACCAGGCTTATGATTAGGTACACCGGGCGTCTACAACTCCAAATAAAACAAGAACAAATCAAATACGAATTTAAAGAGCATTCAAAAAACCAAAATGTTCCAAAAAAAAACTATGAACTAACATTCAGTAACTGTGAGTACCCATAGTTCTGTACTTTGTGTTGTGTATTTGTCTTGTATATTTTTTGTGGGTAGTACCGATCTGATTTTTTTTCAAATATTCCATGTTAGAATGTTGTGCGCTTACAAACATGTTTCATTCCGCCACATTCTGTATGTGCTTGCCAAACGTCGGTAGTATGTTAACCAGTAGTTGCCGTTTGTTGCTGTCTACCATAATTGTTTGTCGTTTATTGTTGTAGTATAAATCAGGAATAGGGTTTTATTGTCATCCTGGGCCTCTCAAATCTTAGTGTATTAAATGATTGAAATACAGATGATGTGTCCACTATTCGCTTTCAAGGGTCTGACAACGCACCGTTCTATTTTCTATATTATAGACCTTTTGGGATGCTCTATGGATTTTGTTGTTATGATACACACTTTCAAAAAAAGAAGGCTGAAATTCATTGATTGACGTACTAATTACCAGAACAGAAAATAGAAGTGTTGTCAGGTCCCATGTAAACAAAGCGTGGACACATGATCTTTAATTAAATTGTATTTGATCTCCCGATCTTTTTTGCTCCGGTCCCGGGCATACCCGGATTGTTATTTCAGAAACAAATATCTTGTCGTGCGCTCCTGTTTTATAGAAATATTTTTTTCAGTTAGGCCACACCAATTTGATTTTTAGTTCTTCGGACAAAAGCTCCAAAAAATATGGGGCGAGCGAGCGAAATTTTTTTGATTGTATTTATTTCTTGAAAATGAGTTTTGTTGAGGCGGGTGCTCTACAAGTGGAGCGAGCGGTATAATATTTTTTTTAAATTGTGCGATTTAGAATTTTATGTACATGTAAAACTGGTTACTTCAAAGAAAAAGGAAGATAAACATGCTCTTATGCATATAATTTGATGTATTTGTGCCTGTAGTACAGTCTGTACCATACACAACTCTCTGGTTCGCTTTGGTTTAGTGTAATTTTGATTATTTTCGTCAAATGATTTTTGACTGCATGAATTTTCATTAAAAATTAAATTCATACATGCATATATATTAAGGAAGTATAGCAGATGCAGTTTAGCAAGAGGAATTATGTAAGTGAGGTACATTTAAATGAAATGTGTTGAATACAATTAAAATATGTGTATGTATTCCAAAATATGCCCTAGAAAAATATTAATTATCTGTTGATATAGTTGTTTTTATTATATGGTGATGATTGTTTATTGGCTGCTTGACATCCAGTTGGAACTATTTATCCATAATAGGATCAACATAATGAGTAAGGTGAATAGTTTAACAACATCCTCAGTAAGATAGTTATATTGCTATGCATGTAGATCTCAATTTATTAAAGCATTCCCTTAAAATACCGTTAACCACATTCACATGCATTATTCTGACTTAGCAAAATACTTTTTCCTTTTGCCCCTGAAACCTGCAATATATTTCAAACTGTAAGTGGTTGCACCAATAACACATCCCTAATTATTATTAGCATGCCAATCCCAATACCACCACTTTGGTCTCGAACGTTGGAAATTTTCCCTTACAAAAGAGTTCTGATTGCATGTTAATAGACTAACAAGGGGATATGAGGTTTTCGTCAAAATAAGATTAATCTGTCATTTTTTAAAAACTCATGTGAATTTAATATTAATTTCATCCAAGACAGATATCTTTTTTTATGTCTGTTGTAGTCCGATATTACTCTGACGTCCAACGGCTGTTTTGCAGGACAAGCTGGGGCCGTTGGGCAACAGCGCCCCAACTTGTCTGGCAAAACAGCCGCTGGACGTCAGAGTAATCTCGGACTATGTCTGTTGAAACAATGATCGGGTATGACAATGGTTCTAACTTCTAACAAGTACTGATGTGATCGTGGTCACCTAACGAAAGATTTTTTATTTTTGTCTCCTAGAACAGGTCTTCATAGGTAAAACGAAACGCGTTTAAAATAAATGTGTGTTTAATAACTACTTGTCCTCGGCAATGATCTGACACAACTTCATGTTGGCATCCCGATTTTTGACCTTTTATTTACAAATCGATTTATCACACGTGCGTTTGAATCGATCAGAGCAATATATGCACAAGAAAAACGTCTGAAAGAAAATAAAATGTCAAGGATAAACTAATTTTGGAGCGGCATGCGGCCCAAAAATTGGCGGAAGCGGTAATTATTTTTTTTTATTGAAAAGTCAATTTCTCCAAAACAGGAGCGGGAAAATCCAAAGAACTATTAATCAAATTGGTGTGGCCTTATTACAAGTTTGCAAAATGTACATTGAGTTGCTTAAAAATATATACGTTTCGACCATTCGTCTGAGGATTCATATACAAAATCATCAATATAGTATCCACTTATTTAGATAATATCCACTTATTTAAATAAGTGGTTTATTATACAGTAAGTACAGGAAAATGTTTGTTCCAGCTGCAAATAGTCTTATTACGGGAAATTGTTTGCTTCCAGTAAATAGTTCATAATCAGTAAATAGTTTTTGAAACTATTAACGGTTAGAAGTCTTTTTCAAACAATTTCGTAAGAATAGTATCTTTTATTCGTCTCGTCCTGAATATGCATGAAATATTTGCCACTGGACGTTAAGCAACCAACAATCAATCAATCAATCTTTTATTCGTCTTTAGTTAATAAAGAAAATACACACTGCTGTTTCATAATCCCAGATATTTCAAATAGAGATATATGGCATTATTGTAACATAAAACAAGGACCAGACTAAGTTAAGTCTCGAACTCATTTAATTATTCACACAAAATATAGAAAAGAAAACTATTTAAAATGCGTGCTTTTAATGCTAACAGTATACAGCAAAAGGATTGTTATGCAATGTTTTATAACATTAACGTGAATGTTTAAGATGTTCCAATTCATATTCATGAGTACGTTCACTTTTGTATGAATTTGATCTGGATGAACGTCCTTTTCGCGATGATCCGGAAGAAGTTGACAATGAGCGGGGACGAAAACGATGCTTGCAACAGAAACCAATGCTCTTGGTTAATTTTGTAATTTCGTCACGGAAGTGTTTGTTAAAGAAACTATATATAATTGGATTGGCGGCGTTGTTTAAGTAGTGGCATCTTGAAAACAATTTTAGAAGCACTTGAACAAATTCTGACGAGTCTTTTTCTATCTTCTTATTTACAGATCTGCAAATCATTACACCAACGGAGGGTAAATAGCTCAATACAAACGCAATGGTGACGGCGATGAAAATCTTTGTCGTCCGAGATGCTTTTATATTGGACAACCTTTCAGATAGATTCGATAGTTTTGATTTAGTTGATAAGTTAGACAATGTTCTGCGGAACTGTTTTTGATTGTGCACCACCGACGAGGAATCATCATCACTTACGCTTGATAACATTCTTTTTCGGCCATTTTGTATAACACTTTGTCTGGGATTTTCACCGATAGTGATGCCTTTTCTTCTTTTAATTGCTAACCAGATTAAAAAGTATAAAGCTGATAATATAACGAATGTTACTATAAACACTAAACCTAATATCAAATAATAAATCGTTTGGAAGGTCGAGCCTTTGTATTTTTGATCAACGGAGCAATCAAAACCACATAGATTTCCTGAAATTTGTTCTCTTCTTGTTCCGAATAGAACCACGGCTGGACTACACAAAAGTAAAGCTAACATACCAGCTGATATAGACATAAATTTTGTTCTATTCCGATTACCAAAACGTAAAGGCTTGCATATTTTAAAGTAACGATCAAATGCAATCTGTATTAAAATCACAGCGGATGCATACGTAGTAGCGCTTTCAACAGCTCTGAAAATTTTGCACGCAATGTTTGAATAAAATGAGTAATGATAGAGTAAATCATATATGTCAATTGGCATCACTACAACACTCGTAATAAAATCAAACAATGCCATGGCAATAATAAAATTGTTCGCTGACCTCTTTTTCGACCGGAAACAGTAAATATACAGAACCAGTGCGTTTCCGAAACATCCTAATATCATCAATAAAAATAAAAAGATGATAACTGGAAGATAAAGAACAGCCTTTCTTTGACTCAGTAGTAATAACTTTGGATATATCCAGTCCTCGGTAGAACAATTTTTTATGTCTGAAAACGGAACAGTCGAAAAAGATGTAATTTCCAAGTACGAGTAGTTGTAAAAGGAATTATGTATGGTATACCCGATGTCTTCAAACATGACGGTTGACATCTGGAAATAAAAAGTTGTTTTTTATACAAAAAAATTATATTTGCTAATAATAATATTTTTTTAAATAGTTCATATAATGTAATGTGTTTTTAATGGGTTTTTTTACTACATGAGTGAGTGAGATATAATTGACCTACATAATTGTTTTATTACTTCCCTAAGCGATACCATACGCAGCTTCTATCTCATAAAATACTATAGAAGATAATGCAAATTTTAAAAAAGGAAAATTGCGTACTTATTTAAAATTTAAAAAAACATCTTCAAAAGGGAAGTATATTTATGTCAAGTTAATAAATTTCAGTATCGAAAAAGCTTAACTCAATTTAGAATCAGTGCTCATCAGTTAGCTATTGATAAAGGTAGATATAAAAAAGTCGATAAAGATAAAAGATTTTGTGGGCAGTGTAAAAATATGCAGGTTGAAGACGAGTTACAGTTTTTAATGGAATGCACTGCATATGAAAAGGAACGGAATTTTATTCTTAATGAAGCATGCATTCAATGTAAAAACTTCCCTTATAATTCAAAGTATGAACAATTTATTTGGTTAATGTTATGTGAGTCTGAAAATGTAAATATGTCAGTGTGAAGATTTATAAGTACTTGTTTTGAAATAAGAGAAAATTTGCATTCCAGTAACTAACAAAATATACATGTAGTAGTGATGTAGTTTTTTGTTTTTGTTTTTTATGTATTAGAGAGGGTTAATATTCTATTTTATTTATTTTCAAACACCATCTGGTATGGAGTATAGTTATTTAATAATTTATTTTAATGTAATATATCTTAAAAATTACTGTATAATTTATACTATATATATATGTATATGCTCAGAAACGGGCCCTTTAATTGGATTCAATAAAATATTCTTATTCTTATTCTTATTCTTATTCATACTCAGTCGAAAAATAAAAGGGTTTTTACATAGCATCACATATATTTTGCTATATCTACAAAATAGTTTTGCATCTTGTATCCGAGTGTCCTAAATACCCACTGGATTTCAAATGAAACCTTTAAAGAATCTTTCTCACGACATACGCGGTGTGCATCATGTTCTTATTATCTTATTAATTCTTTCGACTTCAAATAGAAATACCATGTGTACCTTATGTCTTACTTTGTTATATCTTATCAATTTTGTATGTTTCAAATAGACGGTACTGGTCTAACTATGAAAATTTGCGCAGCAAAGATATGAATTTGTGAGTTTGATTCAGTTTTTTTCTAGTTCTATCAAAGTTTAACTGCCTCTCTCTAATTTCTTGATTCTATCTCGCCTGCATCAACATGGTTTTTAACTGTATTTAAATAACTATGTTAAACCAACCAATGAATCAATGTATTTTAAGTGCAAAACCGATAAAGAATTTTTTTTCTCGTTGAATTGTTATCTCAAGCTGAAATAATCTACATGAAGGTATTTCACCAAATCCAGACCTTAAATGAATCAAGCATATTCAAATCAACGTTATTTGGATTCCTATGGATGGTTGTGTCGTTGGCAATCATACCACATCTCCTTATTTTATAATGTATGAGATTGTAGCATTGAGGTTGATTATCGCTTGCTATGTGGTATAGGTATTGCTAATTGTTACAGGCTGTACGGTTACCAATAAATGTTGATTTCTACGTTATTTGGTTTCTGATGGAACGTTGTCTCATTTTGTAACAAATATGAGCTATAAACCCGCTGCATTTGTTTGCACTTATCATTTATCTATGTTCTTAACAAATATTTTCATGAGTATTCATTGAAGAAATATTATAACAAGCGATAAGGAATGTTGTTTTGCACTCGATAATGTCCGCGTATTTATACGAAATACGTTCGGTTATCAGTCAAAAGCGCAAGGAAATTTCTGTGACTTACCGAATTAGACTATTTACCGGATTTGTAATAACATAAGCAACACGACGGGTGCCACATGTGGAGCAGGATCTGCTTACCCTTCCGGAGCACCTGAGATCACCCCCAGTTTTTGGTGGGGTTCGTGTTGCTTAGTCTTTAGTTTTCTATGCTGTGTCATCTGTACTATTATTTGTCTGTTTGTCTTTTTATTTTTGGCCATGGCGTTTTCATTTTGTTTTCGATCTATGAGTTTGACTGTCCCTGTGGTATCTTTCGTCCCTCTTTCTGCAGCAATATAACACCGGTATGACCTCTCAAGGTCACATCTGATGTAATAATGGCCTGGACATATACCTTTATTTAAAATTTAACGAGGGATTTTTTGGTTTTTAAATCATTGTCTCCTTGTATCGCTTTCCGTATAGTATATTAGTGTGGGTGTAAATTATTTTGTCAAACATTTGATTTAGATAAAAGATTAAGAAAAATTAACCTACTTAAATGGCTGTATCCTGAAGCTAGAATGTTTATGTAATAATTCAAAAGGATTTTAGTATATACACGCGAAAGAAACAATTATTTGATTTATTATTTAAATAATGAAGTTTGCTTCCGTGAAATGTTATTGTCCCTAGTGTTCAAATTAATCTGACTATATCCTTTCTGTAAATAACACAAACATTGTTTGTAAACAATATTGCATTGAAATATTTTGAACTGTTATTCCAGAAGCGGGAAAATATTAATTAGATATTCGTTTAGAATTCCGGCATGTTTTTAAACAGATGATAAAAAAAAATCCCACGAACGTGATTCTCTTTCATTGACTTCATGGTTATAATGGAAGATTTCACTCTACAGTCTATATTGATAGTTTAAAAACATCTTTTCGCATTTGATTCAAATTTAGAATTCAGTTGTTATTGGTTTTCCCTTTCGTAATATAAAAACCTCATCAACGACATATAACTGTGTACGCCTGACGCGAGTTTCGTCCACAAAAGACTCATCAGTGACATTCGGATGAAAAAAGTTATAATGCCAAATCAAGTTTGAAGTTAAAAAGGCATTGAAGACAGAGAATTTCGAAAGGTTTTGCAAAATACAGCTAAAGTAATCTATTTCTAGGGTAGAAAATCCTTAAGTTTTTCGATGTTTTGTAAACTGATAATTTATTAATATCAATGATATGTCATGTCAACACAGAAGTTCTGAAATGTGTGTAAATCTTCATATAAGATATGTTTAACTTTGATCCCTTAAATTCAATAAAAGTCCATGAGGTATTTTTTCAAGCTGTGTAGAAAGCTGAACCTTCTTCCGACTGTTGTTTTCTTTTCTTTTTTTATGAACTAAGAATCGGATATAAGAAAAACAAATTTTGAGAATTCCAGGAAAGCTTCATGGAATACATTAATACTTACATTAATCTAAGGTATTACATGTAATAAAATTCAATTGGCATCCATTCATTGTTGTTAGTTTTCCATGTTTAATTCTACCATTAATGATATTGTTTAGATAAACTAAACTTTCAAAATTTATCTTTTAATTACTCTATGATGCGTTCAAAAAATTTATGATATTATATTCAAGATTTTATGTCATACTATATTTATATATATATGCGTGTGTGAAATATTAAACAAAATAACGAAATATTTTTTTCTTTGTTCTAAATGATACTGAATGATAAATAAATATTTTCTTACCTCCATTTTCAAATTAATTCAAAATTAACAATTCACTCATAAATTAATAACGCACGCTCTACTGTCTAATCGGCAATTAACCATAGTTACGTAAAACTTGTATTTTTCTAGTGGAAATATTCGTTTTCTACACACATTTCACACACTTCCGGTTTTTATTAAAACATTATCTTGGTCGCGTTGTACGGAAATGGTTCAATGAGCAAATAGGATTTAATACTTAAAACATCTATACCTATATATATAGTTGAGAAATAATTCTGATGAAAAAGGAACTATTTTCCTGGAATAAAAAAGTTGTAATTGAAAGCTTTTTCAAAATTGCATTGAAATTAAATGTTCAATTCAATGCATCTTTAAGCCTTAAATTGTTTTATCTAAATACGTGTATCAGTCTATCACGACACATGGTGTGTCTAAAAGGTGATGTGAGGGTAAGCGTCATGAGACAGCAACCAAACGACAAAAATAACCCAAAGACATACAGAGGGTAACATACAGTTTCCAACAATATGTCCAATATGTTAAGTTCTAAAACATCTCGAGACTATATAAAAAGAAGTGTGAATAAATTTTACAGACTAACAGTCAAAGAATTGACATTTAAACACAGTCATGTAGTTCTTCGAATAACGATAAAACATAGATATGACATAAGACAACTATTGACGAGGCACATAAAATGTGGTGAGGTTAAAAAGAGAACCAAAGGGACATACTAACTCATAAGTCGAAAAAAAAACTTATGTTTTGTTTGTTTTCAGTAGCTGCCATTAACAAAATATGAGCATTTTGTGAACTGCTTGATATTAATTGCGATTTATAGATTTTCTTAATACACTTTTTGGATATTTCTTAATTAAACTAGACTTCCAATGATATTTATGATCAATTAACTTTTTATAACCAAAGTACAATGTGACGAATGCAAAGTTGTCTCTAGATGTACATGTAAATAATTTGTCACTGTTGGTCTCTCCTTATACATATTACTGGTTGACATTTCTCTAGACATCCTTATGCATATTACTGGCTGACATTTCTCTAGACAATCATTCGAGCCAGTTACTTGATGTGAGGTTAGTTATTTTACAATATGGTTACCAGTTCATTTAAACTGGATACTACATGTATAAGGGTCTGGATGGAGGTCCTCCATTTCTTCATTCTTAATTGTTTTAGGGAGCTACCATTTGATTTTTATGGGGGGGCTAGGATGAAAAATTTTGTCCTGCTTTTTTTTTTAGTTGTAATCTCTGTCCTGCCTTTTTTTTTTACTAGTTTATCCTGAATTTTTTTACACAAATTGTCATCCTGCCTTTTTTTTAACCAAGTTGCTCATCCTGCCTTTTTTTTTACTCAAAACTCCTGTCCTGCCTATTTTTTTCAAATTTCATCCCCCCCCCCCCCCCATAAAAATCAAATGGTAGCTCCCTTAGACAATTTTTCTCTATTCTTTAAATATTTTGCCCCTTATTCTTTATAAAATAGCACCCCATCATTCTCTTTTTTTTTTGCCTATTTTTCTGTATTCTTAATTTTGCGTGTCTTTATTCTGCAAGTTTTGCCCACTATTCTCTATTCTGTAAATCCCATCCACACCCTCATGTCTGAGGGAAAATTTTAAATGAGAAAAAAAAACAATGTGTAAAGTAGGAAGTCTGCTATATCGGACGCATGCTCAGTAAGACTTCCGAGACGTAGATGCACTTTCTTCCGGTTAAACTTACAAGTAATGATCGTTCAGGTTTGATGGGAAGTTTAGCATTTCTTTCACAGAATTTTTGGTCATGGTATCTTGGCTTTTTTTCTAATAATAATTTTTTTTAATTGCCATTTGGTATCTTCATCCTTTTTTGCCTTTGTACTATACAATAAACTGAAGAAGCTATAAAGGTTTGATATTTCTTTTTTCTATTCAAAGGTTATTTCAGTAACTATACTGAAATTAATGTGTCAAATTTAGTCGACTTTACTGAATGAGATTCAACGTTAGATGAATGAGGTTATATGGTTTACGCCCATTCATAATATCGGAAACATATTATTATCAGCATCATCAAAGGTAAACTTACCACAACGAGTACAGAGATTTACTTACATCTATTTCTATTTACAATTTTGACTCATTAGTAAATTTGAGTCATATACAACAATGACGATGAAGTTGTGGTATATGTAACATATACAAGTTGATATGCATCTGAACACTTCAAACTATGATGCATGTCCTGATGGCGTATCTATTGATATGAACAATACAGGACAAAGTTCGATCTTGTAACGATAAAAACACTTACACAATTTATGATTCAGGTATGGTAGAATATGTTTTATGAATGGGAAAAAAATACGTTGTTATTTTTCTGATATTGGTTAAAAAATAATAGAAACTAGAACTTACAAATTCGCTCTAAGAACAATACATGTAGGGTTTTAATGTTAATTAAACAAAGTTAACGTCTAAAATAAATTTCTTCAATTTCTATATATTTTTGAAATTATTTTCTGTATAGACATTCATTATTACGAAAGACAATGGATTTGTTTTTGAATTAACATTACCAAGTGGAAACAAATCATTTTTCTAGCATCAAAAGATTATGAACCTTTAAGGCAAAGTTGACCTTAGATGAATTTGGTTATTATTTGTATGTCCCTATTGGTCACATAGGTCTTCACGTGTTTCGGTACTTATACATCCGGGGCTTTTAAATTTTTCCCGGTGAGGATAAATCAAGAAAATTCCACAATATTAAGATCATGAATTGCAGCAAATATCACATATCGATAAGATTATACCAACAATAAACAAATATTGGATTGTTTAAGAAGCTTTCCGACGAACACATACGGTACGTGTACTAACTATTAACTACTCTTTACAAAATCAATACACAGTGCATGTCCTTATGACATGCGATTCCTACACGCTCATCTGTTTTTTTCAATGACACAATAAACTCTGTTGCTACAAAATAAACTAGCTTAAATCAAATGAACAAAAATACAATTACCAATAATATTCCAAGACATTCCAAAAAAACAAAATCTAGAGCACCATCATATTGGCGTGTAAACAAAAAACAACGACGGGCATGTAAAGGTTGGACAAATTTAACTTACCAACGATTAAGTAACTTCAACTCGCACAAGAACCCTAAACGGTACTAGACTTGCCACTCATGCGTCACCCATCGTTTTCAACCAAAATCAAAAGCTAGTGCCTAGTAGATCTAAGGTTAAATGTTTAAAGGTGCACTTTTATCATATGATAAATCTGGAATGATGCTGAAAATAACTTTACATCTAGTATAATGGCACTGTTGTCTTGTGGTGTACTGTTTACCTCACCTTTGGAACATCAATGGCATATCATATATATTCTTAATGGTAAATATCAACAGCAACAAAATGTGGTCCTTCATTTTGTAGATTTCGAATTAAAAACAATAACAAACAATCTTTTATGAAGTTGAAGTGTTAAAGTGCGCGAAAAATTCTGGTACTCCGTTTATAAATGCGCCACCCAATTTTCCTTTGACTGTTAAGGAAAGGTTTTAATATATAAATAACACATAGCTGAGAGGGTGATAGAGCAGATTGTTTCCCCGAGAAAACATTGTCAACTGAGGCAAAGCCAAGGTTGACAATGTCTTTTCGAGGGGTAACAATGTGCTCTATCACCCTCTCAGATATGTGTTATTTAATTTATTATACTGAATGTTCTGTTATTACTGTCTATTAAATTTCAAATTCAAAGTAATAAACTATGTCGTTTTGTACATAACAATCATCCGTATTTATTAAAGCGTACACTTGAGCAAGCGTCTCCGTGAAGGGTAATAAAGTATTTGCTATGGGATAGAGTAAATTGACTCCCTCGTATTAACCAATCAAAATCTGGCATTTTGACATGAAGTATAATAAAATTATTTATAAAATTTCAGGTTAAAATGCCAGATTTTGATTGGTTAATACGAATGAGACCATTTTTTTGAATGTCTCCCTCTCGTGCAGACCAATCAAATATCGATAATTTATAGGAAAGTGAATTGAATTTGCCTCAATAATTTAAAAGACAATGCTCAAATTCTACGTTTTGACCTCAAATATTTTTCATAGACTGTCAACATAAAAGATGTGAAATGAATACATATTGCTTCACTATTGTTATTTTTCAATAACTGCAACAGTTAAAGCGCTATTTGATGCATTGCACTTGTTTAACAGTTAAAGCACCATTTGATGCACTGCACTTTTGTAACAGTTAAAGCGCTAATTGATGCATTGCACTTGTGTAACAGTTAAAACGCTATTTGATGCATTGCACTTGTTCAACAGTTAAAGCGCTATTTGATGCATTGTACTTGTTCAACAGTAAAAGCGCTATTTAATGCATTGCACTTGTTCAACAGTTAAAGCGCTATTTGATGCATTGCACTTGTTCTACTTGTTTAATGGTTAAAGCGCTATTTGATTCATTGCACTTGTGTAACAGTCAAAACGCTAATTGATGCATTGCACTTGTTCAACAGTAAAAGCGCTATTTGATGCATTGCACTTGTTCAACAGTTAAAGCGCTATTTGATGCATTGCACTTGTTCAACAGTTAAAGCGCTATTTGAAGCATTGAACTTGCTCAACAGTTAAAGCTCTTTTTGATGCATTGCACTTGTTCAATATTTGATGCATTGCACTTGTTTAACAGTTTAAGCGCTATTTGATGCATTGCACTTGTTCATCAGTTAAAGCGCTATTTGATGCATTGCACTTGTTCAACAGTTGAAGCGCAATTTGATGCATTGCACTTGTTCAACAGTTGAAGCGCAATTTGATGCATTGCACTTGTTCAACAGTTGAAGCGCTATTTGATGCATTGCACTTGTTCAACGGGTAAAGCGCTATTTGATGCATTGCACTTGTTAAACAGTTAAAGCGCTATTTGATGCATTGCACTTGTTCAACAGTTAAAGCGCTATTTTAAGCATTGAACTTGCCCAACAGTTAAAGCTCTTTTTGATGCATTGCACTTGTTCAATATTTGATGCATTGCACTTGTTTAACAGTTTAAGCGCTATTTGATGCATTGCACTTGTTCAACAGTTAAAGCGCTATTTGATGCATTGCACTTGTTCAACAGTTAAAGCGCAATTTGATGCATTACACTTGTTCAACAGTTGAAGCGCAATTTGATGCATTGCACTTGTTCAACAGTTGAAGCGCTATTTGATGCATTGCACTTGTTCAACAGGTAAAGCGCTATTTGATGCATTGCACTTGTTAAACAGTTAAAGCGCTATTTGATGCATTGCACTTGTTTAACTATTGTTTTGTGTGCATCAACCTATACATGTAAGGTTGTTTTCCTTTCTTTGTCTCATCCTGATTAAAACTTCGATAAAATAGACACTAGACTTTGTCTTAACACGGAAGCACTATATTGTCAATATGGTACTTCCATTACTTAAAATGGCCATTGTGAACTTCACAACATCTTACCTTGTATACTAACAATGGTATTGTTAGTGATATGTCTACAGTATCAGTGAGAGTCTCGCTGCTGTATGTTACGCTTTACGTTGGTCTGCACCTGTCGACAAATAAATGCTTTCCTGATGAAGGTAAACACAGAAAGTCCCTTTAGACGCACCTACTTTATAAAGTGTTAATTTCACTTTCAAATTTCGATATGGTTGTCCATGTGAAGAGATATAATTTCTTTATTGAATCAAGACTGAAAGGAATTCCATTACAAGTGTGAATAAAATACACGGTTTTAATGTCATCCGGAAATACAACTCTGTTACAAAGACTAAAAACTGATTCTTAAATCTCCTGTATGTGAACATTAGGACAATCCTTTATTTGTATTGAATAATTAATAATGATAATAATAATAATAATTAATAATTCAAATTTGCCTATTTCTATGGTATAAAAGAAGGCGGTATTGCAAGCTATTATTTCGCGAAGAAATCTTGAAAAAAAAAAAATTGTGACTTTTCCAAATGCGTTTTCACCCAATATCATCCGATACTTAACATGACAATCTCCCTCATTGTTTGTTACTATATATATAATAAAATATTAATTTTCGCGAACCATTTAGGTCACAGAAATTCCAAAAAATGGCATCAGTAAGGAGAGTTGTACAAATGATGTGAATACACAGAACCCGGATCCAATTTATCTTTCACTAAAAGTATTCATCATTTTCTGTTTTGTATGTACTAACAACATTTCATTTTTCTACAATTTCGATTAAAATATTATAAAACCTGCAGTTCAATAGGTCACATGCCCCAAATAAACATTCCCCGATTGGTCGAACTACTGTGGCCTCGGTGTAAAGCAACGCAAGCCTCGATGTAAAGATCACGCTTCCAAAAATAGAGCCACGGTATGTCCCAACTTAACATTCCCCGATTGGTTGAATTGCTGCTCGATGTAAAGCAACGGAAGCCTTGATGCAATGAAGAAAAGGGGTTGACAGGATAAACGTAATCGTTATGAATTTTAACTTCATGGTTCTTATGCAAGCAAATTTAATAAACAATGATTTTATACAGTTGTGTTATTGTTTTCACCATTTAGGGCTTTATTTCTGTGTACACAATTCTGAATCTACATATTTCACCTATATCAATATTAGGTAATCCGTTTGGACGATTCCATATACTATTATGTTTTAGGGTTTTATAGCTTTAGTGTCGAGTTGGTGTATAGTATTGAGGGCTATCTGCGAGAAATAAATCTTTTTTTCTGATAGATTAACTAAATTCAAAACCAATATAAAAATAGTTAACACATATATTTTATTTAACTGAGTAAATTGATCGGAATGTGATTGATACATAAACCTAAAATTCGTTTTGGTCTATCCCAGTGATGACATTTGCGCGGGAATTTAGTCCATTGACATCGTAATATAATTTACTTTGGATTGTAATTATCTTTAGATGTAATGTTACAGGATTTAATGTGAAATTATTTGTCTCTTCTTTTATAGTACACGAGTTTGACGTCAGGTTTGTACACATGAAGTCTCTAGTCTAAAAAAGCCAGTGACAGAACGATAAACAGATAAGCAACTGTCTAGGGCCAAGTAAGGGAGGTGAAAAAGCCAGTATTACGCAGAACGATAAACAGTTACATAGACGGATCCAGGGGATGGGGAAAATTTTGTTGATTTTATAGGGAAGCAGGGGCGGATCCAGCCATTTTATAAAAGGGGGGTTCCCAACTCGGGACAAAGGGTAGCGGGGGGGGGGGGGGGGTGTTCCAACTATGTGTCCCCATTCAAATGCATTGATCGTCCAAAAAAAGGGGGGGGGGTTCCAACCCTCGGAACCGTCCCCCCGGATCCGCCACTGGGGAAGCATGACGGGAGTGGGCAACCCTTAGGTCAGTCAGCGGCCACCCCCTTTTATGAAAAGTTGTGGATCCGCCACTGAGATTTATATAAGCAGGTTTTCTTTGTGTCTATACCTTAAAATATCACCAACTGTGACTGAGTACACAATTTGATTCATTTTAGCTCATTAGCTGGGCTCACTCGCTAAAAAGGTTCATTGCGGGCCTGCTCACTGGCTAACATTTTACGATATTCATGACTCGTGTAGAAAAGCCGATAATCTATACATGTGTGTGAGGAGTAGTTATCAAGCTTGCTTTCTGTAAAAACTGTCTTAGGCCAAGTTAGGGAGGTGAAAAAGCCAGTAATAGAACGATAAACAGATGATCAGGTTTTCTTCATATAGATCCCTTTTAATTATCCCCCACTGAGGACACAATTTGATTCATTTTAACTCATTAGCTGTGCTCACTCGCCATAATAGGTTCATTGCTGCTTACCGGCTAATATGTGCAGAAAAGCTGATAACCTATACATACATGTACATGTATATAGTCAGATCATATGTTTTCGTTCGTTATATGAATTTGTACTATGCATGCCTTTTCAATGGAAATTGTGACGACAGTATGCATTCTTAATAGCACGAAAAACGATGAGAAGAGGATACATATGTCAACCAAAATTTTTCAGCAACGTCAAAATATGAGAGGACACCCTATCAAGATCTATTAAGCTTGCGTTCATGTTGCGTTAAAACTGTTTTAGGAAGGTGAAAAATACCAACAATATAACAATAAATAGATAATCGATATTGTAAGTGTTGAAAAGCCAATGGTCTACATATGTACTTAAATAGGTCAACCATAAAATAAAACTGATTTAATTTACACCACAACTGTTGAAAAAACCTTTATGTTTATATAACTTATCTCATTCTAGTCCATTCAACTGACAGAATCAGTGTACATTTCATGAACTCTTTAATAACAATAATCATCATGGACTATTCTTTATAGCAATATCTGTTAGCCATTTAGGGGTCTTTTGCATTCAAAGTTTAGTTTTAGTGGGTTTATTTTGCGAAAAAGAACTCAATTTCCAGATCAAAGTTAACATTTTCTATATATTTTGCTGTGTCAAAATGACCTAATGAATATAAAGGACAGTACCCATATAGACCCAAAAATGGTATATCACATTCTACACATGACATTTTAGCAGGAAAGACTGCCATTGGAGTATATAACTTTTAACCTGTGTATGTATAATTAAAATATGATAATAAAATTCATATCTTTTTCAGGACTTCTGATCGAACCATGTACATGTAGTATGGCATGTTTGTGAGATATGGTTTTGGTGGATAGGATGTTCATGAAGGACCTGTAGTACAAAGTATATCACTGGATTGAGCTCTTTGTCTAAGTGTATTATTAAAGTGCTTTGCTTTGAGCTCAGTTCATTGTTATGCAATTCATTCTTTGTGAAATAAAGATTTGATAGACAACTCTCATGTACAAGGATTTGTCAGGGTAGTATCCATTCTATGTACAATGTAAGTAATAAGGAGATAAAAGCATTTTATTATGATTTGAACCAAACATTTTTTGTCCTTTAACCAAATTTAAAAAAAAGAACAAATTTACCTGACAATGCTACACTCGCTACTAGCAATATGATGCTAGGTTGTTTTAATACATCTGTACTGCCTACTGATGACTCGGTCCTGAGTGTAAATGGTCATTCAGTATGTTAAAAAAAAAAAAAAAATTATAAGGCCTATCTGGTCTAATTGATTTCTAAAACTATATTTCATTGTACATGTTCAACATTTTTCATTCATTTGTTTATTTCTTAATTTGTGTGAATTAACATTGTTACAGTAAATGTTAATAACTACATTTTCATACCACAACAAATACTGTATTGGTATCACTTATATTTGTATCCATATAACAAAAAAAATTGAAAAGAGAATAATTTTGCAATACCTTTTTCATATTGAATACTATAACTTTTTTGATATTTAGACATATTAAGTAGATTTTCATAATACCCACTTGACATGCTTGAAATTCTATCAGATTACTTTTGGAGCAGTTATGAGTCTTTGAAGCATGCTCACAAAGGTTTTTTTGTTGATATCGTTTTCATATTGGTCAAAACTTTTTTTTGCTTCGGCCAGCTTTGGAGGAGATGTTATCAAAGAATTGATAAAAAACAACACAGAAGTTTACTTTCTAGCTCATCTAGCCCCAAGCATCATGTCAGGCATTTTCATTACTAAAAACCAATAAATGTCTTCTAATCTGAGAAACAATTTCGACATTTTAACAAAATATTTTACTAATGATACTGACAATCCACCACAAAGTAATATAAATAGAACCATACAAATAGTGAGCAAATACATATAAAAAAGATGTGGTATGATTGCCAATGAGACAATTCTCCACAACAGACCAAAATGACACAGAAATTAACAACTACGGGTCACCATACAGCCTTCAACAATGAGCAAAGCCCATAACGCATAGTCATTTATGTTATTTATGTACACAAAATAAACGAAAAACAAATATTATGTAACACATAGACAAACGACAACCACTGAATTGCAGCCTCCTGATATCATGTTCTCAGATATCATCTCCCATTTAAAAAAAAATCACATGAAAAAATGAACCTATTATGTGTTGCTCTCCTAGCTACAAAATTTATCCAAAATCAAAGATGTGGAAAATATTCTATCATAATCATTTGGGCATTAATGCAATTAGTGTCTCTTTCATGCCCTCTTGAACATAAAATCTAAATATTAAATAAACAACACTCCTCATGCTCAGGTTGGTTGTCAACGTGCAACACAGTTAATAACACCATATAGGAAAAACATAGAACTCCTTTTGTCATATAAAACACTGTCAAACATCCAAACATACTATCCACATTCATCTGTGTCCACACTTGTTTATATAGATAAAATATCTTGTAAACTTAAGAAGTGTATTTCATAGTATAGAATATAGAGTGAAGCTGGTTCCAAACATTTGACTTCCCTAGCTTAAGACCCCTATTCCTCCTTATTAACTTAAGAACTAATCAATCCTTTTTGTTTAAAAACTATGACCAAGGTTGATACAACTATCTAGTTTAAGGAACGGACAAATTATATCTTAAATAAGCCAGAATTCATAGTTCACACAGTTATGATACATGTATATCCATTTAACCCCCCTCTCCCTCTAAAGAGAGAGAGAAAACAAAGCACTAAATTTTAAGATGGATATCATTATTCCAATCGTAAATACAACTCGGTTGTAATTCATGTTAAGGTATGAACACATGATAACAAATATCTCTGTCAAAAATAACTTTCATTATGTAATTTTTCATGGTCATGAATATTAGTTTCTAGTATATACTTGAAAATACGAGATTCACCCAAAAAAACGTATCTCTATTTTCTAAATATTCATAGGACGATGAAAAAAATGAACGTTTCAGTAATGTGTATAATTTTCCAAGTTAAATATAAGTTTGAAAACGTATTATAGAAATTTGAATATGGACAGACAGATCTTGTGGATATCTAAAGATATGGACAGACAGATCTTGTGGATATCTAAAGATATGGACAGACAGATCTTGTGGATATCTAAAGATATGGACAGACAGATCTTGTGGATATCTAAAGATATGGACAGACAGATCTTGTGGATATCTAAAGAATTTTATGTTGTTGACTTTATACATTGTCAGTTTTCAAATTCAATGGAGCCATCTTAAGATTCTTTTTTAAGATAGACCTCTTCAATGCAATATATAGTGACTCAGTAGACGAGTGGTATTTGACTAACGCCACTTGCAATATGCCTTGGTGAATCGATGGACGAGTGGTATTTGACTAACGCCACTTGTAATATGCCTTGGTGACTCGATAGACGAGTTGTATTTGACTAACGCCACTTTCAGCCTCCATCTGCATGCGATTAATATCCATAGAATTTCTTTCAGTGTTGATGTTTTCTCTTAATGCTTTTGTCCTTATTGGGATTCTGATGTTTGTATCACATCTTTCAGTTTGGTTGTCACTTTTGGTTTTTAGGCAGTTAAGCTGCCTTATGCGAGCACCCTAGATTTGTGTTCTACCCAATAAATGCTGAAATACGTGCCATTGTTATTATCTAGCTGGATATAATGTTATTTATAACTAATTGAATAGTTTTTTCATACTTTTAATTCTGGATTACAAAAATATGACCAGAAAAAACCTTAAATGATCGTCGAACCACCCAAAAGTTTTGAAGTTGCACATAGGAAGTAGAGCACATTAGGAATCCTTATGTAGTTTATTATACCCTGTGCTTTTGGCTAAGATGTCAAAGAACAATTGTATAAAATATTTAATCGCCGAAAATCTTTAAAGACAAGTAGTTTAGATTTCCCAAATGGCAAAAGTCGTAGGAATATTGTTTGTCGTCAATACGTGTTACAACTACGTCAGTAGTCTATTAATAAGTTCCACTGTTCATGCTGTTGGCGGCAATTTCAAATTAGAAGACGAAATTTTCGTATCTTTTCAATTTGGAGGCAGGGGTTCAAATTAGCGGTGGTCCGAGGTCCGCGACCTTCCACTTTTGCAATCGGACACTCGACTTGGTTACTAGCTACGCCCGACGGTCCTTTCACTTGAAAGAAAATTAAAAATAACTTTGCAAACCTTTTTACCAAAGTCTCTAAATAAACGATCTCAAAACGTATTTTCATCTTTATTATTCATGACAGCGATGTTCATTTTGTTCAACCGCTAGCTTTATACAGATAATCGCCTACAAGTAATGTGTAAATTCGAGTAAAATCGTATCTGACTGACAAAAACAACATTGAAAAACAATGGATGCCGTGTAGACAATTACAATATCGGGTCCGATTCCGGAAGCGGATAAGGTTAATTCCGGGTTTTGGAGATCAACTAAAAAAAAAATTTCAGGCAGGTGACAAAATACATCTATGCATGGTAAATAAATATAAACACTAGAAATGGAAACCAAAAGATATATGTAAAAGAAAGAAAAAGCAAAAAATATTTGATACGGAAACTCAAAATTACTTTTTGACAAATTTTAATGTCAAAATCCAATACAATGTGACAGCTGGGAACAGTATATCTAACAATATATATGTTCCTGGTGACAGTATAAATCATCTTTATCAGTGATAAATGTTGATAATGCATGTAAGATGCTTTTAAAGTGTAAATATATTACTGCAATGTTTTTCTCAATTTTGAAGGGTCAGTTAACATAGTTGGAAGTTTCTTACTTTGTTTTCGCAAATAGTGCAACTAGATTATATGATACCTGAATGTAAGCAAATCATATGATACATAGGTGGAATCCTTTGGGTCACTCTACCCCCTCCTGTTTGATAACTTTGAAACGGATGAGATCCCCACCCCTAAACCATATATATTCATGTATGGGACTATATAACTAATCAAATGAAATATAGGGGAAGTCCCTAGGGTTACCCCCACCCCTCCTGTTTGAGAACTTGGAAACAGTCGAGATCCCCACCCCTAAACCATATATATTCATGTATGGGACAATATAACTAATCAAATGAAATACAGGGGAGTCCCTGGGGTCACCCCAACCCTCCTGTTTGGGAACTTTGAAATGGTCGAGATCCCCACCCCTAAACCAAATATATTCATGTATGGGACAATATAATAAATCAAATGAAATATAGAGGGAGTGCCTGCGGTCACCCCACCCCTCCTGTTTGAGAATTTGGAAACGGTCAAGATCCCAAGACAAGACAAGACAATTTATTTAAACTTAAGCACACATATGGTGCTACAAGAGGATAACAATTATACATTAACAATTACATATATACTTATACATTTACAAGCAAGACACACAATAAATAAATAAGTGATATCATACAATAAAATTGAAATAAACCATAGTTGGTTGATTTGTTTGCAAAATTCTTAATTGCAACGTGGATATGAAGTTATTGTAACATGCTTTGTATTATGAAAATATTTTTTCAATATGTCTTAGAAACATGCACACTTTTGTTAGCAGTGGCACGTTACAGTGTGATAATAGACCAGTAAGTTTCAATTGGGAAGGATTTTGTGTGTAATATGTAGGTATATATCTTTCTCTTAAAGACATAATTTGTTCATTGGAGCATACAAAAAAATAATGATCCCATAAACCATACATATTCATGTATGTGACAATATAACAAATGAAATGAAATATAGGGGGAGTCCTTGGGGGTCACCCCACCCCTCCTGTTTGAGAACTTGGAAACGGTCGAGATCCACCCCTTAACCATATATATTCATGTATGGGACAATATAACAAATCATATGAAATATAGATTGAGTGCTTGGGGCCACTCTACCCCTTCCTGTTTGAGAATTTGAAAACGGTCGAGATCCCCACCCTAAACCATATATATTCATGTATGGGACAATATAATAAATCAAATGAAATATAGGGGCAGCTCCTATGGTCACTGTAAACCATCCTGTTTGAAAACTTGGAAACGGTCGAGATCCTCACCCCGAAACCATATATACTCATGTATGGGACTAAATAATCAAATGAAATATAGGGGAGTCCCTGCAGTCACACCACCCCTCCTGTTTGAGAACTTGGAAACAGTCGAGATCCCGACCTCTAAATTAAACCATATATATTCATGTATGGGACAGCAGAACTTATCAAATGAAATATAGGGAGAGTCCTAAGGTTCACCCTACCCCCTCCTGTTTGATAACTTGGAAACAGATGAGATCCCCACCCCCTAAACCATATATACTCATGTATTTGGCAATATAACAAATCAAATGAAATATAGGGGAAGTCACTGGGGTCACCCCACCCCCTCCTGTTTGAAAACTTGATAACGGTCGAGATCCCCACCCCTAAACCATATATATATTCATGTATGGGACAACATAAAAAATCAAATGAAATATGGGGTTAGTCCCTAAGGTCACCCCATCCCCTCTTGTGTGTGTTTTAAGAACTTGTAAAAGTTTGAGATACCAACTCCTAAACCATATTCATTCCTGTTTGTCATTTCAAACAGATTTGAATGACATACAAGGTCAATCTCATAGGCATCACATATGCATATCACTTTACTAGACCTAATCAATGTGTACTAGACTTTGCCCAATGTCAGGCGACCATGGGAATGAATAATTATGGCAGCTTTGTTTGGGAGACTTCGTAACAGCATTCTGTTACAATTATTTCTTGTTTATTATAAAATTTTATAGATGCAAAAAATGAGTAGGTTTAAAGAATTTACCTTAATTATATTTTGAATAATTTCTGGTTCTATAAAAAAATTCATTTTAATATGGCTCATTTTAAAGAAAACATATCTTTCAAGCCCAAGAGTGTTTGACCAACTTTATTATAATCACCTGTCATTTTATTCCAAACTTAGACATCATGGACTTGGGGTGAAGGCGGGGGTCATTTACATTTACTATGGGCAGGTCAGTCAGACCTCACCTTTGATCCCCGTAGTAGTAAACATTTGTCTGATTTGTGTCTCATAACTTTTGCACTGTAGAACACAAACTCAGTTTTCTTTCCAGGGAAGCAAGTCCATGCATAATATTACAAGCTCGTACTAAGTCAACTTGAACTACTAACAGTCAACTAATACCAACGTTAACTATCAACTAGAACAACTGCAATCATTTCGAACTTGTACCACTGCAGACACATGACCATTAAAAATATACTTGATATATGCGTTGCTTTTGAAAACCTTGATAAAATATGAATTATTTGCCTTAATAATTAATTCATTAAATGAACATAAATGCACAATATATGAATGTTTAATGTTTGTTCTTTTAAATCTTAAAAAAAATGAAGCAACATAGCCACAGTTTTCATAATTATGTTTGCCTTGGTTTTTGGTTAACTGCCTACAGCGCTTACAGTGCTTTGATTATACAATTGATGAAGATTCGAGTGGCTATGAAAAGAGCTTACCATACATTATTGACGCTTGCCAAATGTTGACATTTGAAAGCCAATTGTTTTTTTTCAAATTTGTGTTAACGGGTAAGTATACTATTTAGAACACATCTTTCTAATAGTTTTAATTCATATTTCTAAACGCCTGGTTAGTTTTGATTAAAATGATGTATACTTATAAGTGGTATATATTCTTTCAATTGTAGACACACCCTCTGTTATAGTGTTTGTACATATTTGAGTCCTCTTAAGTGTGTCAGCTAAAGAGGTTGTACTTTTAACAGGCCGATGATTTCTAAGTGTCATTGAAGCTGCTGTTTAAAGGTATTCAGAACATTATGATTCATCTCTAAATGACATCTTTTATCGGCTATCGGTACTGCATATGCAATAGGTCTGCTCTACAAATTGCAAAATCCACTGTATTGCAATGGCAATCAAAACTGCAGACAAAAATCTGCTCTACACGATTGCAAAGCTATTGTATTGCCATAGCAATCGAAACTGCAGACATAAATCTGCTCTACACGATTACAAAATATATTGTACTGCAATGGTAATCAAAACTGCAGACAAAAATCTGCTCTACACGGTTGCAAAATATATTTTACTGCAATGGCAATCGAAACTACAGACAAAAATCTGCTCTACACGATTGCAAAATCTATTCCACTGCAATGGAAATCGAAACTTCAGACAAAAATCTTCTCTACACTCTACACGATTGCAAAATCTATTGTACTGCAATGGCAATTGTAACTGCAGACAAAAATCTGCTCTACACGATTGCAAAATATATTGCACTGCAATGGCAATCGAAACTTCAGACAAAAATCTGCTCTACACGATTTCAAAATGTATTGTACTGCAATGGCAATCGTAACTGCGGACAAAAAACTGCTCTACACGATTGCAAAATGTATTGTACTGCAATGGCAATCGTAACTGCAGACAAACATCTGCTCTACACGATTGCAAAATGTATTGTACTGCAGTGGCAATCGTATCTGCAGACAAAAATCTGCTCTACACGATTGAAAAATCTATTGTACTGCAATGGCAATCGAAACTGCAGACAAAAGTCTGCTCTACACGATTGAAAAATCTATTGTACTGCAATGGCAATCGAAACTGCAGACAAAAGTCTGCTCTACACAATTGTATTGCAATAGTAATCAGTATATGCCGTAGTGAAAGCTGACTATACGATGGGAACTGCTATTTTGCATGTTGCGTGTTGCATGTTGCATGTTGCATGTTGCATGTTGCGTGTTGCGTGTTGCATGTTGTATGTTGACTTAAAGGATAAAGTTAAATGACATTTTTTGTACATTAAGGAAGCCTTATAGTCTTTTCTTTCTTTTTTGTTTGTTGTTGTTTGATTGCTGTTTCAGTGACGTCATTCATAGATGAATGGTGGTTTGATTTTTAAGGGTGGTTAATTAATCATCATGAGAACAAATTTATGTTTTTTATGTTTTTACCAGTGTCTGTAAATTTAACTTTTTTATGTTGAATTGACAGAATCTGAAAAATAAAGGCTAAAAATTTTCAATATTCATTTGTTAAGTTAAAAACTTGAGGTTCAGTGTTTAGGTTTATGTTATAACTGAATGTATGAGTCAAGTGTATTCTGCACTATATTATGCTTGTAGATAAATGGACCAAACATGAAACTATCTGTTGACATAGTGTATCCTTCAATTCATTTGAAATTTATAATTAACCTATCAACAAAAGTCATCAAAACTTGGATTCTGGAGACTGATAGTATTAATTAGATGATATGGGATAATTTGATAGAATTTTATGACCTGTTAATTATTTTTCAATGACAGAGATTTTCTCTCAACATAGAGATTTTTATATTCGGCTAAAATAAATAAACAATTTATCAAGCTAAAGGTGAAATGATCTCTTATAGTGACCCATAAAACAATTAATAAAATGCTCCGCAGGGCGCAGCTTGATACGACCGCAGAGGTCGAACCCTGAACAGTTGGGGGAAGTATGGACACAACATTCAAGCTTGATACAGCTTTGGATTTGGATTGTGATTAAATATTTGACACAGCATAGGTTTCTAACACAGATTGAATGTGGTCTAAGAACTTAAAAATTTTAAATTGGACATTCACCTATTATGGTCCAATATCCAAAATCTAAATACATGGTTAGATTCAGCATATCAAAGAACCCCAAGAATTCAATTTTTGATGAAATCAAACAAAGTTTAATTTTGGACCCTTTTGACCTCAATGTGGACAAAGTTGATAACGGGGCCCAAAAATCAAAAATCTAAATACATGGTTAGATTCAGCATATCAAAGAACCCCATATATTCAATTTTTGTTGAAATCAAACAAAGTTTAATTTTGGACCCCGATTTGGACCAACTTGAAAACTGGGCCCATAATCAAAAATCTAAATACATGTTTAGATTCAGCATATCAAAGAACCCTAAGAATTCAATTTTTGTTAAAATCAAACTAAGTTTAATTTTGGACCCTTTGGACCTTAATGTAGACCAATTTGAAAACGGAACCAAAAATTAAGAATCTAAATACACGGTTAGATTCGGCATATCAAAGAACCCCAATAATTCAATTTTTGATGAAATCAAACAAAGTCTAATTTTGGACCCTTTTGACCTCAATGTGGACAAAGTTGATAACGGGGCCCAAAAATCAAAAATCTAAATACATGGTTAGATTCAGCATATTAAAGAACCCCAAGAATTCAAGAATAAAACCCCATTGAAATTGATCAAGAAATAAGCAATTTATACGAAGTATCTTCTTTTGCACAATACTGTGCAATTGAATATTTCTTGCTATTGCGCAGTACTGTACAATTGACAATTTCTTGCTATTGCGCAATATTGTGCTATTGGATATTTCTTGCTATTGCGCAATACTGTGCAATTGAAGATTTCTTGCTATTGCGCAATACTGTGCAACTGAAGATTTCTTGCTATTGCGCAATACTGTGCAATTGAAAATTTCTTGCTATTGCACAATACTTATTATATAATAATTTACACATCCTGTTTGGTGTGTATCTCCTACCATATCATTATTATTTGCTTTTAAATATTAATCAGAAATAACCAACTTAAAATGGAAAATTTTAAAAGAAAAAAAAAAAGGAAAAAAAAAAAAAAAAAGAAAAAAAAAAATCCCCCCCCCAAATTTTTTGAACCCCCTTATGATTCATCACCCCCAAACTCAATCCCAGCCTTCCCTGTGTGGTATGGTACCTTGCAGTACAATTTCAGAGAGATCCATACACTTGAACACAAGTTATTGTCTGGAAACTAGAAAAATGCTTATTTTTGGCCCCTTTTTGGCTCCCAATTCCTAAACGTTTCGGGCAATTACCCCCAAACTCAATTCCAGCTTTCCCTTTGTGATATGGAACCTTGTAGTACAATTTCAGAAATATCCAAACACTTACACACAAGTTATTGTCATGAAACTAGAAAAATGCTTGTTTTTTGCCCCTTTTTTGGCCCCTAATTCCTAAAATTTTGAGGCAATTACCCCAAAAAACAATTACAGCCTTCCCTTTGTGATATGGAACCTTGTGGTACAATGTCAGAGAGATCCATACACTTACACACAAGTTATTGTCTGGAAGTTACAAAAATGCTTATTTTTGGCCCCTTTTTGTCACCCAATTCCTTAACTGTTGGTACCATAACCCCCAAAATCAATCCCAACCTTCCTTTCGTGGTATTGAACCTCATGGTAAAATTTCATGGAGATCCATTCACTTAAACTAAAGTTAGAGTGCGAAAACCAATGTGTCTTCGGACGACGCCGGACGACGCCAGACGACGACGACGACGACGACGACGCCAAAGTCATACCAATATACGACCAAAAAATTTTTAATTTTTGCGGTCGTATAAAAAAAGAGTCCAAAGATTTTTTGTCAGCTTTTTCCCGTTTTATCCATTTCAAACAGTAAGTATGGAGTGAGTCGTGGATGATATTACGACACTCATTCCAATTAATAATTGACGGGGGACGATATTTAGGTCCTTTACTGAGGAATGATTTTAACTCTCGGTCTTGAACGATGTTAAGATCTCCTGTTATAACATGAAGTAGGTGTATTTTCACTGATATTAACATCTTTACACAATTGGCTATAATTAAACACAGATTTCCGGGTAGATTTCTTGTAAATATAACAAATAAGAGGGAGCTCAGTATTATCAAAATATCCCGGAATTTGTTCTTTAACAGAATGGTCGTTAAAAATACCGGCAATATTTACAAAATCAAAACCTTTATTGACATACTTTATTTTAATAAACTTCAGGGCGATCAATTTTGGGAAACAGTTTAGAATAACAATACGCCATTATAATTTGAACGATTTCATACTTAGGACTGCTATATGAAATTGTGTTGCAATCCTCTAAAATTTTATTTAACTTATTAACCGGTAATGAACAGAGCTTTGTTAACAGATAATGTACTCTATCATAGATACAACTCATAAATTAAACGATCAATCAGTTGGCGGATTTTGTCCTTTTAATTGCAGTTTGATACATGTTTGTAACTTTTAATGACATACAGATTTATATCTTTAGCTGTTGCAGATTGATTGGATATAGTACTTCCGTGTAAAAGTATTACATTTTCTAAAATTAAGTTAAATATGATAATGATTGGATACAGTACTTCCGTGTAAGAATTTGATATTTCTACAATTATGTTGAATTTAATAATAAATAAATATGCGTAGAAGGTATATGAGGTATATGTTTATGAGACACGTACACACAAACCTAATACAATAACAAGGAGGCACAGTAAGGTCTTCGGTAATATTCCATTTTAAAAACTGCTACTAAATAGAGTTGAAGCTGCGGTTAACCAGAAAAGATTAACAAAACTATTTAGCTCCATTATAGGAAAACAGACAGGGAAAAACTCATTTAAAAAAAAAAGAAAATCCATCGTTAGAGGTTTTTTAAAAAATATCTAAATAGTGTGTCTGCACGATTCAAGGACTTATATTACACGTAACTCTAGTACCATACAACCCCCTAACACACGTACTGCAATGTACTCCAATTATTTACTCCTGTCGACTGTGAGGTTTCATTATGTAACTGTTATTAATCAGTTTGTCTGTATACAAATCTATCCACAAGAATTTATCAGATATAACATTCAATGGAAACGGCAACCAGGAGCTGTCAAATCTAGTTCATAGTTTTAAATGTTATTTTGAAATAAAACTAATAAGATACTACAGTACTATAATTAAAAGAGTTCATGTATTGGTCAAGTTGAGAGTGATTTGTGGCAACTTTAGTAACGACCATCTCTTAACAATAACACATATCATTTTCAGTCCACGATCTGTATATGAGGTGATACTTTATAATCTATCGAAATATATAAGATTTTATTTACACCATTAAAGCCAAAAGTTTGTATCTAATAATACCCCCGCTCCGGAATAGGGGTATAATGTTTTATTTCTTATGAAGCAAACATATTACAATCTGATTGTTCACTGTGTTTCCCTACAATCTAAGTAATCAGTTTCAGGGATACGCGGACGTTTGCTGTAATAACAGTGATGTGCAATAAAGTTCTGATTAAATGTAAAAATTGTTTATGGAGATATGCACATTGACGTTCGTCCTATTTCATTTATTATACCACTTTTATTAATCACCCTATTAAAAGCTGCACTTTGCAGTTTTCCGTGGAAAGACCTTTTGCTTTTGTTCTGATTATTATTATTTGTATTTTTTTCTTCCGCCTTATTTTTTTCTTGCGCTGTGTTGTTGTTTCAAAAGATGTCGCTTAAATATTTGGTATATTATATCGAACAGTTAATGCGCTTTTGAAACTTGACACCGTTTAACTGAACACTTTACTTTGTAAGAGTTCTCTCCCCTAACACTGTTATTCTTGTTATGACTACTCTTTTGCAACCGTAAAAGATAACGACAAATTTATTTTTTCAAATGACTCGTTATATCTTCAGAATGTTACGTTTAATTTGGACTGAAGCGTTACGGAGACTCCATATGAGAGTTATTTCCTCTTCTGTATTTAAAATAAGTGAAATGTAATTGTAACTGGTAAACCATGATAGTTCATAGAGACCTAGGGTATTCTGATTTGAGGTCCTTGGTCTACCAAAACAAAAATGAGGTCAAGGTCAAAGGTCAAGGACATGTTCTAAATTTTGATTTTGGCTTGTTATCCCTTATTATTAGAAACCGTATCAGATATCGACCAAATATTTTTACTAAATTGTTAGTTGCGACATGTCGTAACACATAAATTTGGGTTGAAAGGGTACGTTGACAATAAATGGGAGTTTTCTACCCTCTTCTATTCAAAACTAGCTGTATGGTGATATAACTCAGTAACCATATAATGTAGAGACCTAGGGTCTTTCAATTTGAGGTCCTTAATTCATGACCTTGAAATTGAGGTCAAGGTCAAAATTTAATTTGACGTTCTAGATTTTGACCTTTAATGTGACTTATTATTGGTACATGATAAAGTTATAAAGTTTTTTACATTGGCGTGCAGACATATGACCTTGAAGATAGTCAACCGGAAGTGACCTTTTGTAAACCGGAAGTAGTCATTTTTGCATTATTATCATGTCAAATTTACTAGAACTTTTTTTTTTGGAATCAGTGTTTAGTCAAGTTTAAATGAAACCGGAAGTGATTTTTTTAAAGCAGGAAGTACCTACTTATCTACCTTTTTTTAGCAAAAGTATATATAAGCAACATGTTTAAGAATCAGCATGAATTAAGCTATTATCTGACACCGCAGTTGAGATTTTAATCTGTAAGTGATTATTTTCCTATCAAAACATGTGCATTCGGGGGTGGAAAGACCTTCAATTGTTCTCTGAACAATTGGTTTTTAATTTTTTTTCTCCCGCTTAATTTTTTTTAAATTTTTTTTTTTTATTTTGCGCTGCATTGTTTTTTCAAAAGATGTTGCTTAGATATTTGGTTTATAATATCGAACAGTTAATGCGCTTTATAACTTACACCGCTTACTATAACACTATTTTTTGTGAGAGTTATATCCACGAACACTGTTTTTCTTATGACTAATCCTTCGCAACCGTAAAAGAAAGCGACATTTAATTTTCCAAATTGTTCGTTATATCCTCAGAATGTTACTTTTAATTTTGACCGATGCGTTCCGGAGACTCCATATCAGAGTTATTTCGTATTATTTTGTATTATAAATAAGTGAAATGTAATTGTAACTGGTAAACCATACGGTATTGAGACCTAGGGTCTTTTGAATTGAGGTCATTGGTCCACCAAAAAAAAATGATGTCAAGGTCAAAGGTCAAGGTCATGTTCTAAATTTTGATTTTGGCTTATTATTGCTTCTCCTCGTCAACCGTATAAGATATTGACAAAATATTTTTACTAAACTGTTAGTTGCAACATGTCGTAACATATATATTTTGGTTAAAAGGGTGCATTGACATTTAATGGGAGTTTCCTTCCCTCTGATGTTTAAAATTATATTTCATTATAACTCATTACCCATATATAGTAGAGACTTAGGGTCATTTGATTTGAGGTCCTTGCTTTATGACCTTGAAATTTAGATCAAGGTCAAAGGTGAATTTGACGTTCTAGATTTTGACCTTTGCTATAAATTCATATTTATACACGATAAAGCCATGTGGTCCTTTGCATTAAGTTGGTAGACTTATGTCCTTAGAAATGGCAACCAGATGTGACCTTTTGAAAACCGGAAGTAGCCATTTCCTGCACTGATTTCATTTAAAAGTACCTAGAACCATATATTTTTAGAATCAATGTGAAGGAACCTATCAGATGATACCAAAAGTGAGATTTTGTAAACCGGAAGTAGCATCTTATCTATCTTATTTCAAGCAAAAGTATATATAAACCATATTTTTTTTAAATTAGCGTAAAGTAAGCTATTGTTTGAAACCTTAATTGACATTTTAAACCAGATTTTAATATTTTCATATCAAAATATGTCATTTCGGGTGGAAAGACCTTCAATTGTTCTCTGAACAATTGGTTTTTATTCATTTCTTTTTTTTTTTTTAGGTCTTTCTACTTCTCGGTGGAAAGACCTTTTGCTTTCGTTCTGATTATTTCTTAGGTCTTTCCACTTTTCGGTGGAAACACCTTTTGCTTTTGTTCTGATTATTTTTTTTCTTCTTCTGTCGTCCGAGATGTTTTTTTGTTACTTGACATATCGAAACGATGTTTGGCCCATGATATTGTACAGTGATTACGATTTCACCCTGCATGACCGAACACTTTTTCTTATAGGAGTTATCTCACCGCGTCCCCTTTTTCTTGTTATCTTTATTTGTCTGAAACCGTAAAATATATCAACAAACTTTTTCTCCAAATTGTTCGTCTACTCTTACGAATGTTTTGGTTAAGTTTAACTGAAGTGATCCAATGACATCTTATGGGAGTTATTTCCCTTTAAAAATTTAACATGGATGATATGTTGAATAAATTTATACACCATAAGTCATAGAGGCCTAAAGTCTTCTGATATGAAGTCTTTGGTCCATTTGGAGGACATTGAGGTCAAAGTCAAAGGTCAGGGTCATGTTCTAAATTTTGAACTTTGCAATCCACCATTTTCTACATAAGAAAATGCCTGTACCAAGTCAGGAATATGAAAGTTGTTATCCATTCGTTTGATGTGTTTGAACTTTTGATTTTGCCATTTGATTGGGGACTTTCCGTTTTGAATTTTCCTCGGATTTCAGTATTTTTGTGATTTTACTTTTTGCTTGTTATCTTCATTCAAAAGAATCCGTAACAGTTAATCATAAAATGTGTTTGCCAAATAATTGTTCACGACATGGAGCAACTTCAACTGGTTTAAGTCGAAGTGTTTCGGTCGCCCTTTACAGGTGTTTTCTCCCCTTATGTATTTAAAATCAGTATTACTCCTCAACCATACAAGTGAATGACCTGGGATCTTTCGATTTGAGATCACTGACCTATAACCTTGAAATTGGGGTCAAGGTCAAAGGTCAATTTGATGTTCTAGATTTTGACCTTTGCTAAAAATTCATACTGGTTCATTGTAAAACCATCAGGTCTTTAAGCATTTTGGTTAGTAAACATATTACCTTTTAAAAGGTCAACCGGAAGTGACATTATTTTAACCGAAAGTAGCTTATTTTTTACTTATTCAATGAAAAAGTACCTAGAAATCTTATATTTTTAGAATCAGTTTGAAGTAACTGATTATATGAACCAGAAATGACATCTTCTTACATCGTTTTTTAAATTTCATTCTTAATTATCGAATTTGAGGTGGAAAGACCTTCAATTGTTCTCTGAACAATTGGTTTTTAATTTTTTTTTCTTCCGCCTAATTTTTTTCTTGGACTGTATTGTTGTTTCGAAAGATATCACTTAGATTTTTGGTATATTATATCGTACAGTTTATACGATTTTGAAACTGACCCTGTTTAACTGAACACTTTTCTTTGTAAGAGTTATGTCCCCGAACATTGTTTTTCTTGTTATGAATACTCCTTCGCAACCGTAAAAGATAGCGACAAATTTATTTTTCCAAATTGCTCGTTATATCCTCAGATTGTTACGTTTAATTTTGACCTAAGCGGTACGAAGATTCCATATCAGAGTTATTTCCGCTTATGTATTTGAAATAAGTGATATGTACTTACAAAGGTCTTTTGATTTGAGATCCTTCGTCCACTAATAGAAAAATGAGGTCAAGGTCAAAAGTCAAGAATATGTTCTAAATTTTGATTTTCGCTTGTTATTACTTATTATCAGAGGCCATATAAGATATCTACAAAATATTTTTACTAAATTGTTATATGCGACATTTCGTAACACATAAATTTTGGTTGAACGGGTATGTTGACATTAAATAGGAGTTTTCTCCCTTCTCATATTTAAAGTATATATATAATAGAGACCTAGGGTCTTTTGATTTGAGGTCCTTACTTTATGACCTTGAAATTAAGGTCAGGTCATAGGTTAATTTGACATTCTAGATTTTGACCTTTGCTTAAACTTCATATTTATACATGATAGAGCCATGGGACTTCTTGCATTAGGTTGCAAGCCATATGACCTTGAAAAAAGCCAACCAGAAGTGACCTTGTTTGAACCGGAAGTAGCTATTTTTTGTTCTTGTTTAATGTAAAAGTATATATAACCATATATTTTTGGAATCAGTGTCAAGTAAACTATCATATAATACCGAAAGTGACTTTTTCAAACCGGAAGTCACGAATTATCTCCTTTATTTCAAACAAAAGTGTATAGAAACCATTTATTTTTTGGAATCAGCGTACAGTAAGCTATCATCTGACACTGAGGTTATCTATTAAAATAAGCTCCCTTTAGTCTTTTTTATAAATTTCTGATATATTAAGGAGTTGTGGAACTTTATTTGTTGAAAAAGCGATGAGCGTATCATGCGCTCATGGCGCAGCTCTTTATTGCTTATGTACTTAGAGTGTCTATATGCCATTTTGTTTTCCTTTGTTGAAATGGTTAATATTTGTTTTTATTGTGATTAAGATTATAACACAATGTTGACTGCTTTACCCCAATTTTTGACATTCTTACTTATTTATATGTCTGTACTGTTAGTATAATAGTCCCAGGTTTGTTTGTTTTGCTCACACATTGTTTTCAATATAATGGTATTCTATGCGACTGTTATACAAGGGAGAAGTTTGGCTAGCTATAAAAACAATTTTCTACACAAGGAAATGCCTGTACCAATTCAGGACCATGAAAATTGTTTTCCATTTGTTTGACGTGTTTTAGATTTTGATTTTGCCATTTTATAAAGGCCTTTCCGTTTTGAATTTCCCTTGGAGTTCGGTATTTTTGTTATTTAACATTTCACCTGTATGTAATTTGAATGCTGAAATTTAAATGGCAGAACTTTTAACATGTAAATATGCAAAAATGCCAAATAATAATCACTGAAATGAAATATGCCAATGTTAATAGACGTGTTAGAAAAGTCGATACTAAGGTTGGCGCTCGTGTTGGATGGAAGATGAATACAATATGATGTTGGGGTCATCTTCAAAAGTATAAATACTCTATCGTTTTTTTTATTACCTGTATAGGCGTGTTTGATACCGCTTAGGTATGCAAGGCATAATCAATCGAGCATTTTTAAAAACCCAAAATTAATCATTAAATGTGAATTTTAAAATCAATTACGTGGCATATTGAAGATAATTATAACCATACATGTAATTGTAACTATATTGATTAAAGAATTATTGTTTTACTCTCATTCCGGAACGATTTAAAAAAAAATCATCAGAATAAAACAATTTATTTTGGAAAACACAAGTCCCGCTTTTACACAAGATGAATGCTCGATACTTTATCTTAAAATGCAAATTTGGGATTTTGTGGTCACTTGCCTAATAACATAAGCATTGCATGATTGGATAGCATTTTAAATACAAAATAACTCAGTTTGTCTCTCGACAAGTCCAGAAAACTATTCAAATATTTGCTTTAGTTCGTTCCTTTTAGGTCTCCATAAAGTTAAAACGACCCCGAATGTCTTTAAACGTCTTCAACATACACTCAGACATTCTTTTAATTTATTTAATTTTTTACATTTCCCTTTTTCCCTCGGAGATTTCCGTCTTACTTGGTGTCTCTTATATGATGTAACAATTGGTGCACGGTTTGCATAAATTTTATCAGCTAAGATTACATAATTTGGAGGGAAATCTAACTCCAAATTAGTCCCAATACTAGGCAAAACTGTTGAGCATCGTTTTGATGTCCAAGAAAACCACTTTTAACAAGGCGTATATGATTTTCATTGTCACTTACAATTTGTGTGTGTACACAATGTACATGGCGATGTCAAGAGTAATATTCCTCCCGTGGTTCAACTTGAGGCCTGTATATGACATGGGATGTATTATCAATGCCTGCCAATTTAAAGCAGTTGGAATGTTTTACCAGTTCCCATGTAACTGAAGCCATTGTTGACGACTAGGCCAGACTATATTTGGTGAATATATTTCCCATAAAATTGGTTTGAGGGCTTTTATGGGAGTACATATATTATGAGACGAAACGTCAAAAAGTAAACTAAGAAGATTGTAACACGGATAACTACGAAGCCATTACAGAACTAACAGTAAACGATCAATAGGTGAAAATCTGTGAGGTCTTCTAATAGGACTCTCGTGTATTCTTGATCCAACTGTTTTCAGCATTTGCATTATCGTTTCTGGTGTTTCCCCACAAGAACGATAAAATGCGTAACGATGATTTGAAAATACATCTCTACCATGCCATATCTCATTTCTTCCTTCAGAAACACGATGATTAATCTCTAAAGTTGGGTCTGGAGGAGGACCATTTAGCAGTAGATCTAAGGTGACAATATCTTAAAAATTATTGATGGATCTAGGGTGGAGTTACCAAAGAGGGAATTAAAGCTGATAAAGTTGCAATATCCATTATAACATGAAACTATTATAATAAATTCAAGTAAAAGTAAAGAAACACATCTACATTTATTCGGAATTGTGAGACTTGTTTAAGCCAGCTTATCTTTTACCATCTTTATTGGAAAACACTTTTTTTTCAAGTTTTTAAACTCTTGAGAGGTGTTTTGACCTCATAGGTGTCTTGTGTCAGCAATTTATATACAATGTAGAATATGACTAACTTATCTTTACGTCGATATAACTTTTTTAATGTATAAATAATAAAAGAAAAGTTTGATGGTTTGCTGCCTCAATATTAAGCGAACGATTTACTGTTTACGTTGGGTCTTATTATCTGCCTTTAAAGTCTTGTCAGGTTCGATAAAAATCAAAGTCAACGGGTGTGAATTAATTAACAAAACATGAAAGCGGAAACTTAAAAGTTAAATTTCAGGCTTAAAACATTTTTCATGTTTGTATTGCCAGAAAATTAAATTAATATATTATGGGTGACCCGATTTTCTTCGAAACATGCAAACGTAAGATGAATCGATGAAATAATGTCCCGTGGCAAGTTAAATACATATTCATAACTAGAACAATATAATGAGATATGAATACTGACCCTACTTTGTACACGCTGGATAGAATATTTACAAAATGATAGTCCACAAGGAGATATACCATCACAAGCCGACACATTTTTCTGACTCTGGATCGACCAGTATTTGCTCATGTATATGCTTATCTACATTGTTCTAAAGAAGCAGCAAATGCCAATTTTCAAGTTCTTGTTTTACACCACCATGGGAAACCGACGACCTCTCATACGCTACCTCAAAACAACCAAGGCGGTTCTAAAGAAAGACAAAACTATCTGTATTAATCTTGTTGTTTCTTTACTGTATATAAAGAAATAAATGAGATGTCTCTCTACCGTTAAAAAATAAAAATAAATATTTCATCAGTAAGCGTTGATTAATGTCACTATAATTCAAATGCATCGGCCAGTTATTAAATTCATACAGGTAACAAAAATGATGGAGTATTTGTACTTTAGAGATGGTCCCCACAATCATATTGTATTAATCTTCCATCCAACACGAGCGCCAACAGTAGTATCGACTTTTTTAACACGTCTAATAGAACTGGATACCAAATATCATTGACTTATAAGTGGTTCCCTTAAACTTACCTAATCAAAAACTTTAAAACGTGAACTATTTAAATCTTTCCAAGATAATGGATCATGACTATGGGGCAAAGGCCACTTGTCTCCATGGAAATGAGAAGTGCCAATGCTAATACAACTGCTTGCCAAATATCATTGGCTTACCATTAGCGGTTCTACTTAACTGGTCAAATTGATCCTAAAAACTACCTTCAACTTTAATTTATAATCAGGAACATGATAATTCAATCCAATGAGAGAAGTCATCTTTTTTAAATTTTCTCGTAATAAAGTCTGGGTGCCCGCAAACATGTTTAACCCTTCCACATTATATATGTGCCTGTGCCTGTCCTTGTAACAGTGGTTTGATTCCGCCAGTGTACTTTATCCGGAGGAAGAAAATCCCCAGTGATTTTTATCCACCAACAAAAATTCACTAGGTTTTTCTATCCGGGTCCAGTGTAAAACATCCACCAGTCGTTATAAGGTTCTAAAAAGGGTTTTTTGAAGGGGAAACATATATGAAATGTGGCTTAATAGTTTTTAGTGTATTTGAAACTTGCATAAATAATTTATGTAAAAAGTGGAGAGTTTTCATCCAAGGAATGTTCACACTAGTGTTTTTAAACAAGGAATGATTACACTAGTGATTTTGTAACGGAATGATTGCACTAGTTATTTTATACCGGGATTAATTACACTAGTGCTTTAGATCCATACATTGATGAAATGATTAGTACTCATTTTGAATACACGATAACACAATAATGCTTATTAACGAATAAGATTTAAATATTTTTTCTATGCAAATCTTTAAAATCATATGCTTTTAAATTGTCACTAATTGTAATATTTATATTTTTTGGGTTGCCGAAGTTTTTCTGTGTATTTGCTTTTCGGTCGACTTCTATAATTGAAACTTTATGTAAGAACAAATCTGCTCTTTAAATTTGGTTTATATCAAGTTCAATGTCCTGAACATTGATAAAGTATTTTGAGTTATAAAAAAACCTCCTCATCATCATCAATATTATTTATAATTACTAGATTGACTCAGATTAATTAAACTGGTTTTTTTGAAAATCATTTTAATTTTAACCCAATTATTTATGTAAACAATAAACCGGTCTAATATAAACAAAACAACGATATCACGATCGACGCTTTCACACTATTTACATCCAATATTCTCTAGTGAAAAACGGTTACCCGGAAATAATACACGCCGGAATGAAAGTACGCTTACATCCCCAAGTCAGGATCCTATAATTCAGTTGTTGTCATTTGTTGCTGTATATTTTGTTTTTCATTTATTGTTTTGTACATAAATCAGGCTGTTAGTTTCCTCGTTTGAATTGTTTTACATTTGTCTTTTCAGGGCTTTTTACAGCCAACTATGCGGCATGTGTTTTTCGCATTGTTAAGGCTGTACGGTTGACGTATAGTTGGGCCACCCTTAACGAAATTCTTTGTTTAATGTTGCCTACCCATGAATAACGGCACAGGCGTTATAAAATAAGATGTGTAAATCATCATAGTTAATTATGGATAAATCCTCAATATATATTATCACAATTGTATTCTGTATCACATAAACTTTTCTTCTTATAGAAAAGATTTATCCATAATAAACTATGATGATTTACACATCTTATTTTATAACGCCTGTGTCATTACTCATGCCTTGTAGGATTGGGTGGGTAGGTAGGTTTGGGATTTTTTTTTATGGTCAACAACATATTAAGTTACATGTTTGTTTTAGACAAGAACACAACATTAGAGCATGAAAAAAACTTCAAAAAACATTTGAATAGTTTTGTGTCATAAAATTTTTCAGGTAGGTTGCTTTTTATACGGATAGGTAGGCAACATCAAACAATTTTAATTTTATTTTTGGCCTTGCTAACTTCTACGTCATTTGGTCTCTGGTGAAGAGTTTTCTCATTAGCAATCATACCACATCTCTTTATTTTTATATTGACATGAATATAAAATGATGTCCAATAGTAGCATCAACATTGAATGTAGATAGAAATGTCTTGTTTTAGGGAGTGAAAAATAGTACTTTGTAAAACAGGTAATGTTACTCAATTTTTACTTTCTGTGTACCTGTAGTGTTATGCGGAATCTGTCGATCTTTTTCCATCTTTTCCCCGGGTGCTGTGTGTTTACTTTTGATTTTTAATTGCCCTTGTTTGTATGTTCATTCCCTTTTATCTGACAGTGACTCAAGTTGTATTATTGATAAATCCCACAACTAAAACATAAGATAATACGCTTTATAATACAAGAATAGAAAATTTTTTATACAGTAATTTGTCAGGATTTCTTTTCAGCCTCATTGATCATATCCTCTGCTCGTCTAACTGCCTCTTTTTCTACACTACCATCTTCATCATTGACCCATGGATATAATCCTGCATGACTTTGTAAACAGTCTTGTAGTTCTAAATGTTTCTCTCGACACTCTGGAGACGATACCCCTTCAGTGTAACATGCTAAAGCCTGTCTCATCTCATAACCACAAGGTCCAGTCAAATCTCTTGCAATACATGGACAGTCCCAGTTTATAGAACCATCAGGTAATATGGCTCCTAAAATAATATCAAAATTTAATTACTAGTTATAATATATTAAGGTGTATCCACTCATTCCACTGCAATATAAATATATAAATTTATGTAATTTTATTATAAATGATTTATAAATATTTTATTATTATGTCACAAATGTTTCGTGATTTGTTCTGCATAAGTTTGAATATAAATTTTTAATTCTCATCTACGGTAATTTAAGTACTTGTATGTATTACATGTATGTAAATTATCTAAAACTACATTGTTATGTAAACAATTTTGCCCATTGAACAACAGCAATATAATTACATGTGATCAGTCTGATGTAATTGTAAAATTATCTATAATTCTTACAACTTTTTACATGTATATTTTCATGATAAAATGCCTGTGGCCAGTGAATTTTATGTTTTACACCAGCCACCTATAAAAGCTGAAAACTGTTTTCTATCGGGGAGCTTTGTCCCTCTACCCACAAGCTCCCTAGAAGGGTTCTGCCCTGGACCTGCTGGGGCCTCAGGCAGCCACCAGACCCTTTCCACCCTCGATTTTTTACACAATAATTCTTTTAAATTTATGATAATGATGGAATCAAGATATATCAAATGTCCTATTTAAAGGAAAATTAATGAACACCATACTAGTATTGACTCGACTGATGTACAAATAACTGCTTACATATTCTTAGGGTTACTTATTTTGAATTTTAATGCCAGTAACAACAATTTTCATCGGTCGTTGTCATATATTTTGAGGGGGTAGAATGATTCCAGGGTCTTCCAGTCTGTAACTAAGGTAAGTCACCATTTTGAATTCTAGGAAATTTTGGTAAGTGATTTCTTCAAGGATAATAAAAAAAAATATTTTTTTACCTAAGAAATTGTTGCCACAGAGATATGTCTCGCCTGTCTACAGAAAATTCAGAAAAAGACAATCAGATGGACAGCAACATTGCTAATTAATTCAAAATTGTTGAACCATGACTTAGAGGGTAGCACATCAAAATGATCGTCAAACTCAGATGTACTGATAGTAATTCAACTTTATAGGATATATCATTGTCTATCATCAGTACTTCCTATCAAACTAACTTAGTTTTCGATCTGATGAGTTAAGCCCTTTTCAACTGATTTTTATAGTTTGTTCTTATGTTGTACTGTTACACCACAGTCCTAGATTAGGGGAAAGGATTGGCAACAGCAAACTAGTTGAACCTTGCCTCATTCTGTTTGTGCCTGTTCCAAGTCAGGAGCCTGTAGTTTAGTGGTTGTCGTTGGTTCATGTCTGTCATATTTGTTTTTCGCAAATTGTTTTGATATAAATTAGGCCGTCAGTTATCTCAACTGAGTTGTTTTATATTTTTCATGTCTGAGCCTTTTATAGCCGACTATACAGTATGGGTTTTTTCTCATTGTTGAAGTCCGTACGGTTGCCTTTTACTGCGTACATCCACTTGAACTTTGGTGGATAGTTGTCTCATTGGCAATCATACCACATCTCCTTATTTTTATATTAAGCAGAAAACTTAACATTGAAAATTAATTGAGAGTCACTGGACCACGACCTAGTGGGCAGGGCCTTGAAATAGTCGCCAAACTGATATGTACAGATAAACTAATGCAACTTTAAAGAAAATATCAGTGTAGTTCCTTTCAAACTAACTTAAGCAGAAAACTTAACATTGAAAATTAATTGAGTCACAGGACCACATCCTATTAACTAGGCAGGGCCTTGAAATAGTCGTCAATCTGATATGTACTGATAGTAATTCAACCTTACAGAAAATATCAGTGTAGTTCCTATCAAACTAACTTAAGCAGAAAACTGAACAATTGATGACTCAGCCAAAGGCAAAGATGACACTGTCTGAAAAGCAACACTTAAGTCTAGCCTGTACGACTTTCACCGCAGGCCAGACAAAAACAATCAGACAAAAACACTGTTTTTATCAATAGTAATATCATTCTGAAAATTATGCAAAGTCTGAAGACATCTAGTGTTTAGGTTTGACCCCGGGAGTGTACTTATGACGTCATCATGTTTAGGTTAAAAAGATAATGAAAGACGAAAACAGAGTTTCACAAACTTTTTTATTTATAACAATCTGAAATCAAAATAATTAGACCAGTTTCACATAAGCGACTTATCAACGCTGATCTCGAAATCCTATGCGCGTTTGAGTTTAAATCTCGCGATAATTAACGATATCATACGTGACAGGGGGCTACATCAAATTGACTCTGATATTTAGCAACACAATAATAAATCAACTAATAATACACATCTCTCTCTCATTGTGTATGCTTGAGATTATTTAAGTTTAAGATATTAATAATCGTTTATTTAATTAACAAATTTAAAATAAAAAGATGTGGTATGATTGCAAACGAGAAACTATCCACCAGACCCAAATGACAGATGAAAGCAACTATATATCACCATACAGCTCTCGACAATGAAAAAATCCATACCGAATAGTAAGCTCTAAAAGGTCCAGACACAAAACAAGTCAAACCTGAAAATAAGTCATCTTGTTGCTAACAGTTGTGTTTTAATATTAGTACAAGAGTGCACACGCTGAAATGTCTCGCCTTCTTTACTAACCATTGATGTTATGTTGATAGTCCTAAATGAAAGCTTTACTACAACTATTACATAAACTTAACATGATCCAAGAAAATGAAGCCCAGGTCATATAAACCAAACGAGAAATACATGTACACCTTACAATCATTCAATACACTAAGTATAGTTGACCTATTGCTTATAGTTTCTAAGAAACAGACTTAACCATGAAAACTAAACATTGACCAATGAATCGTGAAAATGAGGTCAAGGTCAGATGAACCATGCCAGGCAGACATGAACAGCTTACAATCCTTCCATACAACAAATATAGCTGACCTATTGCTTATAGTTTAAGAAAAACAGACTGAAACACATAAACTTAACACTGAGCAATGAACCATGAATATGAGGTCAAGGTAAAAAAAAAACCTGCGAGACTGACATGTACATCATAGAATATTTCCATACACCAAATATAGTTGACTTATTGCATATAGTATAAGAAAAAAGACCAAAACTCAAAAACTTAACTTTGACCACTGAACCATGAAAATGAGGTCAAAGTCAGATGACACCTGCCAGTTGGACATGTACACCTTATAATCATTCCATACACCAAATATAGAAGACCTATTGCATAAAGTATAAGAAAAACGCACCAAAACACAAAAACTAAACTATAACCACTGAACCATGAAAATGAGGTCAAGGTCAGATGACACCTGCCAGTTGGACATGTACACCTTACAGTCCTTCCATACACCGAATATACTAGGCCTATTGCTTATAGTATCTGAGATATGGACTTGACCACCAAAACTTAACCTTGTTCACTGATCCATGAAATGAGGTCGAGGTCAAGTGAAAACTGTCTGACAGGTATGAGGACCTTGCAAGGTACGCACATACCAAATATAGTTATCCTATTACTTATAATAAGAGAGAATTTAACATTACAAAAAATCTTAACTTTTTTTCAAGTAGTCACTGAACCATGAAAATGAGGTCAAGGACATTGGACATGTGACTGACGGAAACTTCGTAACATGAGGCATCCATATACAAAGTATGAAGCATCTAGGTCTTCCACCTTCTAAAATATAAAGCTTTTAAGAAGTTAGCTAACGACGCCGCCGCCGCCGCCGGATCACTATCCCTATGTCGAGCTTTCTGCGACAAAAGTCGCAGGCTCGACAAAAATGATTTTTAAAAAAGTATTAATCTTGTAATTGCTTTCTTTTGCCAACTGCGCTATGTACATTGCAGTATATCAGTTTGATTTTTCTTGAAAAGAGAAAAGTATTTGATAAAAAGAAAATACATTTAATTTCAGTTCTGTTCCAGTATCAATTCGCAGTTTTTCTGAAATATTTTTTTGCATCTTCGGCTTGTGACATGCATGTAAAGGGGTTACCGCCTACGTATAGGTTTTAATAGTATCATAGACTCGAACTTTTAATTTTCTTTAAAAAAAAACAGGTTACTATTATGGTGACTTTTACGTGAAATTTTATGGGTACAAGGACAAGTTACCGGCATTACTAAATAATCGAAATTTCCACTAATAGTAGTATGGAAGTGTAAACCAAAATTGATAGAATTTGTCCTTATATCCTTTGTCAAAAATGTAGTATGTATTGTGATATGTTAAAAATATGAAAAACACAATGATAGGTCACCGAGTTTTGTTTTTAAGCTACAGGCTGTAAAAATATGAAACATTGTGTATGGACTATACAGAGAAAAAAATTTAAAGTATCATTATAAGAATATTTGAAGTTAAAAATAAATGATAGAATATCAAAATAAAATGTGGGAAGATATAGCTCTTATAAAATGCTTTCAGAATACCAACAGAAAAAATTGACATGTAGTAGACAGGGCCTCGGCTCCGTGTTGAAGACCGTACTGTGACCTATAATTGTTAACTTCTTATACATTGTGACTTGGATTGAGAGTTGTCTCATTGGCACTCATACCACATCCTCTTATTTGAATGTACATTTGTTTCAAATATTTCTGCGTCAGTGATATTTTAAACGGCCATGATAATGAAGAGAGATATAAATGCAGTTTTAAAATACGTATCAGAAATACAGGTTTATCTTTAATTTCAAACATCAGACTATTATTATAATACAATGCATTCAATACCATTTTAATTTCTAAGCTATGTTCATGATCGACTTCGTCTATGCAGAGGTTCAGTCCCAGCAACCAGAGTAATTTTCTACATATTTTTAACTTTATCATTTTTCATGCCATTTAAATTAATTGAATATCCTATATTTACCACGCTTTGCCATAAAAAAAGATCAAATTGCTGAATGACCCCCTCCTAAATTATTAAAATATTCCCAGTGGCATTAAGGTCCGTACTGGCCATGATAAATAAGTATAAATTAGGTACTAGGGTTAACATTTTAAATATCTGTATAAAGGGATGACCATTTGAATTTTAGGGGGGATGTTTAGAAAATTATTATTCTAGTAGGAGTTAAAAATAAATAAGTATGACCAGGCAGGATGGAAAAGAATAATCTGCAGGATGCAGGAAATAATTGTGTACAAAAGTTGAATAAATCAATCAAATAGTCGCCCTTTATCAGTAACTGTATATACTGGATAAAAATATAATTTATCAGTTAGAAGTTAATATTTTTGATAATTATAAAACTGAATGGAGTACAAGGCTTGATTCTTATGGTCAAGGAAATAAGTTGAGAACTTATAAATTGTTTAAATTTTCATACTCTACTGAACAATATTTGTTGCAAAATATACCTATTCGATATTGCAGTGCATATGCGAAATTTAGATGTGGAGTAGCACCTTTGAAAATTGAAACTGGTCGTTACGAAAGATTAGATTTAGATAAAAGATTATGTTTCAATTGTGATGATATAGAAGATGAAAAACATGTACTGTTAACATGTCCATTATATGAAGATTTAAGGCAGTCTTTATTTATTGATATAATTCAACATAATAATATGTTTTTAACTTTGTCAGATGATGAAAAATTTAAATTTTTGTTCAAAAATGAAAATGTTTGTAGTTCTGTTGCCAAAACCTGCCATAATATTTTATTGCGACGAAATAGTATCTTATTTAAAAAATCATTGTTATTTTTTTATGTACATGTAACAGGTTTTATCCTTGAATGTGCATGGTGATATTGCACTTTTATGTTTTGTGTAAATAACAAAATTATGTTTTAATTCTGTTGTTTTATAATTGTATATAACAGTCTCTCATAGTTCTTTTATATTGTGTACTTGATATTATAATGTGTTTATACTTGTATGTATGTGGTGAGACTTTAATAAACTATTGAATCTGTATAGATAATGGTACGTTTTTATCGATTGTCACCTGGTGAGATTGTACAAGGTAAAACGAGGCCTGATTCCACATGGCTAAGGTGTTAATTGACTTCTTAATTTATGACCTAATACTATGTAGATGAAGTGAGCCCCGCTTATTTATCTAATTTATTCTTCCCGTTAGGTGAACGACCTCAACGTGAATTTGTGACAATTAAAGGTACAATTAAAGCCAGGCGGCATATCAGATCGTATATTACTGCAACCAACAACACAGCAGTAGTCCGTTTTAAAATCTTTGAATGTGTCATTGTTAATAAAGTTGTCTCGTCAATATATTTTTTATATTTTGATTCAAATGATGCTCATGTTGCTTTGACATGTAATTAACGCAAACATTTAATCAGATGATTTTTTTTCCAAGTCTGCATTGTCACTGCTTATCAACTGTTAGCCCCCAGTTGATGAACTCTTGGAAATTATCGCGTGATTTCATAGTTTGACTAACTAGATTAGACATGCGCAGTTAAATGTGAAACTGGTGTAATAGTGGAATATTATTTTATTACAAAGAAAAAATATTAGAAATTCACTAATATTTGAAATTTTGAAGTTCCTTCCTTGCACAATGCCTGGGTCCCATATATGTTATTATGGAACATGAAGTAATGTAATTTAGCAAAGAAATACATTGTCAGAAAAGAATTTCGTTCAAACAAAATAATATATTCTGTACAAAGGGAGATAACACAAAATATAATTTATGAATTTAACTCACCAAAAGTGTTAACTCTTTTAAAATTTTGCTGTAAGTATAAATGTATAAAAGTGTAAAACTGATTGAAAATTGAAATATGTAGTGAACTAATATTCCAACCTCAGTCCTCAGCCCTCTTATATCCCAACTTCTTTGACATGTTGTGGGCAAGAAGGTTTTTACCAGTAACATTGTTAACAAAAGAGCCACCAGGACTTAGTTTCATTTATCATGTTTACAGGCATTGCTAAGTCCTACTTCCAGAACATGTTCCAAGTGTGGTAGTGTTGTTACATGTATATTACCTGGTTCTTCCTTAGGCTTTTCTATAGTAATGTTTGCTTTGCAAGGCTTGTTAAGATCCTCTACAGTTGCTATTACAATTCTGTCTTTCCCTGAAGTTATAATTTTACAAAATTAATCATCACAATGAATGTGTATTTATCCTTGGCTTAGAAATTTCTAGTGTTTCAATTGGTTAATGCCATGTCATTTAAAACCCTATATCTCCAGCAATGGTAATACATATACCTGGGTATTTCTAACCATTATCCCAGGGAACTTCACATGCATTTCTATGCTGAAAGCTTGCATATCATTACAAATTGAAATGGCCAGTATATGAAATTCTTGAAAAAAATGTTTTAAAACATTACATCATCAAATTAAATGTTGTATTTAACTTAAGCTTTTAATCTATTATTATTTTTGTTGTTATTCATTTTATTTTAGGCTGAATAAAACATTGCTTGACTTGACTTCTCCGTTTACTGTTTATATAGTGAGTGAGTTATATAAATGACCCATGTCTATGTCATTCCATCTATGACATGCCTCTCTAGAGTTTGAGACCAAATTTGATTTGGTCTAGGTTCTCTTGTTATTTAAGTAAAAACATCTTAAATCTATATTTACAAATGATTTAGATAAAGATAGAAAGGTTGTACCCTACACAGTGTAAAAAGTAGTTAGATTTAGAGTGGGGTGCCCATATTCGCCGCATTATTCACCCATTTTCACTTACGGCCAATCTACATTCAAACTTCAGCAACTTGTTATGCAATTTTCCAAAAGTTAACTTTAAAACTAACACTTCTGATGATGGAGGATCTTTTAATTAAGACATTAGTTTTTAGGTCTACAAATCAACGAAAACTGGAGAGACACAATGTGTATGCGGGCATGAAAAATTAGCAGGGAAAGACTTATCAAAGAATTTGCAATTAAACATTGAATCAGATAACCATTGATAATATTTATTCAAGATAAAAGGCCTGAATTTGACAGACACAATAAATTAAAATGACATGTACAGATATAGCACTAGACATGAAAAGGATTTCACAGTTACAGACACAAAAATGATTTACTGTTATTTGATCACTAAAAATGATAATCTAAAAAATAAAATTATGGAAATTGTCATTATTTTGATATTTGACTTGATTGTAATAATTAATTAAATGGACCAGATTTTCACTGCAACCTAATTATTACCTTAGGTTACCTACAAAAGTTAATGAAACTTTTTTCCAGTTGGGTCCTTTTAAGAAGAGACTACCAATTCACACCAAGGTTGACACATACAGTCAGGGGTACTACTTGTACAAGTAATTTTTATTTACTTGAAGAAGTAATATTAATATACTTATACATGTATAAGTAAATTTGTAGGATACTTATACAAGTGTATTTTATTTACTTGTATAGGTAAAAAAAAATTGGCTTAGTTTATGTCCCTTAGACATTCAGATTTTTTTACTTATATAAGTGAAAAAGTCATCCTATCTTCTTGTCTTGAATTCTTAGGACTTCTTTGCTCTAATAGAATTTTAAATTGTCTGTCCATTGCAGATGTCTTAACTAATCATTTAAGTGTAATTTCATGGACAATGAAAATCTCATTTGTCTGTTATCTTCAGAACACTGCTCATTTACAAGCCCCTAAGGAGTAATTTTTGAAGGCCTTGCGCAAATACTTAAGATCTTTGCCCAATCAGTTTCTTTGTTGAGTTAATGAGATGAAACATTGAACTCTAATAAAAAATTATGAGCTAAACTGGGAAAAATCATTAAAATTATGAGCTAACCTGGGAAAAATCATTAAAGGCATGTTTTTACATCTCAAAACTTGAGAATTTTTGTGGGATTGTAAAAAAAATTTACTTATACAAGTGAATTTTTGAGAAAATTAATGGGAGATTATTTAAACATTATAATTAACTTATATAAGTATATTTTTTTTACTTCTTCAAGTAAATAAAGATTACTTGTGCAAGTAGTACCCCTGACTGACATATAAATAACAAAAAGCATTTAAAATTATTACAGATAAAGGCTCAAAGCCTTAGAAAAATTAATAAAAAAAACAAATTCACTATTAAAGATGGATTTAAGTTTATCCATCAAATTTTTTTTTACTTGCACTTTAAGATTATTTGTGAAAAAAAGCGGCTCCTATTCATTTAGCAGAAGTAAACAAAATTTCTGGGCCATTATATAATCTCCACTGATAATTATATATATATAATTATCAATGGAGATTATGTGCATTTTGAAGGCAGCTGTCTATTTCATTAGGGGAAGGGGTTCCTTTTTCCAAGCAAACGTCATAATTTTTAGCATTGATACATTTATTTTTGAAAGTTTACTTTAAAACTTACCGTGATGATGATTATTTACATAAATGCATATGAATCGTTGAGATGGACACTGTTCAAGCAAACAAATAGCACACACCCCCACCTTGACATGTTTCTCGAGAAATCGCAAAGTGGTGAAAATGTGTCCACAGTGAATATGAGCCACCCACTCTACATTTTTCCATTTTTTTCAAAGAATAAAACCAGAATAAACAGGTTGATATATCTTGCCTGCTTTACTTGTCATGATTGAATTTGTTTAATACCAATACTAATTACCAAAGTTTATTTTTGATTCTGCTCACATATAACATTACAAACATAGTCTTTCTATGTTGTGATGTTACACTATTGTTTCAGAAAAAGGGTGAAGGTTTGGTACCATTAAAACGTTTAAACCCGCTGCATTTGTTTGCACCTGTCCTAAGTCAGGAATCGGATGTTCAGTAGTTGTCGTTTGTTGATGTGGTTCATAAGTGTTTCTCGTTTTTTATATAGATTAGACCGTTTGTTTTCCCGTTTGAATGGTTTTACACTAGTAATTTTTTGGGGCCCTTTATAGCTTACTGTTCGGTGTGAGCCAAGGCTCCGTGTTGAAGACCGTACTGTGACCTTTAATGGTTTACTTTTATAAATTTTGACTTGGATGGAGAGTTGTCTCATTGGCACTCATACCACATCTTCTTATATCTATAAGCTCTTTAGAGCTTTTTACCAAATATAAATAACATATGCATAACATTAAAACAGAGAGCATGCAGATAAGATTATATATACATGTATAGATATATATATATAATTCGTCTCAAATTTAGCCCAACAATGTGATATCTTAAAATATGCATTATATATAATCATGATAATATATGTGCCTATAAATAGAAACACATAACATACAAATCTATTTGAGTGTGGGTTAATCAGTACAAATATTAATACAATGACACAAATGAAATTATAAATTGATTAACAATGTTATTTTAACACACTATTTAGAATGTAAATATTAAAATGTTAAAAATATTTACAATGCGATAGAAAATAAATGCAATATTTTGCTAGACAAACTAATTTTTCTAGACAAACTAGCTTCATCTAGGTGCATCCATACAGGTGAAATCGGCTGCAGATAAGAAACTTTTACAGCTGATTGTACATGAATTTAGCTGCCTTATAAATAATTCAAAGTTTGGATGAAGTTCCAAGATTAATTATCTAATAGACTATTTTCATATTACCGACTTTTGACTCCGGATTATATAATTTGTTGACTGGTTACCTTGGACATCATGGTACTCTGTCAAGTAAGAGTAACCAAAATATGTAAAATCAATCATATAATCGGTGTTATTTGAGGGGAAAGTTTACTGATTTCCGATGATTTTGTAGTGAAAAAAAATATTAACCAGGTAATTTTCCCCCAAAATTGTACCGATTGAAAGCTTGGTTTTACTTCTTTAGCTTGCTCTTACCTGACTTGGTACCATGATGTCCAAGGTAACCAGTCGACAAATTATATAATCCGGAGTCAAAAGTCGGTAATATGAAAATAGTCTATTAAGAAATTTGTTGTTGAAGTTTGCAACATCTATTGGCCAATATTACAGAGATGTAAAGGACAATGCTGTATCATTAATCATTCTTTATCTTTCCTGCATCTTTTCTAGTCTTTTTCATTAAGCCCATCAGGTTCTAAAGTATTGAGATGGTGGATCCAAAAGTTTTCTCTTCTCCTTCTCACTGTAGTGTCCCACTCAGTGTTCACTTGGATAATTTGAAAAGTTACATTATCAAAAGGATGTTTCTTTGAGCGAAGATGTCTCGTGAGGGGACAGTTTTTGTTGGTTTTGTACCATGATCGATGGTTATTTAGCCGAATATTAAATTTGTCCATTGATTCTCCCACTCTCTGAATGCCACAGGTGTTACATGCTAATACATAAATTGAGTTCTCCATTTTACAGTTGGAATTTGTGTAGATGTTTAGTTAGGGGCCAGCTGAGGACCACCTCCGGGTGCGGGATTTTCTCGCTGCATTGAAGACCCATTGGTGGCCTTCGGCTGTTGTCTGCTCTTTGGTCGGGTTGTTGTCTCTTTGACATATTCCCCATTTCCATTCTCAATTTTATGGTATAACTTTGTTTTGTAAAGGAGCTGATGAAATAACAACTAGTATTGGCAGCTTTACAACATAAGCAATTCCTTCACCCACATTGTTTGTAGCAACCAGGAGGTGGATTAGGTTGCTTTGTTAATACAGTTGTCACTAATTTGTCACAGATGTTTTTAGGTCTTCTGAAGGCCATGACTGGTGCATGTGGTGGTGAGGAAAATACTTTTTTTCAAATTGGAGTCATTCCCTGTAATTTTTCAATGCTTTTGAACAATGGATGACATATTTTTTAACCAGGATGGTTAGTGACTACAAGAGGTGTTCTGTTGACTCCTTTATTCTTATCCTTTTACTCCAGAAGTTCTTGGCAGCTATTTCTGTTTGATTTTTCGAAAGCTGTATCAATACTGTTGTTATTGTATCCTCGAACAACTAGATGTTTACGTAGTTGTCCAAGTCTAGCATGCTGCTTATTATCAGTTGAGCATATTCTCTTGATTCGCAATGCCTGACTGAAAGGGATACCACGGGAGCAGAGTTTGGGATGGCAACTTTTTGGAGAGAGAAATTGGTCTGTTTTCTTCGTATGGAGATCCGTTATCATGGTTCCGTTCTGGATAAAACTCGAAGTATCAAGGAAATTAATTTTCTCTGTTGATATTTCGTGTGTAAATTTAACTGAATGGTGGAAAGAGTTACAGTGTTCTAGAAATTCATTCAGATGGTCTTGTGAATCTGTCCATTTAAAATCAATATCATCAATGAATCGAAACCATGATAATGGCTGGTATGGAGCATTAGCCAACAGGTGTTTTTCAAGTTGGCCCATAAATAAGTTGGCATATGCCAACATATTTATGGGCCAACTTGAAAAACACCTCTTGGCTAGTGCTAGTTTGTCTAGCGAAATATTGAGTTTATTATTTATCCCATTGTAAATTTTTTAACATTTTAATATTTACATTCTAAATAGTGTGTTAAAATTACATTGTTAGGCAATTTATATATATATATACATGTATATGTACTTTCACTTTCGTTTTAAGTACCTACGTTGTACTATATTATGACGTTCAGGAGTAAATAATGATGCCGCTAATAGACGTTACCCCGTTACTGCAAGCAACCATATCCATGAATATCTGTGAAACAGTGAAACCAGTAGGAAATTATAGGGAACATTTTAGAACATTTGATGTCTTAATAGACAAAATGTGAATATTCATATTGAATATAAATATTTAGTGCATTTTCAGCCTTATTTTTTTCCTATATATATACATATCTATATTTTGAAAAGTCTTAGGAAAAAGGTAATATAATAAACAGTGGCGGATCCAGAAATTTTCATAAGTGGGGGCCCACTGACTGCCTAAGAGGGGGCCCCCTCCGGTCATGCTTCAGTGATTCCTTATATAATCAACCAAATGTTTCCCAGAAAATCCCGCCCCCCCTCTAAATCCGCCTCTGATAAAACAATATTACACAAAATAAATTTCAATTTCATACTTTCCTGCAATTAACAAATACTGTTTGTGTCCTTCAATTTCATCTTTAGTTTTTTGAACATGTATTTTTTAAATTCCCAAAGGTTGAATTATTTTTTGAAAGTGTCAGGGGGAAAACCGTGATGAAAGAATGTAGACAAACGTGCACTGTAAGGTAAATACAATGTAGTAATAACTGATTCTTAAAGAACAAATTAAATACACCAAATCATTCCATTCATTTATCTTTTACGTGCTCCATATGCTCTGTGTTGATTGTTTATCAATGTTACATGTACTATCCGCTAAACTTCAGCAATATCTCAAAAGTTAGCTTGCAATCAACAATCACTGAATGAAATATTATTTGTAGATAAAACGTTATAGATTCGTCATAAATGAAAAAAAAAACGTACATACAGGACTTAGTTTAGTATCAGAGGCAGATAAAGGCTGGGTGCCTGGGTGCCCCCTTATGTAGCTTCATTTATGGTTAATCCAGACTTTTTACCAGTTCCACTACAGATTTTGTCTAGTTTGGGGGCCCATGGGCCCCCGTTTCAAAATCCTGGATCCGCATCTGAGTAAACATGCATGCATTGGTTCAATAATTTCAATAATATTATAATTACAAGAAACACTATAGTTTCATATGATTTTAATATATTGGCATGACTTAACGCGGACCACTATCATGACTATAACATGTATAAGGATCACAAATTGAACTTGAACATAACAATGATTCGCTTGCTATAGAAGCAGGATACCCAGAGACGATATATGTATACTATTGGTATATCACTTCGGTTTATCATGATTATCTGTACTTAAATAGTAAAAAGCTTAAGGTCGATTGCATCACAGGAATCGGAAATTCTATCAATAAAATTCTGTAAATAATAAAGTCGACTATCAACAGAGATTGCATAAGAAATAGTATGTTACTATGTATGTACAGTACAGTACCTGCTTGAATTACTAAGGAAATATTCCTCCAATTCCTTACATTATAGACAGGTTGTTTTGCATTGCTTTAAGACACTTTTAGCAATGATTAGTACATTAACTGTTTGAACGATGTACAATATAAAGACCTTACCTTCTTGTACACAGTACGACATGTTGCAGGGGAATATTTGTATGGGGAGAGAAATCAATGTCACTGTCTCTGTTGTCTGGTACATTTCTCCTATCTGAGGAGCACTTCTTAAGGTTTTTCAAATACCAATATATACACAGAGGCGGATTTAGGGGGGCAGGATGCCCGGGCCCCCATTTTGTGGGAAAAATTAGGTTGATTATTTAGGGGCCACTGAAGCATGACTGGAGCGGGTCCCCCCAGGCTCTATGGCAGTCAGTGGGACCCCCTTATGAAAATTTCTGGATCCGCCACTGATATATATTAATAACTATACTAAAAACAGTCTAATTATGTTTTAAACTTCACCCAGACATTCTCAAAAATATCTTTACTGAAAATTTCAAGGGTGCATTTACTCATAAGACGCTCCCAGTCAATTATTTATATTTGACCATACTATAATTTTTTTTAAAACCTATAATCCTATATGGGTGTGAAAACTCGGATGTAATAAATATAACCATGGAAGTATTATATTGACAGGAACTCCAACAAGCGGACTTCAAACGTTTATAGTGCGATGCCGCAAAATCGTTAAGTATCTGTTAATTAACTCGACTGTTTTATGGATGCATGGGTTCCGATAAAATTTTTGGAACCTCGTGAATGATCGTAATTTCGGAACATACCGAAATAACCGGATGTGTACTTAATTGTCAAGGAAATGACATTTACCGACCATGTGAATGACAAATATAATGTCAGTTTTTACGGGTTTTGCTGCTTAAAAACAAATAAAAAGAAAAGAAACGAAACGAAACGAAACGAAATCCCCGCGACTGTTTTCACCGATTAAAAAGACAAAAAAAACCAAAAAAACTGAAGAGTAAAAATACTCACAAGCCATAAACATTTCAGTTTAAGTTACAATCAATTTTAAAATAGTAAGATTTATTCATGAGAGTGCCGTTGGCTAAACACGCGTAACTGTTATATACAAGTTAGGCTTGAAAATCATAAAATTCTCATGTAAAGTAAACGGAAAAGTTTTATCAGTAATTATTATCGCGTTTTACTGCTAACTTTGACAAATATTTTACTGAAGTGTTTAATGAAAGAATTTCCAACAAAAATTTAATCCAAAGTTGGCCGGGGGGGGGGGGGGACGGGGTTAAAGAGCTTTGATCCGAAAAAATATCAAATATTTTGATTTATTGTTTACTGAAAGTCCAATGGCAAATATTTCATGCAATTAAACAAGAAACAAAATCATAAATTGCTTAGCACACGGTGTAAGATGTTTCAGAACTGTTAAGCTTTTAAACACATAAATAAATTCTAATTTGGTTTCCTTGATAAAAAAAAAATAAACTGCTTAGGGCCCATCATGGTGATCGTTCTTTAAATGCATCCAGAAATATTTAAAGCCATCCGTAAAAATAAATCTGTCAGACGTCAGAGTAATCTCGGACTAGGTTGAATGTTTAAGGTTGTTTACAACTTTGGAATTATTATAAAAGGTGTAACAATTCATCTGCATGTTTCGTAACCTGATATTGCTATGTAGAGGTCATCACATGCGTGTAATTATTAACCTCTTTTAGTTTTTAAAACATATTTGATAAATAAGTTAATAACATTTTACGATATTTTACGATAGAGAAAACCATAAATATTTGTGTTACACTCGATAAAAGTTTACAATCTTTAACTTAAAATTTGAGTTATCCGGCACCATCCGGCACACTACACGCGCATCACATTATTTTTTGCAAACACTCTACTTCAGAATCATGTAATTTTCCTAATCGGATATTTCCCGATTTCCAAGTTCCAATGATTAAAACATACTCAACAAAACTAAAAATAAGCTTGCCCTCTTTCCGAATGCAGTTAATTTTCTTATGTCATTCTGTTAACTATGGACCGATTTTTTCGATCTTTTCAGCTTTGTTCTTCATTTATTGAACGGAAACAGGTGTTGTTATTCATGTGGCGATTCACAAATAACCACGGGAGTTTCCGTGTTTATTTACATTGGTAGGTAGATAAGACAATCGATACCAAATCACGTGATAAGACCAGCTAAAGTTAAAAGAACAGGCGAAGGCGGCATCACAGATACCCCACAAAGGAGTTATCACGTACTTGACAAACTGAGTCGGAACCTTTTATTTTCTTAAAGAAATCAGTGGGATGGGAATGTGCTAATTTTTCGTTGGAGTTCCTGTCAATATAATACTTCCATGATATAACCAACAAAAGAGTATAACGTGACGGTACCCAAATTGCACCTATTTTGGCAGTTTTTTCACCTTTGTTTATTTATGATCCAGACAAAAGTTTCCATTCTGTGTTTATTTTGTAGATGTATCCTTTTTTATGGCAAGCCGTTGTGGAATTTATTCCCTATTTATTAATGTTAATAAATCGATTTTTTAATATTAAAAAATACTGTCATTTTTTAATATTAATAAATGAATATCTAATATTAAAATATCATTTATTAATATTAAAAAATCATTTTTTAATATTAAATATTCAGTCTGATATTTTAATATTAATAAATGAATTTTTAATATTAAAAAATCAACATCAAAGTTACCTTAGCGTTTAATATAAGGCAAACCAATCATTTATCTGTCAAACGCTTTAATGATGATTATTGGACAAGTCGGTCCGGAGAAAATTTTGGACCGACTATGTTAAGTCAACTCGGACCATCTTATATCGACCCAGACAAGTAATTAAGGAAAGTTCGAACTATTTAATGATTATAAACCATTAAATATTGAATTTTGAATTAAATTTTCTTTTAAAATCGTGCATTAAATTTGCCAAAATAATTTCAAATTATAATTTGATCCATGTGAATGGACTCAATCCTACGGAAGCGTATTAGGAACAAAACAAATTAGCATTGACCAATATTTGGCAAACATATAGACTAAGCAACTCTTTCGAATGGCAAGCCGTTGTGGAATTTATTCAGTGTACCACTCTGAATGTAAATTTATTACTCTTCTGGTGATAGCCACGTGGTTAAATATTCTGCATTGTCCCTCTCAGAGACTTGAAAAGATCTATTCATATCAATATTTAAGTTCATGAAAAAATCAAAACATAGTGTCACATTCATGTTTACCACTGACTAAATTCTCGATCGATTTATTTACTTGGGCCAACATAAGCGATTTGTAGGTATTTTTTTGTTAGTCAAATAGGACACGGAATTTCAACCCTTCCATTTTTTACATTTCAAATATCTGTAATACGATTTCCGTAACCTGGAGTCTGGACTTAGCAAACATACAAACTATTTAGTCCCATGCATACAGTTACCTTGTTTCTTCTGTCAAAAATTTGAAACGTGTTTAGGTTAAACTAGTAGTACAGTGACACGATATTTCTTTATAGCAATATAAAGAATAAGGAGGTGTTATGTGGTAATATATGATTGCCAATAAGACAACTATTCCACCAAAGTTCAAATGAATTGGGTGTAAGCAATTATAGACAACTGTTCGTCCATCAACAATAACAAAAATATAGGGACATAGTAAAAAATAAAATGGGCACATTTGTTTCGAAGTCGAACTTTTGACATGTCAAATCTAAAAATTTCGACTTTAACTCAAATTTTTGACTTTTCAAATCTCGAAATTTTGACCGTAATCTGAAATTTTGACTTTTGAAATCTTGAAATATCGACTTTTTTAAAAAGTATTACAACTTTAATATAAGTATTCAAACACAGCTATTACAATTTTAGAAGGAGATGACATGGACGCAAATAAATAAATAAAGCGTCATCCAAACATTTTGTCAATTTATATTCAGAAATAGTCTTGTTCTCTTTAATAATGAAATGGATTAACATTTAAGATTGAAGAGTTTAATTTGGAAGGAGCATGCGTGTTGACAGAAAAAAAAAGTTATTTTCCCATATTCCATGTTTTAGTGTCCACGACTCTGTCATAGGGTCGTCACATCTAAGGACATTTTGCATCCTATGTTTTATGATTGGGTTAAAAGCAGGGGCCTGTTTATCGAAACTGTCCTAAGATCGGTCCTAAGAATTTCTTAGGACAGAATTTAGGATGAAGTTAGGACCGACTTACGACATGTCTCAGCATGCACATCGAAGCTATCTTAGGATTATCTTAGCTAGGATGTCCTAACCGCTGTCCTAAGTATTGGCGTAAAAGAAAATAACAAATGAAAAATGAAAAAATGAAAATATTGTATCAAATTTAACCAATAACTATAATTTAAAAAAAAGATAAATAATTAGAAAATAATTATTAGTTTTAAATTAAAGGTGATAAATACTTTATATATTATAATTGTACATTTAAACTCATAAAACAAAACATAAGACAAAAAATATAACTACGTGTTATATAAGAATTGAAACAAACGAATTGTAAATAGTTAAAATAAAATATATAATCGGTAAAATCTTTATATGCTTTGAGTGAGCTGAATTCGAAGTGTCACGGTTTCATACTTAAAAGTTCAAAGGCAAATCTCGTGCATCTTTCATATAAATACTGAGTACTTCAACTATTTTATCAGTACTGCAAATAACATGCGATGATACGCTTGAATATAAAAGACGAAATTCGAATTCTACCGATGCAAAACTACAGACTCTCCTGGACGACGTGGACAAGAGTAACACTTTGCTTTTTTTTTATAGGATGAAATTTGAAAAAAGGCAGGACAGGAGTTTGGAGTAAAAAAAAAAGCAGGATGAGGAACTTTGCAAAAATAAAAAGGCAGGATGACAATTTACATGTATGTAAAAAAAAAAAGTCAGGATAAACTAACAAAATAAAAAGGCAGGACCGAATATAGTGAAGAATAAAAAGGAAGGACACAGATTACAACAACAAAAAAAGCAGAACAACATTTTTCATCCTAGCCCACCCCCACCCCACCCCGTCATAAAAATCAAATGGTAGTTCCCTAAAGCAAATGCAACCAATACAGGCCATATTTGTTTATAAAATGACCATCCTAAATATATCCTAAAGTTAGGACCATCCTAAATATATCCTAAAGTTAGGACCATCCTAAATATATCCTAAAGTTAGGACCATCCTAAGACCATCTTAAGACACCTAAATTGGTATCCTAAAGTTAGGACAATTCCTAGGATTTTCCTAAGTTACGACATGTTTGATAAACCCACTTAGGACTAAGATATGTCCTAAGTTGGTCTTAGGACACGTCCTAATCCTAAGACTGCTTCGATAAACAGGCCCCTGTTCGGTATCCCAAAAGCAGGTCAACGACTTTGCCTAGTTGAAACAATGGTAAATCAAGTGGCAAAATATGCCATGCATATACAGGACGACTCATGAACTCGTCAGTTTTCTAGTTTTAGAACATATAAACATATAAATACTGAGAAGTTGAAATTTCCAGATTCTAAAACTTGAAATTTTGAGTTTAAAGTCTAAATTTTGACTTAACAAAGCTGAAATTTCGACTTTTCAAAAAGTCAAAACTTTCAACCCCAAATTGCATCCTTGCTTAACTATGATTCACATCCTCAAAAATCGAATAACAGATGTTTTGTTTTATTTCTTCAAATATTTAGAACAATTTGACATTAGTCCATGCTTTAGTATTCATTATTTAAGAAATGGATGCTTGTAACATATTTTATGTGCTCATTTTTAAAAGATGACTTTTTATGGACGTCGCTTCCGTAGATTTGACTTTTTCCAGTGAATACTTTATCTGTGGATATATACTGTGAACGTTTTGTGTATATTTAAATATATTTATTTATTTGAAAGACGTGTACAATGTCAAATCATAAAAATATAAAAAATGTTAAGTCTCAAAGAAAACTTGTAAGATTTCCGCTGCCATTTTTCCTGAATAGGTGCAATTTGGGTACTGTGACGTTAATTTTTAACTTTAATATGAAAATTTAAGGATTGGGAACATGAAAAAAACTAAATGTACAATTTTGTAAATACTTATTAGGTGTATCAAAATAGAGCTCCAATACGACTCACAGTAATCTCAGAACTGACGGTAGATTTCCTTTCTATATTGATATACCGTGGTAATACCAAATATATGCATGTACTGGTTTACAGCTGAAAACTTACCAAGCGACGTGTTACAAAGTGCATACAATGAATATTAAAATGGAGACAACAAATACCATTCTTGGTAGTCGAATATAATATTTTTCTGTAAAACTAATAAAATATTGACCTCTCAATTTGCAAGAATTTTAGTAAAAACAACTTAAAAGTACCGTAATGATGATTTATGTAATTCTGAAAAAAAATACTAGATTTGTCTCATTGACAATCATACCATATCTTCTTATCTTATATAAAAACTCGTCTACTGATGATCAAGGCAAATTTGACAGTTACATTAAATAGATATAGAAAAAAACAAACTGATAATCGGTGAATGCTTTCAAATTTAGAATAAGTAATCATTTTCTCCGCATAGAAACTGACAGACATGAAAGAAAATATAACTCTCTAGGAAAATCAAACCATCACCCTGCTGATGTGAACGGCTTTGTATGTTTTGTAATTTAAACCAATTAGAGGACGAGGTACATTTTTTTGACTCCAGTGTCCTCGATCAATATAACCCAAACTTTATCATCACAAATTAATATCCAATTTTCCAATATAAAATATCTCTGTTAAACAAACCTGTTTATATGGGTAACTATAAACGAAGACAAAAAGATTTATCCTGTAATATGTGAATTATCAAAATTTAATTTTTCTGAAAGAAATTTGAATACTAAATTCTCGGTAAAACTGTAAATAATAACCATAGAGTTATCTCTCTTTATTCACCAAGCTAGGCTCGCTTCTACACCAGTCCTGTTGACAATAAAATTGAGAATGGAAATGGGGAATGTGTCAAAGAGACAACAACCCGACCATAGAGCATGCATGTTTTATTGTGTTGTACCTGATTAACAAGGGATGTCAGTTGCAGCATAGTTCAGTATCTCAGTATGACCATGGAAGTATTATATTGACAGGAACTCCAACGAAAAATTAGCACATTCCCATCCCACTGATTTCTTTAAGAAAATAAAAGGTTCCGACTCAGTTTGTCAAGTACGTGATAACTCCTTTGTGGGGTATCTGTGATGCCGCCTTCGCCTGTTCTTTTAACTTTAGCTGGTCTTATCACGTGATTTGGTATCGATTGTCTTATCTACCTACCAATGTAAATAAACACGGAAACTCCCGTGGTTATTTGTGAATCGCCACATGAATAACAACACCTGTTTCCGTTCAATAAATGAAGAACAAAGCTGAAAAGATCGAAAAAATCGGTCCATAGTTAACAGAATGACATAAGAAAATTAACTGCATTCGGAAAGAGGGCAAGCTTATTTTTAGTTTTGTTGAGTATGTTTTAATCATTGGAACTTGGAAATCGGGAAATATCCGATTAGGAAAATTACATGATTCTGAAGTAGAGTGTTTGCAAAAAATAATGTGATGCGCGTGTAGTGTGCCGGATGGTGCCGGATAACTCAAATTTTAAGTTAAAGATTGTAAACTTTTATCGAGTGTAACACAAATATTTATGGTTTTCTCTATCGTAAAATATCGTAAAATGTTATTAACTTATTTATCAAATATGTTTTAAAAACTAAAAGAGGTTAATAATTACACGCATGTGATGACCTCTACATAGCAATATCAGGTTACGAAACATGCAGATGAATTGTTACACCTTTTATAATAATTCCAAAGTTGTAAACAACCTTAAACATTCAACCTAGTCCGAGATTACTCTGACGTCTGACAGATTTATTTTTACGGATGGCTTTAAATATTTCTGGATGCATTTAAAGAACGATCACCATGATGGGCCCTAAGCAGTTTATTTTTTTTTTATCAAGGAAACCAAATTAGAATTTATTTATGTGTTTAAAAGCTTAACAGTTCTGAAACATCTTACACCGTGTGCTAAGCAATTTATGATTTTGTTTCTTGTTTAATTGCATGAAATATTTGCCATTGGACTTTCAGTAAACAATAAATCAAAATATTTGATATTTTTTCGGATCAAAGCTCTTTAACCCCGTCCCCCCCCCCCCCGGCCAACTTTGGATTAAATTTTTGTTGGAAATTCTTTCATTAAACACTTCAGTAAAATATTTGTCAAAGTTAGCAGTAAAACGCGATAATAATTACTGATAAAACTTTTCCGTTTACTTTACATGAGAATTTTATGATTTTCAAGCCTAACTTGTATATAACAGTTACGCGTGTTTAGCCAACGGCACTCTCATGAATAAATCTTACTATTTTAAAATTGATTGTAACTTAAACTGAAATGTTTATGGCTTGTGAGTATTTTTACTCTTCAGTTTTTTTGTTTTTTTTTGTCTTTTTAATCGGTGAAAACAGTCGCGGGGATTTCGTTTCGTTTCGTTTCGTTTCTTTTCTTTTTATTTGTTTTTAAGCAGCAAAACCCGTAAAAACTGACATTATATTTGTCATTCACATGGTCGGTAAATGTCATTTCCTTGACAATTAAGTACACATCCGGTTATTTCGGTATGTTCCGAAATTACGATCATTCACGAGGTTCCAAAAATTTTATCGGAACCCATGCATCCATAAAACAGTCGAGTTAATTAACAGATACTTAACGATTTTGCGGCATCGCACTATAAACGTTTGAAGTCCGCTTGTTGGAGTTCCTGTCAATATAATACTTCCATGGTATGACAAACAGGCCCCTTGGTATTTGATATGTTTGCCATGTTTTAAGGGAAAAACTGGCTACATTCCCTGACTTGCGTGCAGCCTGGTCATTACATCGCATAATTTTTAAACATTTGTTAATGCTTTTAGTCTATCTTCTATATTGATTTTGTTCTAATAGTTTCTAAAAAAAATATCCCTGTTTGAGCGTTTCGTTCTGTTTTAAGAATTTCCTTGTTAGACTGAAAATTTCTCATATTTTTCCCGTTAAAGGCACTTAGTTATATCTAAGTTCGTTTGTATTTATTGGTTCTCGGCCTTTCCTTGTAGTGACATATACTATATCTAGCAATGATTGTACTGTGTGTTTATAACGGACAAGCAAAACTATGTCATCTGCATAGGATGGCACCACTACATTTGACCAATATTGCCAATTGTTGCTCCTTCATCTGCTCGTTCCAAGTCCTCTAGTCTAACAATGTTATTATTATATCTTTTGTAAAGTACGGTTGTTCTGAAGTAGTGTTCGCATTTTTCTTTTATTTACTGTGTTGTTTGGTTGCTGTCGTAGAGATGTTTTATTGATAACATGGGATTTATACATCAGTAAAAATGAGAATGGAAACGGGGAATGCGTCAAAGAGACAACAACCCGACCAAAGAGCAGAAAACAGCCCAAGGCGTAACCATTTAACTGATACATGATCGAAACTTCAAGACATTAATAGAAAAGGAAAATGCAGGATCTGCAGATCAGTCAGACAAACCGAATAAAAAAAGATGTTTAGAGAACAACACGAGGTGACCAACAAGAATATCTAAATAATATGCCAAGCTTTAAATCGCGAGTCTTGGACAGTTTGAATATATCAGTTTTATTCAAACATTCTAAAAGAGGTTTGTCTTTTGCGTTTAAAATACCATTAACGTTTTGTAACGCCTCCAAAGTTTTCCTATGTTATTTCAGGGCGGATTCAGGAGGGGCGCACGCGACGCGCGACCCCTTAACTCGGAACATTTCTTTTTTTCTTCATAACACACGGTAAAATTCACAAGCTCGCGTCCTCACAAACATTAAATCCTAGATCCGCATATGTATGCATTAAAAAAAATCCAAGCCACTCCAATGATTCTGCTTATTTTTATAAAACTTGCATATCAAATACACTTTTGGTAAAATATTTTTGAGTTCTTATTATTTCTGATGTGGTTTTTTTCTCATTAAGTTTAATGTATCTTTAAAGTCATATGAACAGAGTTTCTGATGGTTATAATGTTAAGGAAATTATTAAATCAATGCATATGTCTTTCTATGTTGTGATGTTACACTATTGTTTCAGAAAAAGGGTGAATGTTTGGTACCATTAAAACGTTTAAACCCGCTGCATTTGTTTGCACCTGTCCTAAGTCAGGAATCTGATGTTCTGTAGTTGTCGTTTGTTGATGTGGTTCATAAGTGTTTCTCGTTTCTCGTTTTTTATATAGATTAGACCGTTGGTTTTTCCCGTTTGAATGGTTTTACACTAGTAATTTTTGGGGCCCTTTATAGCTTACTGTTCGGTGTGAGCCAAGGCTCTGTGTTGAAGACCGTACTGTGACCTATAATGGTTTACTTTTATAAAATTTGACTTGGATGGAGAGTTGTCTTATTGGCACTCATACCACATCTTCTTATATCTATATATACTAATCTAAGTCCAATGCGTACTTTTCTTTACATTTATTCCGAATTCATAACGTATGATAGACAAAAAATATTTCATTCGATTGTTGATCGAAAACTTTGGCTGCTAATTAACTTTCGGGGTTTGTTGACGAAATATTCCGAATTGTCACCTTGCTCAACAATCATCACAGAAGCAAAGAGCGCATGAGAAATAATTTAGAGGATAGAGCAACGTTTAGTTGGTGTTTTTCATATTTCCATGCGTTTTTATTTGTTTATTAAAATTTGTTATAACAGTTGTTAAATGAATTGGAGTATTATAAAGATAATACCATATTCCTTCCACGTTTGTTTACTTTTTCATTCATCTATTCTTGACATGTGTAACAGTCCGAATAATCAATATGTTGTTTTCTCGGTGCAAGTCTCTTTTCAAAACTAAACTGATGAAAATATGAGGACATTAACAAAAAAAAGTTTCTTTAGCAAGTTTTTATCTCAACTAACAGAGAGCTGTTGATTACTTGTTAATGATTATTAACATTATGAAAGGAAACTCGACAGTTTTACATAAACTGAACTGTCTCTAGTGTATAATGTATGTATGCCTTGCTTATAGTTTAAGATTTTATCTTTATTGCGAGTTCTCTATACACTTGTTCCAAACCCAATTCATGTATTCTTTTGAAGAGATTCAAATACATTAACAAAGTCATGACATTAATAAATATTCTATCTAATTTTTCTTGATATTTCTTAGGCAGATTCTCTTTATGGAAAATATTAGTTTCAAAATCCGAGGACTAATTCTACAGCAATATCGGCAGACGCATCGAAATTCAATGATTATAAAACATTTCTGATATATCAGCTATGCTTTTAAGCATATTGGATTTTCCTAAAATTTTATACATGGTGCTCACTGTTTAAATTATTCTACTTTACTGCATAAAAATATTTTAAAAGCTAAAACTGCTTGAAATGAAAGCTATATCTCAATCAGAAAGAAAAATCGGACATATAAGGTAAAGAACAGATGTTGTAAACACCTAAGGTTATTTCTATATTGATTTCTAGATGTGTTTAGTGATCTGTTAAATAGTTGAAGCACTTTAAGCAGTCTATATTTAAAGTATTTCGCAAAAAGTCATGATCAATTACCGATAAAATACCATTTAAATTCAAATAAAACAGGGTTAATGAATTCCAACGAAGCCAACATATATTTGATAACACGATCTTTGACCAAGCACTGAATAAAATGGTTTAATGAAAACCCAAAATAAATCAAGAAGTTGAACACGTACGATGGTAAACTATATATTGTCAATGCTATGAGAAAATCAATTTCACTTCTCAATTTGAGACTATAATTACTAAATCAAGGTTGTTTATGTTTTTATAGTCGATGATATCCTTAAGTTGAACTTCCTTGTTTTTGTACCGGGTCTTTACGGTATATAAATATTAAAGGATCTAAAGATTTAGATAAATGCTCAAGACACCGGCTTGTTAAACCTTGATCATAACAATTCATGCCCTTTTTAAAACCACATTTTTAACTCGAATGATGAATTTCCAGAAACCGTAAAATTAAAAAAAATTCTGAAGTGTTGATTTCGCTTTCCATACTTATGCTAAATGTCACATGGCAAATATATATCACACTAGAACACACTCGCGGGTCCTTGACTGAATTAAAGTACCTACGCCTTATTTTCAGCCTGCATTTTTTGTATTCGTATTGTCATCTGATAAAGTCATGCTGATTGTAAGATGCACATTTTTCTCTGCTTTCAAAATCTTTCTGTTTGAACTCGTCCTGGTTTTCTTACTACAATAATCTTACTATAAACTAAATTATTTTTTTTAACTAATTAACCAAAATTAATTGTGGTATTGAGGTGGAAAGAAAACAGACTTGTTAAATAGTGTACTATAGTTTAACATAGATTTAAACAACTACTGGAAGAATTCCATGTTCTCCTGATAGAGGAGGGATTTACAGAAGGCAACAGGTAACGGAAACTACATGTGACATATATATACTATTGGTATCGGTATCGGATTCGACCCGGAACTTGTTAATTATTGGTATTATTTATTAATTATGTGGAAAACAAAAGGGCCTGGAATGGTGTATTTTTTAAACAACACAATTGTCGTATATTAGTTATATATAAAGTTGAATTCTTTGATTCGTCGTTTTTACGTCATGCCGGCTAACAAATTGGACCTCTTTATTTTAGTAGTATATAGAGGCATATAAATCAGGAAGAAAATATGATACTAAGAAATGAATATACAGTGATGTGGACTAGACTAAACGCATAGACTGATTTGCAACGTTAACAGTCCACAGGATAATATTTTGCCCTACCTGGGCACATTAACTAGACTTTCAGTTAAAACGTCTTTCTGTACTCATGTAAGCGTACTTTCATTCCGCCGTGTATTTATTCCGGGTAACTGTTTTTCACTAGAGAATATTGGATGTAAATAGTGTGAAAGCGTCGATCTTGATATCATTGTTTTGTTTATATTAGACCGGTTTATTGTTTACATAAATAAATGGGTTAAAATTAAAATGATTTTCAAGGAACCAGTTTAATTAATCTGAGTCAATCTAGTAAATAATATTGATGATGATGAGGAGGATATTTTTATAACTCAAAATACTTTATCAATGATCAGGACATTGAACTTGATACAAACCAAATTTAAAGAGCAGATTTGTTCTTACATAAAGTTTCAATTACAGAAGCATCCTTTGATATTGATATAGAAGATATGATTTAATATCCAAGTCGACCGAAAAGCAAATACATAGAAAAACTTCGGCAATTCCAATAAATATAAATATTACAATTAGTGACAATTTAAAAGCATATGATTTTATAGATTTGCATAGAAAAATTATTTAAATCTCAATCGTTAATAAGCATTATTGTGTTATCGTGTGTTCAAAATGAGTACTAATCACTTCATCAATGAATGGATCTAAAGCACTAGTGTAATTAATCCCGCCGGGTATAAAATAACTAGTGCAATCATTCCGGTACAAAATCACTAGTGTAATCATTCCTGGTTCAAACACACTAGTGTGAACATTCCTTGGATGAAAACTCGCCACTTTTTACATAAATCAACTATGCAATTTTCAAATACACTAAAAAACTATTAAGCCACATTTTATATATATTTCCCCTTCAAAAAAACCTTTTTAGAACCTTATATATATAATGACTGGTGGATGTTTTACACTGGACCCGGATAGAAAACCATAGTGATTTTTTGTTGGTGGATAAAAATCACTGGGGATTTTCTTCCTCCGGATAAAGTACACTGGCGGAATCAAACCACTGTTACACTCACTCCTAAATAATGTGTGCTTGGCGTCGAAACAACATTAATTTTAAAGTATTTGATTTAAACAAAATACCATTTACACATTTTAACATACACACCTACCTCTTGAGTTGTAGGGTATATTACTATGATTTTGTGATTAAATGTCAATGAGACAACAACCCGACGACAAAAATAACAAAAAGACATCTAGAGGTTAACAGTTAGTCTCCATTGAAAGACTGGAGTCGGTTTCACAAAAAAACTTACGACTAAGATTGATCGTAAATATATACACTGAATTGTTCATGACTTACGATCAATCTTAGTCGTAAGTTTTTTGGTGAAACCGACTCCAGGTGTATATAAATACGTCAAGTTTAGAAAAATAGTTATTTACTTCCTGATATAGAAACAAAAGTTTATTTCATACAATTAACAGAAAAGATGGAAAAGAGCATAACTTTGTAGGAAGCGACATAACAGACACTGATATGCATTCACACTAATCAATGTTTATCAAAATGAACTTAGTTTGGAGTGTATTACATTGTACATATCTATGCGTGTATTTTATTTCTTCAGGCACATTCTCTTATGCTCAGAATGAATTGTTCAAGAAAGGTTTGATAGCATATTTCAAAATGAGAAAAGATTACTAATCTTTAAATCCTAGCTTAAAAACTAGCTACCTGTATTGTTTATCATACTATTAAGCCTATTCACTTTATTGAAATGAAATTTGGAGCTCTTTTCATTCCTTCGTGGCAAAATTAAGATCTGGAACCATTATAACAATAGACAAATAATTAAAAAAAGTATTAACAAAAATACCGAACTCGAAGGTAAATTCAAAAAGGATCAGTCCATAAAAACTGACAAAAACAAATGTTAGACTTTATTCAAATTTAACTTGCGAAAAGTTCCACAGCAAATTTTGTAAAATCATTTCGGGTGTGCACAAAACAACTAACTTTGCAGCCCTATCTACATTGGGTCGGTTTCCATTTTACTTTTGACATGGTCAAATTTATTTTGAATTATTGGCTGCGACGGGAAAATTTAGACTCCACCTCTTTGTCACAGAATATCTAATAGCATTTTAAAAACAAGCTTTGTTTACTCAAGGAAATCAAGAACTGACAGCAAATATATCACATAGTGTCCTAGTTTCATTCACTTAAATTCCCATGAGAAATTAGGATGGCTGCTGTCTTGTGTGAACTCTGTCGTGTTAAAGAGCTATGTCAATTTTTGAATAAAAATCGCAGATAGCCGATTTAAAAGACAAACGTAAAATAACAAAAATACAGAACTCCAAGGAAAATTCAAAACGGAAAGTCCCTTATAAAATGGCAAAATCAAAAGATCAAACACATCAAACGAATGGAAAACAACTGTCATATTCCTGACTTGGTACAGGCATTTCCTTATGTAGAAAATTGTGTATTTAAACCTGGTTTTAGTCACTTGTATGACAGTCGCATAGAAGTATGACAGTCGCATAGAATTCCATTATATTGACAATAATGTGTCAAAACAAACAGACATAATAGGTAAAAATGTAAAATAAAAATTGGAGAAGAGCAGTCAACATTGTGTTATAATCTTAATCACTATAAAAACAAACAACTACAAGTACGTCAACTAAGAAATACAAACAAAAAAATCACTCCGGCAGCTATTGTCATTACTTTTTTATTTTTTTTTAATTGTAAATATTACAGGTTTTTTTTTATTGCTTCTGACACGAAGAAGATTGCTGTTGCTGTCTATCGTCATCAACAGTATATCCTAGAGCACTGTCTATCGTCATCAACAGTATATTCTAGAGCACTGTCTATCGTCATCAACAGTATATCATAGAGCGCTGTCTATCGTCATCAACAGTATATCCTAGAGCGCTGTCTATCGTCATCAACAGTATATCCTAGAGCGCTGTCTATCGTCATCAACAGTATATCCTAGTGTACTGTCTATCGTCATCAACAGTATATACTAGAGCGCTGTCTATCGTCATCAACAGTATATCCTAGAGCGCTGTCTATCGTCATCAACACTATATCCTAGAGCGCTGTCTATTGTCATCAACAGTATATCCTAGAGCTCTGTCTATCGTCATCAACAGTATATCATAGAGCGCTGTCTATCGTCAACAGTATATCCTAGAGCGCTGTCTATCATCATCAACACTATATTCTAGAGCACTGTCTATCGTCATCAACAGTATATCCTAGAGCGCTGTCTATCGTCATCAACAGTATATCCTAGAGCGCTGTCTATCGTCATCAACAGTATATCCTAGAGCGCTGTCTATCGTCATCAACAGTATATCCTAGAGCGCTGTCTATCGTCATCAACAGTATATCCTAGAGCGCTGTCTATCGTCATCAACAGTATATCCTAGAGCACTGTCCCATGGTTCTTGCAGATGACCAGTTATCATTTCAATACTATTCTACTACTCTGATACAACAAAAGAAAATTTTTAAAAAATGATAGTATTCTATTATCTCGCTGATTGTTTTTTGTTTTTGTTTTTGTTTTTGATCTGATTCTGACATGAGGAGGATTACTTTGCAACAAATTGTATCAGTGTATCCAGAAGCATCTCTCCTTGGTGTCTTCTGCAGATCCACAACTTTACATCAGCTAATAAAGATGTTACAAAAAAACAAAGGAAGTGTGCACATCTGCATTAGACACGAGGAGAATTATTATACATGTTCTGATGCACTGTCCCTATATGTCTTTTGCAGCGGAACACCATACTCTTACTTATTTTAATTTGTATTCTTCTAAAATAAATTAAGTTATTTATAACGGTATACATCTTTAATGATAATTATGTTGATCTGAACCCGACTTGCATCGCTTGACATAACAATCCAATTGTACTTAGTTTGCATTTTATTAATTTTTATTACAATATCTGTCATATTATATTATATTATATTGTATGATGCATGATGTGTGTTGTTTAAATTGTCTATGCATCTACATTGCAATCATAACTGCTGCTTGTAACTGCGCCCCCTGTTGGACCTTGATCAGAATAATAAATATTTGATTTGATTTATAAATAAAAAGTCAGTGGGAGAATAAGTTTTCAGTTTCACAAAGGAAAAATGCACTTGTGGTCAATCTGATAGTAACAAAACCTTACATGTAGACGCACATGTAGTCTATACCTACATATATTAGCTGTGCATAATTGGAGATTTTTCAATATGTCATGGTCGCAGGTAAATAACACTGAAATGATGAGCACCAATTATCCTACAAACATTACAAATTCAGAAGAACTGTTGCGGACATTGAACGATCAGCTTGCTTTACGGTACCTTCCTGTGATCATCTACATGATCTTACTGATATTTACTGGATTATTTGGGAATGTACTTGTTATTATTGTGTATGTTCGAAAGAAAACTAAATCGTCACTCGACTACTTTATCATCAATCTAGCAGCGCTGGATCTGTTGACGGTTGTCATCGGTATGCCGACCGAAATTGTCGATCTTCGGTATCCTATTATGTTTAACGCACCTGTTGCTTGCAAGGCACTACGAACAGTAGAATCGATGTCAGTAAATAGTTCTATAATTACGTTAATGGCATTGGCTGTAGATAGATATAACCGGATATGTAAATATGGTAAACAAATGACAATAGAAAAGGCAAAACGAATTTGCGTGATAGCTATAGTAATAGGAATTGTTACATGTTGGCCGGCAGCCATTGTTTTGGGGATGAAAACAAAAGATGTTGGCATTCCCGGTGTTTATGGGGTGGATTGTTCAACAGATGATTCAATGAAGGGTACAAAATATCCTCTTGTTCATTATGGATTATTGTTTCTTTATTTTGTTGTCTGTGTTGTATTTTTTACAGTAATTTACACTAAAATCATTCTGTTTATCAGAAGGCAAAAGAAGAAAGGAAACATATCAGAAAATCCTTACCTAAAGAAAACAAATGAACTGAAGTCTTCGACAGCAAAAAATTCTTTTACAGATATCGAAAATGATCAAAATCATGGCAAGGAAATACAAAAACATAAAACTCAAACAGACTGTGTTCATCAAAAGTTAGAAGAGAATAAATCTCCACACAAAATTCGTGCTAAAACTACTTTGATGCTAGGGATTGTCACCATCGTTTTTGTTCTCAGCTTTCTTCCTTTTCTAACAGTAATGTTAATTAGATACATTATCAAACATTTTGAGAATAATTTGTCTGAGCCAGCAGACGTATTTTATAAATTCTGTTCAAAGTCGTATTTCATCAATAATTCTGTGAATCCGACCATCTATAGTTTTATGAATGTTCAGTTCAGAAGAGATGTGAAACAAATATTTTCCAAAAAAACACGATGTTTTGGAAAACAAATAGTCTAAAAAGGTTACGCTCCGAGGTATTTGACAGTAAGAGATCGTTTGCTTATTAAATAACTTATTCTACCTCAGTCGACAAAGTTGGAATTATAAGGTATAAGTTTGACTTGGTTTTGATTTTACAAACACGGCATTTCTCTCCAGAAACAAATCAAGAAACAAGATTGTTGATAAATGTATTGATGACTGGAAATGACTAATATAGACTCATATTCTACCAGATAGGTTGAAGTGTGGAACAAGTTTAGATTATATTGAAACTTCTTGTAAACTATTAACGCCTTTTAGTAATAGAAGTCATTTAGCTAAAATTAAAATTTAGATAAAGGGTGGCAACTATTAGATTGGAAACTTGGAGATACGAAATGTTATCACTGGAAGAGAGATGCTTCTTACATTGTTTAAATTTTGTTGAAGTCTTTGTACTACATTTATTGAATTTGATGCACATTTTATGAATACAACCTATTGCTCAATTATAGTATTCTTATTCGCTTTTTAGATTATGTGCCAAAACCTATAATTTCATTTTGAAAAGTAGCTGAGAAGTTTTAATTTGTAATACTATGATATATATTTTTAAGATTTTTCTTTACCCTTTAATGTATGTATATTTTATTCTCGTAGTTATGGTCTCTAATAAACCCGTATAAATAGGCTCTGTTTGAATGGTTTTACACTAGTAATTTTTGGGGCCTTTATAGCTTGCTGTTTGTTGTGATCCAAGGCTCCGTGTTGAAGCCGTACTTTGACCTATAATGGATTACTTTTACAAATTGTGACTTGGATGGAGAATTATCTCAATGGCACTCATACCACATCTTCTTATATCTATCATTTGTAAAAATGTATCTTTTATGATTGTATGCGTAAGGACGTAAATAAACTAATATTTCAGAATGTAGTCCGGAAATTCGATGTCTATCTTTGTAATTTCCTGACGAGTATCCATTGTACGCCCCTACCTACCTGTTAAAATTAAGGTTCATTGTTTTTTATTCATGTTTTAAATTAGAAAATCGTTAGCTGATAAACCACTTTAATCATTATAAAAGCGAATTTTTTTATCCAATTTGCGTAATCTATATTTGCGTGAAAAATGTTCATCATTGAAACTATTAGTCATCTTTTCTTGGAATGTACTCGAGTTAGAAATATATGGATAGAATTTTCAGCACTTTTTCAATTTAAATGTAATTTAACTTTAATATTAAATGCAAAAAATATTGTTCTTGGGTCAGAGTCATGGGATGTTTCCCTAAATTTATTCACTGTTCTGGTTAAGTATTACATTTATACATGTCGCTTTAACACTTCATTACCAACTCTTACAGGTGCGATAGCTATGATCAAAAATACCTACCAAATAGAAAATATATCTACCTCCTTTTACAGATCACCTAAAGCTAGAGAGAAATTTGAGAGTAAATGGAAATTGATTAAAACATCATTTTTGTACTCATTTAAGGCCATATAATAATTCATATATAATTAATAAGATGTTGATGCACATCACAATTGGACAGTGATTTGTGTGCATCATAAAATTGCTACCTATGATGTTTATTGATATTGTTATAAATATAGATATACTTGATTTTGTTTTATTGTATATGAATTGTCTCCTCTTGACTTTGCTTGTTATTTACTTTGTAATTCTGTCCAACATGTCATGTCTGACTCTTATATGTTAATGATCTCTGGTGGCCTCTCCTGGTGCCTCTCATTTTCGACATCATAGTATTGACAGAGATGCATGTGGTAAGAGGAAAAATGACTCTGAACAGCAATGAGTACCCCCTTAAATCTGCTACACTTATTAATATGATCTTAACATTGATTAATTATCCGTGTTCCTCGCAGCTTTCAATTCGATCTTACTTATTTGAAAGCATTCTATTATGGTAATAGTGTATGTGGTTTTACAAGTAAACATAAATGTAGCGGTTTACTTGTACTCATATAAGCCAATTCACAAATAACTTGAAATCTACATGTACATCAATGAACCTACAAAAAATGTACACATTGTTTAGACAAAAAGGGTCATGATCGATTTTCAGCACTTGCTTTACGATACATGTACAACTATGCCATTTTAAAATCGTTTACTAAATTTTGTAAAGGCCTCCTACAAATCTCGAATTCAAAACGGCGCGAATAAAGATTTAGTTGGTAAATCGAGAAATAAAGACGGCGCGAACTTTTCCCGGTTTACAGTATATTGCTGAGTGTTCCAATTGCTCCACGAAACCTCTTTCTAAATTATTATTACCATCCATTTTATCAGCAATCAAAGACGGGCGTCATAGTTATTGTGTAACTTCCTACTCCATTGGAGCGATAAGAATCAGATATGGATACTAAACAATTCAAAAGATCTGTTACCGTAAATACAATTTTAGTCTCTTTCCTCTTGCAATAGAATATAAGCTTTACCAACCTTTACACAAGTATATCCCGTTCAAAACTTAAAACAAATTGAAATAATTGGTCCTTTTTTTGTCATAAATGATAATGGCCAATGCAGATACACCTATCTTGTTTTAGGGGGCATAAATCACACAAGCCAGAATGTATTCAAAAATAATTTAGACATGAACAAACAGGAGTAGGTCAACATAAAGTTTCAACAATAGACATGTTCCTGTACAATACATCTAGTGGTCAATATAAAGTTTCACCAATAGACCGGTGCCTATACAATACATCTAGTGATCAACGTAAAATCTTCAATAATATTAGGTACCTGTACAATACATCCAGTGATCAACATAAATTTTCAGCAATATACAGGTGCATATACAATACTTCTAGAGGTACTTCTAGAGGTCAGGACAGGTGCCTATACAATAATCTAGTGGTCAACGTAAAGTCTTCAGTAATAGACAGGTGCCTATACAAAACATCTAGTGGTCAAAGTAAAATCTTCAACAATATACAGGTGCCTATACAATACATCTAGTGGTCAACGTAAAGTTTCAACAATAGACAGGCACCTATACAATACATCTAGTGGTCAACGTGAAGTCTTCAACAATAGACAGGTGCCTATACAATACATCTAGTGGTCAACGTAAAGTCTTCAAAAATAGACAGGTGCCTATACAATACATCTAGTGGTCAACGTGAAGTCTTCAACAATAGACAGGTGCCTATACAATACACCTAGTGGTCAACATAAAGTCTTCAACAATAGACAGGTGCCTATACAATACATCTAGTGGTCAACGTAAAGTCTTCAACAATAGACAGGTGCCTATACAATACATCTAGTGGTCAACGTGAAGTCTATAACAATAGACAGGTGCCTATACAATACATCTAGTGGTCAACGTTAAGTCTTCAACAATAGACATGTGCCTATACAATACATCTAGTGGTCAACGAAAAGTCTTCATCAATAGACAGGTGCCTATACAATACATCTAGTGGTCAACGTAAAGTATTCAACAATAGACAGGTGCCTATACAATACATCTAGAGGTCAACGTAAAGTATTCAGCAATAGACATGTGCCTTTACAATACATCTAGTGGTCAACGTAAAGTTTCAACAATAGACATGTTGCTATGTCAACATACAGTCGATAAAGGTACTGACTTAAACAGAGACAACCAGCTTTGCCATCAACACCAAATTCTCTTAAACGTTAAGAAAATATGACGTAAGAAAATCACTAACAATATGGCAGACTTGGGGAAATCTACACCAAATCTCTATATTTGTAATGAAATCAGTATCAGTTTTGACCGTGTATTAAGTAATAAAAAAACTACTAGTACCTTTATTGAAGTCGGAGTCTAAGAATTAACAATAGTAAAGAAAAGGTCGTTCATTTTGACATAAATTTTAGAAAAGAAGATTACCATGAAGAGAACATCTTCACTAGCCATCTTTTCCTCAGTAGAAATTGTAGATAAACTTTGACTAGAATCTGTGTTCTCATTTTTGATTATTTCAATTTAGGTTTAATGTCAAACAAATGAATAGATATATTTTGTACAGATTATCGCTTTCTTTCTACATTTGTAATAGTGTTTGATGTATTTTTTAAATAATGATCGGGTGGCAAATGTTTTTCCTATTGATACCCTAAAGGGAATCCCATTTGTATCAATATCTCTGAAACTGCGTGTTCAATTTTAACCAATCCTTTAAGAAATAATGTATGAAAAGTCTTCTACGCTCCTGATATGGGTTTGATTAGAGGAACACCAAGACCGCCAGAGATAATTATTGATTCTAATTGAACAGTTTGCAACATCTCGATCTCTGAAACTTTTATAGGATTAGCGATTGGAATGCACTGTATAAATTATTCATCTTCTTTGAAAAAAACAAGGCTTATTTGTAATGCAGTTGTCAGGAATGATGTGTAAAATGTCCTTTACAAAATGTCCTCCTTCGGTTCTGACAGGAGGACTTACAAAGCCACAGGATGTAATCATTGATTGTGGTTTGTAAATTTTCAAAAAATGTTCTCCGAAAGTACAAGTCAAATTTTTTTGAAGACTGAAATTGATGTTTTGGAGACCCTCTACAAACGCTCCTCGTTTTTGTTGATCAGGTGGCAGATGGGTGGCATTGTAGGCATATACATCTCACTTTGCAACTTCATCTCTAAAACTGCTAGCGATATATATTTGCACATATTTAACTACAAAGTACATGCAAGAATGTCGATAATGTTTTCTACAAAGGATCTCCCGATGAGATCAAAAGTGTAACCAACAAAGGTATAAATAGACTCCTATTGTTCAATTCATTTACATCTCACATGAATAAAGTATATATGTATAAATATGAAGTAGTTATTTAAAGATTTTTTTAGAACCCTTTCTGAGCGCCTGAGATCACCCCCAGTTAATGGTGGGGTTCGTATTGCTCAGCCTTTGGTTTTCTATTTTGTGTTTTGTATACTGTTGTTTGTCTTTTGATCGTTTTTCGTTTTTTGCCATGTCAATGTCAGTTTGTTTGCTACTAATGAGTTTGCATGTCCTTTTCTATATTTCGCCTCTTTTTAGCATTATAATATGCAGAATTCAAAGTTAATTTGTATGTGCTTAACTCTATAAATATTATATCACTAGGAATATAAATTTAAAAATAGACTTGATTAATTAATATGTCGGATGAAAATTTAAAACATCAAAACTTCAATTTTTTTATTTTTTTTTTCTCTTCCCATACTTTTGTTGATGGATTGCTGTCTCATTGACGTATACCAAAACATTTTCTATCATTCATATATTACCGTTTCATTTTCCATAAAAATTCCTATCCAATCACCAAAATGTACACTAAGATATTTACTTCCGGATACAAAAAAAAAACAAGGTTATTTCATACTATTAACGAAAAAGGATATTTCATTGGAAAAGATTAAAACAACATAAGAAGGATGCGACATTACAGACACTGATATGCATTCACACAAATCACTGTTTATCAAGATGAACTTTGGAAGGTGTATGCATATATATTTAGTCAGTGGGAGGAAGCGTTTCGGTTTAACAACGGAAAGATGCACTTGTTAAATATTACCTTACATGCAGATGCACTTGTGATCTAACTGATATCCTTACATGTATCAGTGGTACATAATTGGAGATTATTCAATATGTCATGGTCGCACGTAAATAATAGTGAAATAAGCAGCACCAATTCTCCTCCAAATATTACAAATGCAGAAGAACTGTTACGGACACTGAACGATAAGCTTGCCTTACGATATCTGCCGGTGATCATCTACATGTTCTTACTTATATTTACCGGATTATTTGGGAATGTTCTCGTTATTATTGTGTATGTTCGAAAGAAAACCAAATCGTCACTCAATTACTTTATAATTAATCTAGCAATACTGGATCTGTTGACGGTTGTCATTGGTATGCCGACCGAAATTGCCGATCTTCGGTATTCTATTATGTTTTACGCACCAGCCGCTTGCAAGGCACTACGAACAGTAGAATCGCTTTCAACAATGGGTTCAATAGTTACGTTAATGGCAGTTGCTATAGATAGATATAACCGGATATGTAAATATGGTAAACAAATGACAATAGAAAAGGCAAAACGAATTTGCATTATAGCTATTATAATAGGAATTTTCACATGTTGGCCGGCAGCCATCGTTTTTGGAAAGAAAACTAAAGATGTTGGCATTCCCGGTGTTTATGGGGTTGATTGTTCAACAGATGATTCAATGAAGGGTACAAAATATCCTCTCGTTTATTATGGATTATTGTTTCTTTATTTTGTTGTTTGTGTTATATTTTTTACAGTAGTATACACAAAAATCGTATTATTTATCAGAAAACAAAAGAAGAAGGGAAATATATCACAAAACTCCTCCCGAAAGAAAACAAAGGAACCGAAGTCTCTGTCAGGAGAGACCTCTTTTTCAGATATCGAAAAGGATCAAAATAATGGCAAGGAAAAGCAAAGAAATAAAATTCAAACAGACTGTGTTCATCAAAAGTTAGAAGAGACTAAATCTAGACGCAAAATTCATGCATCTAAAACTACTTTAATGCTAGGGATTGTAACCGTGGTATTTGTTCTCAGCTTTCTTCCTTTTCTAACAGTAATGGTAATAAGAAATATAGTTAAAAATTTCGAGGATATATTGTCTGAATCCGCAGAAGTATTTTATAAATTCTGTTTAAAATCATATTTCATCAATAATTCTGTTAATCCGATCATCTATAGTTTTATGAATGTTCAATTCAGAGGAGACGTGAAGAAAATATTTTCTCAACAAACCCGATGTTGTGAAAAAAAAATCAATATTTATCAGCAATAAGTACGTAGCAAAAAAAGGGTATACGCTTCGAGGTATTTTCCAGAAAGAGATTGCTTGCTTATGAGATCATTTATCACTAACCATTATTCTACTTCAGTCTCAAAGTTGTGATTTAGAAATAAAAATTATAAAAAGTACATTCCGATGATAGAAAATAGATTCATAAAAATGAATATAGAGCGAACAGTGCCGTATTATTTTTTAAATACAAAACAAATATTAAAAATAATTTTTAAAAATAATTGGGGATGCTTGTCCATTCGTTTGATGCGTTTTGTCATTTGATTTTGCCATATGATTAGGGACTTTCCGATTGAATTTTCCTCGGAGTTCAGTATTTTTGTGATTTTACTTTTTGACAATAATTTTAGTAGGTTATTCTTAGGTTGTATGGAATTATACTTTTATTAGCCAACTTATTCAAATCCCTCGTCTGGTTTCTGTGTTTTTAGCGTACAAAAGTATTAAAAATCATATCAAGTATAAACACTATAATTATTGGTTTTGATTTCACAGACACGATATTCATCTTTATAACCAAATCATAGCATGACTGTTTAATTAATATATTGATGACAAGAGAAGTATTATTATCTCATCCTCTTCCAGTCGGGGTGTTGTTGAAATTTATTGTAAACTATCGACGCCTAAGCTTTTAATGATATAAGTGCTTTTGTTAAATTTAGATTTAGGGTGGCACCTATTAGGCTGGAAACTGGGAAATACGAAAATTTGTCACTGGAAGATAGATGCTGTTTTTATTGTTTAATTATTGTTCAATATCAGATGATGTCTTGTATATGATTTTATAAGACAAAGTCTTAATACTGAATTGTAATAAAAATGCATAGTCAGAAAAAGTTTATTCTTTATCATTTATTCTTAACAATTAACGTTTTATTTCACATATGCCGTTATTTCAATTCACCCAGATTATAGTGTTATAGATTAAGTATCACTGAAATGAGACGCAAAGGGAATACATTTAATTATAACAAATGTAAAAAGAAGTAAGTTTAACATTTCATTATATTATTTCATTATTATGTAAAGAAAACATGTTATTCTAAAATTCATTATTTATCAAATATTGTTCTTGATATCACATGGGATCATTATTACATAACATAATTCAGCAATACTAAACGTTTGACATTCGGATGCAATGAATTAGGCATATCAGTTAAAAATATGAATTACTGAAATGCGAATGAAATTAGCATATTAGGTCATTAAGTTGATTTACTACACAAATGTCATGATGATATTGACTTGTGTTTCAGAAAATTAAAAATTTAACCGAATTTTGCTGTGTACTTTTTCTTAGTCCTTCAAATGATGATGATATAAACAAACGTCTGAGTTTCACTTATAATACCATCCACCCAGTTACACTGTTTGAATCACCTTTTGTTGTCAGATCTCTATTATTCATGCCAATGATTAGGATTTACCCTGATAATTACACAAAGGGAAGTTCTCAAAAAAAATTTCCAAACTTTGTTTATTTTGGCAGAAATGAAAAAAATGGACATCAAAATCCAGTTCAGTTTTTTTATTTCCTGAAAGATGAAATGCCTTTGAATTTTATATATCTAAGGCATGCTATGACTTAAAATTTTTCCAAATGCACATGTTTCTCTGCACTCTGGGTAAATTTTGTGTTGTAAACACAGCCATTTTAGCTTTAGAGTCCACATGAACATTAAGTGTTATTGTTCTAAATGAATGTCATGCATTTCTTTTTTTATGTCCATTCAATTATCTTCATAAAAATCTTCTAATACGAGTTGCAGCTGATAGTTTATAAAACATTTTAATATATTTGTTCTGTTCTTAATTGTTTTTTTTTTGTAAAAATTGTTTATCTTATTTTCAAGTTTTGATGATGACTTACATTTCTCATATACAACACGAAATATAGCCAAAGGGGAAGTAATTTTTTCGCCTTTTGAAAAGAAATACACATCGGTTATGTCCGGTTTTTTATGCGTGTAACACTTATATTACTGATTTTGATTTATATATTTTGATATGCAGTTGAATGGTTCAAAGATATTTAAGCTGTGTTAAGCAATATTTGCCAAACATCCTTTTCTAACGTACCTAAGTAAACTAAGAAAACGCTACAACTAGACTTTTTGTGTTACCTGCACAAGAAATATCTTACATGTAGCTTAATGACCAACTATGTATTTCCTTTATAATGATAAATAAAACTATGTATTCCCTTTGCACACATCATCTTCCTGAATGACGCTTTGTCAATGGTGTGGTACGCGACCTAACTCAAAACAGCTAATGCTCAAGACTTCAGGGAGGATTATTATCTCCTGTTATTTCCCCTCGGCGGTCGCTGACATCTCTAAATAAATATAAATTAAGAATATTATTCAAATGACAATAACACATTTTAGCCTATTTTTCTGACGAACATCAGTAAGTCTATTACCGAAATTTTAGTGCATTTTCTTAAAGCCAATTATAGTGCATCGTTTCATATATAGATGAACGGCCTTTAACAATGAGCAAAATCCATACAAAATATCCAAGCCTGTTACGCTCAATCAAAATGTCAAAAACTGGTATTTTATAACCATGTTTGAATATGTAATTTGTTCATTGAATACAGCGTACCTAGAAAATCCGAGAAACATTTAACAGCTTTTACTTTTTAACAAATTAAAAACAAAGATTAATTTCAGATAGCCCGGGTATTAAAACAGACGAAAGTGCCAATTTTATTTGTTAAAAAACTTTGATTTGCTTAACTAGCCTAGAGCTTTTATACTCACTTGGTGTTCATCGTCTGTTCAGTAATTTTCCACATTTTTAAATCATATTATTACATGAAACGTGTTTCTAGTGATTATAATGTTAAGGAAATACTAATAAAATAAAATTGAGAATGGAAAGGGGAATGTGTCAAAGAGACAACAACCCGACCAAGCTGAAGGCCACCAATGGGTCTTCAACACAGCGAGAAAATCCCGCACCCGAAGGCGGGCTTCAGCTGTCCCCTAAACAAAAATGTGTACTAGTTCAGTGATAATGGACGTCATACTAAACTCCAAAACATATAAATGAACTAAAATTAACAATCATACAAGACTAACAAAGGCCAGAGGCTCCTGACTTGGGACAGGCGCAAAAATGCGGCGGGGTTAAACATGCATATATACTAAAAAAAGTCTTCTGTGCACGTTTATTTATTTTTTTTTTTTTTTAATTTATGACGAATCGATAACGTGTAATCAAATTCGAACAAATATTTCATTCGGTGATTGTTGATAGAAATCTATGGTTGCTATTTAAATTCCAGGTTTTGGTGCCCAAGTTTACCGATCGTGATCTTGATAAAAAAAATCCACACAGAAACATGGGGCGCGTGAAAAATAAGTGAGACGATTTGGGGTTTTGTGGTTCTATCGAACTCAATTGTAAAAAATAATTTTTCAGTTCATAATTTTTTCTTAATTTTTAAACAGTGTCAATTCTGGCTTTTGTATACGAGTGTGTAAAAAGTAAAATCACAAAAATACTGAACTCCGAGGAAAATTCAAAACGAAAAGTCCCTAATCAAATGGCAAAATCAAATGATAAAACACATCAAACGAATGGACAACAACTGTCATATTCATGACTTGGTACAGGCATTTTCAAATGTAGAAAATGGTGGATTGAGCCTGGTTTTATAGCGCTAAACCTCTCACTTGTATGACAGTCGCATCAAATTCCGTTATATTTACAACGATGTTTGAACAAAAAAATATAATAGGTAACATTGTCAAAATATGGGTACAGCAGTCATCACTGTGTCACAATCTCAAAACAAACAAACATTTAACAAAGAAGCACAGAAAGCATCTATCAAATTTAACAACCACATTCATTGCTTACTTATATATGTATTTTAAATCAACCCATAAAGGATTGAAATATTTAAAGTCCTGTGACTGCATTCACATCTACTCTTAGTGTAGAGTCGCGGGTTTGACGCTAGAAAATGTAAACGTCACGTAGGAAGAAATCTAAAATAATTTTGTCGTTCAAAGTATTTTCAAAAATTACAATTTCACATGGGGAATGGTGGTATACAGGGTTGAAAAATCAAAAGTTTTTGTTAGAACTAATTTCAGAAAAGTTTGCATCATCGTGCAAGTAGAAAATTGCCTTAAGAGCACTGACATTTAGACATATACATAGTGTGAAAATTGAATATTACAGTTGTGTAAATGTGTTGATATTTATTGAATATCAGGTCATTAAAGATTGCATATTTTGGCGTTAATATTGATTCACTTATAGGGTCTTTGCATCGGCACTAAACACATTTATTTAAAAACCAGTTGTTGGCATGACACGGGTTATGTTCTTCTCATATATGTTATGATGGTATGATACTAAACCCCTAACGGGAAGGATTGTGCCTGATATTCATATGATGAAGACATAATCTTTCAATCAGTTTAATTGAAGTCTGGAGCTGGCATGTCAGTTAACTGCTAGTAGTCTGTTGTTATTTATGTATTATTGTCATTTTGTTTATTTTCTTTGGTTACATCTTCTGACATCAAACTCGGACTTCTCTTGAACTGAATTTTAATGTGCGTATTGTTATGCGTTTACTTTTCTACATTGGCTAGAGGTATAGGGGGAGGGTTGAGATCTCATAAACATGTTTAACCCCGCCGCATTTTTGCGCCTGTCCCAAGTCAGGAGCCTCTAGCCTTTGTTAGTCTTGTATTATTTTTAATTTTAGTTTCTTGTGTACAATTTGGAGTTTAGTATGGCGTTCATTATCACTGAACTAGTATATATATTTGTTTAGGGGCCAGCTGAAGGACGCCTCCGGGTGCGGGAATTTCTCGCTGCATTGAAGACCTGTTGGTGACCTTCTGCTGTTGTCTGTTCTATGGTCGGGTTGTTGTCTCTTTGACACATTCCCCATTTCCATTCTCAATTTTATACTACAATCTGTCGATACTTATTGTTTGGCATTGCACAATGTCATGTTTTTCTCTGACTGTACATGTTAATGACATCTTTACACTAAATCTATTGGATGTTGGATGTGTACCGATTGGTATTTTAGTCTAAGATACATGATTTTTTTCAGTAGTTGTTATTGGCTTTGAACAAGCTGTCAGTATCTGCGAGTAGTCTCAGATCTGTACTTGGTGTCTTTTCGTTTTTGGGATGTACAAGTACCCGTCCACGTCCACTCTGTGTTTTTGTTAGATGTATTTCTATCTGTATCCATCTGATGAGTTAAGCCTTTTTCAACTGATTTTTATAGTTTGTTCTTGTGTTGTACTGTTACACCACTGTCCCAGGTTAGGAGGAAGGTTGAGCGGTAACAAACATGTTTAACCGCGCCACATTCTTTTATGTGCCTGTCCCAAGTCAGGAGCCTGTAGTTCAGTGGTTGTTGTTGGTTCATGTCTGTCATGTTTGTTTTTCGTTAATTGGTTTGTTATAAATTAGGCCGTTAGTTTTCTCAATTGAATTGTTTCATATTTTTCATGTCGGGGCCTTTTATAGCCAATCATACGGTATGGGTTTTCCTCATTGTTGAATGCCGTACGGTTGCCTATAATTGCTTACATCAACTTCATTTGAACTTTGATGGATAGTTGTCTCATTGGCAATCGTACCACACCTCCTTATTTTTACATTGTTAAAGGTTTAAAAAAAAAATGTCAAAGCTGTTTTGGATAAGTCTCTTTATATCTTATTTCATCAGTTATTTTATAGTTCATGCAATCAATAAAAAAAATTCAATACACAGTCACATACAATATTATACTACTCGTTCATGTCTATACAATATGTTAAGTTCTAAACCATCCCGAGTCTAAAAAGATGGCCAACAAAACAGATTCACCAAATTCTCCAAATAAAGACATGAAACAAACAATAATGAGGTGACATACTGGAGTATAGGCATAACTAGCTCTTTTACATAAAAGAACATACAATAAAACAAGTACAACAAACCACTAAACACTTTAGATAATTTCAGCTTCCCAATTGTGTACTTTCCATTTCTATGTATCAACATTTCAGCAGCTACTACATATGGAGTATATATCTCCCAGTTGATAAATATTCAAGGGCTTGTATTTCCTATCATGATTTCTTTGGTAGAGGGTTGCTGCTCACAAGAAAGTTATTAAGACAAGAATTCTGAAGTGGTGAAGTTAAAATCACCCCTTCAATAATTTTACGGACGCCACCACGAGTTTGCATGTTCCACTAAAGAATTATCCATTAGATTGACTAAAATTCTGTCCGTAGTGAAAGAGGGTCTTCAGAAATACTGTGAAACTGTTTACTCGCGTAGTGGTATTAACCATATGTGGATTCTTAAAAACTCTAAAGAACTTCTGGATAATTTTAAATCTCGGTCTTTTTCTGAAATTAGTTCTATCAAAACTTTTGATTTTTCAACCTTGTATACCACCATTCCTCGTGTGAAATTGAAAAACCGTCTAAAAGAAATAATCCTAAATGCTTTTCATCATAAAAATGGTAGCATACGCTATAAATATTACTTTGGGATACCATAAGGCATATTTTGTTAATAGTGAACAAAAGGGTAAAACATGCTACACAGAGGAACAAGTGATCAGTATGCTGGAGTTTCTTATTGACAACATATTTGTTGAATTTGGAGGTAGACTTTTTCAACAAATTGACGGCATTCCTATTGGAACGAACTGTGCGCCTCTCCTTGCCGACCTCTTCTTATTTTCATATGAATCGGAGTTCCTTCAGACACTTGTCAAAAACAAGAAGATCAAAGAAGCCAGGTTATTTAATTTCACTTTCAGATATATTGATGATGTTCTTTCCATTAACAATCCGAACTTTTCTGATTGGGTTCCATTAATTATAATATATCCACCAGAACTAGAAATTAAAGAAACATCAGACACGGCTTCCTCCGCCTCATTTTTAGACTTATACCTCGAATTTGACATACACAGTCATCTCAGTACCAGATTCTATGACAAACGAGACGATTTTAATTTTGAAATTATCAATTTCCCCCACCTTAGTAGCAATATACCAACTTCACCTGCATATGGGATATACATTTCCCAACTTATTCAGTATTCAAGAGCTTGCAGCTCCTACTCAGACTTTGTAAAACGTCACCAGTGTCTGAGCAGAAAGTTGATGAACCAGGGGTATGTCAAAGAAAGTCTCGTCCTTTTTCTAAAAAAGTTCATCGGAAGGTACTAGAACTTGTTGATAAATATTCCGTATCTTCTTCACAAATAATACACTATGGTCTTGAAGTATAGATTTTGCGTACTGACGTTGTTTATCATCTTAATGGCGTGTTATAGTATTCTTTTATTTGTCTTTATTAATATTACTTTTGCTGTTGGGTCTGTTTTTTTAGATGTCCATTTGGCGTGACTCTGTGCTTATGTATCCCGTCATACTTTGAACGACAAAATTATTTTATTTATTAATATTACTTTTACTGTTGAGTCTGTTTGTTTTGTGATATACATTTGGCGTGACTCTGTGCTTATGTATCCCGTCATACTTTGAACCACACAATTATTTTTATTTATTAATATTACTTTTACTGTTAAGTCTGTTTTTTGTGATATCCATTTTACGTGACTCTGTGTTTGTGTATCTCGTCATACTTTAAACGACAAAATTATTTTATGTCTACCTGTGCGAATTTCAAAGGCGCGATTTTACACCAGTACTTAAAACCTTCCATCCTTTATGGGTGGATTTTACATAGATAAATAAAATCGTATAATATAAGCAAAATGAGGATGTTGAATTTGATGTATGCCTTTTTGTGCTTCTTCGTTACATTTGTTTGTTTTTATAGTGATTAAGATGATAACACAATGTTGACTGCTGTGCCCCTATTTTTGACATTTTTACCTATTGTGTCTGTTTGTTTTGTTCACGCATCGTTGTCAATATAATGGAGTTTGATGCGACTGTCATACAAGTGAGAGGTTTAGCTAGCTTTAAAACCAGGTTTAATCCACCATTTTCTACTTGAGGAAATGCCTGTACCAAGTCAGGAATATGACAGTTGTTATCCATTCGTTTGATGTGTTTGAACTTTTGATTTTGCCATTTCGGATTTGGGACTTTCCTTTTTGGATTTTCCTCGGAGTTCAGTATTTTTGTGATTTTACTTTTTGTTGACCGTTATGGAACGATGACGACGGATATGTTCCAATTGTCGTAACCACAATCTTGTCAACTTTTACCCTAATGTGATCTACCGAATAAGATTTATCACCGGGTTTATTCTTACATGAGCAAAACGACTGGTGTCACAGAGTAGGATCTGCTTACCCTTTCGAAGCACCTGATTTCTATGTTGTGTTTTGTATACTGTTGTTTGTCTATTGGTCCTTTTTTTATTTATTTTTTGTCCATGGCTTTGTTGGTTTATTTATGACTAATGAGTGTGAATGTCCGTTTGGTATCTTTCGCTTTTCTTTTAGTAACAATAATGATGCGTTTTACAAAGATGGCGGCATTGATTGTGCAAAAATTCCATAAAAACTCTATGGGAAATCACTTTTTCAACTTCTGTGAAACAGTTACGCTGATTTGAAATAAAGTTTTCATGAATGGTGTATAAAAAAATCCTTTACAAACTATTCTCAATTCGTTCTGACAGGAATTACATAGTCGGTACTCATTGATTCTTGTTGGCAAATTTTCTAAGATTTTCTCTGAAAGTTCAAGTCGAAATGTATTTCATACGCTACGGGATCGATGATTGGGATGCAACTTATCCTCGCTTAATATTGATCAGGTTGCAGACATGGTGGTAATACTGGCACGTAATTCTCATTGAAACTCTAGGGAAACTTTGTTGCCTCTTCTTTTAAAGATAATAGTCATAATTTATCCCACTAGTACATGTTGCAATGATGTAAACAAGGTTCTTATGATGGATCTGATGAAACATGTAGCCGCCAAAGGCATACATAGATTCTTATTGTACAATTTGTATTACCATCTAGCAACAAACCTTTCTAAAATGGTCCGTTTATAAATCTTTAGATTATCAAGAAACTAAGGTTTCAACTCCCTCAGGCAAAGTTGACCTTAGAAGGATTTGGCTATTTTTAGGGTCTTTTAGGTCATATAGCTGTTCAACTGTTTCAGTTCTCATACATCCTTAGCTTTCAAATATTCGGTTTTGATCGTTCCTGATGAAGATACATTTGTACATCCAGAAAAGCGTTAAGGACTCATGAAATTTATAACGTGTTGTTTTCATTTTTACAGCATTTGGTCGATAACTCTGCTGGTGCACTATCTGTCCCTAATGGTATCATCAGCTCAATAGTCAGTACTTCGATACTGGCATGATTTTATAACAAACCTTTCTAAAATTGTTCGTTTATAAATTTTTATATTATAAAATAACTAAGGTTTCAACTGCCTTAGGCAAAGTTGTCCTTAGATGGATTTGACTATTTTTAAGTCCTTTTTGGTCATATAGTTCTTCAACTGTTTTGGTTCTTTTACAACCTTGGCTTTCAATTATCCGGCTTAGAGCGTTTCTAATGAAGGTAAATCCAGAAAAGCGCTTCGGTCGCATTAAATTTATAACGTTTTGTTTAATTTTTTTGCAGAAACATAAGTCAAATTTGTATAAATCTGTGATAGGCGATAGAGTCTCCAGGAGCATGTAGTTACGCTTTTATTTTAATTGTCAATCAGTTATTTCAACTTTTAAGAACGTTGTGTGATCAATTTCTTTAAAGGCGGGATATACCAAAGGTGGAATCAAAACTTAGAAGTCGAATAGAGTCCGGCAAATTCGTGGCAAAACAAATGACGAAATAAAACCAACCGTCTATAAAACACTACATAAAGTTAATCTGTCCATGATTATCTCTCTAATGATTATATCACTTGGAATGTAATTAAAAGATTGGCTTGATTAATATGTATGATGTTTATTAATTAAATTAAAACTTTGTTTGAAAATTGGTTAAATCCATTATTGCATTCACAAGTTTGCTACATTACAAGCAAATATTGATTCAATCATTAGAGTATAATGCCATATATGGCTTATAAATGTAATGGCTGGCTGTACCGCGTTATAAAGCTTCTGTAAATATTCCAATATATCATTAGAGCAAGTCTGTGTCACATAGAACTGTCAAAAACAGATGTTATAACGATCTCATTACAATGACTGAGACTGAGGAGAACCTAGAGCAATACAACACGATTTACCAATTAACAGTACAGACTAGATAAGGTAGGTTCTCGCCTTTCTTTGCATTATAACTTTTATCGATTACCTAGTTTTGAAAATATCTTGGTTGCATACGTACCAAAGTATTTTTATTATGCCTAGGAATTTTAAACAAAAAATAAATTCTGCTGAGTTTGAACGGTTTATTCATATCCAATGTATGTGAAAAACTAAAAAACAGGTTATTGGTTGACATCACTTTTTATTTGTACTAAAATGAGCAAAAAAAAACCCTATTATTTTTTTGCACTGTTCTTAAATGTACGGAAGCAATCTATTTTGCAAGAATTCATAGTTTTCAATGGTATTCCGTTTAAGTTAAGACCCTAGAAGCCGTTCATATCATTTGTAATACGACAAGTGCTATGCATAGCGAATTCCTTTCACTTGCAAATCAACTGCTTCCAGTCACTATAATTGACTCTGACTGTGGGAGTTGTTTTTAGTCCTACTAGTTTTTTATTGTTAAAAGGGTAGTACAAACTCAATGGGAAACTGTTCTTTTTGGAAAAACAATAATTGAATTTTTGTAAAAAAAAATCATGCCACTCTTTATGCTACACTTCCAAACAATCTTTCCTATCTAATCAAATGGTCGTTTGATAAATCTGAATGCAAATGTTTTGCTGCAACTTATATAAAGCCTTTTTCTCTAATGAGAAAGGTAAATATGCTAGATATAATAACTGGAGGTGTGATTAGATGATTAAAGTCCTAAATTTTCGACAGTTTTTACGTATTCCTATGGGCACCAATTGTGTCCCTTTAATAGCAGACTTGTTCCTATACCGTTATGAATCACAGTTTATGGCCAAACTCAGTAAAGAACCGTCTAACTTCCATTTAATTGATAAATTCAACAAACTTACCGTTATCTTGATGATAAATAATCAAGAATTCTCTAAATATACTGCTGATTTACTCAAAGGAACTTACTTAAAATAAACCAAAAAAACATAAACATCAATAACAGTCCTTTCCTATATTTAGATATTTAAGTATTACACCAGAAACTCTACACAAAAATTTACAACAAAAGGGATGATTTTTCTTTTCCTATTGTTAATTTTCTTTTTTTGGACGGTGATGTTCCTTTGGCACCGTCTTACGGTGTTAATATATCCCAACTCGTTCACTATGCTCGTATCTGTAGTGACGTTTTGGATTGCAATGAGCGTAATCTATGTATTACAAGTAAATTATAAAGTTCGGGATTTCGTTGCCACAAATTACTTAAAACCTTTACATAATTCTTCCATAGATACAAAGATTTGGTCTGCAAGTTTGGCTGTACCTGTAAAAAAACTTATTTCAAACGGAATAGCACATCCTAAATTTTTCGGTGATGTTGATAACCGAGCCCGAAAATTTAGATACAATCCGGGTAAACTTATCAATCTTTTAAATAAACTTATTTTGAAAGGTTACCTATTTAACACTGTAATTAAATCTTTGAATATTGTTTTTATTTGTATAAATATTGATTTTGTTAAAAGTAAATTAAAACCATACTAAATATTACACATATGTACTTTCACAGTACTACAATCTGTCGATACCTATATTTTGGCATTGCACAAGGTTATGTTTTTCTCTGACTGTTAATGACGTCTTCACACTAAATCCATTGGATGTTGAATGTGTACTGATTGATATTTTAGTCTTAGATACATGATTTTTTTATTAGTTGTTATTGGCTTTGAACTAGCTGTCAGTAACTGCGAGTAGTCTCAGATCAGTACTTAGTGTTTTTTTGTTGTTGTTAGGGATGAAGGATGGATATATACCCTGCCACGTCCTGCCTATGTTTTTGTTTGATGTTTTTGTATGTATCGATCTAATGAGTTAAGCCTTTTTCAACTGATTTTTATAGTTTGTTCTTATGTTATGATGTTAGGGGGAGGATTGAGCGCTCATTAACATGTTTAAGCCCGCCACATTCTTTATGTGCCTGTCCTAAATCAGGAGCATATAGTTCAGTGGTTGTCGTTGGTTCGTGTCTTTCATATTTGTTTTTCGTAAATTGTTTGGTACAAATTAGGCGGTTAGTTTTCCCAATTGAATTGTTTCATATTTTTCATGTCGGGGCCTTTTATAGCCGACATACGGTATGGGTTTTTCTCATTGTTGAAGGCCGTACGGTTGCTTATAATTGCTTACATCCACTTCATTTGTACTTTGGTCGTTAGTTGTATCAATGGCAATTATACCACATATCTTTATTTTTGTATGGTATAATTTTCTAAATGTGAACATTATCAAGTCATTCATTTAACTTTGGTCAGTTCTGTATGTGTACTTTTATGTTACATGTTTATACATTAGACACAGTTATATAAATTCACAGACTATTATTATCTTGTAGAATATATTAAAAGTTCAGAAAAAAAAACGTATAAAAACATATTTCTTGAGGTTGTGTTCTGTTATTTCTTTGAAAAAATAATTCGTATATTAGAGTGAACAGAGTCCTATATCAACAAGACTTGTGAAACACAAATGTGTAAATTCGTCAGTCTATCCTGCAGTACGAAAATCTAATTGCGGCATTTGCATTGGTATTCGTCATATTCCTGTATTGGTAATTAAAACATAACAATAATATGTTTTGCTATGTACATTTATGTAAACTTATGGTTCTTCGTCCTGACGGTAATATGTACCTATATATTTACATTGCACATGCTTTTCACAAACTGTTCATAGATATAAGAAGATGTGGTATGAGTGCCAATGAGACAACTCTCCATCCAAGTCACAATTTGTAAAAGTAAACCATTATAAGTCAAAGTACGGCCTTAAACACGGAACCTTGCCTCACACCGAACAGCAAGCTATAAAGGGCCCCAAAAATGACTAGTGTAAAACCATTCAAACAGGAAAACCAACGGTCTAATCTATATAAAAAACGAGATACAAGAAACACTTATGAACCATATCAACAAACGACAACAACTGAACATCAGGTTCATTTACATTGCACATGCTTTTCACAAAATGTTTATGACGTCTTTACAATAAATTCAATGGCTGTGTACTGGTTGATACTTGAGACTAAGAGAATATGATTTTTTTATTAGTTGGAATTGGCTTTTCCGTTTGAAATGTGTCATGTCAGGGCCTTTTTTAATTGACTGTAAAGTACAGGGGTTTCTCATTGTTGCAGGCCGTACGGTGGTCTAAATTTGGCTAAATCCACGTCATTTGGATTGCATAGATGTCTCATCGGCAATGATACAACATATCCTTCTTTTTATATCAACACCATATCGCTTGATATCAGCTCGCGTTAACAAAAGACGGAGTACGATTTGCGGCCATGTTAAAACTTATTGTATTCAAGAATGTCGCAAATTGGCATTATCAAATGACGAATCTAAATACGTTAATAAAACCATGCGGTTTTGGTATAAAATATTTGCTAGTCATGGCGAAATAAAGGCAACAGTAGTATACCGGTGTTCAAAAGTCATAAATCGTTTGATAGAAAACAAATCCGGGTTACATACCAAAACCGAGGGAAACACATCAACTATAAGAGGAAAACAAAGGAACAACAGGAACACCGAAATGCAACAAAACAAAAACAAACGCCAACACACATAGAAACGAACTATTCGATAACAACTGCCATATTCTTTACTTGGTACAGGACATTTTAAGAAAATATGGTGGGTTGAACCTGGTTTCATGGCATGCCAAACCTCCCGCTTTATGACAATGTTAAAAAATATCGCTAAAACACTACGTGACAGAAATACAGCACAAACACAAGCAAGAACATTCATAACAGAGAAACGCACAAACAAATAATATAAAAGTCGACACAACATGCAAACCACAGAACAACAACGAACATATTCCATCAACGAAAAACACCACAAAAACAGTGACGCGCTTACGTAACTAACATGCAATCTCGAACTTTATACAATTATTTTCACAATATTCGTCCAAACAATTTTTATAACAATAATGGTATGGAAAGGCAATTTTATAATTATTAAGACAGTCTTGAACAGACATCAAATTTAGTAAAATGGCGAATTTTCAAAAAAAATTAACAATTTGACTCTCAGATGCTCAGAAATAAAATAGAACACAAGCCTCGGCCAAAACAGATATTTATACGGGACTGTATTTTGGTGTTTATCGCAACTTTCAACACACTTTGCTTAATCATGGCAGCTATTTTTTATTGATGAGAAACCGAAGTACAAGGAAAAAACAAGCAATATTAATCACGAAAACTTGCAATCTTAGTCAATTAAAATCGGAGTCGACGCGATTTGCCACATGCGGGATATGAACTCACAAGTTTGTGTTGACAGGTTAGTTTTGCTTTTGTTATGTTCCTACATTTAAAAATTAAGAGAAATCAAATAATTTATTACCTTTGTCTTTGGGAAAAAATGGATTGTCATCTACAATGTAACCATATAAAATACAATGCATGACAAATCTATAAAGGTGTGGCTACAAATTAGGATTGCCATCTACGATGTATAAAAAAAATGCATAAAAAAAACCTGTGTGGAATATCTATGCATGTAACAGCTAAAACCCTGTGTGGAATATCTTTATATGAAACAGCTATTGAGTTGTTAATATAAAAATAAGAAGATGTGGTATGATTGCCAATGAGACAATACTAACGTTATCGTCTGCACTTATTTTACAATTCCTTTTATGGCTCGGAATCTTGACCTCGGGGAATTTTAGTTTCAAGATAGTTCACGGCAAAAAATAATATAACATTTTATGTTTTCTTAGTAAGCATACAGAATGATACATCTTGCTAATGTCACATCAATAGAGTAATTGGGAAATACTATCTTGTAGATTACCATAAAATAATTGAAACAACTGGGGTTGGCTTTCATTATACGATCAGATGTCTAGTTTTAGCTCTCAAGAGATGGTTCAGCTTCATAATGTACTTTGGCATTGATTTTTCCGTCCTTTTTGTATTGTAAGAAATATGAGATGACTAACTAATAAAGTATTCATGAGCTTTTAATTTTCGGCTATTTTTTTCTTCTTTTTTAAGATTTTTTCTATAAAGCTAAATATCTGTCCAATCGATTATAGAATTTTTCGCCTTTTTTGGCGATTTGAGGGTCAATATAGTCCTTTCTACCATATCTACTCTTTCACAAACTGACAACGGACGCAATGTCATAGCAAGAGCTCTCAACAACCTTTAACCTTTCTCTAATGCATCAGATTCATAAAAAGACACTGATGTCTATTTTCCAACATAGATGAAATGAACATGTTTAAAGCTGCGTTTCTCCTAATTATTATTACTATACTCGTCAACGATGCCAACATATATATATATACAATACCGAATTCAGTGTATTATAGATATCAACGAGATTAAAGGACGCAGTAATAAAAATCCCATAAAAGGTGTTTTGAAATGGTACTGAATAAGGTATTATCATTCAAATGGAGCATTGATCAATTATATAAAGGTTATCATTACTTGAATTGGCAAAGGACGTCTTGGGAAGTTATATTACAATCCAATAGATAAAAGTAAAATGTTCTCTTTAATCAAAGTTGTTTGATGTCTCGTGTAAAAATCTCTAGAGATAACATCTTCTAGACTTACGATTATAAAAATAATTTATATTTGTTTTCACTTATTTTCTTATCAATCAACGATGTTCACATTTCCATTCCTTTGAATAGTAGAAATAACAAATTAAAGATATCAAAATTTCTTTTGTCCGGGAGTAATAGTCTTACTTTACTTTCGTCTAGGAGTAATATCCTTACTTTACTTTCGTCTAGCAGTAATATCCTTACTTTACTTTCGTCCGGGAGTAATATCCTTACTAAAGGTCGTCCATCTGCTAGATGTCTACGTATACAGTGTAGGCATGTCTTATCTGATTAGAGAATTCAATGCAGGATATGCTTTGATTATTTCAAGCCCTTAGCGCGTTGTAATAACATTTACATCGTTGTACAAACATTCCTTCATCAAACCAAATAACGCTGTTATAGGAAAATAAGCATCAGTTTGCAACTTGCAAAATAAATCGTATCATAAATAAATAAAAGATAAGTAAAAGTATGATTGTTATATCAAATTGACACGATAATTGGTGTCATGGGACGAAATAACTTAACGCAACATTTGTTTTACATGAAAGATGTAAAACGATCATGGTTTTGGATACATTTTGTCTGATGACTTGATGCCCCAAAACTGCTTTGGCGGTGTTAAATTGTGGAGTTTAGATTGTTTTCATTGATTTGAATTGATTTTCCTTATTTCCATCAGAAACTGAATTGATGCTATCTAAATGCTTAGTTGTATAAATAATTTTATTTCACTGATTAAATGTATTTTTCATCATGTTTGCTTTTCATGTTTGAAATGATAAGATGCTGTTCTCAGTTAAACTTTTATTCTTTATTCTCTAGAGAAAATTATGTTCATGACAGATCTTTAATAGTCGCTGTTAAATTTACTCAGATCTTTAATAGTCGCTGTTGAATTTGTCTAGGTTAGTCTATGGAAAGGTATATACTATGAAATTTAGAGCGAGGGGCTTGCCCCGAGCTCTTAATTTCATAGTATATACCTTTTCATAGACTATCCAATTTAGCACATATTTACAACTCGAGTAATCTTTTAATTGGTCTATTGATAGTTTATTTTGGCTGACTACTTGTATCACAGGTGTTTGTAAAACGGAGCTCATCAACGAAGTTTTGTAAATCTACTCACTAGTATCATTGTAAAATATGTAATTTCAAAAGGCCCTTCACTCCAGAATGAACAGATGGTAGCTGCTGGTGTAAGTATGTATACTGATATAAAGCGGTGTTTTACTATACATGTTCTTCTTACATGGTAAGATGACAAAATAAATTGACCAAAAGCAGGCAATAATTATATTGCAGTGGAAGCTTTGCATGTTTTGAAAACATTTTTTTAATTTCACAGTAAAACTAAAGCTATAATAAATTTGAAACATATAGATAGTTTGTCCTAATAGATATAGTCTAGCAGATAGGCATTAAAAAGCAACTACCAATAGATCAGAGATTAAAGGTTTTGTGTTTTGTGTTTTTTTTTTTTATTATTTCAAAGTAAAAACTAAAAGATTTATCAGAATATGTTTATATATATATTTATAGGTGGCACATTATCTTCAGACATAATCACAGTTTTTCAATTCATGACATCGTCCTGAACATGTATGAAATATTTGCCACTGGACATTAAGCGACCACTAATCAATAAATCAATCAATTCATGACGAAATAGATCACCTTCCTTAAGAAAGTTTAAAAAATTATCACCAAGTTGCTTTAATTTTCCTTCACAAGGTTTCATAGTACACACATTTCTGTGTACACAGTAATTGCATGGATAATACATTATCATAATTTTAAGATATCGTTGTACTCTATTCAAGGTATAAAGAACCATATGTATTACCCTTTATTTAAATGATAAAGTTTGCAATTGTCAAAAACTTTTTTAGATCCAAAGATTTTAATAGCAGGATATTTAAAAATCAACGTGAAAACTAATTACAAACTATTTAATTTAATTTGGAACACAGCATTTTATTTCAAAATAGCCAGTGGCAATTTTTGTTTTATATATCTTGATTACGATACAATGAAATCTTACCCTTGTGATCATTCATGCGTAGTTACTTAGTACACAGGAAAAGTATGTACTATGAAAATTAGAAGGCAAATATAAGCAATTTGATTGGACGAGAAGTTGTAAGTATGTGCTAAACTCAGATCTTTAATAGTCGCTGTTAAATTTACTCAGATCTTTAATAGTCGTTGTTAAATTTACTCAGATCTTTAATAGTCGCTGTTAAATTTTCTCAGATCATTAATAGTCGTTGTTAAATTTACTCAGATCTTTAATAGTCGTTGTTAAATTTACTCAGATCTTTAATAGTCGCTGTTAAATTTACTCAGAAATTTTAGAGACGAGTGGCAATCGAGAGCTTGGCATATCTAATTAACGCTCTTTGTTGTGTTTTGTGTACTGTTTGTATTTTCGTCGTTTTTTGTTTTTTGCCATAACAGTTTATTTTCGACTCATGATTTTGAATATCCCTTTGGCATCTTTGTCTCTCTTTTTTTGACTATTGTTGAAGACAATATGATGTAAATCTTGACCACTATATCTTTTTGGTTTTCGCTATCGTTGGATTGTTGTCTCATTGACGTTTTTCCAAACCAACTTTTATTTATATTCAGATGTATCTAATATTCCTTACTTAGGAAGGAGATTCCACTATTAGGATGAGATTCCTCATCTTAAAGTTGGATATGGTTACTCTTGTTACGGTCCTTTTCGATCACTGGCGTTCAAAAGGTGAGGTATGCGCGTTCCTGAGGAAGGTAAATCTACAGCAGCAAGAGTTTTATAAAGTGTTATTTTCATTGAAGACAGTGACGTGATCATGTCTTTGATAAATAAGTTTTTTTAGCAATCAAGTAACTCCCTTTTATTCTTTATCCGTAAAATAACTCAATTTAAATTTTAACAAAACAATTTCAGAAAAAACAGTTCAGAAAAAGCGGACGCCTCAGTGACATCCTCTTGGAGTTCATGTGATTTCCTCACTTTTTATCTTTACATTCTTTATGAATTTATGAATATAAACAGCCACTGTTGCCTCTAATCGATATAATGGACAACAGAACACAGAAACCGATAAATAATAACACTGTTCCGAATGAAACTGATATGACGAAGCCCGACACTCTTATAGGCGGCTATACTTTGGAACAAATGTCGTACACCAATATATTTATGTAAGTGTCTGAAGCTATTACCAAGGTAAATATATTCAGGATTTCAATACATAGAATTAAACATCGAAGAAATAATTAATAGATATAGGGAGATGTGGTATGAGTGCCAATGAGACAACTCTCTATCCAAGTTACAATTTATAAAAGTAAACCATTATAGGTCAAGGTACGGCCTTCAACACGGAGCATTGGCTCACACCGAACAGCAAGCTATAAAGGGCCCCAAAAAATTACTAGTGTAAAACCATTCAAATGGAAAAAACCAACGGTCTAATATATATAAAAACGAGAAACGAGAAACACGTATGAACTACATAAACAGACGACAACTACTGTAATTAGATTCCTGACTTAGGACTGGTGCAAACAGTTAATAAAAAATTACAAGGGATAAATAATTAAAGTCAAAAGTAAATAAACAGGTTTAAACAAAGTTAAAGTATGATATCACTGTGAAATGTCAAACAATTTTTAGAAAAATCATCACTTTTGAAGAAACCTGCGTCTTATAATACACAGGTAAATGAAAATAATTTTGTTGTTAAGTATACTTCTTCTTCTGTGTGTATAAAATCTTCCGTTTAGGAATACCAAGAAATTTCTTTAATATCAATAAAACTAATCTAACATTTGGTTCATATGGGGTGAATATCAACAATAAAACTATACAATAAGTGCTAGATAAAACTTCCTGTACAGGTCCAAGAACAGCATCTAAGGAAAAATGAAATAATTTTGATGTTCATAGTACGAAGAAGTGAAAATTTGTAGTAATACCAAATAATCAAAACTGGTATATAGACAAGATCCATGTTAACATTAAATAACAAAAAAGCATTACAAATAGTATCAACAGGTCAAATTAAAAAGAAAGTACGATTTGAGAGTACTCGCAGTTACTTACAGCTAGTTAAAAGCCAAAACAATTAATAATAAAAAATCATGCATCAGAGACTAAAATCAACTAAAATACATCCCAGGGATTTAGTATTTTAACGTTATGAACAGTCAAAGAAGACATGACTTGTGCAATGCCAAAAATAAATGTATCGACAGGTAGTAGGATAGTTAGGAGTGACTTCTTTATAGATAAAAATGAACGTGTTTGTGTCTCTATACATCCCGTTTGAAAAGAAAATACAAATTTAGTTATGTTTTAATTTGCTAATGACAAAATCGATATTAGTGCCAATGTAAACTATATTCAGAGATCTAATTACAACATTGGTACGATAACCCTTACTAATAAGTTTGTTTAAAGGTTCGATGAGTTTACACGGATCACATAATGATTTCCGCGCTTTAAGTACAATATTACCATAAAATTTAGGATGTGAAATACCATTTTCACAGGTACAGCCAAATTTACTAATCAAATCTTTGTATCTATGAAAGAGTTTAGTAAAAGTTTTAAGTAATTTATGGTAACGAAATCCCTGACTTAATGATTTACCAGTGATGCATTGATTACGTTCGTTAAAATCTATTACATCACTACACACACGGGCATACCGAACGAGTTGGGATATATAAACACCGTATGATGGAGCCAAAGGCACATCGCCGTCTAAAAAAGGAAAACTAACAATAGGGAATGAAAAATCGTCTCTTTTGTCGTAAATTTTAGTATGGAGTTTCCCTTTAGAAATTGAAATGTCTAAATCTAGAAAAGGACAACTGCTGCTGTTTATGTTAGATTTAGTTAAAGTAAGTTCTTTTGGGTAAATTTCGGTAGTATATTTAAAGAACTCTGGATTATTTAACGAAAAAATATCATCCAGATAACGGTAGGTATTGTTGAATGTATCAACCAAATGTAACAATGATGTGTCTCTACTGAGTTTGGTCATAAACTGAGATTCATAGCAATACAGGAAAAAATCTGCTATTAAAGGGGCGCAGTTAGTGCCCATAGGAATACCTACTACCTGACGATACACTTTATCGCCGAAACGTACATATATGTTATATAGGAGAAAATTTAAAGCTTCAATCATATCCTCACATTTACAGTAAGTGTATATAGCATACTTTCCTTTTTCGTCACAGAAAAAGGCTTTAAACGAGTTACAGCAAATAAATTTACAATGAGATTTTTCGAATGACCATTTTATTAAATATGATTTTTTTTCTTTATTAGATTGTGTGGAAGTGTAGTGTAGAGAGTAGAAAAATCATAACTGTCAACAGAACCAAAAGGACCATCAAAAGCATGTATTTTATCTAAAATCTCTAAAGAATTTTTAACACCCCAAAAATAATTAATACCATTATTTACATAAGCTTTATTACAAAAGTTAATAACCAGTTCTTTGATAATAGTAAGGGAGGTAGTAAGAAGCACTGATATATTAGTAGTAGAATACTTACTTAAGCTGGGTAGTGGCAGTGATATGCTTGTTAACGATTTGACTCTCAGCGGTGCGTACGGACCTGAATGTAGAGGAATTGATAATTTCGTTTTGAAGAACTTCCGTGTAGTATATGCGTCTTTTTTCAACTACGTATTAGTGATATAGTTTCCATTAAGCAAAACAGATATTCATATATTTTTAAAATACAGTGGAGATCACTTCTAACCTCTCATCAAATCTGCTAGAATCTGTCAGGAGAACTGTTCTAGGACAGTATGTAGAACGTCATCCTGACACATTTTAGACAGTTCTAGCTAGAACAGTTCTAACCTAGAACTGATTTAGACAGTTCTACCTAGAACTGATCCTGACAGTTCTAACCCAGAACAGTTTTAGACAGTTCTAACACGAACTGACCAAATCTTTGGTCAGTTCTACGACTAGAACAGTTCTACGGCTAGAACAGTTCTACGGCTAGAACAGTTCTACGATTAGAACTGATTTGGTCAGTTCTACGGCTAGAATTGATTAAGTCAGTTCTATCCATAGAAGAGTTTTAAGAACTCTTTGTCTTAAATATAAATAAGTCAAAAGAATATAATATATATTAAAAAATTCTCATCACAGTACTGTTTTAACATTTCTCGTTACGGAAAATGTCTCCTCGGTCGCTTTTATAGCTGAAATTTTGTTACGATGGATGTCGATGGAGGAGAGTGGCAAAACAAATAATTTTATGAAATATTTGTACTTACAGGTAAAGAAAATACCAAATTTCATTATTTAGAGTTTATAATGAACGAATGGCGATATTCTGACGGGAAAGGGTTGACACGTTTTACGAGGTGAAACGGGTATAAAATTTCCCGATGACCTCTCTTGAAATTGAAACTCCCTCTGTGTCGGATAAAATACTGGAAATTTTCACATACGATTTTCCACTTTGGCGAAGATTAACTATTCGCTGTCTCAAATACATTGAAATTCTGTTAACTTTGACAGGAGGCATTTTGCGTGTGGCTTTATCAACGATAATAATAACACTGAATGGTGACCAGTGAGATGCCCTAACTACAGTGACGTCATTTAGAACTGTTCTACAATCCTGACAGGTTTGGTCAGTTCTACGGCTAGAACAGTTTTAGACAGTTCTGCTGACAGTTCTACGGTTAGAACTGATTAAGTCAGTTCTGCTGACAGTTCTACGGTTAGAACTGATTAAGTCAGTTCTGCTGACAGTTCTACGGTTAGAACTGATTTGGTCAGTTCTGCTGACAGTTCTACGACTAGAACTGATTTGGACAGTTCTACCTAGAACAGTATTAGACAGTTCTACCCTAGAACTCTATCCTGACAGTTCTACCTAGAACTTGTTCTGACAGTTCTACTTAGAACAGTTCTAGGGTAGAACTGTTCTAGATAGAACTGTTCTAGGACAGTTTAGAACAGTTCTATGACAGATTTTTCTGACAGTTCTAATGAGAGGTTAGAAGTTATCTCCACTGTATTTAGAAGAAAGGCGGAAGATCCAAAAGGACATTCAAAATTTTAAAACGAAGGCAAAGTGACAAAGCCATGTAAAATAATCGAAGAACGATGAAAATACAAATAGTCTACAAACTTAACGTATTTGAAGGACAATTCTTAATTACATTTTATAGTGTTCTTTTTATTGGCTTTGTGTATTTTAACCTTTACTGTTTAGTCCAATTTTGGTAATATCCGTTGCTCAGTATTTATACATCCCGTCATTGTGTTATTGTGCTATGGTCATTTTTTATATTCTTGTCTTTCATTCTTGCTTTTGTGCTTTGTCTATAGAGTGTGTATATGCCATTTTGTTTTTCTTTGTTAACATTGTTGTTTGTGTTTATAGTGATTAAGATTATAACACAATGTTGACTACTGTGCCCCAATTTTTGATATTTTGTACCTATTATGTCTGTTTGTTTTGCTCACAAATTGTTATCAATATAATGGAATTCCATGCGACTGCCATACAAGTGGGAGGTTCCTTTGGCTAAAAAAACAGGTTTAATTCACCATTTTCTACATAAGGAAATGCCTGTAACAATTCTGGAATATGACAGTTGATTTCCATTTGTTTGATGTGTTTGAGCTTTTGATTTTGCCATTTGATAAGGGACTTTCCGTTTTGAATTTTCCTTGGAGTTCGGTATTTTTGTTATTCTAATTTTGTCCTTAACTTGTTTTGTTAAAATGGTTTATACTTCTACAACAATTCTCAAAATTTGAGATGAAATTTAATAAAGGTTTTGACTTATTTATTTAAAAGGGCATCCCGATTGTATATAATTTTAGTAATAACTCTCTTGAAATTTGAAACGTCAATGCAAACACAGACTGTAAAATGTACTCTACAAATGTGACATCGCAATGAAGGAAAAGACAATCAATAATATTGGTTTATACTGAAAATAAAAGTCATCCGGTTTTGACATTGTAATAAATAGAGTTGTCATACTAAACAGAAGAGGCAAGCATACAATTATATGTAGTAATTTAACATCTACACAAGCATACAATTATATGTAGTAATTTAACATCTACAATTAGTTTGTGGTACTAATATTTGTTCGCAAGTACTGAATGTAATATTTAATTCATACTTATATTACAAAGATGTTCAACCTTAAGGTTGAGTTTAACTTAATATTTATCATTGGGATTATTGAAACAAATCAAGCTTAATCTTCCATGTTTTTGTTTTATTTCACGGAACATTATATTTATTGTCGTTCCCTATAGATCAGAATGGCCTCGGTGATCGAGTAGTATAAGACGTTATGCACGGTATTGCGGCTTATCGGTAACGACGTACTTAGTCGTTTTTAAAATAATAATTGGGGACGTTTTGGCTTTTTATTTTATTTTTTCAACGACAAAGTTGTTTGTGGCCAATATTGTTACTTCTAATTAAGTTTGTGAGGAAAACAATATGAAATGTAATAAAATTCAATGATTTTCCATTTATTTCCGAAAAGAGGGAAGTGGCCCCTAATTTTGATTTAAATGAAGCAACGGAGATTTGGATAAGTGGATAGAGTCATACCTTTAAAAGTTAAACATGAATTATTTAGATAATCAACACTTCACTAATTTTAGTACTGGTAAATTAAATTTTGAAAAAGATATGAATTGTTTGCAAGAATAATTGTATTCATCTATTATTATAATTACAGACTTATATAATATCAAAAACAAACTCTTCGGATACAACAGTTGTATTGTCACTTATATGTATGGAACGTATTACAGCAGAATTACAAATTGCAATTTTACGTCGGAGGATTTTGAAAAGAAATGACATTTTTTAATCCGATCATAATAGTCAACTTTGGAAACTCTGTCGAACGAACAGCAGTAATTCTTTGTTCAATTGTTTATGGTCTTGTGCTGTTGCTTATTTTGTTCTCTTATCTTAGAATTGACGATGAGGTCGAACAGTACTTTTTTTTAAAGCATCTAAAAAATAAACAAACACATAAGCGCAGAAACTTTAAATTGGTTATATTGACATTCAAAAACGTTTAAATAATGAGTATGAAAGCCTTTCGGGTTGATTTTAAAAAAGACCGTATATTATCGTCCCTATAAACCGACAACGATCAAGCCGTACGAAAATCGTTAAGTGGACAAATTGCAAGGCATCTAAATTCTGACCATGGTGAAGACTATTCATTTTCGCAAAAAAATCAGTTCTGTCGTTGAATCTGCAAAAATTCGCTAATGTTATCATAAATGAAATATGCCATAGAAAATTCCTGCAAATTTACGAGAATTTCATATTCTACTGAAGAGTGCAAACTTGCCTTGAAGGTTATTATGCGTATAGCCTGTTACGTCTGACACTCCAAATTTTGACGTTTTGATTATAGTTTTGTCTGTATTGGTAACCGTTAATACAATGTGAGGTCTAGTTTTATAGATTTTAAGAAACGGTAATTCCTACCGTGTCTATAGTTATTAATTTTATATAGCTTATCTTCTATTATTTTTCATTAGGGTTGCTTACAATTATGGTTTGTATGATTTAACGCAATAACATGCGACACGTCATAAGTAGTTAATCTACTGTGATCGATGACCTGTCAACACTAAGGTTGTGAGTTCCAACCAACTCGTAGTAATATGCTTTGATCTGCAATGCAAACTAGAGGCTCTAAAGAGCCTGTGTCGCTCACCTTGGTCTATGTGCATATTCAACAAAGGACACTCTCCAACATTGTAGACAAGAATAGAATTCATGACAAAAATCTTTTTTGTTGATCTTGTATTGCTGATCATTTAGCCTGTTTAGTTTCTCTCTATCTTCTCTAGCTTTTGCTCAAAACACAAAAGAGGATAAATAAATCCTCATTTAAGGGCAATTACTCTTATAAATAGTGACAGTTTACTAAACTATATCGGCAGAATTTGACTTGTTGGTAGATCTTGACTTGCTGATCATTTTTGTGATTAAAAGTGTATCTTTATCTATTATAATTTTCTATCATATATGGCAAAACGCAAAAAAAAGGTGAAAATCTTCTTTAAAGGGCAATAACTCCAATAAGGAGTCGTCTGACCATTTCCTCCATATTGTCTTCATTGTAGATTTTGTTTTGCTGATCATTTTTGCCTAGCTAAGTTTCTATCTGTCTATTATAATTTTAAGATATAAGGCAAAAACGCAAACAATTGGTCAAAATCATCATCAAAGGGCAAAAACTCTAATAAGGAGTCAATTGACATTTTCGACCATGTTGACCTATTTGTAGAACTTGTCTTGCTGACCATTATAAAGTTTCTCTGTATCTATTATAGTTTTAAATTCAGTAGGCAAAAATGAAAAAAAAATGGTAAAATTTGTCATTTAAGGGCAATAACTCATATAAGAAGTCATCTGACAGTTAGACATGTATGGACAATTGGTAGAGCTCAACAATCTGAACATGTTTGCTCTTGTCAGATTTTCTCTCTTTATAATGGTTTTCAAAATAATAGACAAAACTTGCATTTTACCCCCTATGTTCTATGTTTAGCCATGTTGGCCATCTTGGTTTGCAGGCTGGGTCATCGGACACATTTTTTAAACAAGATACCCCAATGATGATTGTGGCCAAGTGTGATTAAATTTGGCAAAGTAGTTTAAGGGGAGAAGATTTTTTAAAAAGATTACAAATATTTACGAAAAATTGTTAAAATTGACTATTAAGGGCAATAACTCCTTAAGGGGGCAATTGACAATTTGGTCAAGTTAAATTATTTGTAGATCTTACTTTGCTAAACATTATTGCTGTTTACAGTTTATCTCTATCTATAATAATATTCAAGATAATAACCAAAAACTGCAAAATTTCGTTAAAATTACCAATTCAGGAGCAGCAACCCAACAACAGGTTGTCTGATTCGTCTGAAAATTTAAGGGCAGATAGATCTAAAACTTATGAACATTTTTACCCATGTAATATTGCTCTAAATTCCTTAGTTTTAGAGATATAAGCCAAAAACGGTATTTTACCCCTATGTTCTATTTTTAGCTATGTCGGCCATCTTGGTTGGCAGACAGGGTAAACGGACATTTTTTTTTAAACTAAATACCCCAATGATGATTGTGGCCAAGTTTGGTTAACTTTGGCCAAGTAGTTTCAGAGGAGAAGATTTTTGTAAAAGTTAACAACGACGGACGACGGACGCCATGTGATGAGAAACGCTCACTTGACCCTTTGTGCCAGGCGGGCTAAAAAGAACTACAAGACTCTAGTGTATGTCTTCAAGTCAGTTTTGAAAGGAAATAGGCAACAGCATTTTGGAAATAGGTTTAAATGTATACTAGAGATTGTTTTTACTGTAAATAATTTGAATAAGACTGGTTGTGTTGCCTGACACTGTGAAAAGTTTTGCAAAATAAAGACATTCATTTTTTAATTCGATTTCTTTCCTTGAATAATAACTGAGAAAAAGAAGAATAATTTAGACGGAAATTGATGTAGTCCCGAATGGCTATATATTAGTACGAATAAATTACCTTTAAAATAATTGATTGGCACTGACTTTCAAGCTCTTTCAAGATATTGATAATGTAAATCTTTGATAAACATCATTAAAGTCAGATGAGAAATTTTGGTATTAACCTTTCACATACATTTCTTTAAACTGTAATTAGAAATGTGGGCGCAAGAGCCCTTCCGATGTGGATTTTTACGATGCAATTAATATTTCCAAGCGAAATAACTCCACAAATCATATCGACCTACTCCGATTTTTTAAACAGGTCCTTGATATTGCTAACGCAGACCGAACACCTAGCTAAGTCACAAATATGGTGAAATTATTACAATAGGAAAATCAAAGAGATTATGAAGGCTATTCAAGATACAGCATGAACTTACAGATATAGAGACATAAATAATTGATCCAAAACGACAGCTTGACCAGAGGTCAAAGTTGCTCTTCTAGCAAGACAGAACAGACACTAATGCATACGAGGGTTGGACTAATCGAATTTGTTTGAGGAGTTATTTTCCTTTGAAAAGTAAATAATACGAAAATGCCGATTGTGAGCTCTATTCCACCTACATTTCTCATCAGAGTTTAATCAAATAAATGTCAAAGTAAAAACAATCAATATCTATCCACCAGAGACCAAAGGGTAATGGTGTAAAATTAACTACGGGTCATCGAACGACCTTCAGCAATGAACAAAACCCATACCTTATAGTAAGGTAAAGGAAAATATGACAAAATGTGAAACAATTCAAAACAGAGAACAAACATACGGCCTGATTTATACTAAAACAATAAACAAGATACAGGTATGGCGCCATCGACAATCATTGGACAACTACATGCTCATGGTTTAGGACAGGCAAATAAAGATCACAGTGGCGGGGTTAAACATTTTATTTTTTGTCATTTCGAAGCCATTTATAGCTTACTATGCGGTATGAGTTTTGCTCGGTGTTGAAGGCCGTTCGGCGACTTATATATAGTGACTTATTTCTACGGCATGTGTTCTCTGGTGGAGAGTTGTTTCATCGACGATTTTACCAATCTTCTTATTTTTATATCTTTGTTTACCTGGAACAGTAGTGTGATAGCACATCTTAAGAACAAAGGTAAAAATCTTTTTTTACATTAAATGTTGGAAAGAAAATTATTTAACCTATCAAAGAGATCGCATTCTTGTAATTCATCGTAGATTTTGTGTTGTTTTAACTACTGGAGTAGCATCTGAAATAAAGAAAAAAAATATAATTATATTGTGGTCACTTGAATCATTCTAACGTTGACAAAACTTTTCGGAATTTCTGGTCCTTCATGCTCTCCAACTTCGTACAATATTTGGCCCTTTTAACTCTTTTGATTCGAGCGTGACGTCACTGGTGGGTCTTTTGTATACGAAACAGCCGTCTTAATCCTGGTATCTATGAGTTTATTGCATGCGCAACGCGTTTTTAACTTCCTCTCCCTCTCAAAAGGACGATATGTAGGGAGTCTTTAAATGTTACTTGTGTATCAAATGATTTATATATCTACTCTTCTCTTTAAGAGAACAAATGTTTGAATGTAATGCCTTTATATCAAAAGTGATAAATTAATTCAGAAGAATGATATTTATTATTTATAAACATCAAATCCTCAAGCAAACGAAGTAAACTTCAACATTTTGTGATTTATATCGCTTGAGAAAATAAAGCAAAAATCCCGTCCTTGATTGAATGACAATACCCCTACCAACATTTTGTGATTTATATCGCGTGAGAAAATAAAGCAAAAATCCCGTCCTTGATTGCATGACAATACCACTTTGTATGTCTCTCATGGTGTAAACATAACAAATTTTGTCTTTTGACTTTCAAAATTGCATTACATATTGACAGTTTATTTGTTTATGTCAAGAATTTGCAAGGCCATTACATTGTTATATACCAATCCTAGGAAAATTCTTATCATCTTTATACTAAATAGGTAATAAATATCACAACGTAGTACAATATATCTGACAAATAGTATTCTCTATAGAATTTATTATCTTTCTTGTTTCAAATTTATACAAAACAAAACCTTGACAGTTGTTTCTAAGGAATTATATTTGATGAATTTTTCATTCTACTTACAGAAAGTGTGGCAATTTACGACATTAAAGTTATGTAATATGTAAAATTAGGTTTCTCGTTTAATGTTTGCAATGGTAATTGGGAAAATGGCACTATGATATGAGAGTTTTGATAAATTAGTCTTTGGATTATAATTTGAACAATTGTTTATAAGCTGTAAAATAATGTTCTTGGAACAATCAGTTTCCAAATGAAAACAGAAATTTAAACCAGTTGATACTGAGTGTAAAGACTAAACAATATCCTTACTATAACCCAGATATCTATGTAGCCAAAATAGAAAGATAGGCTCTTCAATCTATTTCTACAACTAACTATCGGATGAGAAATGTTGTTTTATATTAGTACCTATACATGGGACAATAATTTCATATTAATCCCATACATTTGTGAACAATTAAAAATTGGCAATCCAAATGGATACACCATTCAAATCCAAAATAGGACTAAATGGGTTAGCAAACCCGTTAATGGTAAACGTTGCCGGAAAAACTTAAATCATCTGTGTTTCCATAAACGTTTCACATAGTTATAAGTTATTTGAACATTTTTTGGTATCAGATGCATTATGGGTATATGTCAATGATATAACAACAAAACAATATAGAAAAACAATCGAAAGGCAGGTTTTTTTTGTAATTTTCATTATTCAAATTTCCTTCAAAACATTTACAAGTATAAATTTTGAATGCATTTAAATTATGAATGTCAATTTCCCTAAAAAGAAAGGATACTTACTCAAAAATAAAAAATCCAAGGGTCGACTAGGGTGTTGGGATACCGAGTCTTATTGATACGCAGCCACGTCCGGTCGGTATGGGGACGTAAAATCCGAGGCCTCGTATATGGAGAGTGCCACTGTTTCTGTTTATTACAGAACCTTTCAAAAACTCTTTCAGAGACCTGCAAGGGGCCTTTTGCAAGGCAAACTGTCTGACCTTTGCAAACAAACTCTAATTCTCCAGTGACAGTCAACATTTATAAATCTCTAAATCCCGTCGTGCCATTTTACATAGTCTATTCCTCAGATTTATTGTTAATGGTTCTCTGCTTCCTGTGTATGCATGATACATTTGGTACATTTGATACACTGGACGTTGAGCAAATAACAATCAATTACTAAACATTTTTAAAAAATATCAAATTCTGATTATTTCTCATTTTTATAAAAGAGTATTTAGGTTGAAGCAGCAGAAAATCTTGTTTTTATGATGATGCATGCATAGCTTACTTACGCTCGGTATCGCTAGTCATTAGTGGAGCAGGAATAACCGTTACGGAGCATATGGGTTCCCTTCCAGATTCTGTTGGGGTTTGTGTTGCTCAATCTTTGGTTTTTTAACGTTTGTGTCTTGTGTCTTGTATCCATCCGTCAGTCCTTTCTTGTAAGCGATTTATGAAACTTATATCAAAGGTTTGTATCAGCAATGTCTCAATCGAGTTCGAAAATTAGGAATTATGTCCCTTAGAAATGTAAATTCTATAGAAAATTGCATTGTAAGAGCTCCAAAGTGTACAATTCTCGCCAGATATTTATGGAAATTATATCAAAGTTTTATATCAGCATAGTCTGGACATATTCGAAAATCAGTGCCGATCAAATATTTCTAAAAGAGTCATGCCCCTTGAAAATATTATTTCTATAGAAATATACAAATACAAAGATGTTGTATGACTGCCAATGAGACAACTATCCACCAGAGACCAAATGACATAGGAGTTGTAAGCACTCTCGCATATGTTATGAAATTTATATGAGCAATGTCTTGGGTGTGTTCGACAATCAGTGATGAGCCATCATTTGTACATGAGTTATGTCTCTTTGAAATATAACTCATATCAAATACTGCATTGTAAGCACCCTCACATCAACATTGCTTGTCAAATGTGTATACAGTTTATATCAAAGGCTGACATCAGCAAGGTCTTGAAAGAGTAGAAAATAACATTGTAGCGATCTCATGCCTAAATTTTTGTAAGATATTTATTAAAAAGCTAAAAGATTTATTTTTTTAGTTAATGGCCTTGGGCAAACAACATATGCGTGCAACGCGGGGAACATTGGCACACTGTTCTGTTTTTCGCTTCAGTGTTGTCGGTTTGTCTCCAACTTATGAATTTGAATATACCTTTGGTGTCTTCCGCCCATCCTCGTCTTCTGTGCATAGTTTATGTACTGATGTTTGTCTTTTTAACGTTTTGTTTTTTGTTTTTTTTTCTTTTTGGCTATGGTGCTGCCCTATTTTTGCACAGATCTCTGAAATCTCATATACTTATTTCTACTATCTGCGTATAATAAACATTAAAAGTTTCATTAGCTCCATTAGCAAATGTTCAAGTCATAATGATATCCATAGGATATTGGTTTGATTAATTTCGTTACACATCTGCCATAAATAGGTTAATTCCAATATTGTCCAAGTAATGATAACGTAGAAAGTAAACATTGACATAAATCTCTAATTTTCTAATATACTGGAGTAATATTTGTTTAGTCAACATATCGACGTTTGTTACTATGAGAATCAGTCAACAGGGTATGTTATTGGAGTATATTAAGTAATTATCTACTTGAAGTATTTTGTAATTAACATTATTTGCATTTATTCAGTATTCAACATTTTAATCTGATTTTGACAGACATTTTCTTGATTCCAGATTTTTTTGTTTCATTATGGAAGCCATTTTCAATGTTAAATACGATAGTTAAATGTTGTATTTTAGATATATGTAGAATTATTAGAAATACCGAATTTTTTTTTCTTATCCATTAATTTTTCTCAAACTGTAGTTGTAACATTTGCATTTACATGACCTGATCGTATATTTTGGATTGCAACATTTTAAAGATTAATGTTATCAAAGCTGTATTTTCAAAGATATATGAAAAATTTAATTAACCGAGATGGTATCATCATATAAATATTTTGTTTAAAAGCTAGAATTTTCACTAAATAAAAAAGTGTCGTCAAGCTCTGGCTATAAACATCTGACATTTTTCATTGGGTTGTCGTCATTACTTACAAATTAACAAATTTTGAATAAATCACATTTCAATATTGACGTCTTGCTGTATTAATGAGATAGATCTGGTTTTTTTTTTAATCAATAAGGATATTCATAAATGCATAAGCGCAAAAAATGTGAACCATTGTATCGGTATTTTCAGCTTAAATATCAGAGATGAGTTGATTCAAAGTTTATGAATTTTCAACCCAAATACAGTTAGAGATATGATTGTATATTTCTTAGACATTTTGGTCATCGTACTTAGATAACTGAATGTCACAAACAATTGTACTGTCGTTCATAGATTCTATGACCATATATATGTTTTACACCCAGGAACTAGACAGGGAAAGCTTTAGAAAAATCATAACTTCGTCCAATATTATGCTAAATACCGAATTTCAAATAAATGTCATGCACATTTGCTAAGAAAGTCGTCGAAAAAAATCAATTTCTTTCACACCAGCTTTTTGATTGGCTCCGTTTTCTTGTTATATTACAAAATAGATAAATTTGCTGTACACCATTTCATAAGAATAAATCATCTTACCCTTTTACCTTGTATTTAGCAAATCTTAAGAATAAAAATAAACGGATAAAACATTTTTTTCTATTTGAAAAAAAAACTTCTATTAGACTATTCTTGTATATTTGACTATGTCATTTAAATGAAAAGCCTCACAAATAAATTGCTGGATTAAGCTTTGCTTATTTCAGTAGAAATTTGAACCGATTTATTGCAGACATTTCCGATCAAAAATAATTACTCTCTGTTCAATCTTTGGATACATGACTTCAGGTAAAATTATTTTTCTTTTTTTTTGTCTGTTTTTGTTAGTTTTTTTTTTTTTTTTTTTTTTTTCTTTTTTGTTATTTTACTTTGAACTACTAGACCAAATCCCCTCATAGAAGGAAAAGATCTTGTTTCTGACAATTAATATGTGCTTTCTCGTTTTGTACCAAATCTTTGCCGGCATTATAAAAGTGAAGGCAAAGGACGAACGGGTCCTAGTTGTTCAAAAGGGCCTTGCACCAATATATTACTCTTTGAACTCGTACTGATACCTTAATAGCTTATGCTTAGAGCAACACGACGTTTGCGACATTTGGAGCAGGATCTTCTAACGCTTCCGGAGCACCTGAGATCACCCCCGTTTTTTTGGTGGGATTCGTGTTGCTCAGTCTTTAGTTTTCTATGTTGTGTTTTGTGTAATGTTGTTTGTCTTTTTTTTTACCATGGCGTTGTCAGTTTATTTTCGACTTATGAGTTTCGCCTCTCTTCTATGCATCGCCAATGTCCTTATTGACATGATCTATAGACGAGGTGTATAGAAACATTGAAAGCCGTTTAAGTAACCTATGAAAATTTCAGAGAATTTCTCTGAAAACGTAAGACAGGATAATCCTATTTATGTCTAATCTCTAACAGGACAAATTTCACGTGCTTAAAGTTGCGGTATCATATAGGCATGTGATTCATATCACACAACTATGTTTAACCCCTCCATTCTGTACGTGCCTGTCCTAAGTCACTGTTATTCAGTGGTTGTCGTTGGTTGCTGTCTGTCATATTTGTTGTCTTTTATAGTTTTGTTCATATAGAAGACCGTTAGTTTTTTCGTGGAATAGTTTCGTATTTGTCACGACGGGGAGTTTTAGAACTTGCTATGCGGTATAGGTTGTGCTAATTGTTGAAGGCCGTATGGTGTTCTACTGTTGTTAGCAGCTATGTCATTTGGTCTCTGGTGTCATTATCAATCATACATAACACATCTTCTTATTATTATATACCTCTATCAACAGATGATTTTTCTGGTCCACAAAAATCTTTCAAAACGTTTATTCAGGCAAAGCTGACCTTAACCAGATTTTGTAAATTTTTATTCGGAATTGATATGCTTTTCCATTATTCGGAATTGATATGCTTTTCCAACTGTTTTGATTTGAATGCCGCTGTTGACAAAACGCGACTCTGACGTACTTATTTATCATAGCCCTGGTCTCTCTTATAGGTTTTATCAAGCAGTTTAAGTTATTTCACTCATAGGTTAGTTTAAACATATTTTATTTTCTTTAATATGCAAAAAGGATGCGACACAAGTTAATCAAACTTATAACGTCTTCTCCCTCATGGGTTGCAGTACTCACAAAACAACTTTAAAACCGCTACATGTTAATTTGCATGTCTAAAGTCGGGAAACATCTTCATGTGATTTCGTTGCTTCGTGTCCACTTACAAATATCGTGCTGGTGGTATATGTTTTTGTTGATTCATTCCAAGACAAAGCATTGAGTGGTATTAAGCTTGATACATTGTATGAACGCTTACTTCATGTTGACATTTTAATGTGGTTTTCTGTTGATTGTGGTCTCATGGCAGTCTGGCCTTTATCTCCTTCTATGCAAGCGTTCCTTACAAAATTTTCATCGTTAATCACGAAGGATGATATTACCATGAACAGGATCAGTCATACAAAAAAGCAAGTCGACAACCAAAACACTACAGAATAGAATTTTACTTTTGATGTGGACATTTTTTCACAGCAGAATACTAATTGATGTAATATGTTTTACTAGAAAAATATGACACTGATGAATAGAACATTTACTAGTACTTGATATCTTGAATCGAAGTTTGGAATTACAATATGATATAAGTACTCTAAACGCCTAGAGCAACGTCAAAGAAATTTGTTTTCCCATGAGGATTTTAAATAACGTAAGATTAACAATATCCATTCAAGGATTATAAATATTTAATGTGTATAAGATTTACAATGTTCCAAGCTAATGGTGGTGTTATAAAACTGTCATCAAGACGATCCAAGGTAAAGAATAATTTATCATGCTAATTACGTTTTGTTGAAGAATTGTATGATAAAGAATTGAATCACTCAGGTATCTTTCAAAACACATTGATGTATCTTTCAAACACACAACCAGTAAAAGTACTCGTTGAAAGTGTACAAGATGAAATAGATCGACTACTGCAAATGGAACATAATCACAGACAACGCTGATACAATGTTTCTTAGTATTTATTCTATTCAAACTTTGATTTACACGTGTTGGTTTATTTATTCGAAATACTTATTGGAATAAATAAATAAAATAATTATACTATATGCATGTTTTATCGTCAGTGGTCTCGCTATTAAACTTTACTTGTCACAGATATATAATTTAGTTCAATATTATCAAGATATGAAAAAACCATTGTACCATATTTGATAAAGATTTGATAAAAGGCTTTATTATTATTAATGCTATCATGAAAGGCATCCATTATACACAGTGTGTTGAAGATTTTATTCTAGAGTTGGGCTCTGTACACTCTTTTGTTGTCCTTGTATCCGGAGCACCTTTGATCATCCCCGTGGTGGTCGCGTTGTACAGTCTTTATAGTTTTCTATGTTGTATTTTGTATATTGTTGTTTGTCTTTTGGTCTTTTTTTTCGTTTTTTTGCCATGGTATTGTCAGCTTATTTTCGACTTGTGAGTTTGATTGTCCCTTTGGTATCTTTCGCTTCTCTTTGATCGGCTAGATTTCACATTTGACCTATTCCAAGTACTCAATACTCTTTTGGAATCAATGCATCACGTTTGTGTAGTTGGATAACAACTAAAAGTATCCTTTATTGTATGTTATTGGTAAATGACGTGACTTGCGATATCAAATTTCTAAAGTCATGTTCCGACATCGACATTTGATCTTACATGAAATTGGATTTACGCTCCCTACTGCCAAGCATTGGTCAATGTTTCATAAAGATTTGATGTAAGACTGTATCCTTGTTTAATACAAGAGTGTGACCAACGGACACACGGACGGAAAAAAATCATTCCAATGACTTCGTGGTGCGGTGAATTTAAATGAGTAACATTCAAACGTTTTTGAAATGGAAATAATAATAAATTAACTGTTTATAGTCAGCATTTCTGTGTTGACATGTATTATCATTGATATGGTAATACAAATAAATTAACTGTTTACAAAATTTTGAAATGTTCGAAAAACTAAGGATTGTCCACCCCCAGGAAAAGATAACATTAGTTGTACTTAGAAAATTCTCTCGAATTCATTTTATTCCCAATGCTGTTCAAATTCGTACTTTATTTGGTCTTCTGACTTGTTTGATTCTAGCATCACTGATGATTCTTGTGTAGACGAAACGCGAGTCTGTCGTACAAAATCATTAGCCTTGTATCATTGATGATGTTTTGTGTACACATAACTAAGTAACTATATCGTGTATTAGCCTTGTATCTTTGATGATGTTTTGTGCACACATAACTAAGTAACTATATCGTGCCTCTATTGTTGTTTTACAACGATTAGTGTATTATAGTTAAAGAATTAAATACTAAACCCATCAATTTTCTGACGGTTTAATATGAACGCGTTTGTAGTGAAAACTGTCAACCAAGTTAAAAGGACCATCAAAAGCACGTAATTTATCTAAAACATCCAAAGATTTTTTTACACTCCCAAAAAAGTTGATTCCACTATTTTCATATGTTTTATTACAAAAGTTATTGATAATTTCTTTGATAGTTGTTACGAGTCGTAGCACTCTAACTAGAAGCCGAGATGAATCGTGATTTCTAATTTACTTTGATGCATTTATTAGATAATAAATTAAGTCAATATCTCTTAGATGATTATTAAAAATCTTTCAAATTCAAATCCTTGTTTTTGAACCATTTATCATGATATTTTTTTATAAAATTGTACTGAATCTATCGACGCTTTCTTGATTTCAAGGTTGTGGTATTGTTTAGGAGAACATCACAGCTGTTGTAGTAGAAGATAGAATAAGTTCATTCTATTGTTGATTGAAAAAAAAACAAGATTTATAATATTCAGAAGCATTTAAAGTACATGTGTACTGGAACTAAATTTTTAAACACTTAATATTCGTTTCAAATATAATATATAGCTATCATAACCACTGCAAAACACATAAAAAAGTCCATTTGTACGACTTTGTGATAAATCCGCATTTTTCTTTTGTATGTTGAAATTTCATACACTTTTCGGTTCGGTTGGGTGTGTTTTACGACTTTGACTGGCTATTAAGCCCTCGCATAATCGGCTCTTTGCTCTGGTGCTTTTGGTGAGCTTTAAATATTGTAGTTGTCGATATCAAATTTGGTCTGGAAGGAGGCGGCCATTTTGGTTTTGCTATTCTTGATTTTGTTTCTATATTATTTGTTGTTTATTAACAGCTGTGTAATTCACAAAACGGCTGCGTTCAGGGCCATGTAGGTCAGCTGGACATCCTGCTAACCACGATGATGTAGTACTGGTCGATGAGTCGAAGCCGTAGTCTTATTGATTGCAGTATGGGTTATCAGAACCACTGTCGTGAGACGGTGAAATCACCGTTCATTATCCAACACCACCGAGACAGGGTCCTCGGACGTCAGACGGCATAAAAAGTAACATTACAAAAATACCGAACTCCGAGGAAAATTCTAAACGGAAAGTCCCTAAGTAAATGGCAAATTCAAAAGCTCAAACACATCAAACGAATGGATAACAACTGTCATATTCCTGACTTGGTACAGGCATTTTCTTATGTAGAAAATGGTGGATTAAACCTGGTTAACACTCCCCCATCCACAATTTGGTTTTGAAGTGTATGCAGACGTACGCGGACGTTTATACAGACTGTACAGCGTTGAAGTGGTTTCTGTAATCAAAAGTAGTTTGTCGTTGAGCCATCTAACAGCATTTACACATCGTAGTTTGCAAATAATGAGGAGCTGACCAAACACGTCCGTTCAGCTGTAATGACTGAGACGTGAGATCGATGTTGTGATGATTTCATACACAAGCACCCAGATTATAAAAGCCTAACCGTCTGTGCAATGATATTGATAAAATATAATTACGTACGAATAGGATGAAAAAATATCGTATTGACAAATATTTCCCCGCATCAATTATCCTTCCTATGTGTTGATCTTTTTTTCCAACGCAATAATACAACATGATAATTATTAGTATGTTATGGTGCCGATATATATACACAGACAATTCGGACTTTCAATCCGTTATCCTGGACGCCGTCGAAAAACTCATTACTGAAGGCGTAAGTGTTTATTTATTCGTCCCAAACTGTCAAACTGTAACGGAACTATAAACAACTGTCATACAAGAGGGAAGAATAATAAGATATAACACCAGGGTTTACCCACCATTTCTTGGGATAATGCATTTACCAAGTCAGGAGTATGAAATGTTTTCCATTCGTTGTGTTGGTTGATATAGTCTAACGTTTAATTTTGTCAGTTGATATGGACTTCCCCCTTTTGAATTTACCGTCGAGTTCGGATTTTTGTTAAATCTTTTTTTTTTTCAAAATAATTTTCGAAATACTAAGGCTTTTCTACCTCAGGAATAGATTACCTTAGCTGTATTTGGCAAAACTTTTAGGAATTTTTGGTCCTCAATGCTCTTCAACTTCGTACTTAATTTGGCCTTTTTAACTTTTTTTTATTCGAGCGTCACTGATGAGTCTTTTCAATCCTGGTATCTATGATGAGTTTATTAAGTACGTGCAAGAATCTATATATGTATTCAAAACATGTAACTGCTGAATACATCTTTAAAAAACTTAAATTTATTTTCGTTAATGCCATTTGGAAAGTGCAAATTTTGTTTTTTATCCAGATACCTCTCCAATTCTCCAACTGGACATCATTCCAGTGAATGCTCTGTTTATTTACTAGAACTTGCAAGTGGTTGAAACCATCGAGGTTGTGATCCTACTTTCTGAAGTGTTGGCTCATGGGGAAATATTGATTCTTTGCGATATTATCCTTAACATCGTTAAGACGTTGGTCGAATGACTGCTTTGATTCACCAAAATATTGGAAGCCACCGATCAAACATTCTAGAATGTAAATAACAATTGAATTTTTGCAGGACACATTGCATTCACTGGAATGATGTCCAGTTGGAGAATTGGAGAGGTATCTGGATAAAAAACAAAATTTGCACTTTCCAAATGGCATTAACAAAAATAAATTTAAGTTTTTTAAAGATGTATTCAGCAGTTACATGTTTTGGATACATATATAGATTTTTTGTTCTTTTGAGTGGCTTTACCGGTGAATGATGAAGAACGATATATCTGTTTGCAGCATTTGTAGCAGTTCTCACCAAACGAGCATGATTCTCCGGCAGCAATACTGAGTTTCTTTTTTCCGCCCGCACCAGCAAAATCCAATTCTAATTTACCCTTAAATATGCTTGCATAACACGAGCCATTTTATTTCCCCATTGCCGTTTCGTTATAGTGTAAGTAGTGATCTCCATTAATGAAATGAAGTTGTTCTTCAGTACCATCGCACGCACTTTAACTAGGCATTCAGTAGGTGTTATTCATCGATAATCCCAAACCTCTCAATACTATCAGCCTGTTGAATATTCGTGAAGAGGAAGATGACATTCACAGAGACTGGTGTCGGCATGGGATGATTTAAGGCCAGTATTTCCTTAAGTACTCAGTAGTGTCTTTGATATGAGATGGTTAGTTTTCAACATGTTGACGATGGTAGAAATCAACAAAACAAGAAACCTTTTAGTTCTCTTAAAAGTATTACATCTGATCGACAGTACACACGTTTTACGGTTACCATCACCACATTAGTTGACCGATACGATGTGTCTCAACTCACTAACGATATGCTTTTGTGGTCTTAAATCTTAAGATACTAGAATAGTAGTCTTATCTGTCATTTGGTTGAATATACTTCAGTTACATATAGATTTTGAAAGAAAATTAAACGAAGTTTGATTGACTGCTTGTTGGGTAATTCATACAAAGAAAGCAATTGTTCTCAATAAAACATATGCCCACATTGTGCTCAACGACATCTTTATTTAGCAAAGACTATTGCAAAAAAAATGTTTCCCATTCCAAACAATTAACGTTTTAATGACTAACATAAAAATACCGAAATGTGGTATTTAAGCAAATATACGTGCCATATTAACGCGTTCCTTTTGATACGTCATACTCTTAATTTTTTTGTTTGATTGTTATTTCGGTTTGATATTTGTTGTTTTTTAATAAAACAAAAAGGGGATGCATATTTATGAGATAAATTTTCTTTTAAATCAATGATTCCTTCTGATTTGTGATAGAATTTAAGACTATACGAGTACCTTGTAAAACTATTTCAGATGAGATTTTTCTAAGGAGAACGGTTGGAGCTCTCTGGCTTCATAATGAGACATGACACATTTCTCTTTTTGTATATGTGCTTTTCTAAATTTTAACATTATTCATCTTTATATACTTTTAAAACACCAACGACGATAAACATTTGTCATATAGAGGAAGATCCAAGAAATTCTTAAACAAATTCATACACGAGAAAGGAAGAAGCATCAAATTACACTAATCACATTTGGCACTAAGGACAAATATAAATTCGTAATAATGTAAAAACGGCATAAAGACAAAGCAACATATGAGTTCGAAGAACAATTGATTTACAGTATTTTATCGTTAATCAAAAGGAATAATTGATTAACACAGCAACAACAACATGTTATGAACCTTTTTTGACATTTAAGATTATAATTATGACTGATAAAATCAGCAGTATTTTTCCTAACTTTGCATAAAGATATCAAAGATAATTGATAAATTGCACGATTTACTCCCAATCAATAACAAGAAACAACAAAATAAAATGGTTTCTACGACCAGAAAATATCAAACTTCATTAGGGTTGGGTTACAAATGGAATTCTGAATTCCGATCACCATGCATCCTCCATATATTATTTACAAATTGAACGTAATTCATCAGAATGAGGTTTGGCTCTATGGTATATCGTGTATGATTTAAACCATATCAACAGTATGTCCTCTGTTTTTTTTTTCATTTTGTATTTGGTCAAAAGTATCTTGTTAAAAAAAAAAACATATATGAATTGAAGATAACTTTTTTTGTCTCTCATGAAAAGCAACATCGGAATAGAAATAACACTTTATTTTCTTGGGTGTTGAATGAAAAAATATATGAGGTTAACTACACGTTAAGTAAATAATTGAAAAATTGCATTATACAAAGTTTTTACAGCTAAAACAGATGAAATGTATGTTAATATATAAGTTTGGGTGTATAATTAAAATTCAAAGCAGCATTTATCTATGTCTATGTTACAAGATATATTTGGATGATTCTACAACTGCAAAGGAACTTTTAATGCAGTGCTTGTTGGAAATATTGTTGAAAATGAGAAGTTATTATAGTTTTGTTCTTTATACTCGGAAGTCAGTTTATATATTATAACTACTACTGCTGTTACACCACTGTCCCAGGTTAGGGGAGGGTTGAGCGCTCACAAACATGTTTAACCCCGCCACATTCTTTATTTGCCTGTCCCAAGTCAGGAGCCTGTAGTTCAGTGGTTGTCATTGGTTCATGTCTGTCATATTTGTTTTTCGTTAATTGTTTTGTTATAAATTAGGCCGTTTCAGTTGAATTGTTTCATATTTTTCATGTCGGGGCCTTTTATAGCCGACTATACGGTATGGGTTTTCTCATTGTTGACGACCATACGGTTGCCTATAATTGCTTGCATCCACTTTATTTGAAGTTTGGTGGATAGTTGTCTCATTGGCAATCATACCTCATCTCCTTATTTTTAAACAGAAACAAAGAACAAAAAAGCAAAGGAAAATCTACAAATCTACACGAAACAAAGATGTTGTGGATACTTTAATAATATACCAACCTAATGATAAAAAACTAATACATCTTGAAGGCCACATAAGTCTTCGACGATAGGCAAATGACTTTACATACTGTCAAATTTATTCGTCTAAAATCTATACGAGTTGTGATTGAAATCACAGAAACTATCATCGGACATCAACATCAAATTCTTATCAATATGATACATAATACTGGAGGTTTCTAATTTTGGATAGAACAGGCGCAGGCTTATGTAGCGAGATTTAACTGTTTTTGTTTTAAAAGTCAACTCTCCAACTATTAACCAGTGTACTAACAAAATGTGCATAAAAGACCTCTATAAAATCAGCACAGAAAAAGCACTCAACATGTTTTGGTCATATGTTCATATCCTAAAAGCACTCTGTAAAATGAACGTATAAATCATAATCTACGAAATCAATAAAAGGGCAATTCAATTGAGATACATTCTGTCTGTTACTTAAAATACAATTATTACATACGCTATACATATCCGAATTACGAAATTACTTTTTTTTACTATTTAAAAAGCACACTGACAACTTAAAGTATATCACTAAAAATTGTTTTAAGACCTATGGGTTACAATACACACCGAATATTTATTTTTATATGAAATGACTTCTATAATTCATATTGCAGATTTGTTTGTGGTAATGCAAGACTAGTTTATGGATCCCAGAAGTTCGAACTTACATGATTAAATGTGTAAATGATACACGGACATTTAAGTATTAATAAAAACAACTGTAATAAACCGATTAATTGACAAAACTAATTTATGAAACTGCGTCTTTATATTGTTTCAGTGTCTTGTCTACGGTAGTGAGGCTACGAAGAAACTGGTAAGGAATACGTAGTTATATAATTTACTTACTCTTAGTATTTGCAAAGAACCTTTTGGTATTGTGTTTCTCTAAATGTGTATTTTAAATGCTGTGAAAGTTTTACAGTCCTTTCGCTGGTTTTGAAATTGGCGGACGTAAACGACTGAAATGGTGAAAGTAGTCGCCAATCGTAGCGGCCAAAAACAATTTGACGATTTTAGGCAAAATATTATATTTTCCTCCAATGCGTGTTGTGGCGTACACCCATCATTCCCCGATTGAATTCGCCACTGTATATATATATTCCGCTTCGCTTAATGCTAATGGAAACTAAGAACACTTCAACATACAAACTCCAAGATCACATCAAGAACAAAAGGGACATATGCATTGTAAATCATATTCAAGTATCAAGAAATTAGATTAGCACATGTTTGCAGTAACTTTTTATTACTAACAGATTTTTTTAATTTAATTTTTATTTATTCCTATTAGAAATAGGAGACTTCTTGAGAGAGTATAATTATATCTGCATGATTTTTTTATGAAAAGCTGCATTTCACTCACCTTTTGCTAAGTATATGTTCAAAGCAAACACGTTTAGGAAATTCCTGTATAGCCTCCAATATTAAACCAAAATGTGTTTTATAGTTTTGGTTTACCATATTTTTGATTACGATGATACCTGTTGAAGGTTGTTCATGAAACATGTGTTGTGCGCGAGTCGCATCATTTGCTTTTTTCAAGACTACTAGTATATCTTTCTTTAATTTTGTTTTTTTGTTTTTAGGGAGCTACCATTTGATTTTTATGGGGGGGCTAGGATGAAAAATTTTGTCCTGCATTTTTTTTTATTGTAATCTCTATCCTGCCTTTTTATTTTCCACTCTATTCGGTCCTGCCTTTTTTTTTTAGTTCATCCTGACTTTTTTTTACCTAAATTGTCATCCTTACTTTTTTTTTTATAAGTATCTCATCCTGCCTTTTTTTTACTCAAAACTCCTGTCCTGCCTATTTTTTTCAAATTTCTTCCTATTTATAAAGGAACATTTCTCTAGAACAATGAAAGTGATGCCACCCAAATTTGTTTGGTGTTGACAATCATTGGGTACAAGTTTCATAACATTTGGTTGAGACAAACCATAGTTCGAGTGCGGAAACGTCAAATTTGACAATATTTTCATTTATAAAGGGACATAACTCGCGAACGGGGAAACTGATGCCACCTATTCGAACTTGATCTGGGTTTGGTGGAAATAAGCATTGTGTATAAGTTTTAAAGCATTTGGTTGAGGCAAACTAAAGTTAGAGGCTGGAATGGCAAATTTAGCCATTTTTCCATTATAAAGGGACATAACTCGAGAACGGTAAAAGTGACGCCACCTAAATATGAACTTGATCTATGTTTGGTGGTAATAAGCATTGAATATAAGTTTTATAACACTTGGTTGAGGCAAACTAAAGTTAGAGAACGGAAACTAATTTTGGGCTGTACGGACGGACTGACGATCAGACGGACAAGGGTAAAACTTAATGCCCCCTCCGCATAAAAACACAAAACAATACGTATATTTCAAGAATATATTCTTTATAGAATAATTTGATGGTATAAAGAAAGATTGTTTTCATATAATAACATACAGACTCTGTGTTTGACAAATTTATACAGCCAAATATACAAAGATGAGATATTGATGATCAACCAAGAGAACGAACTTCTGTATCATTATTTTTAATTAATTTACATATATATATATATATATATTTTTCAATACCCAAATTTCTTTTGAAGAAAATTAACTGCCGTATTTCAAAACATTTACATAGATGACAAAAGTCACATTCAAAGCGGACCGGGAACACAAACAATCGCATTAAAGACAAATTTCATTATTTTAGCAAATCAGTGAAGCTTTGTCAAACTCTATTTTTCATAGGAGATATCGTAGTGTATTTTATTGGGCCAACTCGTGATGACTCAACCGTGATTTAACGACAATTGTAAAACATATCAATGCAAATAGGTAAAATTTCTAATGATCTAGAAGGAATGACAAAGGCCAATGTATAATTATTTTCATAACGGAATAACATTCGAAAATACATGGTAATCCTTATCATCTGAAGTAATAAGACACCATGGGCCTGTTTATCGAAGCTGTCCTCGGATTTGTCCTAAGACCTATCTTAGGAATAATTCAGGATAAAGTTAGGACCCACTTACGACATTTCTCAGCATTCATGCACATCGAAGCTATCTTAGGACTATCCCAGCTAGGATGTCCTAACCACTGTCCTAAGTGTTAGCGTAAAGGAAAATAGGATATTAAATATAAAAGATATATAAAAATGCATCGAATTTCGCCAGTAGTAAACATTTTAAGATTAAAAATTAGAATTATCATTAGTATTGTTATAAAGATAATAAGTAATATTTAGCTTAGTTCTTTTTTTTTTTTTTTTTAAACTTTTTTTTGAAGTAAATATTCTTTCATATTTATACCCCAAGCAACGAGTTACGGAGGGTATAATGTTTTTGACCCGTCCGTCCGTCCGTCCGTCTGTCCGTCCGTCTGTCTGTCTGTCCGTCCGTCTGTCCGTCCGTCAGTCCGTCAGTCCTGTTTCTTGTCATCGCAACGCCTCTCAAACCACACAACAGAATTTCATGAAACCTTTTCAGATAATAAGGACATACTACGTAGATGTGCATATCGACAGGAAATTACGATTCAATTTTTTTTCCAGGAGTTACGCTCCTTTGAACTTATTTGCCCAATATACTACTGCAACCTTTTGTCATCGCAACTCCTCTCAAACCACACAACAGAATTTCATGAAACTGTGTAGATAATAAGGACATACTATGTAGATGTGCATATTGACAGGAAATTATGATTCAATTTTTTTTTCTGATACAATTTTTTTTTCTTACACTTATTTTATTTCTCCAATGACAATGTGGGGACGTGGGGTATTTGAGCGCGCTCAGTAAGGTTCTTTCATTTAACCTTTTTCTTCATTTATTTAATGTGATTTATTTATATATTATGTGTACTGCTACCTAGATAAACATATATAGGCGGTGGTCGTTTTTAATATATATTTACTATAAAAGAATATATCCTAAAGTTAGGACTATCATGAGACCATCTTAAGACACTTAATAGGTGTCCTAAACTTAGGACGATTCCTATGACTTTTTCTAAGTTACGACATGTTTGATAAACCCAATTAGGACACAAATATGTCCTAAGATGATCTTAGGACATGTCCTAGTCCTAAGAGAGCTTCGATAAACAGGCCCCATATGCGCAACCAACTATCATAAATAACAAAAGAACAGACGACATCGTGATTAAAGAAAAACAAAAACAATAAAATTAACAGGGGTTCACAAAACCATGAATACTACACAACTTAAGATTTCCCAACACGAATTCCTCAAAAACCTAGGTTGAACCAACTACCATATAACAAAAGAACAGACAACACCATGATCAAAATGAAAACGAAAACAATAAAATTAACAGGGCAAAACACTTCACAAATTTAGATTTATCAACACGAATTCCTATAAAACCTAGGTTGAACCAAGATGCTATTTTTAATTTCAACTAGTTTAATCTCTATTTATACTTGTTGAGACACTAAAACCAAGGTCAAAACCACAGGCACTTATCTCAGAAACAAACTACCTATACACCTTATGTTATCTTAAAGTACATAAGTTTTCTTACATATATTTCGATGTGCCCCGTGCTGTCTATCATTTGTTGTTTAGTTTTATATGTATTGTCTATCATTTGTTGTTTCGAAATTATTGGTCTTTTGTATGGCAATGTATGACAAATATATGTTGGGAGGCCTCGTCCGTGGTTATAGGTTGTGTAATTCATTGACCGCTCCCGACATGTGTAACTTCAAGGCATATTTTAGCGGCGATCGATGTCTTTCGAAATTACTGCACTTTTCTTGTATCCCTGGTGCTTTCGACTGGAGAACCGTCGTACACAAGCATCGCACAAGTTGGCACTTCGAGGTGGGTGGGGAGCAAGAAGGTGAACTGTGGTTTGTTTTTGTCAGTGGTGCCGCTTGGGTCGACGCTTGGGGCCGTCTTGACCTTTTTGTAGGGTGTGAATGATTCGTTCATTGTTGAAGACCCTACATCGACTGTCAAGATGAAGAACAGGAATAAAAGCCCTGTTCATTGATAATTTTCTATGTTTCTATGTATTATGTGCGATTTTGTCCCCTGTACATTTACTACATATCCTTTCATTTTCTATAAGTATTTATTTCCGGGACAAGTGCCTGTGGTCTTAACAGCGGAAAATAAAATTATATGTATGCGCTTCAATTGTATATGAGCATAACACACTGCAAATATGTATATATTCCACATGTCAAATATGACACTTTTAAAGGAAAAGTTAAAGAATTTCTGGCCAGGAGGACTTCACCAACATAATCGTATTTTATTTAAAGTTACCATTACAATTTGACTACTCAAAATAGGAAGAGGTCTTTTGCAGTTGCTGATGCGCTTCTGCAAAACAAAACGATCGATTCTAAAATATTAATCATAGATTGAACAATTTCATAATTGTTTGTTATAACTGACCAAGTAATATTCAACTGTAACATGACATGTTTTTTTTAATAAGCAATAAATTCAGCCTAGTTTTCTCGTTTGAATTGCTTTACATTTGTCAATCGGGGCCTTTTATAGCTGACTATGCGATATTGGTTTTACTCATTGTTGAAGGCCGTACGGTGACCTATAGTTGTTAATTTCTGTGTCATTTGGTCTCTTGTGGAAAGTTGTCTCATTGGCAATCATACCACATCTTCTTTTTTTTTATACATACATACAAAGACTTCACTCGCGCCTGATTGTTTTCTTCATTATCGAAAGATACCAAAGTGCCGTGTAGTAATTAGATAGTTAATGTGTTTTGATCAAATGTGAAGATTGACTATTAGATTGAGTGATTGAAAGGGAACTGTGTAATCATGCTTTGTTTCCGTTATTATTCACCTCACTTGAGTGATATATCACACGGGATGTACCAGTCCTACAATCGTTAACGTTGATACAAAAGGACATCAATCGATTGTCAATGTTAAAACAGTTTTGAAATTTGTGTGACAGGAACTATATCAAACATAATGAAAGTAAGTTATTATAATCAAATTTTCAAACCGCCGTTATTCTATGAATTTATTAGATATACGTTTTTTTTATAATTTGCACCTTTAATTTACTATTTGGTCACAGAAACACGGAGCTGTGGTATGATTGCCAATAGAACAATTATCCAACAAAAGAGCAAATGGCAAGAATTTAAACGATTAGGGAGCTGCCATTTGATTTTTATAGAGGGGGGGGGGGGGGGGGGGGGGAGGCTAGGATGAAAAATTTTGTCCTGCCTTTTTACTTTTCACTCTATACGGTCCTGCCTTTTTTTTTTTTTTTTAGTTTATCCTGACTTTTTTTTTTTGCAAAGTGTCTCATCCTGCCTTTTTTTTTTACTCAAAACTCCTTTCCTGCCTATTTTTTTCAAATTTCATCCTAGACCCCCCCCCATAAAAATCAAATGGTAGCTCCCTTACAGGTCAATGTAGGGCTTTAAACAATGAGCAAAACTCATACCATATAGTAATATATAATAAGCAACGTAAAAAAAATATAAATCATACAAAAGGGAAACCTAACTTTTATTTAAGCTAATAACATAAAAAGAAAAAAAAACAATTATGATAGACACCAGACTTTTGGCTTGGGACAGGTCTGATTATCCCATAAAAAATGTAGCGGGATTAAACATGTTTGTGCACTCTCACTGACCCTCCCCTAACCACGGACAGTGGTATAACAGCACGTTAGTAGAACAAAATGAAAATCTGTTGATGAAGGTGTTTGCATATTTTTTTTAAATGTTCCTATCCTAGTATTTGTCACATGGTTATTTGATTTAAAAAGCTTTGCTCGCGAGGGTCATCTAAAGTGTTATGTTTAATACATCGGATGTTTATAAGTGGACTCTCAATGTTCATCTCCTTAGAATTAGACTTAAAAGTAATAACCGTGCCTTTGTACTTCCATATTTTTATTTTTGGGAGTTTAAGAAATCCTGATGAAGGTATATCTATAAAAGCGGTTCGGAAGTACCTAATTTCTAAAGTGTTATTTTCATTTCAATGATAATTGTATTATTACTGGTGTGCTATATAATCACTCACATACTTTTAACTGGTTCTTTATTTATAGAATGTCTACGCCAAAAATACTCAAGGAAATAAAACTAAAGATGCTTTTACTTACAAAACCTTGCGATATATTGGTAATTAAATAAATATCCCTTTATTAACTACTAGCCTGAACAAAATATACTGAGATGTCTTCCGATAATTACTCCGGGATAACCGATGTTCATGTCAGTGCAATGTCACGAACCTTTATATTGATCACAATCCTAGCATTTGTAACATAATAAAAACGTCTATTAGTAAACATAGGCTTCCTCACCACAGTAATCATTGTAAATACAAGGTCTCCTGTACTTCCGTCTAAAAGATAGCAATCGACCGATATGTTGTTACATCCTAATAATTATTTAACTTTTTCATTTCAGATCGGACAGATTCAATCATCTAAGAAATAATGGAAACAATACAATCACTTGGATATAATGTAACAATGAATGGTTCTAAATCTGTTTCAAATGAATCAAATCCAGAAAGTGCATTGATAAAATTGAACGATAAAATGGCGTTGCGGTATCTTCCTGTTATAATCTATATATTTTTATTAATGGTCACAGGAATTGTAGGAAATACATTGGTATGTTTTGTTTACGTCAATAACAAAAAGAAAACATCCGCTAGTTATTTTATTTTAACATTGGCTTTACTTGACCTTTTTAACTGTGTCATTGGTATGCCTAGTGAAATAGTAGATTTGAGGTACCCATACATGTTTTATTCTCTTGTTGCTTGCAAAGTTTTACGAACAATTGAATATATATCAACAGTCGGATCAACTGTAGTTCTTTTAGCTGTAGCAGTGGATCGTCATAATCGAATATGCAACTTAGGAAAACACATGTCGAGTGAAAAGGCTAAGAAAGTTTGTCTTGCTGCTGTTATCATCGGAGTTGTGACGTCATGGCCTGTGCCTATTCTTGGAGGACTTAGTACAGTCAATGTCAATATTTATGGTGCTAATGCTGTTGACTGTTCCATCGAACAGTCAATGAGAAAGACGATATATCCACCACTATTCAATGGGCTGTTGTGTATTTATTTTATATTTTGTATTGTATTTTTTGGGATTGTATATTCTAGAATTATTGTGTTCGTAAAGAAAAGAAAAGCGATAGCACGACAAATGAGTTCGTCACTGAGACGCGAGGAAACAAACAATGACAAAGGTCACGAACCTAAAGTAAATCTTCTGAATGAACACAATCCAGCAACTCATACTAACTCAGAAAGATCAAATGCGAGCAATGGCAGTGTCAGTCGTAAAAATAAAAATAAACACAGGATTAAAGTGACTCGAACTACAGTTATACTTGGTGCAGTTACATTGGCTTTTATTATTGGTTATCTCCCTTATTTAATGATAATGGCGGTAAGAACTCTTGTCACAGACTTTGAAGAAAATTTAAATGCTGCAGAGGATATCGGTATTAAATTTTGTGTGAAATCGTATCTTATAAACAATGCCATAAATCCAATTATATATTGTTTCTTAAATCAGAAATTTAGAGATGATGTTAAAAAGTTAATTAAGAATTGTTGTTAATTAAATTGGATTGTGTTGTAATTTTGTGGGTTGTCAAGGATTGAAGTAATATTTAACCATCGGTTATATTCTGAACAGACAATGTGTCAGGTTTATGTTGTAAGATATTTTATAAAAGCTTATTAAAGTCGGTGATAAATAGCTAAAAACAACTGTTTGGCTGTGTAATTCTAATTTATTGATTGAATGAAAAAGGAAGGTATGGTTAAGACACTACTTTGGGCATTCAAGAATAATACGCGTATCAAAATTATATCATTTAACGTCCTTCAGATAATATAAAAATAAAGAGGTATGATTCCCAATTAGACAACTATCCACCAAAGTTCAAATAAAGTGGATGTAAGCAAATATAGGCAACCGTACACATGATATAAGTCTTGTCACATATCAGTAAAGATATTTTTATTCTGTATTATATATTTACTTTATTGCTTCAATTTTCTTGCATGTAATACGCAACGGAAAAAAATAGTCTCATTTTGAGATTTTGTCATCAATATTTAGTACCACAGCCTTACGCAGGAAGATGTTTGACTGCAATATGTCTCATACAAGAATGTTAATGTCAATAAAATATCTGTTTGGGGTAAATGCGTGTCCCATATTTAATATTGCCAAACACAAATATTGCCATTGTATGTTAATTCCGACGTATTTATGACATCACAGTGAAAAAAAAACATTTTCGATTTCAGACGCAGGATTATGGCACTTTTCATATCCCCTTTCAAAATATTTAAACAACCGCTACTGATGCACTGTACCACTGATATTCAAATTAAAATAAACTGATTCTAGTGTCCTTTTTATTTGTCTTTATTTGTCCATTGTAGAGTCAACCGAAGAAAGATGACTGGTACCTACAATGTATGTCATCTATACATTTCATATTCCATTTGATGGACGTTTAAATCATATTGAAACTTGTAAACCTCACGAAAACATGTTTCAATAGATTTAATATTTCATTTCTTAAAAAAAATACATCTCATAACCTTCATGATTGAATGACAACACAAAGTTATATAGAGATGTATTGTGGAATTGGTGTAGAGTGGGTGATGAGTCAAGACACGTCAACCTTATCAACACAAAAAAACTTTAAGGAGTCAACATAAAGCCTTCAACAAAAGTCGAGTCTATTAAAGTAGTGAATAGATTTAAAGAAAGATACACAACACTCAATTCTCAAAAATGATTTAAAAAAATCACAATAAGATATAACAAAAGACAACTAATTAGGATGTTCATGAATTGGACCGGCAAATGAAGATTCGATCGGGTAAAACAAGATTTTGAGAATTCAACCTTGCCTCATTTTGACCTCGATCAGTGAACCTTTAAAAGGTACATAAGACACCATACAATGAAAATAAAAACAGGAAAAGAATTTTACTTTAACAATATGATTCTACTTGCAGGAATATAATTAAAAGTGGTATTTCATCAAGATTATTACGGTATTATTATTAATGATAAGACTAACATATTAAAGAAATGTTTGCTTTGTAGATTTATTGATAAAGAAGTTTAACAAAAACACCGAACTCTATGGTAAATTAAAAAAGGGAATTTCAAAGTCCATAAAAAATGACAAAATCAAACGTTATAAATCATCGTTACGAGTGAAAAACAACTATCATATTCCTGAATTCGTACAGGCATATAGTAGGTAAAGCCAGGTTTCATTGCTAGCTAAACTTCCCACTTGATTGACAGTGGTTTCTAGTTCCCGTTATATTGTTGTTCATCAATGATTCTGGTATTTTGGGGGATGTACATCAATTCCTTGATCAATAGTTTGAAGCAAGAATAAATGTTGAAATTTTGAACAGATTTATTCTTAATTGACATTTATCAAAATTATGTCTTCCAATGTTCTGTTTTTGGTGTTACTGCATGAAATCGACTCGGAAGTAGAGCCATTGATAGAAGTGTTTGACAAGTGTCTATTAGAAAAAGACAGTCTATATTTATAACTGTGCTAGTATGATGAACGATATTTCCTCACGAATCTTGTCTTGAATCTAAACACATGTAACTAGCTTAGAATAATGCCCACTTTTTTATGAATGAATGTAATAATCAGGGAATTATGCCTCTTCTATTTATGTTTTGTACACTATATGCATACGATAGAAAGATAAGAGTCAAGTGATTATCAAAAAGAAGAAAAGTTACAAAATATCCGAGGTCATAAAGTAAATGTTCTTCCTCGGAGAATTTCAATTTGGTTTTCTTTTCCTTAATTATTATTTGTATATGTACTGTCTATATTTAAGGATTTTAACTCTTAACAATTCTGTAATATAAGATGCAAGCATTCAGATTCATAAAAAAACTATAAAATACATGTAAATGGAGTAATATGTTGTGTTCATATTCTGTTTTTGGAAATTTTTTTTTTTTTAATTTACCTCTAGATTTAGGTTAAGATACATTTTATAAATGATGTATAAAGTCAAGATTTATTAAAAATGTTTAATGTACATAACGATTATATAATAGTTGAAGCACTCTACAACTACGTACTTCAGAGATGTTAAACAACCAATGAGGTTCTCGCACGTACGATTGTCAAATAAAACACTGCATGAAGATAGGATTTGAATCCAAATACAAATTTACCGAAGGGAAAGGAGTGGTCACGATTCCAGAGAAAGTATGCCCAAATGCATTTTTTTTTATAGCAGCAAAATATCTATGGTTTCATTTCCTTCCCGTTAAATGATTCAATACAACCTATACATATAATTTCCGGGGTTTAGTTGGTACAATTGGAATGCATTTAATTTCCTCATTATCTAAAAATCTTAAACTTTCACCAAAAATATTTATTTCGAGGTTCAAACATTAGCATGGCTTATTTCAAAGCAGACAACAAAATCAAAAACGACTGGGGGTAGCCCCACACTCCAATCTTGACAGATTGTGGCAAATGTTTAGAATTTATAAACAAAATGTATAAAACGTTTTCTTGAACTAAAAACAAAATTACATTGGAAGTAAAGCTATATAGTGCCTTTTGGTACAAATTAATTCATTTTGGGTCGATGTCCTTCGATAAAATTAACAGAAACATGTAATTATAAAAATTTGCAATTTTGTATATAAAAAAATAAAATATATAAAAATGCATTCGACAACAATATACAGCGAGGATTAATATTTTGAGTTCATGGAAGTATGCAAACAGTTGATAAATGTTTTAAGTATATGATAGAAGACTCTTTAAAATTCAAATTGCAGTAGAATTTGCCAATATTTTTGTATTTTGAACAAATACAGGAAATTGCCCTACCTCTTTGCCACCCTTCATATCTACCTAGTGCAATAATGGTAATTTGTTCTCGTCCTGAAAATGCAAAAAAAACAAAACTTGACGTTATGTAAGATACAATCAATCAATCTTTTCCGTGAAGATGAAAAATATGAACTGAAGGGATTTTTAATATATGATTGATTTTACTTTATATTAAAGTCATATGAAACTTTAAATTAAAAGAAAAGTTGATTATGTTTTATATACTTGAATGGCTATAAGTTTTACTATATGAGCTGCGTCGGATATTTAGAAATCGGCATTATGCAAATGAATATCAATACATCTGTTATCCTATTTCGGGTTGAAAAATTCTCAATGCAAATTCTGTAACTGTTTGAGATTGAGTTGTTATAAGAACCCTACAAAACAGACTAAAATTCATCTTTTATTTCGTATTTAAATGATCCAAAATCAATCAAAGTCTTATACATGTATATGTGCACTTGCTTAAGGTCGATTTCTATCCGACGCAGCTCATATAACAAATGTACGTGAACTTTCTTGTAAAAGAAAATCCTTTATATTATCAAAATCTTCATAAATGTATTGCTATTGAATAATGTCTTCCCATACATTAATTCGTCGATATTTTCCCGTATGCAGTGAACTTAACTACGAGACCTCTCGTTAGAACTTCGGCTACCGCACAGCGAAAGTGCGAGGGGAAACCGTGATGAAAGAATGTAAACAAACGTGCACTGGAAGGTAATTAGTAATTACTGATTTTTAAAAAACAAATGGAATAAACCAAATCATTCAACAACTTACTGTTAAGGAAAAGTTAAATAAACAAATGGGAACGCCAAAAAAATGTTTTATGCGTTCCCATTTGTAAATTAAACTTTTCCCTAACAGTTGTTAAATGATTTGGTTTATTTAATTTAATTTTTTTTCAAAAATCAGTAATTACATACATAGTGATTCTTAAACAAATAAGCTATAAGAGGAACGCAATATGTCTTCATCGGAATGCCAAATTTTTCTTGAATTCAAGTCTTTCATGAAAATCATTGGAAGTGAACAAAGTCTGAATTTATTTTCCCATTTCTCATTTACCTGACAAATTAATAAGTTTGTTTTCGCTCTGTCATATTACCTCCTATTGAAAAGTGATCAGGAAAGTTCGGTAATTATGCAAATAATAATTCGCAAGCCGGTGGAAAAGTAAAAAAAAAACATAAAAAAGAATGAAAATTTATCACTGGGTAAAGCAAGTTAAACTATTGTGTATTGAAGTTAGCCTTAACTTTTTTACAGCAGTAAAATATGAAGGCAACACTTTATCTATTTCATGCGTCCGAGCGCCCGAAACGTTTTCTGGATTTACACTCATCCGGAACGCTCATAGCAGAATATTTGAAAGCCAATGATGTAAAAGGACCAAAACAGTTGAAGAGCTAGCTATATAATCAAAAACGGCATACAAATGATAGCCAAATCCATCTTTGCCTGAAGGAGTTGAAACCTTAAATACTTCATAATTTATAAATTCATAAACGGACAATTTAAGAAAAGTTTGTTACTAAAAGAGGGACGAAGATACCAGAGAGACAGTCAAACTCATAGATCGAAAACAAACTGACAACGCCATGGCCAGAAATAAAAAGACAAACAGACAAATAATAGTACAGATGACACAACATAGAAAACTAAAGACTAAGCAACACGAACCCCACCAAAAACTGGGGGTGATCTCAGGTGCTCCGGAAGGGTAAGCAGATCCTGCTCCACATGTGGCACCCGTCGTGATGCTTATGCTATTACAAATCCGGTAAATAGTCTAATTCGGTAAGTCACATTCGTGAAAAGGGAAGGGTATTGTAGTTACGACATAAGGAACATATCCGATATCATCTGTGATACGGTTATTCCATAACGGTCAACCAACTCGTGATGGCGTCCGTAAAATTTACGAAGGGATGATTTCAACTTCACCATTTGGATTAATAGCTTCCTTGTGAGCAGCAATCCTCTATCAAGGAAATCATGATAGGAAATACAAGCCCGGGAATATCGTATCAATTGGGAGATATATACTCCGTATGCAGGCGCTGCTGGATGTTCACACGAGTAAACTAGAAGTAATTTAAGGTTTTTTTACCCCTTCTGTAGGTCTGTGTATTACGAAATTTTCAAGGTGCAATAATATGGTATCTTTCGCCTCTCTTTTTGAATGCAAGAGACGTGCCGTTTAATTTATATTCCAAAGGGACAAGTCGTTCACAGCAATAATATTTATTGTTTCATTGCACTTAATAGAACATGAGGACTATGTGGCAAATCAAGCCAAGATTTTTACAGAAACCTACATACTATTTACAGAGATTTTCGTAATAGCATTTTAAAAAATAGATTACTCATTTAAGTTACTCCATGTTGTGCTAGCATTGATTTTTTAAAATAAGTCCTAAACAACCTTAACAATCTAAAAAACCTCGTCCTATTTCAATAAATCGTTGTCAAATCCTATCCCAGCACCCCAACTCCATAGATCACAAGGTGTTTCGAACTTCTATTTAGACCAATTAGAATAAACTAATTGACCATGGCCATGTCCATCGTCAGGAGTCCAAGCCATTGCATTGTGACACTTATAATAAAAATACTGTAATTTTTATAAGGGGCTCTTTTTGCTATTATAAAACACCCATGCAACCACGCATCCCATATTGCCTGGTAGAGATTTCCAATAAAATGACATACGTACCTAACTCGACATACGCACGTAAGGGGACCGGTTATTGATAACCTATTAATTTTATTAAATGCGTCACTCAAGTTTTAACTAAGTATTCCTAAACTGTTAAACCTATTCAGGATAAATTTTATCAATATCAAGTATTTGTAAGATGATGAAAAACGAAAGAAATCATGATTTTTATATATCACGTGATTATTGAGATTCCCGCCTAAACTTCACTGTCATAAGACCACGTATATATACGTATCGTTACCTATCATACGATTGATTTGAGTTGTCTTTCATGGTTTTGACCATGACTTTGTTTTTCGATATACTTTGCAAATGAACCTTTTATTATTTAATATTTTACATGCTTTTATTTGTCGTTATCAGATTGGTGTCCCTTCTTCCTTTCGTTCTTTAATGTTTTATGATATTTAATTTCCGTGGATGGTTATCATTAGACAGAGATTTTTCTAGCAATTTCAGAAATATCGAATTCAAAGTGTTAGTCAGAATTTGTCTCTGTTAAAGTTGATAACTAGGATTGCATCATACTTTATTAAGCATCATTTCAAACGTTCTCTTCTTCTGCAGTTAATCTTGTTTATTTACAATATCCGATTTTTTTTCCTCGGGAAAACGAACATATTTAAAAAAAAAAATTAATACAGGTCTTGTACTTGAAATACATTTTTCTTTCAAATGAAAGTCAACTAACATTAAAATAAAAAGAATTTTGTAATCAATAATAATATATGTAAATAAATGTGTACACCAATTTGTTATATAGATTGTAATTTGGAAGGTGTACTTGATTAGCAATTGATGACTAATAATCTGCATATAAACATTTACCGCTGTGGATAGTAGTGTCCCAAAGTATCTCTGATTAAAAGTGGATTAGAAATTTATATACATTTTACCTTTTAAAGACATCTATAATGTCACTTCAGTCTTTACAGGAATTTTCGTTTTTAAAATGTACTTTTAATAAGTAAGGCTTGATATTGTCATAGTTGTTTTTGGATTAAGACAACTGTTACTAATCCAATTAGAAGTGGATTCTAAAACTATCACATATTGATTGAGTTAGCGAAAATTTTGAGTTTCAATTTTTCTCTCGCTTTGGAGGTATATATATATATATATATAAGTACGTCTGAACCAGTGACAACTCTACAACAGATTTATCCATCGGATCACCAGCAGTGATGGTAATACATGGCTGTATACATTCTGTATATACAACTCGTCTAAACATCAGCCCAACAATGTTAGATCTGTAAGTTTGCTTTCGCAAATTTTTTGTTCTTCCCTCGCCGGGTTTCGAACTCAGGCTACTGAGAAGAACAAAACATTTGCGAAAGCAAATTTACAGATCTAACATTGTTGGGCTGATGTTTAGACGAGTTGTATATACAGAATGTACACAGCCATGTATCACCATCACTGCTGGTGATCCGATGGATAAATCTATTGTAGAGTTGTCACTGGCTCAGACGTACTTATTGAAATGTTTAAATATAATTATTTCTGTATCTTGCATTAATTTGCAGGATCCTTTACAATAGATATTTCAGCTGATCTGTAACAATTCCATCTTCATGCCTTATATATCATGTACTGTATTACGACGCTAGATTAAAACTGTCCCAGGCATAAAGGGGGGGGGGAGGCACTAACAAACATGTTTTACCCGGACACATTCTTTATGTGTCTGTCCCATGTCAGGAGCCTGTGGTTCACTTGTTGTCGTTGGTTCATATCTGTTATATTTGTTTTTTCGTAAATTGTTTTGTTTTAAATCAGACCGGTAGTTTTCTCAATTGAAATGTTTCATATTTTTCATGTTGGCCCCTTTTATAGTCGACTATACGGTATGGATTTTTCTCATTTATGAAGGCGTACGACTGCCTATCATTGCTTACATCGACTTCATTTCTCATTGGCAATCATACCACATCTCCTTATTTTTTTTTATTTTTTTTAACTAAATACGCTGAATATTCTCAGGTATTTTAACATGTAAGAATCAGCTTTCAGTACCTGGGGGTACTTTAAGATCGGTATTCACTGTCTTTCATCATAAAAATAAAATGTAATTGTTTTGGGCTTCATTCAAATTTGATTAGTCGAGCTATTTCCAACTGAATTTTACAGTTTTTTTTTCTTATATTGTGCTGTTACACCAGAGTGTTGAGCACTGATACATTTGTTTAATCAAGTCGAATTCTATATTGGCTTTCCCAAGTCAGGAGCTTTCAATTCAGTGGTTGTCGTTGGTTACTTTCTGTCATATTTGGGTTATTTACTTATTTTTACTCTTGTAAAAAAAATTTTTTTTTTGTTTGAACTGTTTACATTTTTCCAAGTCAAATGAATGCCTTATATACTAGTATCTGATAATACGGTATGAGTATTTGCTTATTGTTAACGACAGTACGAGCCAATGTAGTCGTTATACACGCCAGTTGGACTCTGTTTGACAGTTTGACGCTCCACATCACCTTATTTGATATAAACTATAGTTGATGAATTCAATCTCTATATCAGAAATTATACATGATAGTGAATAACTATGCAAGTTTTATTTCAAACAGATGAATATATGTTTCTTACAAAAAGAAGATAATACAAATTCCGAAGATTTTTTATTCATCTATCTGTATTTAAAATATCTGTTCGTCTTTTGGAAAGACCGGCGCACAGTTCTACCAAACATGACATGTGCCATCGGGAATGACGATATATGTTTAACGATCCTATTGCCCGAAATGTTTTTATCTCTTTTATAACATGTTCGATGTATACACGTCTCTTCCTATGTAGTGCATTCAACTTACGTCGCCGACGTCTCTCTGGTCTTTGTTGATTTCTGATATCAGTAGATTTGTACGGGGTTATCAATGGATAATTGTTTGGATATTTGCTATCCGCTAATATATAAAAATTTAATGGGAAGTTTAACGGCAGATTTGGTCCAATTGGCCCTATTTGATGGTACCAGTTCGCATCGTTGTCATGCCCGAGAAAACCTGAATGTACAAAGCAAATATTCTTGTCGTTGTCAGCAATAACCTACAATCAAAAAAGCAATAGTATAGAATCTTTGTATTTTACTAAAACAAGTGTGGACACAGATCAGTGTGGATAGTATTTTTGGAAGTCTGTACAAATACAATAACAAATTAAATAAATTAAAAAAAATTTACACTGTATAAACAAATGTAACAGCTCGAGACAATCAGTTGATAATTGAAGGATTAAATAACTTTTGTATTAGATTTGCCTATATTTAATAATGATGTCTATGCGTTGAGAGTCGAGATCAACATATCGCTCGGTTATATTCTTTGTGATACATAAATGACATCGCTACACTCATGTATTTATTATAAACGGCTATTTATCTTAATCTTAGAAACAATGTCTTGTTTCAAAGCAGGCAAATTCATCAGTGTTTGGACACATGAATTTTGGTAAAGGTTGGACATATTATTCAAAACACAACATTAGGATCCAGATTTTAACCCATATCAGTCCATCAATGGATGCTGTAACCCTGAACTAGTGACCTCAAAATCAATAGAGATCTTGTCTATTTTATGGGCTCAATCAAATCAAGTAAGTTAAATTGGTTATAAATTTCAAAAGATAACATCTGTTGCCCCAAATTTACCAAAATTTTGCACTTGATACTTGCTGCTGTTACCTTGATATTTGACCACATAATCAATAAGAATGTTATCATTCCAGATGTCACAATCGAAAACGACATATCGTGAAAGTTGGAAGTTACATCTATAAACCTTATTTTTTTGTAAATGTGGCCATGGTCCGTATAGTAAATAACCAAACTTCAGTTCATTACATCCAAGTAAGATATGCTGGATGTCACTGTGACTCTGAGATGAAAAACAGCAATACAAGCGTTGTTCTTTTGTTTTTTTGTGGTTTCGCTTTGCTTTTACTGACAAGGTTTTATGGATGGATACCCCATATCCTTTTTTATTCTATTGTTACCAAATAACTATTTAATGATCAATACCTGAGTATGTATACAATGATATTTACGATGACCGCTGTAAAAGTCTTGTTGGGGTTCATTCATTGGAACTAATATTTCACGCGACGTCCCATCTATCATTCCAACGACATTAGGCATTTCATGCCATTTTCCCCTTTTGTCAAGCCACTCTTCCGGCGTCGGCCATACTACTATAGATGAAAAAACCTCCCACAATTTTATCCATGTATGCCTTATGATGTGACTGATGGTTGATACGCTAAGTCCGAAATTTAGCGAAAGTAATGCATAGGTAGGATATTGACGAAGCCAAATTAATGTCATTAAGATTCTATTGTTAACTGACAGGATCTTGTTACCGTGTCCTGTCATGTTGCCTGCTACTAATCCAACTAAATCATGGAATGAGTTTGGATTTTCTCCGGTCAGCATCCAGAAATCATATGGTCTTCTGATAATCAATGAATAAACATCATTTATAACATAGTTTTCGTGTTCCCAATTTTCTATAATTTTGTTTCGAATAGTCATGTTGTAAAATGGTAGGGGTCTTTTTCTTTGTTTTGAGTATTGGTAAAATAAATTAAGTAAAATAACAAATCCAAAATCATCAGTATCACGAAAAAAGCAAGGTGGTGGTGGTTTAAGCAGCATCTTATATCTCACAAACATCATAAGAATAATAGCAAACATTTTTTTTTCTTCTTTCATTCATGATGTGACGTTGAATTGTAATCTTCAGGCGACTGATAATCAACTTATTGTTAAGCGGTCAATTCGATTTGTATACATTAGGTTAACTCTATTATTTTTTGTGCGAGGTCGGTTTGGTTTTTTCAGGTCAACTCGATCAACTAAAAGCTTATAACACACTGACCGAATAGAAAAAAAATGGCAACCAAAAAAACGCACTTAGAGGTAACACCAACAGAGGTTGATTTAATTTTGGATAGCTATTCCAAAAAAAAGCAGCAATTGGGTGGCTAGTCAAGCCGACGTTAGACGTCAAGTACATCTTCTTCCACCATCTGCCAGGAATCTATACGAGAACGGGAAATTAGACAAGGTGAAAAGACGCATGTCCGACCAGATCAAAAAGGCCATGAAGGAAGGTTTTGTCAGCTCTAGTGAAGATAAAATAGTGAAAAAAATAGTGGAGGACATTAGAGCAAAAAACAAAAGATACCAAACAAAGGAGCACCCTAGGGGGAAATCTAAAAATGAAAAAAAGAGGTATTTGAAAATATTGGCACATCTTTATAATTTTACTAAAATCCATTTCGAAAAAAAAACCAAATAGGTTGCCTAATTTTGGTACATTTATATCAATATATTTTTCTTATCTACAGCTATTCTTTTAATGTTTATCTTTAGGAATTGACAAAAATGGTCAGATTTGAACCACATATTTTACTCTGAGTACACACAAACCTGTGCAAATTCAAGAGTGTTAAGGCAAGGCTGAACCTAAACTAATACAATTAAAATGGTTTTTGTTTTTGTTTTTTTTTTGGGGGGGGGGGGGGGGCTCAGTGACCCAGTGGTCTTAGTAGTTGAACTACTGTATCAATAGCTTGTCAAACTAAGGTTATGAGTTCAAATCCCACACGAGACAGGTGCGCTGGACTCAAATCTTCATTTACTTGAATTGTCAGTTTTCCTACCGAAGGTCGGTAGCTCTCCCCGTGCACTGTGGCTTCCTCCGCCAATAAAAACTGAACGCTACGAAACAGAGCAATAGTGCTGAAAGTGGAGTTAAACACCAGTCAATCAATCTTTTTTTTTACAATTATCATTTTTTTATCATGATTTATAATACTATTTGAATGTGTTGATTATTTTATGAGTCCTTTGTTAATCCTTCTTATCCACCTATGGTATCTACCCCACTAAATAAATTAAGTGCCCTTTTCTTCGGGATAAAATATGATAAATAAAACGTAATTCTTGTACTTTTTTGTAGGTTGCAGCACAAAAACAAGAAACCGACATTCGTCAGGCTGTCATCAATCCGGACGCCGATGCGGATGTGCCAGATTTGGAAGATGAGGTGGTTGAGGAGGATAAGGAGGATGCAGAGAAAGAGGATTCAAGCGATGAAGAAGTTGTGAGACCCAAAGAACCTGACAATCAGGAAAATGCAAAAAATAAAGAAAAGAAAAGAAAATCAACCACGGAAATGGCAAGGGAAGCCTATGAACGCTACCTTGACGATTCGGATCGTGGAAGGCCATAAGAGGCAAAGATGATGAGGTGCATGGACAAATTTTTAGACATGTGATCTGCAGTAACTTGTTTGTTTTAATTCCATATTGCTAAGTAAATCTGTATGGTTGGAATAAAATAATTTAATTTATAAGTTATGCACAAATTTTTTTTTTTATTTAATTCAGAAGAAGCTTCAAAATATGACAGTAGGCAGCCTATGAATAAAATACATTGGTTTATAACATTTACGTGTTATTTTGTATATGGTTGTGGCTACTTCTCTCCAAATTCTAGTCGACCCTTGCAAGAAATATATCTCATTTTGTTTAGAGTTTTATTTAACTTTATAATATCGTTCAGATAATCAATAGACAATAATTTCAAGGAGTATAAAGGAATGAAAATACATATAAAAAAAAAGAAACGAGAAACACCTTTGAAGCACACCTACAAACGACAACCACTGAACAACAGGCTTAGGACAGTTGCTTGTTTAGCGACAGTCTTGCCAAAAAAATAAGGTAGTGTGTTCCATTCGTTTTTGGGTCAGGATATAAGTGTACTCTGTACTCGGATCCATGTCGGAGTGTATAAGGAATAAATCGAAAAGAGAATGCATGATAAGCATACTAAAGCTTTGAAGAGAAAATAGAAAATATGTGATGGACAGACTGGCGGACGGATGCGGGTACAATATTTTGTCAGTGTATGTATCTTAGATGCTAGTGGTAAGGAAGTCTAAATCAAAAATGGGGTAGTCAGGAATCTGATTACAGTAGTTGTCGTCTGTTTATGTAGTTCATACGTGTTTCTCGTTTCTCGTTTTTATATAGATTAGACCGTTGGTTTTTCCGTTTGAATGGTTTTACACTAGTAATTTTTTGGGGCCCTTTATAGCTTGCTGTTCGGTGTGAGCCAATGCTCCGCGTTGAAGGCCGTACCTTGACCTATAATGGTTTACTTTTATAAATTGTAACTTGGATGGAGAGTTGTCTCATTGGCACTCATACCACATCTTCCTATATCTAATCTTTATTTGTTAAAATATTTTATACTATTTAGAATAATAATTGCATTTCTACTGAATATTAATAATAGCAAGTCACAAGGAGAATGGAAGCTATGAAACACCATTTTACAATAAAAACTGAGTTTTTTTATACAAAGAAACAAGCAAAAAAATCAAATAAATTATGCAACAAAAAGTGTTATCAAAACAAAACAAGTGTTGCTAGAATAATAATATATGCACATAAATCATAAAATATATAAACAGGTTTTTATTAAATATGGGATTGACTGGTAGCAGGCTAGCCTCGATTACGGGTTCAATTATTTTGTTGGACCCCCTGATCGAATAAATGGAAGACTGGATTTTTCGGCTTCTCCACCAAGCACGATGCATTCAGGAGTAAGAACAGGTATTGGTTTACTCGAAGAAAGACAAGTGTGTTTTTGTAGCGGATACGCTATCTTGTTACCTAGCATATAAAAATGCTACTGTAAGTGTTGGTCATGTACAAAAAGGTATATTCATTTATCATTATCATTTCATCATCCTTAATATATATGTAATATTTGTCGCTGGATATAAGACATACATCAGTATCATCATCATCATCATCATCATCATCATCATAAGTATTATAGCTTGAGGCTAAATATTCGTCGTAAGTATTATAGTTTGAGGCTAAATTCTTATCTGATATTTTAGCTAATTTATTTCGAGAACTTATTTTACGCACGCATCTCTATGCTATGCTACATATTTTTTATAAATGTCCAAGTTAAAGCCAATAGAGATCATAGAAGTATGTTTATCAAATGATCATGTCTACTGACAATTAAAACAGTAAGAAAAGGATTGACTCGTCCGACTGAAACGAAGCACAAAAACAGCAATTACTAGTATTTCCAAATAAACTCCATGTACCGATCTGAGAGTATTCACAGCTACTGAACACTATCTTAAAAAACAACTACAACTAAAAAATAAAGAACAATTATCCAGTCTAGAATATTAATCAATGATGTCATACTGTTACACCACTGTCCCAGGTAAGGGGGCCCGCTAACATGTTTAACCCCGCCACATTATGTATGGATGTGCCTGTCCCAAGTCGGGAGCCTGTAATTCAATGGTTATTGTTTGTTGCTGTGTTTTCGTTAATTTTTTTGTACATTAATTAGGCCGTTAGTTTTCTCGTTTTAGTTGTTTTACATTTGTCATTTTGTTGTGGCCTCATAGCTGACTATGCGGAATGGGCTTTGCTCATTGTTGAAGGCCGTACGGTGGCCTACAGTAGTTAATTTCTGTGTCATTTGGTCGCTTGTGAAGAGTTGTCTCATTAACAATCATACTTTTCTTCTTTTTTGTACATATCACAAATTAAGTATAAAAAATTCATAAACAGTATATAAAAGTAATTAGACCTTTTGTCATGTCAATAGCACAGAGTGTCTGTAGGACCATTAGTGTTCATAACTGTAAAGCAGATTATATGAAGTTCTCTATAAAATGAAATGATAATTTATCGGCAAAAGATACATGATGATTTGTTAGTGGAATTAAATATAACTATATAAATAAATAAATAATATAAGTGCCTATAAATAGCAACATATGACATACAAATCTATGGGAGTGTGGATTAATCAGTACAGAGATTAATACAATTACACAAATAAAATTATAGATTACCTAACAATGTAATTTTAACACACTATTTAGTATGTAAATATTAGAATGTTTAAAATATTTAAAATAAATAAATAATATATATATATATTTATATTAAAAGAAACATCAGAAACAAGAATATGTGTCCATTAGATTACACGTCAGTATCACATTTCCGTGTTAAGAGAGCTACTAAATTCAGGAAAAAATCCAATTCAGTATGTAGTCTTAAACTTTTAAATCTCATGCGAGATGTATGATGTTCAAACATTGTTGTTTTTAAAACATATTTATCAAAGTCAAACGACAATCATTTATTTTTTTTGTGCAATACAATTTGTGATTATGGCCGGATCCAAGATATTTGAAAGAGGTCGTAGTTCCCGATGATTGAATTTATACTGCCGAGCAGGGCGATGCGAAAAAAATTGGACGATTGTATACCAAAAATTTGTATATATAACGTAGAAAACATGAGATTTTCAAAATTATTTGGCGATCGAAAGGGGAAGGGAGTACGCCCTCTACCCACCCCTGTATCCGCGAATGCACGTTTAAATATACATGGACAAAAACCTCGTCCCATGCATTATTATAGTTAATGACGAATTGTACTATTTGATCAATGATTAATTTCTGCCCACGTCAAATTATTCTGAATTAAATTATAAAAAAATATTTTTTTTAAAAAGTTAGTCGCGTACACCTTTTACATTCGGGTGTGTTCGAATCTACTTTTTAAACGTTAAAACTTATAAAAACAAAAAAAAGATAACCTTCTCGCTTCGGAATTCATTATTTTAATATTTTCATGCTAAATTTTGACTTGGTAGTTTTTAAAATTCATATTTTGAGAAGAACTGAAATATGGGTCAAGTGAAATGACAAGAAATGATGGGGGTATTTGATTACAAGTTACTAGCTTACTTATTCCATTAAAATATTTTTGTCAATGAATTATTCAAAATTTAATAACAAAATATTTAAAGATTAAAAAAAGTAGTTGGGTTGATTTTTACTTTAAGTCTATTCCAGCAAAAAATGCGTGTTCAAAGAGCAAAATATGCATGCAGTGTATGCTCCCCTCCGTCATGCTTCAATGGAATAGGACGAAATACGTTGAGTTAGGTCGGTTATGTCGAGTAAAGTCATCTTATTGGAAATCTCTGATAGGACCCGACACTACTTTAGTGTTTCGGCAGTTAAAGCTTGGGATGGTCATCTTAAGATGCATTATTTTAATATAATCAAATATGAAAATTATTCATGTATATATTGATATATTCATATTTTAATTCTTCGTCAATAGATCTAGATATTATGACAGATCTGCCATCATCAGGGGTCCAACTGTCGAATTTATGTCAAAGTCTTTAACTTTGATCTGCAAAGCAAATTTCCTACACTTTTATGTTTGCTATAAGCAACTATTGGTGCAACATTGAATATGTGTACACAATCTTTGTCAAACTGCAATAAAACCCAGTGTTTCATGATACGTTTTTTTTTTATTTTACGTATATATGGGTTATGTTTAGTTATTAAAACTAACGGAATATTTTCTGTTTCTTTCGATTTATTTTGTTGTAATAATTCAGTACGGTCAATTAATGAAGCATCAGTAATACTATCATCTATTTCGACGTTATCTTTTGTTATTATAAAACACCCATACAACCACGCATCCCATATTGCATGATAAGACCCGACACTACTTTAGTGTTTCGGCAGTTAAAGCTTGGGATGGTCATCTTAAGATGCATTATTTTAATATAATCAAATATAAAAATCATTCATGTATATATTGATATGTTCATATTTTAATTCTTCGTCAATAGATCTAGATATTATGACAGATCTGCCATCATCAGGGGTCCAACTGTCGAATTTATGTCAAAGTCTTTAACTTTGATCTGCAAAGCATATTTCCTACACTTTTATGTTTGCTATAAGCAACTATTGGTGCAACATTGAATATTCGTACACAAATTAATGATTGTTCCACCATAATTTTTTTATATTTTCCTAGAACAATGTAGAAGTTTGCAAATATTTTGAAAAATAATAATCATGATATTATATACCTGTAGTAAAATAATTACAATGAGGTGTCGGGTATAATAATTGGTCAGTGAGAAAGAAACACAACAATCCAATAAACCAAAAGACACTTAAGTATTTTACATAATTTTTCATTATGGAATTCTAAGAGTAGTTTAACATTTATTTTGTGAAAGACTTAAAAAGTTATTTTTATTCTTAGCCCTTTTATACATTCATTCCAACTAAGTAAATGTATAGATTTATAATTTTATAATGTTAATGCTAAAATAATTCCAAGATTTACAAAAGAGAGGCGAAAGATATCAAAGGAATATTCAAACTCATAATTCGAAAACAAACTGACAATGACATGGCAAGGAGTACTTTCATATCATTTTAACAAATGTAAAATTAGCTCAGAATGTAGTATTATTTAACCAACTCGGCAATATATTTCCACAATGGACGAAATTTCCCTGTTCACTTGAAAATAAATTGGGATTGATCAGATTTCTAGGTGATTATACACTCGAGCTTTACAATAAATTCGCAGTGCATGACCAAGACGAAATATTCTTATCTCGATTCTTTGATAAATCAAGAGACTGGAGCAATTTTAAATTTGTGCCGGGACTGTCATTGCCCGTTCTCAGTTGTCTTGTCCACAGGAAGGGGCAGACAAAAGACTTTATTCTACAGTCTCAGTTTCCAATGAACCAAATGTTATTAGTAATTATAATTACAATGGTGGTTTTATAATAACTTCATCAGATACTAAAGCTTTATAACTTTGTGTACAGTAATTCTAAATAAGTCAAAAATTGTGGTTCTAGAATGGTTGCTTTTTTTCAACACAAGACAGTTTATACCCGTATTCATGATCTTAGCTATACTATTGAGCCAGTAAAATACACCCAACGCCATTACAGGGACAACACGGATTCTTTTTTCTGCATTTCCAAAAAGGAAAATTCATAAGTCGTTCAAACAAAACCCATACAGGTATCAAAATTGGTCAAATCTAGATGGTCCAGATATTGACACATCTGTTGAAGTGTGAAGACAATTCATTGCTGATCTGTATGACTCATAAACAAAGTTGAATCCGTACATGGTGAACCCAATGCGCAGAATGACGTCGGAGTTATCTGAAGGTATGCTTCTTTTCTGACATCATTCAGACAACAAATTCTTCGAGAGCTCTGCTCGATGAATGCTTATATTGCCAAACCACCATCCCGACCACCTTTCGAGTATGGATGAAGAAGGAGAGCTTGCTCTTTAGGTCCGTTATATTCCGACTTTTTATAGGAATTTGTTTAAACATTTGTTGTTAACATGACGATACTGATTGTAGAATTCAGCTAACTCACCAAACTTTTTCAAAAGTTGCTAAAAAGTATAATTACAAAAATACCGAACTCCAAGGAAATTTCAAAACGGAAAGTCCCTTATCAAATGGCAAAATAAAAAGCTCAAACACATCAAACTAATGGAAAAAAAACTGTCAGATTCCTGACTTAGTACAGGCATTTCCGTATGAAGAAAATGGTGGATTAAACCTGGTTTTATAGCTAGCTAAACCTCTCACTTGTATGACAGTTTGGGATATTGATTGATATGTATTAGAACATGTGCTCAATATTTCATTCATAGTTTAAACCTTTGACTTCAGTTTTCATACCTGTGCAACACTTAAGGTTTTATCGACGAACATTATATTTATCTTTAAAATAAAACCAAAATTAGCCTTGAGGTAGGTCTGTCCATTATTTTTTTGTTTACCCATCCTTTGTCACTGTACAATAACAGCAGAGTTTTTCTTCAAAAGCCTGTTAAGCCAAACATATCGAGCTTAAAATAATGAGCTTAGAAAGCAGGACAGTATAAAAGTATTAACAAAGTTACTGAACTGTTAGGTAAAATAAAAAGGGGGAAAAAGGTAGACTATGTCCACCAACGGAACAAATGGAATATGTCGTATTCCTGACTTGTTCGGGCATTTTCCGAACAAAATGGTAATAGCTAGATAAACCTCCCACTTGTATGACAGTTGTCTATAGTTCCGTTATATTAACAAAATTGGGTTAGCAACCCAAACAAACATAACTTGTTAATTACTTTCCGTTTAAACTTCCACTGAGGGTAAAGAAATATATCAGCAATTTAAAGTCATCAGGTTTGTTATATAATTTCTTGAAAGACGTATTGTTATTAGAACACAATTCGCCTTTTGTATACATGTGTATAAGTAATAAAGGAACTTCACAAAAATAGACACTAAACACACATTCTGTTTACTTTCTTATGACATTACCTTATACGAAAATGGACGTGAATAATACCAAATTGGACGACACAGATTATTGGAATGCCTACTTCATGCGTTTATATATTCCGTTAGATATTCTTATGATTTTGTTTATAATCACAGGAGTTACAGGGAATGGTCTTGTTGTATATATCTATGGATTCAAAAGGAAAACTATAAAAGACGGTCAGTACTTTTTACCATTTCTAGCTGTTGCTGATTTACTAGGAAGTATTATTTGTTCTCTGAATGGACTAGCAATGACTCTAATGCCATTGACGAATGAATTTGATTTACTTTGTAAATTTGGAGGGCTGTTGGGATCTGCGATAATTTGTATGTCTGTTTGCCTACTTATAATGATTGCAATTCAACGGTACTTGAAAGTTTGCAGGCGAAAGGGTCCTGTAATGACATTAAAATGGAGAAAAGCAATCATGATATGCGCTTTGTTTGTATCAGTTGTTCTCGCAGGGCCATCCATGGTTGCCTATGGCTCTATCCCGCTTCAAAGTATAAACAGAAACGTCACTGGAAAGATATGCGGGAAAATAACTGGTACTGTGTCTGCCATTTATGATGTTGTGTTGAGTGTTGCTTATATCCTATTCTGTGGGTTATTAATTGTACCGTACTGTTTAATAGCTCGGAAAACATGTACACACCTCAAAAAGGGAGTCCAAAGTGACCTCGAATCGCAGAAACGTTCTAAAAACGAAAATTATGAAAACCAAACACAGGGGTATTCAATTTCAACACTGGACACTGAACTGAAACCTGACTTTAGCATTTCTGTACCAAGTAACACTCAACAATCTAACAAAATTTTAGTAGATCTGGAAAACAATTCATTGAGAAATTACAGTAAAGTTTTACAACCAAAGACAAATCAAAGGATAATTAGCAAAGTTACAAAAATATCCCTGATCATCACATTAACATTTCTTATTGGTTCAATTCCTAAAATAATACTTTCAATACAAGGGATAGTTCCAACCACTTTCTGGGAGAATGCAACCGATGTGGAAATATTGGTTTTAATGTTTGTAAATCAAGGCTATATTTTGAATTATATTGCTAACCCTTTCATTTATACATTTTTCGATAAAACATTTAAAACTGAGATAAAGAATATTCTCTGTTGTTGCATATGCACGAAGAAACGGTAATATTGTACCTTAATTACTAGCTGAAAGAGGATGATTTTATTGATACAATATCCAAAATCTGGATTGTCATCAAAGACATAACAAAACAATAATTAATTATTAATATGATGAAAATAATAAGAATAAGAAAACTGTATTTTGTTTTTACAATTTAACTGCGGAGGTCAGGCTTAACGTAGAAAATAAAATATTAAATCAACACTTTATCACTGATCATATTATAATATTACAGTATAATAGTTAACGATAATTATGTTAATAGATATCTAATTTTTGCATCTTACTTATACCTTTAATTCAATATTTACTGGCATCAAAATCATTACTAAGAAATCCAAGTTGAAATGTTACAATAGTCGTAACGACCTCCTTTTCCCCGAATGTGACCTACCGATTTAGACTTACCACCGGGTTTGTACTTACATGAGTAACACTACGGGTAACATGTGGAGCAGGATCTGCTTACCCTTCCGGAGTACATGGGAACAACTCCAGTTTTGGTGGGGTTTGTTTTGCTCAGTCTTTAGTTTTCTTTGTTGTGTTTTGTATACTGTTGTTTGTCTTTTTGTCTTTTTCTTTTTTTTTTTGCCATGGCGTTGTCATTTATTTTCGACTTATTAGTGTGAATGTCCCTTTGGTATCTTTTGCCTCCCTTTTTCAAGGTATGAAAGATTATGAAAAGAAGGTATAATATCTATATAATCTATTTCTTAACTCTTAAGTACAGTGTATATACAAGTGTAATTCATCTTCCTCCTCAGATAGCAAAGTGGGCATCAACGGTTTTCTAAATATATTTATCACTAAATGAAAAGAGGAAATTCCTTCCAGTTCAGTTTTTTTTTTCTTGGAGATCGGTATTTTTGTTGTTTTACTTTTTGTTATGCTTGTCGTTTTTAATCAACAGCTTAATATTAGTTATTTTGAGTCTTACAACATTTGAAATATCGAATTGGGCATTATCTACTTTCAAACAGTCTTCCATCTCAAATTTCTTAATTTGTTTCTTTTTTTTCATTGATATTTTTTTAGAAAAGAGTAAAACAAAAATACGGAACTATAAGGGAACATTAAAACGGAAAGTCCCTTATAAAATGGCAAAATCATAAGCTCAAACACATCAAACTAATGGAAAACAATTGTCATATTCCAGACTTGGTACAGGCATTTTCGTATATAGAAAATGGTTATCGATTAAGCAAACACAAATCCGGGTAACAAACTAACACCGAGGGAAACACATGAACTATAAGAGGAAATAACGGAACAACAGAAACAATGAACTAAGCAAACGCCAACATACATAGAAACGGACTCTCTGATAACAACTGCCATATTCCTGACTTGGTACAGGACATTTTAAGACAAAATGGTGAGTTGAACCTTGTTTTGTGGCTAGCCAAACCTCTTGCTTTTATGGCTATGTTAAAAATACCGCTAAAATGACAACACTACGTGACAGGAATACAGTACAAACAAACGCAAGAACACTCAGCACAGAGAAATACACAAATAAATAATATGATATAATAGAACATTACAATTCCATTATATTGACTTCAATGTGTGAGCAAAAAAAGACATAATAGGTAAAAATGTCAAAAACTGGCCTTTGTTTGTCTTGTATGTTTTTTAATGTTAGTTCATTTATATGTTTTGGAGTTTACGAACTTTTTTGATCCAAAACATTCTTATTTGTTTCAAATGTTTAAAATACAATTTCACAAAATTAAAAAATTCCATCTTGATTGTTCCCATGGCAACTATTGGTGCAACATTAAATATTCGTACACAAATTAATGATTGTTCCACCATAAGTTTTTTATACTTTCCTAGAACAATGTAGAAGTTTGCAAATATTTTGAAAAATAATAATCGTGATATTATATACCTGTAATAATATAAATACAATGAGGTGGCGGGTATAATAATTGGTCAGTGGGAAAGAAACACAACAATCAAAGAAACCAAAAGACGCTTAAGTATTTTACATAATTTTTCATTATGGAATTCTAAGAGTAGTTTAACATTTATTTTGTGAAAGACTTAAAAAGTTATTTTTATTCTTAGCCCTTTTATACATCCATTCCAACTAAGTAAATGTATAGATTTATAATTTTATTATGTTTATACTAAAATAATTCCAAGATATACAAAAGAGAGGCGAAAGATACCAAAGGGATATTCAAACTCATAAGTCGAAAACAAACTGACCATGACATGGCAAGGAGTACTTTCATATTATTTTAACAAATGTAAAATTAGCTCAGAATGTAGTATTATTTAATCGACACGGCAATATATTTCCACAATGGACGAAATTTCGCTGTTCACTGGAAAAGAAATTGGAATTTCTAGGTGATTATACAATCGAGCTTTACAATAAATTCACAGTGCATGACCGAGACGAAATATTCTTATCTCGATTGTTTGATAAATCAAGAGACTGAAGCAACTTTAAATTTGTGCCGGGACTGTCATCGACCGTTCTCAGTTGTCTAGTCCACAGGAAGAGACAGACACAAGACTTAGTCTGCAGTCTCAGTTTCCAATGAACCAATGTTAGTAATTATAATTACAATTGTGGTTTTATAATAACGTCATCAGATACTAAAGCTTTATAACTTTGTGTACAGTAATTCTAAATAAGTCAAAAATTGTGGTTGCTTTTTTCCTCACAAGACAGTTTATGCCCGTGTTCATTATCTTAGCTATACTACGGAGCCAGTAAAATACACCCAACGCCATTACAGGGTACAACACGGATTCTTTTTTCTCCATTGCCAAAATTTATAAGTCGTTCAAACAAAACCCATACAGGTATCAAAATTGGTCAAATTTAGATGGTCCAGATATTGACACGTCTGTTAAAGTGTGAAGACAATTCATCGCTGATCTGTATGACTAATAAACAAAGTAAAATCTGTACATGGTGAGCTCAATGCCCAGAATGACATCGGAGTTATCTCAAGGAATGATACTTTTGTGACTTCATTCAGACAACAAATTCTTCGAGAGGTCTGCTCGATGAATGCTTATATTGCCAACCCACCATCACGACCACCTTTGGAGTATGGATGAAGAAGGAGAGCTTGCTCTTCAGGTCCGTTATATTCCGACTTTTTACAGGAATTTGTATGAAAATGTTTTGTTCACATGACGATACTGATTCTAGAACAGCTAACTCACCAAACAAAGAAGTTGCTAATTTGGGATATTGATTCATATACGTATTAGCACATGTGCTCAATATTTCATTCATAGTTTAAACCTTTGACTTCAATTTTCATACCTGTGCAACACTTAAGGTATTATCGAAAAGCATCATATTTATCTTTAAAATAAGACCAAAATTAGCCGTGAGGTAGGTCGGTACATTATTTTTTTTATTTACCCATCAGTTGTCACTGTACAATAACGGAATAGTTTTCTTCAAAAGCCTGTTAAGCTTAACATATTGAGCTTAAAATATTGAGCGTAGAATGCAGGACAGTATAAAAGTATTAACAAAAATTACTGAACTCTTATGTAAATTAAAAAGGTGGAAAAAGGTAGACTATGTCCACAAACGGAACGAATGGAATATGTCGTATTCCTGACTTGTTAGGGCATTTTCCGAACAAAATGGTAATAGCTAGCTAAATCTCCCCCGTGTATGACAGTTGTCTATAGTTCCGTTATATTGACAAAATTGGGTTAGCAACCCAAACAAACATAACTTGTTAATTACTTCCCGTTTAAACCTCCACGGAGGGTATAGAAATATATCAGCAATTTAAATTCATCAGGTTTGTTATATATTTCTTGAAAGACTTATTATTAGAACACAATTCGCCTTTTGTATATATATGTGTATAGGTAATACAGGAACTTCACAAAAATAGACACTAAACGTACATTCTGTTTACTTTCTTATGACATTGACTTATACGAATATGGACGACACAGATTATTGGAATGCCTACTTCATGCGTTTATATATTCCGCTAGATATTCTTCTGATTTTGTTTATAATCACAGGAGTTACAGGGAATGGTCTTGTTGCATATATCTATGGATTCAAAAAGAAAACTATAAAAGACGGTCAGTACTTTTTACCATATCTTGCTGTTGCTGATTTACTAGGAAGTATTATTTGTTCTCTGAATGGACTAGCAATGACTCTAATGCCATTGACGAATGAATTTGATTTACTTTGTAAATTTGGAGGGCTGTTGGGGTCCGCGATAATTTGTATGTCTGCTTGCCTACTTATAATGATTGCAATTCAACGTTACTTGAAAGTTTGCAGGCGAAAGGGTCCTGTAATGACATTAAAACGGAGAAAAGCAATCATGATATGCGCTTTGTTTGTATCAGCTGTTCTCGCAGGGCCATCCATGGTTGCCTATGGCTCTATCCCGCTTCAAAGTATAAACAGAAACGTCACTGGAAAGATATGCGGAAAAATAACTGGTACTGTGTCTGCCATTTATGATGTTGTGTTGGGTGTTGCTTATATCCTATTCTGTGGGTTATTAATTGTACCGTACTGTTTAATAGCTCGAAAAACATGTACACACCTCAAAAAGGGAGTCCAAAGTGACCTCGAATCGCAGAAACGTTCAAAAAACGAAAATTATGAAAACCAAACACAGGGGTATTCAATTTCAACACTGGACACTGAACTGAAACCTGACTATAGCATTTCTGTACCAAGCAACACACAACAATCTAACCAAATTATAGTAGATCTGGAAAACAATTCATTGAGAAATTACAGTAAAGTCATAAAGAAACAATCAAAGACAAATCAAAGGATAATTAGCAAAGTTACAAAAATATCCCTGATCATCACATTAACATTTCTTATTGGTTCTCTTCCTAAAATAATACTTACAATTGCAGAAATAGTTCCAACCACTTTCTGGGAGAATGCAACCGATGTGGAAATATTGGTTTTAATGTTTGTAAATCAAGGCTATATTTTGAATTATATTGCTAACCCTTTCATTTATACATTTTTCGATAAAACATTTAAAACTGAGATAAAGAATATTCTCTGTTGTTGCATATGTACGAAGAAACGGTAATATTGTACCTTAATTACTAGCTTAAAGAGGATGATTTTATTTTAACTCAATATCCAAAATCTGGATTGTCATCAAAGACATTACAAAGAAATAGTTAATGATTAATATAATGAAATTGATAAGAATAAGAAAACTGTATTTTGTTCTTACAATTTAACTGCGGAGGAACAGGCTTAACGTAGAAAATAAAATATAAAATCAACACTTTATCACTGATCATTTTATAATATTACAGTATAATAGTTAACGATAATAAGTTAATAAATATCTATTTTTTGCATCTTACTAATGCCTTTTACTCAACATTTACTGGCATCAAAATCATTACTAAGAAATCCGAGTTGAAATGTTACAATCGTCGTAGTCACAATCCCGTCCCCTTTTTCCCGGATGTGACCTACCGATTTAGACTTACCAACGGGTTTGTACTTACATGAGCAATACTACGGGTCACATGTGGAGCAGGATCTGCTTACCCTTCCGGAGCACTTGAGAACAACTCAAGTTTTGATGGGGTTTGTTTTGCTCGGTCTTTAGTTTTGTAAGTTGTGTTTTGTAAATTGTTGTTTGTTTTTTTTGTCATTTTCTTTTCTTTTTTTGCCATGGCGTTGTCATTTCATTTTCGACTTATTAGTGTGAATGTCCCTTTGGTTTCTTTTGTCTCTCTTTTTCAAGGTCTGAAAGATTATAAAAAGAAGGTATAATATCTAAAATTGTCTGATATAATCTATTTTTAACTCTTAAGTACATTGTATATATAAGTGTAATTCATCCTCCTCTTCAGATAACAAAGAGGGCATCAACGGTTTTCTAAATATATTTTGCTATGTTTGTCGTTTTTAATCAACATCTTAATATTAGTTATTTTGAGTTTTACAACATTTGATATATCGAATTTGGCATTTTCTAATTTCAAACAGTCTTTCATCTCAAATTTCTTAATTTTTTTCTTTTTTTTTCATTGATATTTAAAAAAAAAAGTAAAATAACAAAAATACCGAACTCCAAGGGAACTTCAAAACGGAAAGTCCCTTACTAAATGGCAAAATCAAAAGTTCAAACATATCAAACAAATGGAAACAATTGTCATATTCCTGACTTCCTTGTATAGAAAACTATAAGAGGAAAACAACGGAACAACAGAAACAATGAACTGCAACAAAAGCAAACGCCAACATACATAGACAAAATGGTGGGTTGTTCCTTGTTTTATGGCTAGCAAAACCTCCCGCTTATATGGATATGTTAAAAATACCGCTAAAATGACAACACTACGTGACATGAATACAGTACAAACAAACGCAAGAACACTCAGCACAGAGAAATACATAAATAAATAATATAATAGTACATTACAATTCCATTATATTGACAACAATGTGTGAGCAAAACAAACAGACATAATAGGTAAAAATGTCAAAAACTGGGATACAGCAGTCAACATTGTGTTATAATCTTAATCACTTTAACAATAAACAACTATGTAAACAAAGAAAAACAAAATGGCATATAGACACTCTAGTTTCCTTTCAAAATTTATGAAATAATGTCTCTGCATATAAAAAAAACTGAATTTTGATTTTTCAAATACAGGATTAAATCCAGCTTTATTAAATAACATATTTCATCTTAATTTTATATTAGTCTGAGTTATTATCAACACGTGGTGGGCATATTTTTTTATTTTAAACTATCTTAAATCACTACACATGATGCCATAAACCAACACAAAGTTTAATAGCATCTACAAAAAATGAAATCGTACTTAATTATCCAAGAATGCCAAAAAATATATTTAGCAATTTCAATTTGTACTTTTGCTCTTTGGAATAAAACGTATCTAGACTCCATGGTGACATTGTCTTTCAACAGAGTATCTAAACACATAATATCAGTACAATAAAGAAAGGCTTAACCAGAATAAAAATTAACATCAGATTGTCCGAATATAGTGTTTTGAAAATGCAAAATTATGCTTTAGTAAAACTCCCAAAAGGGTTAAACAATACTCTAAATATTTATATGCAAAAGCAATTTCTAGAACAGGTTTTTTGTTCTTCCAGAATTTTTTTAATATGTTAATCTTTTATTTGTTTATATTTACTGATAAAATCCATTTTACACAATAATTTGACAATTTATTTAAACAATATACATTTGGAAGATTCAGATATCATCTACATAGATAAGGCAATGTATGGGGTTTTTGTTATCCAATAAGAACATATCTGAATCTTTTTATTTATTCATATTTGATATATTTATTAATTGTTTAAAATATTTTTATAAAATTACAACTGAGGTCATTTCTCACATTTATCTTTTAACTGGCTTACCGACCAAAATTATGTGGTTTTTTTTTCAATAAATTATTTTGAAATAATCTGTGTTTTTTTTTCTGTTAAATTTCTTTTTATTTAAAGCAATCTTTTGTTTCAAATTCTTGTCCCGAGCATTATTACTCGAATTTTTTGTCAAGTGTTTTATATGTCTTTATTGCGCTTCATATTCATTTGCCATACCACAACTTTTTTCTTTTTTCTCACATTCATTGTCATACCACATCATTTTCTTTTTCTCTCTTTTTCTGATAGTTTGATTTACTTAAAATATTTTTCTGTTATTTATACTTCCTGTTGCAGACCTAAATATGAAAGAAGACAATTCAGAAACTTTTTCATCTTTTATACTTTCATTTAATTTATGGGTACCAGAACTTTGAGTCTCATGTCAAAAACAAAACTTATCAAGTTTAACTTCAAGGTAGCTTCTTTGGCCTCATTCCACTTAATTTTTCTAACATTTATTTTTTAAACAATCTTGTAAATATATAGAAAGAGACAAAGCCAGGTAAAAAAAAACAAAAACTCGCAAGAACTCCACAAGGAGCGAATCTGGGTGCGACGACAGGGTAAGCGTCTCCTGCCATGCAAATTCACACACTCCGTCACAATATCGCAATCGGGAATATGACAAATATCGGTAAAATTACAGATAAGACTACTATTCTGGAATCTTTAGTTCTAAGACCGCGAAAATATGTCGTTATTGGGTTGAAACCCCGATACATCGTATCGAATAACCAATTCGTGACGGTGACCATAACATATGTAGTGTCGATTGCAGTCGTTCTTCCTCATAACTCTGTTTGAGCAGTTTTGTGTGTATAGGACAGTGATTTGAAGGTATAGGTTTGAATTCACTAACATTAGAACTCGCACTTTTTTGTAAACGTTTTGTATTGTAAATGCAATAATATCGATTGAAGCTCTATGGTGGCCGGTTAAGGTCATTTCGCGTTTTCGCCCTATAGAATATAAAAGGCGAAACGGCAAAATCCCGAAAATGCAAAATGGTCTTAACAGGCCACCATAAAGCTCCAATATAGTTATGCTATGTTATAATCCCCCCTGAGTCACAAATGATTCAACCGTTTAAAATCCTTGGTTGCGCATCAGTGCATAATTCAAAAGTATTCTTTCCATATTCATTTTTATTGTGATGTAAATCAGTGTTTCGAAATTTTCAATGTTGTCTGAAACATAATAAAGTGGTTAAAAATTGTAAAGAACAGGATCCGAGTCCTTGACTGTATAATCTTGTTCATTCTGTAAGTGTAAACAATATTTTATTGTGACAATAATAACATAAACATTACGAATATGATAGTTTAATTAGGATTAGAAAACTCATAAATGTGGGCATTTAAATCCCCCCTTACCATTATATCTCCTAAATGACGAAATTTTGAAACACATCTCTTTTGTTTCTCTGAAAATTATTGAATCTATTTTTTTTTCTTTATTTGTAGGAAGTCTTTCGGGAAATACAAACAAAACACAAATATGGATTTTTTAAAAATTTGAAAAAGATATTTTGTTGAATCATAACATATCAATCAATATGATATCATGTGTGATATTTCTTTTAATAAAAGATGCAATTGGTTTCTGGGATTCATTTTCTCAACAGTTAGTATAACATTTAACAGTGACCTTCATTTTGTTTAACTTCTTTTGAGTTTGCATGTGGTCGGTCCTAATATGCATACTATATCAGATCGCATGAAATTTATAAAGTGTTTTCATTTTTTATTTAATACTAACATTATGTCCCTCATTTAACACATTCTCTGTTTATTTATATATCAACATTCCAGGAAATTATATAGGATTGCATGTTGACACTGTATTGCTTAATAAATAAGGCTCCTTAAGGTATGGCCGTTTCAACCACAGAGACAATAGCATGATATCTTGCACAATTGGACAAGGGTAATCTTTTTTGTTCCAGAACAATATATCTTTTAATTGATATCAACTGACACCAATTTGAGAAAATTAAAAGGTGTTATACCAACAAAACAAAGTACATCAAATCCGGGTTCCTATTAAATACTTTGGCAAATAAATATAATCCCCTTGAAATTAACAGTTGCGTAAAATAAAATCTGCATTTTATTGCAGTAAAATTTGAGTTCCTAACATACATCTAGGGTGTTTTGATGCACCATTATTTTTATTTTGTGTGTTGCTTTATAATATCACATGCGTTCATCTAGTTATTAATGCTTGTAAACACGAAAAAATAAAGCTGAGAAATTGTCTTGTTTACTTCCAGGAAGTTTACTTTGTTATATGCTGTTGTAAATAAACTCATCATAGATACCAGGATTGAAATTTTGTATTTGCGCCAGACGCGCGTTTCGTCTACAAAAGACTCATCAGTGACGCTCGAATAAAAAAAAAGTTAAAAACTGTGCACTTTACTCGGGAACTATCGGTTTACATTTACAACATATACCTTGTATGAAATATTTACTGTAGTACTGGAAGAGATCAAACTTTATTCATGCCAAGTATTCCTTTATTTGAACCAATGGTAAATGCTGCACATTTGTTTTTTAAATGCCAATATATCAAAGACGAACAAGGGAAATCAATGGTGGTACGACCCCTATGTAAGGAAACTGCACATGCTTCTTTGACTTGTATATACTCTCTTTTTTTTTAATTTCATGCTATTTCACTGAAATAATGGAATATTCCGAGGAGATTAAGTCTCAAAAAAACATTTGAGATGACAATTGCCTATTAATAGGGCTAACCATACCTTATTATTGTGCTTTTCCAAAGTCATGAGTCTGTTATTCAATGGTTGTCGTTGGTTACTGTCTAGTTTTTTCTTTTCGTTTAAATTGTTTTACATTTTGTCAATTCGGGGTCTTTTAGGGCTCCCTGTCCGGTATTGGTTTTGTCCATTGTTGAAGGGCATACGGTGATCTGTAATTGCCTGTATCCACGTTATTTGGACTTTCTTGGATAGTTGTCCCTTTGGCAATCATACAACATCTCCTTATTTTACAATGATATGTCATGTCGGTGGGCAGAGCAAATCATATTTAGTGTGTTGGAGTTTTTTCTTACTCTTTCTTCTCATTTCCTATTTAGTCAATACAAGTAACTATTTAAGAAATATACCTTAATAAGCAAAAAAAATGATTTGTAAAACACCAACATATTATTAACAAAAAGACCTCATAATGAAGACAAAGAGGAGTATTAGAAAGGGTTTTATTTCATCTTAGATTCTCCGTATGTATCCTATTCAAATGTTCTATGCAAATTAGGTGAATATGTGATCATGTTTTGGTCAACCCTGCATTTTTTAATGATGCGGCGTGATTTGGATTTTTCTACTCAACTCGCTGTATGATATTGTCTTATATAATACTTATGTTTTCTAATACTAGAGTAATTTATATGTCTTCTTTATAAGCAAAAAACAGACCAACAAAGTGATGAAATGATGATTTCGTATAACGTGGGTTTTTTTCTTTTCATAATAAACTTTTTATACTTTCAGAACTTTAACATACAGCATGACTGCATTATTTTGAAAATATATATGTAGGACTTTGAACCGCGATGGGTCACGCTGAAGTGCGATGGTTTGACGCTGAAGTGTGATGGTTTGACGCTGAAGTGCGATGGTTTGACGCTGAAGTGCGTTTTTGATCATGCTGGAGTGCGTTGGTGGTAACGCTAAAGTGCGATGGGCTACATAAAAACTTTAGTTTTAATGTTATTCATGTTCACATGTAAAAATTTACAAATATTTACAAAATTTATGAAAATTGTAAAAAATTGACTATAAAGGGCAATAACTCCTTAAGGGGTCAATTGACAATTTTGGTCATGTTGACTTATTTGTAGATCTTACTTTGCTGTACACTATTGCTGTTTACAGTTTATCTCTATCTATAATAATATTCAATATAATAACCAAAAGCTGCAAAATTTTCTTAAAATTACCAATTCAGGGACAGCAACCCAACAACGTGTTGCCTGATTGGTCTGAAAATTTCAGGGCAGATAGATCTTGACCTAATGAACAATTTAATTTCGTCAGATTTGCTCTAAATGCTTTAGTTTCAGAGATATGAGCCAAAAACTGCATTTTTCCCTATGTACTATTTTTTAGCCATGTCGGCATCTTGGTTCGCGGGTGGGGTCATCGGACACATTTTTTAAACTAGATACCCTAATGATGATTGTGGACAAGTTTGGTAAAATCTGTCTAAGTAGTTTCAGAGGAGAAGATTTTTGTAAAAGATTACAAAAATTTACGAAAAATGGTTAAAAATTGACTATAAAGGGCAATAACTCCTTAAGGGTCAACTGACCATTTTGGTCAAGTTGACTTATTTGTAGATCTTCCTTTGTTGAACATTATTGCTGTTTACAGTTTATCTCTATCTATAATAATATTCAAGATAAAGACCAAAAACGGCAAAATTTCCTTAAAATTACCAATTCAGGGGCAGCAACCCAACAACGGGTTGTCTGATTCATCTCAAAATTTCAGGGCAGATAGATCTTGACCTGATAAACAAATTTACCCCACGTCAGATTTGCTCTAAATGCTTTGATTTCAGAGATATAAGCCAAAATCTACATTTTACCCCTATGTTCTATTTTTAGCCATGGCGGCCATCTTGTTTGGTTGGCCGGGTCACCGGACACATTTTTTAAAATAGATACCCCAATGATGATTGTGGCCAAGTTTGTTAAAGTGATGAGAAAAGCTCACTTGGCCCTTTGGGCCAGGTGAGCTAAAAATGAAAATTGCCAATATATACATTTACAAGTAATTATATTTTCTAAACTGAACTACAATTATATGTCTCTGTGACAGATTTAATATTTGTAAAATATAAGTGCCTCTTTTAAGGCAGATGTTATTTTTCCAGCTAGTTAATATGATTCGAGGAGTTGTGCAGGTTACAATGAAGTAATTATTTACATAGGCAACAATGGTAGCCTTTTTGGTCCTGCGTTTTTACTATAAAAGATCCGTTGATAAAACTGTCAAATTCTGAATTATCAGCACCTTTGGGTGTGAATAAAACTGTAAAACACATATGGTGCCGCAGCTTTTTTTTTTTTAGAAAAATGGCATTTTAAGGGTCCTCTATGGTTCCGGAATTTTCGAAATAGTATGAATGAAGAACACCTCTTGCTTAATTTTGCACAGAAAAAGTTGCTCGTCACAGAGAGTTTCCTCCAAATTTCTCGCTATTTCTACACCAAAAGCCAACACTCATTTCTCACCGTTTCAATTTTGTTTTCTAATTAACAGGACAGCAGTAAATAAATTTACTTCTACCTATTATCTTGAGTGTAAAATCTAGGCGGCGCCAGTCATCTTTAATTACTTCCTTCTAACCTGCATGTCTCTCATCGTAAGGTAACTGATTGCCATCACTATTTGACTGAGTGAAGGTTGTGTTTCTCTGATAGTCATTTTGGTAACACCTTTCGTATCTTATTGTTGTTGTTGTTATAAGAGATGAGAATTATATTAATTGTTGCAATGTATCGTCATTCTGTCTTAACATCAACTCGGGAAATAATGCTTTTCCGTAGGTTCCCTACAAGTAAAAGTATTCCTTTTTTTTCTAGAGCACTTTGTGTTGTTGACGAATAACTGTTCAATTACTTTACCATTCATGGAGAATATTACTGTTATAGCACAAAGCACGTTGCGTTGTTGACGAATAACTGTTCAATTACTTTACCATTCATGGAGAATATTACTGTTATAGCACACAGCACGTTGTGTTGTTGACGAATAACTGTTCAATTACTTTACCATTCATGGAGAATATTACTGTTATAGCACAAAGTAATTTTGTCTGACCTTTCAATTTTAACCTTATGAGTTTAATTAGACATTTATAAGGACACATATGTAATTTAAGTATCCAATATAGTGAAGGAATATCCAGTTTTTCATCATTGTTTGAAATTCCAAAGGAACATAGAACATACCTATGATATTCTGGATTTCCTCGTTGGTAAGTGTCGTGTGGGTATATGTTGAGTTTTCAAGTGAATTGTCAATGCGCTGCAAATGTTAGGACACTCAGATTATAGATACCAATATCAATTTTTCAAAAAAAAAAACAAGTGAATTTGCTGACCAGTACAATAGCTTGTAAGTTGATCTCTTGTATTTTCTTTATAAAGTTGAATATTATCTATAACACGAACATCAAGGAATTTAATATATACTTCAATTCTACTGCAATTACACAAATAATTAAATGATTCATGTTAAAAATTTGAATTATTAATAATAATAATGTTTAATAAAGACAACAATGAATACAAATGATTTTTACACAATTATAACTTAAATGAAATCATAACCCTTTAAAACATAACTGGCAGCTGAACTGATTCTATATATTACCATCTGACACACGTTAATAAAGGAAAATGTAAGTCAAACCTTAACTTACTTCTTTAAAAAGAAATAATATAATTTAAAAAATTCTTTTAAAAATTAAAATTTCCCTATCATGTTACGGGTACTATCAGATACCAATTGATATCATGATGATGTTCAATTATTTTGTATAAGTGACACATTTTTTTGTGTTCTTGATTGTCGTAATTCGTTTTATTGTAGCTTGCTGTAGATATTGCATGCATTTTTTCGCAATGAAATCACAGATTATTCAAATAACCTACGACAATTTTGAAATGTTTGTTGTATTGCAAAATAAGAGGACAATTTAACCTCCAGAAAAATTGCCTTACAATATAAAAATACGATGTCAATGTAAACCCAACAAACAATGTTCAAAAGCATTGAAGATTTAAATCCCTCTTCACATGTTCATACAAACCGCATTCCAAGCAGACGTGTCTGCATATTTATACATCCCACACAAAGAAGACACCCCTTCGGTTCAGTAGTCTATTACTTAAATGTAGCCATATTTCTGTACTTGTGCTATCAAAGTTCTTAGAAAAAAACACTAACGATGGATGTTTGAATCATGAGAATATTCTATATATTAAAATATTCATTTTAAGTCATATGAAAGGAGTTTCTGGTAATTATGTTTTATAAGTATTAAACCAATGCATGTATATATATTTTGTGTACAAATTGTAATGTTGTACAAATTATAATGTGTACAGAATTTTTGTACAAGTTTTCAGTGTTTTATGAACCGCTTAACACAAATGGATGATACAAGCACACAGTCTTTTGTTTCGCTTATTTCTGTCATATTTCTATGACTACATGATACATGATACTGTCTAATACTGAGCTTTGATACAAAAAACATTATAAGAACACAAATAGACTTTTTATGGATATGATTTTGGTATAAGAAGAAAAATAAAAATAGAATTTAAACGTTTCAGGTGTCCTTATTTCCAGTTTAAGACAGGGAGAATAGCACTTAATGTTAGGTTGAAGTATATAAATTTGAATTTAAGACATTAAGCTGATTAATTTAAGAAGATAAACTTTTACAATCTGATGCAAAAAGGTATGTGCCAAAAACTTTATAACTTGTACAAAAACCCTGTACAAATTATAATGTGTACAATTTTACATCTTATACACAACATATATACGCCAATTAGTCATATGTGCACGGTTGTTTTTACATATATTACGAATTCAAACCGCATAATTGGCAAAACATATTTCATTCTGTGATTGTTGATCGAAAACTCTACCTGCTAATTAACTTTCAGGTTTTGTTACCGAAGTTTACCGATTGCTACCTTTTGATAAACAATCAACATAAAATACTGGAGCACGTGAAAAATAAGTGAGATGATAGAGCGATGTATATTTGTCTTTTTATACTTGCATTTGCGAACTGAAATTTGTCATAACAGTTGTTATATGATTTGGTGTGTTGAATATTTTCTGTCTGAATCGATTAATATTACATTACTTCCCCGTTTGTTCTCCTTATCTTTCGTCACGGTTATTTCCTCGCACTTTCGCAGTTTGGTTGCCGAATTTCAAATGATAGGTGACGGTTAAGATCGCTGCATACGGAAAAGCTGTCAGAAATTAGAGTACGGGAAGACACTAATTCTGAAACAGTACATTTCCATGATTTCTGAAGATATTGATAAAATAAATGATTTTCCTTTAAAAGGAAGTATGTACACGTGTTTTATAGTAAAACGTAGCCCGTCAGTTATATAAAACATACTCAACGATTTTGTTTAAATTAAAGTATCATATGACTTTAAAGTGAAATTAAGAAAATGAAGGTAATATCACGTGTCTGTTTTATTCTCAAATATATATTTAAATAATCACTCCATTACACATTTTCCTGGTTATAATTTACAATAGACATATTTATTAGCAATCTTATAGGGTAAAAGGTCAATCTACAAAATAAAGGTAAATGCACACCTATATCATATGTAAATGATAAGCAGATAGCATGTTGTAAATACACAGTATACATTTAACCTACTTATCTGATAAATAAACAACTAAATCTAATAGGTGAAATATACGGGTGTACACAAACATGGAAGACGGACGCACTATCGTTGTGGCATTGGATGGCAGTCATCATTCGGATTATGCATTTGATTGTAAGTTATTATTCAGTCCAATCGCTGACTATTTTTTTACCTATTGACAATCTTTTTACATGACTAGCATCTTTTAATCTTTATGACATCGGTAAAGTTCATATTAAATAGTGTGACCTACGTTTAGAATCCTTCCAATACGATGATTTTGACATTATACGATTGACTATCAGTTATCCCAATCAGCTACAGTACGATTGACTGTCAGTTATCCCAAGGTTCAGCTACAAATACTTAGTACATATCCGTATGTGTACATGTCATTTTGCCCATCAACGGCCCTTGATTGGAATAATAAATATTCTATTCTATTCTTTTCTATCCGACAATTCGGGCTTTTGAGGAAATTGCCTAAGAACGACGCACATAATTGTCTTACCTATTGTAGTAATTTTTGATAAAACAGTATAAAATTTGAGAGAATATTCGAAATTGTACAAAGCCAGGATGCGAATCTTCTGCTATGTATACACTACGTGGGATGTGTTCGCGTCTGTACCATGACAAAACGGGCATAAGATTATTTCTTGAAGTCATTCATTTAATGAACGCAGAAATCAGTGATTGTTTTATAAAATTATTCAAGGGAAAATATTATGCAATGAATGTTCACTGCTTTCAATTTATGCTTTCCAAAGAATTAATTCTTCGGGGTTAACTTAATCATGAAAATAGCACTTTGTATTACAATGTAAATTATTTATTTCATTCTTCGAACGTAAGGTTTTAAAACTGTTTTTCCTAAAATGTTGAAATATAAATCATTAAAACAGAAGAAAATCTCCTGACAATGTATAATGATTTTTAATGATGTATGTATAAAGCCCTGCGGACACGTAAAATATGTACATAAATATGCAAATATAGGAAAAATAAAATTGCTTTCCCCGTTTAACTGTTATTTGACTAGATGATGTAGATGAAATGCTAAGACAATTTCCAAAGTGTATAGATCCATTTCTTTTCAATATTAAACACGATCTGTTATATTAATCGATGTTATGTAGTCATGTGCCTAACATTTAATTATAAAAGTAAGAAGATGTGGTATGATTGCCAATGAGACAACTCTCCACAAGAGACCAAGGGCGTGTTTTATTGCCCTCTTCTGTACATCTCAAGAATGTCTTCTGGTGTAGAGTCAAAAAAAAATGAATCTGGATCTCTTCTGCAGATATTCTGTAGAAGATGCAATAAAACAAAAAAAAATAATTTGCTGTTGAATATAGCAGATTTTTTTTATGTTGGATGACATACTAGTAAATGAAGTTTACGATAATTTATTAGAAAATTAAGATACGTTAGTTCCGAGACATGACTTATAATATATAGTGTTCTCTGTTTTGGTAATGATGTATTTATATACCGTCCCTTGGTGCCTCCTGCAGTTAAGCTAGATATATTTAGCCTACTCACAGATTTTTTTTTTTTTTTTTTTTGTTACTTTCTAGAGGTGTGCCTGAGACGAAGGTTTTATATATACGCCTATATATATACGAATATGTGAAAACTGTTGTTCTTATTTGTGTTTGTAACTATGTATACTGTATTGTTTATTATATTTGCAAAAATAATATTATAATGATATTATATAATGCTCCTTGTGAGCCCATTTGATGGAAAAAAAGCATCTTCTTCTTCTTCTATATATAATAAATGTAAAAACAAAGAAAAATGGTTGGAAGAAATCGCTGTGTTCGTGACATGTTTTTTTTTAGGCTTTCCTAACTCAATTTTGCTAAACAAATCCGGCTTAAAGCCCCGACTTTTCAGGAATAATCTTAAACTGTACAAGAATTAGTCAATGTTTGTCTGGTATATGATCGAAAAAGACATCTTGTCTATCAAATTTTATTAAAGTAACCAAACTGGATTATTTTTGTATAAAGCAAAGATATCGCAGAGTTCTCAAAATCTTCAGTTTTCCATGCAGGTCCTTGAAAAAAATCTGCTGTTCCTAACTATTATTTCTACTGCAAAATGTGGATGGTCAAAACCTTCGGACCACCACTTTTCGAAAACCTTAATTCTATATATGCATGTATACAAGGTAAACAAGGTCATGGCATGTCTCAGACTACCGTTGGTTGTGTACTGATTGATACTTTAGTCTGGGAGAACAAGATTTATTTCAGTTTTATATAGATGTTATAAGTTTTGAACAAACAATTAGTAACTGCAAATAGTGACATACTCTTATTTTGGTGATTTGTGTCTATTGTCTTAATGTTAGTTGTTTTTGTGTCTCGTACCGATCTTTTGAATTTATCTAATTGCAACTGATTTTTATAGTTTGTTCTTATGTTGTACTGTTACACCACTGTCACACAAACATGTTTAACCCTGCAATATTCTTTATGTGTCTGTCCCAATTGTAAGTGAGGAGCCTGTAGTTCAGTGGTTGTCGTTGGTTCATGTCTGTCGACTTTTATTTGATATTTTGTAAATTGTTTTGTTATATAATATATATAAATAACAAGTCTAAAAGGATACAACATCACCAAAAAATAATAATAAAATGAACAAATGTTAAATATTTCGGATAACAGATATCCTTCATCAGTATGAATACGATGTAAAATGAATCATATCAATCTAGTCTGATTATTAAACTAAAACAATCTTGAAATTTATACATTAAAACAGTCAAAACTGAACATCATAGAGACGCTTGTATAATTATATTTTTTTAAACACTACGTAGGGTATGTAGCTATTTACAACATAGACTGCAAAGATATGCTTCAAATAAAAATAGTAATGTGCGATATGAACTGGTACAACTCTCAAATTTCAAAGGTGACGACAGTTAAGATGTTACAACAACGATTGCGTGGAAATACATTCCCAATAAACAGCACTGACCGATCCAAGCTAGTATAATATTTCAAATTTGACAACGGTAGAGTAATTAAAACAGAGGCTGCGTATTTAAACATCCCAAAAAGATAGCAGTTTGATAATGATTAAAAAAATAATACTGGAAACAAGTGATGGTAGGAAAATTAGTGATAGTAGGGAAAATGAGTGACTCATTCTATGTTTTTTTCATTTATGCCCTCTGGGGAAACTGTTCTTAGCTTTCTTATCCAAAACCTTTCCCTAGCGAGTCTGTCGGCCCTTGACCAACACTCATTTTCCCAACTATCACTAATTTTCCTACCATCACTTATTTCCAGTAACTCAGGCTTCCGTACTGGACTCTTACAGTTTTAAGGAATTTTTTAATTACACTAGTTTAAATTACAGGGTTCTATTCATTTGGGAGGGATGTATAAGTAGTCAGTCACGTTCAATTATTTAACCTTAGTCAAAATTTATAATTTTTTTTTTAATCATTATCAAACTGATATCACTTTGGGATGTTTGAATAGGCAGCAGGGTTTAAGAACATCAGTTGTTCGACCTGTTAGTCAAAAGCTTTTTGTTAAAATATACTTTTATCCATGTTACATCTGGTGATCAATTTATTTGGCAATCGTCAATGGCAGTCAGCAGGGTTTAAGAACATCAGTTGTTCGACCTGTTAGTCAAATGCGTTTTGTTAAAATATACTTTTCACTTTTTGGTCTTTTGGAAAATGTTGTTTGTGCTGGATTTAGACCCCTCTACCAAGAAATTTGTTTTACATGCACACGTATAAAAATTTCGGTTTTTATCCAAGGCAATCATAGGTTTGAACGTTGTTTTCAATTTAGATACATTTATATTTTTTCGTTTGGGCTTGTATTATATTTTTCTTCGGGCTAATATGATCCGTTCATCCTATTTCGACTCTTTAAAATTCAAGAGTCTATCCTAAATTGAGGTAAATTATATGGCCTTCCAAATACCGTTTCGATCCCTAACATCACTGAAGAGACATTAATTGTCGAAATCCGGATATGGTTTACAAATTTTTGCCCCTCATGTTTGCGGTATACCATCTTCTCCGCAAGTTTATTGTTTTCTGTTTGGTATTAAATTAAATATAAGATCCATGTTACATCTGGTGATCAATTTATTTGGCAATCGTCAATGGCAGTCATCAGGATTTAAGAACATCAGCTGTTCGACCTGTTAGTCAAATGCGTTTTGTTAAAATATACTTTTCACTTTTTTAGTCTTTTGGAAAATGTTGTTTGTGCTAGATTTAGATCCCTCTACCAGGAAATTTGTTTTACATGCACACGTATAAAAATTGCGGTTTTTATTCAAGGCAATCATAGGTTTGAACGTTGTTTTCAATTTAGACACGTTTATATTTTTTCGTTTGGGCTTGTATTATATTTTCCTTCGGGCTTATATGATCCGTTCATCCTATTTCGAGTCTTTAAAATTCAAGAGTCTATCCTAAATTGAGGTAAATTATATGACCTTCCAAATACCGTTTCGATCCCTAACATCACTGAAGAGACATTAATTGTCAAAATCCGGATATGGTGTACAAATTTTTGCACCTCATGTTTGCGGTATACCATCTTCCCCGCAAGTTTATTGTTTTCTGTTTGGTATTAAATTAAATATAAGATCCATGTTACATCTGGTGATCAATTTATTTGGCAATTGTCAATGGCAGTCAGCAGGGTTTAAGAACATCAGTTGTTCGACCTGATAGTCAAATGCGTTTTGTTAAAATATACTTTTCACTTTTTTGGTCTTTTGGAAAATGTTAGTTGTGCTGGATTTAGACCCCTTTACCAAGAAATTTGTTTTACATGCATACGTATAAAAATTTCGGTTTTTATCCAAGGCAATCATAGGTTTGAACGTTGTTTTCAATTAAGACACGTTTATATTTTTCGTTTGGGCTTGTATTATATTTTCCTTAAGGGCTTATATGATCCGTTCATCCTATTTCGACTCTTTGAAATTCAAGAGTCTATCCTAAATTGAGGTAAATTATATGGCCTTCCAAATACCGTTTCGATCCCTAACATCACTGAAGAGACATTAATTGTCGAAATCCGGATATGGTGTACAAATTTTTGCCCCTCATGTTTGCGGTATACCATCTTCTCCGCAAGTTTATTGTTTTCTGTTTGGTATTAAATTAAATATAAGATCCATGTTACATCTGGTGATCAATTTATTTGGCAATCGTCAATGGCAGTCAGCAGGGTTTAAGAACATCAGTTGTTCGACCTGTTAGTCAAATGCGTTTTGTTAAAATATACTTTTCACTTATTTGGTCTTTTGGAAAATGTTGTTTGTGCTGGATTTAGACCCCTCTACCAAGAAATTTGTTTTACATGCACACGTATAAAAATTTCGGTTTTTATTCAAGGCAATCATAGGTTTGAACGTTGTTTTCAATTTAGACACATTTATATTTTTTCGTTTGGGCTTGTATTATATTTTCCTTCGGGCTTATATGATCCGTTCATCCTATTTCGACTCTTTAAAATTCAAGAGTCTATCCTTAATTGAGGTAAATTATATGGCCTTCCAAATACCGTTTCGATCCCTAACATCGCTGAAGAGACATTAATTGTCAAAATCCGGATATGGTGTACAAATTTTGCACCTCATGTTTGCGGTATACCATCTTCTCCGCAAGTTTATTGTTTTCTGTTTATTATTAAATTAAATATAAGATCCATGTTACATCTGGTGATCAATTTATTTGGCAATTGTCAATGGCAGTCAGCAGGGTTTAAGAACATCAGTTGTTCGACCTGATAGTCAAATGCGTTTTGTTAAAATATACTTTTCACTTTTTTGGTCTTTTGGAAAATGTTAGTTGTGCTGGATTTAGACCCCTTTACCAAGAAATTTGTTTTACATGCATACGTATAAAAATTTCGGTTTTTATCCAAGGCAATCATAGGTTTGAACGTTGTTTTCAATTAAGACACGTTTATATTTTTCGTTTGGGCTTGTATTATATTTTCCTTAAGGGCTTATATGATCCGTTCATCCTATTTCGACTCTTTGAAATTCAAGAGTCTATCCTAAATTGAGGTAAATTATATGGCCTTCCAAATACCGTTTCGATCCCTAACATCACTGAAGAGACATTAATTGTCGAAATCCGGATATGGTGTACAAATTTTTGCCCCTCATGTTTGCGGTATACCATCTTCTCCGCAAGTTTATTGTTTTCTGTTTGGTATTAAATTAAATATAAGATCCATGTTACATCTGGTGATCAATTTATTTGGCAATCGTCAATGGCAGTCAGCAGGGTTTAAGAACATCAGTTGTTCGACCTGTTAGTCAAATGCGTTTTGTTAAAATATACTTTTCACTTATTTGGTCTTTTGGAAAATGTTGTTTGTGCTGGATTTAGACCCCTCTACCAAGAAATTTGTTTTACATGCACACGTATAAAAATTTCGGTTTTTATTCAAGGCAATCATAGGTTTGAACGTTGTTTTCAATTTAGACACATTTATATTTTTTCGTTTGGGCTTGTATTATATTTTCCTTCGGGCTTATATGATCCGTTCATCCTATTTCGACTCTTTAAAATTCAAGAGTCTATCCTTAATTGAGGTAAATTATATGGCCTTCCAAATACCGTTTCGATCCCTAACATCGCTGAAGAGACATTAATTGTCAAAATCCGGATATGGTGTACAAATTTTGCACCTCATGTTTGCGGTATACCATCTTCTCCGCAAGTTTATTGTTTTCTGTTTATTATTAAATTAAATATAAGATCCATGTTACATCTGGTGATCAATTTATTTGGCAATCGTCAATGGCAGTCAGCAGGGTTTAAGAACATCAGTTGTTCGACCTGTTAGTCAAATGCGTTTTGTTAAAATATACTTTTCATTTTTTTGGTCTTTTGGAACATGTTGTTTGTGCTGGATTTAGACCCCTCTACCAAGAAATTTGTTTTACATGCACACGTATAAAAATTGCGGTTTTTATCCAAGGCAATCATAGGTTTGAACGTTGTTTTCAATTTAGATACATTTATATTTTTTCGTTTGGGCTTGTATTATATTTTTCTTCGGGCTTATATGATCCGTTCATCCTATTTCGACTCTTTAAAATTCAAGAGTCTATCCTAAATTGAGGTAAATTATATGGCCTTCCAAATACCGTTTCGATCCCTAACATCACTGAAGAGACATTAATTGTCGAAATCCGGATATGGTTTACAAATTTTTGCCCCTCATGTTTGCGGTATACCATCTTCTCCGCAAGTTTATTGTTTTCTGTTTGGTATTAAATTAAATATAAGATCCATGTTACATCTGGTGATCAATTTATTTGGCAATCGTCAATGGCAGTCATCAGGATTTAAGAACATCAGCTGTTCGACCTGTTAGTCAAATGCGTTTTGTTAAAATATACTTTTCACTTTTTTAGTCTTTTGGAAAATGTTGTTTGTGCTAGATTTAGATCCCTCTACCAGGAAATTTGTTTTACATGCACACGTATAAAAATTGCGGTTTTTATTCAAGGCAATCATAGGTTTGAACGTTGTTTTCAATTTAGACACGTTTATATTTTTTCGTTTGGGCTTGTATTATATTTTCCTTCGGGCTTATATGATCCGTTCATCCTATTTCGAGTCTTTAAAATTCAAGAGTCTATCCTAAATTGAGGTAAATTATATGACCTTCCAAATACCGTTTCGATCCCTAACATCACTGAAGAGACATTAATTGTCAAAATCCGGATATGGTGTACAAATTTTTGCACCTCATGTTTGCGGTATACCATCTTCCCCGCAAGTTTATTGTTTTCTGTTTGGTATTAAATTAAATATAAGATCCATGTTACATCTGGTGATCAATTTATTTGGCAATTGTCAATGGCAGTCAGCAGGGTTTAAGAACATCAGTTGTTCGACCTGATAGTCAAATGCGTTTTGTTAAAATATACTTTTCACTTTTTTGGTCTTTTGGAAAATGTTAGTTGTGCTGGATTTAGACCCCTTTACCAAGAAATTTGTTTTACATGCATACGTATAAAAATTTCGGTTTTTATCCAAGGCAATCATAGGTTTGAACGTTGTTTTCAATTAAGACACGTTTATATTTTTCGTTTGGGCTTGTATTATATTTTCCTTAAGGGCTTATATGATCCGTTCATCCTATTTCGACTCTTTGAAATTCAAGAGTCTATCCTAAATTGAGGTAAATTATATGGCCTTCCAAATACCGTTTCGATCCCTAACATCACTGAAGAGACATTAATTGTCGAAATCCGGATATGGTGTACAAATTTTTGCCCCTCATGTTTGCGGTATACCATCTTCTCCGCAAGTTTATTGTTTTCTGTTTGGTATTAAATTAAATATAAGATCCATGTTACATCTGGTGATCAATTTATTTGGCAATCGTCAATGGCAGTCAGCAGGGTTTAAGAACATCAGTTGTTCGACCTGTTAGTCAAATGCGTTTTGTTAAAATATACTTTTCACTTATTTGGTCTTTTGGAAAATGTTGTTTGTGCTGGATTTAGACCCCTCTACCAAGAAATTTGTTTTACATGCACACGTATAAAAATTTCGGTTTTTATTCAAGGCAATCATAGGTTTGAACGTTGTTTTCAATTTAGACACATTTATATTTTTTCGTTTGGGCTTGTATTATATTTTCCTTCGGGCTTATATGATCCGTTCATCCTATTTCGACTCTTTAAAATTCAAGAGTCTATCCTTAATTGAGGTAAATTATATGGCCTTCCAAATACCGTTTCGATCCCTAACATCGCTGAAGAGACATTAATTGTCAAAATCCGGATATGGTGTACAACTTTTGCACCTCATGTTTGCGGTATACCATCTTCTCCGCAAGTTTATTGTTTTCTGTTTATTATTAAATTAAATATAAGATCCATGTTACATCTGGTGATCAATTTATTTGGCAATTGTCAATGGCAGTCAGCAGGGTTTAAGAACATCAGTTGTTCGACCTGATAGTCAAATGCGTTTTGTTAAAATATACTTTTCACTTTTTTGGTCTTTTGGAAAATGTTAGTTGTGCTGGATTTAGACCCCTTTACCAAGAAATTTGTTTTACATGCATACGTATAAAAATTTCGGTTTTTATCCAAGGCAATCATAGGTTTGAACGTTGTTTTCAATTAAGACACGTTTATATTTTTCGTTTGGGCTTGTATTATATTTTCCTTAAGGGCTTATATGATCCGTTCATCCTATTTCGACTCTTTGAAATTCAAGAGTCTATCCTAAATTGAGGTAAATTATATGGCCTTCCAAATACCGTTTCGATCCCTAACATCACTGAAGAGACATTAATTGTCGAAATCCGGATATGGTGTACAAATTTTTGCCCCTCATGTTTGCGGTATACCATCTTCTCCGCAAGTTTATTGTTTTCTGTTTGGTATTAAATTAAATATAAGATCCATGTTACATCTGGTGATCAATTTATTTGGCAATCGTCAATGGCAGTCAGCAGGGTTTAAGAACATCAGTTGTTCGACCTGTTAGTCAAATGCGTTTTGTTAAAATATACTTTTCACTTATTTGGTCTTTTGGAAAATGTTGTTTGTGCTGGATTTAGACCCCTCTACCAAGAAATTTGTTTTACATGCACACGTATAAAAATTTCGGTTTTTATTCAAGGCAATCATAGGTTTGAACGTTGTTTTCAATTTAGACACATTTATATTTTTTCGTTTGGGCTTGTATTATATTTTCCTTCGGGCTTATATGATCCGTTCATCCTATTTCGACTCTTTAAAATTCAAGAGTCTATCCTTAATTGAGGTAAATTATATGGCCTTCCAAATACCGTTTCGATCCCTAACATCGCTGAAGAGACATTAATTGTCAAAATCCGGATATGGTGTACAAATTTTGCACCTCATGTTTGCGGTATACCATCTTCTCCGCAAGTTTATTGTTTTCTGTTTATTATTAAATTAAATATAAGATCCATGTTACATCTGGTGATCAATTTATTTGGCAATCGTCAATGGCAGTCAGCAGGGTTTAAGAACATCAGTTGTTCGACCTGTTAGTCAAATGCGTTTTGTTAAAATATACTTTTCATTTTTTTGGTCTTTTGGAACATGTTGTTTGTGCTGGATTTAGACCCCTCTACCAAGAAATTTGTTTTACATGCACACGTATAAAAATTGCGGTTTTTATCCAAGGCAATCATAGGTTTGAATGTTGTTTTCAATTTAGACACGTTTATATATATATATATATATATATATATATAATAAGGCCGCTAGTTTTTTTTTCGTTTCAATGATTTCACATTTTTCATGTCGGGGCCTTTTCTAGCCGACTATACGGTATGGGGTTTTTACTTTGTTGAAGGACGTACGGTTGCCTATATTTGCTTACATCCACTTCATTTGAAATCCGGTAGCAATCATACCACTTCTCCTTATTTTGATATTATATACCTGATTTTTAAACACGTGCGAAGTTTTCCTGAACATGCATGAACTATTTGCCACTAGACGTTAAATATAAGCAAGCAACAATCAATCAATTTAAACTTGTGTTAAATAAGGGGATTTTTTAAGGGGGATAAGAGGACTTTAGATAAGATTATGGTGGGCGGGTCAGTAAGAGTTGAAAAAATATAGGAATGATAAGCGGCAGATTAAAATGAATAATAAATCCGAAAAAAATCCTCCTTCCCCCTCCCCCTCCCCAGAGTATCAAATAGGCGTCCCTTGGCTGTTATTGTCCGTGTCGTTTTTATATTTACCCAGCTTATTGTCCTACAGGGATGTCCTACTAAGGCTGCCATACCATTAAAACGGTTATCACACAGCTCACATTTTAATATATCTCCATTCATAAATTTATTATTATCATTTTGACTAAGCGACGCCATGTTTGTTTTGTGTCTCTGCCGTCTAAACAACCTATTTAAAAGAAAGAGGTAGAAGAGAGCCAGAAGATCTTCCCAATGCAAAAAAAAACATAAATGGACCTCTTCTGGCTCACTACCAAAGAACAAAAAAAACACGCCCAAATGACACAGAAATTAACAACTATAGGTCATCGTACGGCCTTCAACAATGAGTAAAACCCATACCGCATAGTCAGCTATAATAGGCTCCGAAATGACAAATGTGAAACAATTCAAACAAGAAAACTAACGGCCTGATTTATGTACAAAATAATGAACGAAAAACAAATATGATATATACAGCAACAAACGACAACCACTGAATTACAGGCTCCTGACTTGGGACAGGCACATACAGAATGTGGCGGGGTTAAACAAGTTTGAAGGCGCGCCAACCCTCTATATAAGGTCTGTTATCGAGTCTTGCTACACAAAACTACTACACGTATCGTTAATTTTCCTTTCAACCGATAGTTGAGGACTTGAATGTGTAAACTTAGCTGCTTTCACAAGTTTGAACTTGTTTTGACCAATTATTTTTTATTCCAATTTTGCATGCGATCAATACATTTTTTTTCAAGAATGATTTTTGTACTGGTGAGTTGATGTCCTATTTGGGTAAATTAAACTTCTTTGGTATATAATTTAGAACGTCAGAATAGTATGTAATTGTAGTCATGTATATGAGATTATATAAGTTATATATATTGCTATTTTTAGACACTATATAGCCTTAAAGACTTGCTGGTGAGAGCTGATTTATCCTCTAAATCGGCTCTTCGTCAGTGGACTCTTTTAAGGGGTGTGGAAACAAACGATGTCTGACTTGCAAGCAAATACTAAATACCCAGACTTTTAACAGTCACTCCACTGGTACGGAATACACCATATTTTGCAATGTTAATTGCAAGACTACAAATGATGTGTATCTGCTACAGTGTAAATGTGGTAAACAGTATGTTGGTGAGTCAGAACAGCCATTTCACAAACGTATGAACGGCCATCTCAGTCGACATTTGAGATCCCCTGGCCACACTAAGGCAGACCTCAATCGACTGACTATACCATCATAGACCACAACACTGCTTGGTTTAGACTCACTCGGGAAAGATTTTGGATAAGACAATCAAAAACGTTGACACAAATGGGATCAATGAAAAGGTGTAGTTCTAATTCGCGCAGTGCTTTTCATTTGGATTGTATAACTACGCAGTCTCTGTTGCTATTTCTTTACCTTTGTCAACTCTAAAATTCTAGAATTTAAATCAGTTTAAATCGCAGGGTGCTGTTCATTTTGGGATAGATAAATACGCAGCCACGGTGTAATTGCTTAACCTTTTTCTAAATTAAAATTTAAAAATTATACCAGCTCAAATCAAACTGCTATTTATTTGGGATGTGTAAATACGCAGCCTCTGTTGTAATTACTTTACCGTCGTCAAATTTGAAATTTTAGTACTATACCAGTTCAAATCGGTAAATGCTATTCATTAGGAATGTATATCTATGCAGTCTCTGTTTATAACTTAACTTTCGTCACCTGTGAAATGTTAGGATTGTACCAGTTCATATCGCACATTTCTGTTCTTTGAAATTTTTTGAATTTAGAATTATACAAGCGTTGTTCGATTTTTTATTGTATAACTGTAAAGATTGTTATGATTAAATCAGAATAGATTGATATGATTCATTTTCCATCTTTATAATCATACTGATGAAGGATTTCTGTTATCCGAAATGTTTATAGATACTTATATTGAATGTTTCCTCTTCTTAATATTGGTGTTGTTTTGAACACTTTTTAGACGTATATATAATTTGTTTATTGTGTACAGGTATCGTTACTCGTAACGACCCAGCGCCCTCGTAAGAAAGATCGTTGACTAATATCTAGACGTTTTATATATATATATATAAACTGTTACAATTATAATTTATATTATTGTTGTAAGTTTGTGGGAGCTTTGTTCCAGTTATTCTTCTTTAGACCAAAATACGGCAAAGTTCCTTTAAAATGAGCCATTTTACTTAGAAAATTTAAGTCGACCTGAATGAAAGGTCCTGCAGTAAATAATTTGGACTGCTGCTGGAAAATGAGGGTATGTTGGATAAGCCAACTACGGTTCCTCGGAGAATTGTTGAAAGGGTATTTTAACGTGCAGAGAGTGTGTTACTGTCTCTACATGAGGCATGGCATTAACGTCCCATTCAGACCCGACGTGACAGCGTATTTATACATCCCACACAGCCAAACGACTATAAGCAATAACATAAACGGTAAGCAAGTGGTTTACTGTCGGACGGGTGAAGTTCAGGGCTGACCATATTTCTATACCCCAGCTAATCCATAGGTGCAATCCTTGAAGCTTGTACAATTTGGTAATAAATGATGAACAGTAACATATAATATACGAGTTTTGACCCAATTACGTTCATGCATTTGACTAACATACCAACATGAAAATGACTGTGAATTTAGGAACATCATTCTGATATCTTGTACATGTAATTTGCTTGAAATTGAGTTTACTTCTTTTTTAAATATCAGAATGATGTCAATAATTATATGTTATATATGTATGCTTACTGCCTTGTGATAAACATATAGGATTAATTTTCAGATTATCTCTCTTTGACTGAATAGTCAATAAATATAAAGATAAGGAGATGTGGTATGATTGCCAATGAGACAACTATCCACCAAAGTTCAAATGCATTGGACTTAAGCAATCATAGGCAACCGTACGGCCTTAAACAATGATATGCCTTATAGTCGGATATAAAAGGCCCCGAAATGAAAAATATAAAACATCTCAATTGAGAAAACTAACGGCCTAAACAAAATAATTCACGAATAACAAATATGACAGACATGAACCAAAGACAACCACTAAACTAAAGGCACATACAAAATATGCCGGGGTTAAACATGTTCGAAGGCACCAACCCTACCCCTAATCTAGGACAGTGGTGTAACAGTACAACGGAACAAACTATAAAAAAAAACAGTTGAAAAGGGCTTTTAACTCATCAGATCGATACAAAGCAGAAAAACAACTAACAAAAACGCAGACCAGACGTGGCCTGTATTTGCAAACAGTTTATCAGTATTTGCATTGCTATATAAAAATCAATAGATTAACAACACAATAGTGTTTAGATATACAGCAAAATGTAATTTTTGTGTGTCAAAACAATTTTCCAAATACTGGACTTTCTGCAAAAGAAGAATTTAGTTACATGTTGAGAACTCCATTTCATTTAAAGATAGTCAAATAAAAAATTGTGCCTTTTATTGTTATTCACAGGCAGGCACCCTTTCCATTTTCCAGAACTTAATAGTTAAACTTGTTGTTTAACAAGGAAGAGTGTAATATTGTTCATTGGACGCTAGGTATGCAAAGATCAGTCAACTCTTTACCCTTCATATGGTACCGAAAATAGGATTTTGATATTAAAAACATTTATCTTTATTTCAGGGTATTTGAATAATAGCAAACGAGATGGTGACAATGTTGTTATTGTGACTTGTTTTGACAAACATCATGGACATCATCACGGACATGGTAAGTAATCATTTAATAAACAATGTAATTATTGTGACTTGTTTGACAAACATCATGGACATCATCACGGACATGGTAAGTAATCATTTAATAGACAATGTAATTATTGTGACTTGTTTTGACAAACATCATGGACATCATCACGGACATGGTAGTAATCATTTAATAGACAATGTAATTATTGTGACTTGTTTTGACAAACATCATGGACATCATCACGGACATGGTAAGTAATCATTTAATAAACAATGTAATTATTGTGACTTGTTTGACAAACATCATGGACATCATCACGGACATGGTAAGTAATCATTTAATAGACAATGTATTTATCGTGACTTGTTTGACAAACATCATCATTAAAAAGGCAATGTTATTATTGTGACTTGTTTGATAAACATCATCGACATCATCACGGACATTGTGAGTAAATTTTAAATAGACAATGTGGTTACCATGTCATTGACTTGTTTTGACAATCATCATGGACCTCATCACGGATATGGTGAGAAGTGATTTAATACAGACGTCATGTTTATAGCCAATAGTATGACAAGGATGGATAGGACTTGACACGGAGTATGTTTACCTTGTAACATTTTAGTGATACGAATTTAAAATAGTGACGTTCAGATTGAGAACAAGAATCATGTACGCTTACACAATTCGTCACAAAATCGACTGTATTTTACATAGGAATGGAATTTGATCAGGAATATGTACCATTTTTACTCTTTTTTATGATGTTATAAAAATAAGAAGATGTGGTATGATTACCAATGAGACAACTCTCCACAAGAGACCAAATGACATTGAAGTTAACAACTATAGGTCACCATACGGCCTTCAACAATGAGCAAAACCCTTACCGCATAGTCAGCTATAAATTTGATTTTTGATTTTTGGTGTTTTAACGCCACTTTTAAGCACCGCTTTTGGGCTATTTCGTGGCGGCCAGTTTTTATTGATGGAGGAAGCCGGAGTGTCCGGAGAAAACCACCGACCTTCGATAGGAAAACTGACAATCCTAATCAATTAAGATTGCAGTCGAGTGCACCCGCACGAGTGGGGTTCGAACTCACAACCTCAGTGTTGACTGGCTAGTGATTACAGTAGTAACTACTTAGACCACTCGGCGACCGAGGCCCCCTAGTCAGCTATAAAAGGCCCCGAAATGTCAAATGTAAAACAATTCAAACGAGAAAACTAATGGCCTGATTTATGAACAAATCATGAACGAAATGCAAATATGATGTACAGCAACAAACGACAACCACTGAATGACAGGCTCCTAACTTGGGACAGGCATACAGAATGTGGCGGGATTATACATGTTTGCGGGCGCCCAAACCCTCACCCTAACCTGAGACGGTGGTGTAACTGCACAACATATGAACAATCTATAAAAATCAGTTGAAAAGGGCTTACCTCATTAGATCGATACAAAGCAGAAAAACAAGTAACAAAAAGACAGACCGGACGTGGCAGGGTATTTATACATCCCCACAACAAAAAAGACACTAAGTACAGATCTGAGAGTACTCGCAGTTACTGACAGCTTTTCAAAGTCAATAACAACTTAATAAAAGAAAAATCATATATCTAAGACTAAAATATCAATCAGTACACATCCAATATGTAATGGATTTAGTGTAAAGACATCATTAACAGTCGGAAAAAAACATGACCTTGTGCAATGTCAAAATACAGGTATCGACAGATTGTAGAACCGTGAATGTGCATATGTATTTAACAATGATATTGTTTAAGTTTAAATTTACTGATTACTAAATCAATATTTATACCAATAAAAATAAGACTCAAAGATATAATTACACTTTTTTAGACGTATGTTTTATTTATTTTTCGTGTACTGTAACAAGTCAACGCTTTCGTAAGAAGAAAGAGAGAGGAGATACTAAGTGAGAAATCAAGAACCATAAATTATATGATAACAGACAACACTTTGGCCAAAAGAGAAAAACGACAATAAGACCAACAGTCCGCATTAAACTATAATTTTAAAGGTTGAGCAACACGAACTCCACCAAAATACCTTAGGTGATCCAGAAAGGTCATCAACTTATGTTCCAGTAGTTACACTGTGTTCTTGGTAGAACTGCCATAATCTGTTCAATGATAGAACTGTCCAAAACTGTATGCTTGTACATTTCATAAGCAGAACCCAACGAAACATTCCATCAAGTAAAAGAAAATTAACAGTACTGTAAGAAAAGGCAATTCGTCCTATTCGTCATAAATCTTGGTATGAAACGACTATGTTACTTTATATTTTCGCATCTATTTGTTATAAACTTTGTGGTTCTTGCCTACTTTTGTTTATTTGGAAAAGGACTGTGGTTCTAGATCATTCTGCTGTCATGTAATGTAACAAGTACAGCTTGATTATATGAAAACTTACGTTGATTTTCAATTTTAGGAAGTGGTGACGTGCATGAGACTACAACTAAACTACAAGCAGATATAGATTCTCATAAATCTCAAGCAGATGAATTTAAAGAGAAATTAAGATTGGCTGGGGTAGGTTCTTAACGCTTTTGATTTAATTACGATGTATATATATAATATTCATAACACGTATCATTTTATGGGTTCGTATCCACGAGGTAGACTAGATAAAGATCTATTAACAAGTATATATATATATATATATATATGTTATCCTGTAATATTATTAATCGAATATTTTTAAGGATTTGTGATTCGTTAAAACTTTAACACATGTACATTTGTATTTACTCAGTTTGCACGCCAATACTGTTGTGATTGAAAAATACATTCTAGAAATCCCCAGTTTTACATTTTTCATGCATTAGTTGTTGATTAATAATATAACAATTGTAGCCTTTGGTTGAGGTCAATACGATGTTATATCGACCTAGAGAAGCATATCGACTTCGGACTTCGTCCTCATTCCATATGCTTCTCTATGGTCGATACAACCTCGTATCGACCTCATACAAAGGCTATAATTGTATAGTACAAATTTCAATAATATATTTATTTTTTGGGCGAGGAGGAGCCTTTACTAACCTATTGTCATGAGGTTATTCCGGAAATATGTGTTGTGCGCACGAAAATTCTATCATACGTTCCTCTGTGTAGTAATGAAACAGTTCCAAGTATAGAACTGACCTCAAATATGTCTTGATGCAGAAACTGGATTTTGGTTCACGTATTCTATATTGTGATTCGCATTATTTTATTTGCATTGACTTCGCCGAAACCTTAATGAATACAATCATAGAAATTTGATGAAAATCTTTATTCTAGGTAAAAGGAGATGTTGTGGCCAGTGCAGGAAAACCAGGAGAAGTTGTGGTTCATGTGGCATCCGAGAGGAACGCTAGTATGATAATTTGCGGGTCACGAGGTCATGGTGCACTACGAAGGACCATCATGGGTAGCATCAGTAGTTACATCGTCCACCATTCAATTATTCCTGTTGTAGTTTGTAGGAACAAAAGCCACCACGACCCAGCCAATGAGCACCATAATAAACATCACTGATAGGGTAGTTTTGTCTTCAACTGTGCAATCTTCATCAAGTTATTAATCATTTTTCTGAGAGCTCAGGGTCAATCATTACATCGGTGATTGTTTATTTAAAATATATAGACAGTTTGAATTGCAGAGGTAATCCCAAAACCAGATGTCTAAGGGTATCCGGTGGTTTAAAGTGTATCTCTGCTCTCAGAGTTGTCTTTCATGTCATGCTCGATGTACATTTAAACATGACTATGCCTTGTTTTACTCATTTTAATCAGATTTAGGATTATGAAAGATAAACTTTTTTGACGTTTTATTAATAGCTTGTTAAAAATATGTTTTCAGTATTTGTATTTATTTACAACTCTTATTAATTTCCTGTACAGAAAAAGAGGTATTAATTTAGTTTCAAAAAGTGTTAATTGAAGCAAGTTAGATAAGGGGATTCAACTTTTGAAAAGAAATTTTTTGACATCATTTTGTAAGTACAAAATAGACAGACACCTTCCGATACTCTTGTTAATGTATTCTCAACTACTGCGAAATAGTTCAAGGTACTTTGCCTATAAGTATTTTTAATGTACTATCCTTCATTTATTGTTTAAATGTATAACTTATTAGTTGTACTTGTTAGGGGCACGCCATTTAATATACTCTGTGTACATGGAAGAAAGCATTAAAACCATCTATTACAATAAGTCAGTTAGTTTGTTGTCTATGATACATAAAATGATTACAAGGATTCACCAATTATATTAGAAATTACACCAAAGCATACCGACCATCAACCTCCGACTCCTCCGAGAAAGTTGTCACATGGAATAAAATCTTCATGTTTCTAAAGTCTTAAATTGCATTTTAACATCGAGATAACAACTCAATTTTATTCGGTTTATGTTTTTCCTAGAACAGTATATGCACTGGACGATGTGCTTAATATGTAGCCTCTTCCATACTCGATTGGTTGACCTATCAAACTCCTGTACCAAACATTAAATGTGTCTGACGTATTCAAGCGATATATGGGTTGTTTTCTGTTGTTTTTCCTTTGGCCATTTTTTTTCTTCTATTTTTGCCATTGCGTTATCCGTTTGGCATCAACTTATTCCTTTGTCCTTATACTATTTTGGAACAACATCAGTACTGCATGAATAGAAATAAGTTACATAGTTTTATCAGAACAACCTTCGTCACTGTGACACAGTTATTCCATAGCGGTCAGCCAACTCGTGATTGTGTCTATTAAATTTTCGAAAAAAAAGTATTAACAAAAAATACCGAACTCCAAGGTATATTAGAAAAGGAGGAAATCCATAAAACCTGACAAAACCATACACTCGACTTTATCAACCAACAAAACGAATGGAAAACAACTGTCATTCTCCTGACTTGGTGGGTTAAACCTGGTTTTATAGTTAGCTTTCGAAGGGATGACTTTAACTTTACCACTTGGAACCCTTGGTACAATAGCTTCCTTGTAAATAGCAACTCTCTATCAAAGGAAATCATGGTAGGGAACGCAAGCGCTGAAATATCGAATCAACTGGGTGATGTATACTCCATATGCAGGCGCTTCTGGGATGTTGCTACTTATAAATGGAAAAGTAGTTTGTCGTAACGTTTTGTTATCAACTGACCGTTCTTGTCAATTCCTAAATGCAAGAAAAACTATGAGGCAGATATGATCCCTATTTTCATGTAATTACAGAGGACCTCAACATCGTTCCAGAACGCGAGGTTATAAACTTGCTGAAAAAAAGACCCAAAATATCGTCCACCGTCGAAAATAACTTGGAAAGTGTGTCGTCAGGTCATTAAAGATGCTCTTTCATCCTATTGTAAAAACTTGGTGTAAACGGGAGAAATCTGACAAAAAGTCACTCGATTCCTTTTTAAATAAATGTCTGAATACTGTTGATATTCGCATAACACGTTTCGAAAATTATACATTCAAATACATGCACGGCCGTACGCCCCACAAAGAGTCTCAAAAGAGAGGCGAAAGATACCAAAGAAACATTCAAACTAATATTTCGAAAATAAACTGACAACGCCATGGCTAAAAAGGAAAAAGACCAACCAAACAGAACACAGAACACAACATAGAAAACTAAAGACTGAGCAAAAAGAACCCCACCAAAAATTCGGTGTGATCTCAAGTGCTCAGGAAGGATAAGCAGATCCTGCTTCACACGTGGTACCCGTGGTGTTGCTCATGTTAGTACAAACCCTGTGATAAGTCTAATTCGGTAGGTCACATTCAAGGGAAAAGGGGCTGGATTGTAGTTACGACAATTGGAACATATTTGTTTTCATCTGTTAAACATATATTCCATAACGGTCAACCAACTCGTGATGCCATCCGTAAAATTTACGAAGGGATGATTTAAACTTTCCACCGACCCTCATTGTCAATTTCTAGATGTAAGTCAATATATGCGGCAGATTTAACTGTATAAGTTGTATCCTTTATCTCATGTTCGGTGGGATAGATGCGTTCAACATAATCACCAAATTTTGAATTATTTAGTGAGAGAACATCATCTATATAGCGGAAAGTGAAGTTAAAGGATACTGCTAACTTCTTTTCTTTCTTCCTAAGAAGTTCTTGTATGAAGTCAACCTCACATGAATAAAGGAACAAGCCGGCAAGAAGAGGAGCACAGTTGGTTCCCATGGGAATGACGATTGTTTGTTGAAAAACACGTCCTCCAAACGTAACAAATATGTTGTCAATCAAGAAATCAATCATCATGATAATGTCAGTTTCAGAGATTTTTTTTGTTTGAATCAGAGTGAATTTGTACAAAGTACGATTTATCCCTCCATAAGACAAGATACTTGTATCTACGTTGGCCATTCTTTTTTATAAAACAAAGCAGGACCAACTCTTTCAACTTGTCTTTTAGTTTGGAATGGGGAATACTTGTGTAAAATGTAGAAACGTCAAATATTTTAATTCTATTGCAAGATGAAAGAGCCTTAGATTGTATGTACTCTTTAGTATCCACATCTGATTCACGCCACATCTAGAATAGATAGTTTCACAATAATTTTGAAACCCGGCTTTGATTGCTGATAAAATTGATGTTAATAATTTAGAAAGAGGTTTCGTGGAGCACTTGGAAGACCCAGCAATATAACGTTGTCTGTAAGGACACTTATGTAGTTTACGTATCCAATACAGTGATAAAAGATCCAGTTTTTTTCATTTTTGGTTCAAATTCCAAAGGAACATAGAACAGACCTATGATTATCCAGGATTTCCTCCTTGGTAAGTGTTATGGGGCATATGTTGAGTTTCCAAGTGAATTGTCAATACATAATTCATTTATCAAGCAGTTTGTGTAATTTGATTTACACACCAAAATGATGTTGTTTGGGGCTTTATTAATAGTAAATAATAATGGCACTACTATAGTTCAGTTTAAGGCCCCCTCTGAACATGTGAAGGTCCCCACTAATTATTGGTTACATAAACTACAAAACAAATCGTAAAACATAGGTTCATCTCGGCCTCTAGTAAGTGTTCTTCTACTAATCTGTCGGTGCTTTTACCTGGTTCCTTAACTGATTTTAAAGAATTAATTTGTAATAAAACATGAAAATGGTGGAATTAACTACTTTTGGAGTGTGAATGTTTTACATAAATTACGTGCTTTTGATGGTCCTTTTGATTTGGTTGACAGTTTTGACTTTTCCACTCCTTATACTACACTTCCATACAATCTTGTCAAACAAAAGATTTCCTATTTTATTTAATGGTCGTTTGAAAAATCTGGTTGCAAATTTATTTGCTGCAACTCATATAAAGCCTTTTTCTCTAATGAGAAAGGTAAATATAAAAGATATACTTACTTGAGGTGTGGTTAGATGATTAAAGCTGAAAATTTTCTCCTTGATACCATTGATGTACGTTTCGGCAATAAATTTTATCGACAGGTTGTAGGTATTCCTATGGGCACCTATTGTGCCCCTTGAATAGCAGACTTGTTCCTGTACTTTTATGAATCACAGTGTATGGTCAAACTCAGTAAAGACCCGTCTAAATTCCATTTAATTGATAAATTCAACAACACTTACCGTGTTCTTGACGATATGTTTTCGTTAAATAATCAAGAATTCTCAAAATATACTGCCGAAATTTACCCAAAGGAACTTACTTTAAATAAATCAAATATTAACAGCAATAACTGTCCTTTTCTAGATTTATATATTTCAGTTTTACACGAGAAAATCTTCACAAAAACTTACGACTAAAGGGACGAATTTTCCTTCCCTATTGTTAATTTTCCTTTTTCGGACGGTGATGTTCCTTTTGTACCGTCTTACGGTGTTTAAATATCCTAACTCGTTCGCTATGCCCGTGTCTGTAGTGACGTTTCGGATTTCAATGAGCGTAATCTATGTATTACTGTTAAATTATTAAATAAAGAATTTCGTTACCACAAATTACTTAAAACCTTTAATAAATTCTTCCAAAGATAAAAAGATTTGGTTTCCAAGTTGACTGTACCTTCTTGAAAACTTATTTCAAACGGAATATAACAGCCTAATTGTTACGGTGATGCTGCATGTATGTGTTTACCAAGCCCGGAAATTTATTTACGATAGGGGTAAACTTAACAATCTTTAAATAAACTTATTCTAAAAGGTTACCTATTCAACACTATGATTATATCTTTGATTATTGTTTTATTGGTATAAATATTGATTTTGTTATCAGTAAATTAAAACCACACTAAATGTTATCATACACATTCATGGTACTACAATCTGTCGATACCTATATTTTGGCATTGCACAAGGTCATGTTTTTTTTCTGACTGTTAATGACGTATGTACACTAAATCCATTACATATTGGATGTGTACTGATTGATATTTTAGTCTTAGATATATGATTTTTTATTAGTTGTTCTTGACTTTGAACTAGCTGTCAGTAACTACGAGTACTCTCAGATTTGTACCTTGTGCCTTTTTGTCAGGGATGTATAAACACCCTACCACGTACGGCCTGAGTTTTTGTCTGATGTTTTTCTGCTTTGTATCAATCTGATATGTTAAGCCCTTTTCAACTGATGTTTATAGTTTGTTCTCATGTTGTAGGACATTTGTAGAAATTGAAGAAAATTACTTGTTTATTCTGTTTAAAACATAGACGTATTTAACAGGATAAACGTATATACATAAAGGCAACAGTAGTATACCGCTGTTCGAAACTCATAAATCGATAGAGATAAAAACAAATCCGGGTTACAAACTAAAACTGAGGGAAACACATCAAATATAAGAGGAGAACAACGACACAACAAAAAGACAACATTAAAATGTAACACACACAGAAACGAACTATAATGTAACAACTTGCCATGTATTTTGAACATTGTATCCCGAATATGTTGCAAACAGTAAATGTATAAAAATGACTATATAATAGTTATACATATTAACACCGAAGTGGTGACTAACTACAGAATAAAAACGAATACCTAAAACATCCTCAATCAGCACATAAAAAAGGCACAGCCGAACAACGTAATATAATTATTAAAATTTGCGCTAAAAACCTCACTGAACTTCTGCAAAAGGTCTTTAAACTGGGTTTTAATAACTGGACTAAATTATCGGGGTCTACAGAGACTTGATTTGGAAATTGGGAGGTATGCGTTTGATCTATATACGTATTTTCATTGATTTCATGGACGTATACAAGAGCCTCAGGGGACTTATCGACGGTTGTCGTGAACCGCACTCGACATAAATGTTCATTTCGTTGTATGAACTGTGGCTCCGATTTATCATTCATAAGGCGTATTTTTTCGGCGAGTGATTGAGCAAATTGCGGACTATGCCAATCTTTTGAACGAGACGGGTCGACATTAGGCTCGATCGCGAGTATGCTATCCGGTTCTATGTCAGATTGGACTTCGTATTCGCCGTAGCAACCTGGCCAAACTACTGAACTAGAAGAAGGAGCTCGGAGAAGAAAAGCCAGAGTTCTACGTACGCGCGATTTCTACTAGATATGTGCTCCCGCGTTAAGCCACCATAGTTGACGGTAATCTGACCGCGTATAACGATTTTATGTTTGCTAGGAAAGATCGCAATGTCATTCAATGGCATGAAAGGGATACCGGCGAGAATGTCTACGTCTAAGTCGTTAACTACTAGTACCTCAAGTTCTAGATCTACTACGTTCTTCGAAAGTGTGAAATGGCATTCACCAACTATTTCTAACGGAGTAACGCAGTCTGCTAGTAAAGCGGAGTGGTTGATTTCTTAATCGTAACGCCTATGTACTCCTCGGAAGATGCCTTTATCATACTAACCTCAGCCCCGGTATCTAGAGTGAGTTGGTGGGGAACATGTTTGTAAAATGCCTTAAAGTAAGGTGTTTAGTGCTCACCCGTATCAAACAAGAAACAACTCTAAGCTTACTAGGTACTACATTTTCATTTAAAATTGATACTTGTTTATTATTATCAAAATCGTCCTCAGAGTCGCTATCACCTACTTCGGTACAATTAGATTGCCTAACTCTGGACATATATTGTTTGTCTTCTTCTGGTAAGTATTTACAAGAACTTAAAAAATGTTGATAAGAACGGCCTGCCTGCTTACATAAAATACAACACTTTGTTTGACGCAGTTTCTGATATTACCTGACTTCCTTGCACTTCTTGTCCTTTAAAGATGTACGTAAAAACTTAGCGTCGGCGGCCGAATGGATTTCATCCAGTAAACTATCGAGTGCCTGCGAAATTTCAGGTTTTAATGAAGCTAAAGTTTTCGATTGCAGATCTGTTCCATATCGCTGTTTAACTAAGTTTGGCAATTCACGATGAATAAGTCTAAGTCAAGTAAGCACAATCAGACTTTCCAGAGAAGGTCAGGAACATCTCCATGGTGCTGTATAGTACAACTGGCGCGAAGTAATTTACCCTCAGTGAAACTGGCAAAACCGCTGAAATAAGTCCTCTGGACGTGCATTGGGTTCAAAATGGATGCTATTAAAGTCTAGAAAGTGTCCACCAGTTGATTGAAATCCGTAGTGAAGACGAAGTGATTGCCAAATCGAATTGATAGACGTTGAATTTTTTATTATAGTATTTCTTGAAATGATCGGGCAATAATTTGCTATTTGCTCCAACATTAAGTCTAAATGAGTGCACTTTTGGGCGGCTGTTCGTCTGTTGGCTTGGGCAACCGCCTTGTCGTTATCAGAAAATCCATGCAAAGGATGGGCGTTGGTTTTTTTCTGCCATATGAATCCATCCACTAGAAATTCTGCAAAATTTTGCGCAACGGATAATGTATATTGTAAGTTTTGTCTCCATGATTAGAACGAGGTAATAGTTTCTTGTTTTGTGAGTGCCTATTGTTTTGGAGTAAGTGTGCCTGCCATGTTTCACAGATCGATGAGTCCAACAATAGAAAATGTTGTCTGTGTTCGTTTCAGATGACAAATTCTCCTGCTTACCTTTTCGTTAATTGAAGAATGTCCAAGAGCTTTACTATTTGAGCTTTGGGTAAGCTTTTGACCGCTGCCACCACGCCAATAAGCAGAGAGAATAGAAACACAAATGATCGCTATGAAGACACATGTATTACTGATCGTGAGGCGGGAAACGATAAGGGGAAATAACCCATCAATAATCATACATGTACATGAACCATGGAGAAAGGGAGATAATTCAAATCAATACATATAACAATCAATACCATATACTGGCGTTGAGGATTCTAAAAGTTATAAATATAACACTCGGCATTAGAACTTAAAATTATGAAACTAAAAACAATCATGGATCTTAAGATGATATTCAAAATCAAATCCAAAGTAAATTTTTAAAAATTAACATATAAAATTTTTATAACAGAATTGGATATTTTTGTTTTTGTTTTTCGTTTTGTTTTACATTTCAGACGTTAAATATAGTTTATGGTTGATATAAACGTACAATGAGGACGAACGTCAACTGTGTGGACAATATTTACATAACAAATCAACTGAACTTGTCTAAAAGGCGAATGGAAATGTAAATTTGCTAGATACATATTTGAAAATTTAACTATCAATAAAGCCTAATATTTAAATGATACATGTTTTAGACAAGTTAACAAAAAGATTATCGTTGCACTATCATAGTTTTGTCTAAAACTATTTAGGCGGAGTTTTGCTAAAAGGAAAGCAGTTTCAGATGTAATCAAAATGTGTCCTTCATTTTTATTGTACCATTTTCATATAATGTAAAAAAAAAATGCTTGGTCTTGTCACCTTAGAATACTAGTACCTCCAATACTATAGTAAAATCTTGGAATTCTATAAGTCCTTTTAATAAAATTAATTACTTGATGGTGCGAAAGTAGTCCCCTTTCAGAATAACAAATTTTAGCCAAATTGATAATTAATCAAATTTTATTCGTAGTTAGTATCTTTATGGCGTAATATTCATATGACCATTATATCAAGAAAAAAATAAAATATATCATTCATTTACCAATAGGATCTGTAAAATTGGTGATCTGATGGAAAAGCGGATAATTTGAAAATAGGGTATTGGGTAAGTCCCGAGGACGCTTTACAACAGGTAACATACGGGCGTCCTCGAACATGTTTATAATACAAGGAATGCAACAAATTCCTAACAAGAGCATGTGTTTTCATTCCCGACATATTGGACGTGGGGCGTATTTATGCATCCAAATCAGACTTGCCTCGTAAATGTCTTACTGCTACATTTTGTAGGTAGCCATATTTCTATACCAAGCTACCTTTGGGTTTACACCTGCTTTTCAATATGAATTGAATGTGAAAAGTAGGAGGCAAAAGAATTATCATGATCTTTCGTTAACCGTCTATTGGCATAGTGTCGTATGACCTACTCTGATTCTGGCTTATGTTTCTATGAACTGAAAATACTTTAAAAACTGTGTTTTAATTAAACGATTGGCAAATGTATACCATCATTCTGTAATACAACAAACATGTTTGCGATAAAAGGATCATGACACAAGAAAACACTTTTTTTCTACTTAAAAAAACAACTTTTAAATTGAAAAACAAAAGTCACAATGAAATTATACCCTGCTTGATGTATCAATTTATTCTCAAAATGAAGGAAAATATAGTATTTTAACTTCTAACCTTGATAGATCGAATGATATTCATGGATTGCTAACGGCACAGCTTTGGTGAGGTATCAGGATTTTAATTGAACCTGAGCAGCTAATAAAAGTGAAGTATTCAAAAGAGTGTTTACTTTGTTAAAATATCGATGAATAGAACTATACATTTATTAATAATGTTTATAAGTATTAGATGTAAAGAACTATTGATGAAATATTACCATTCATCTCGATACCATTTACATTTAGATAATATGTTTCCGGAGTATCCTTTTCCTTCCTCGTTTTTGTGCCTTATGCACATTTAAAACACATGATTACTGATTTTTTTATTGTATATCATGTTTTTGTAGCAGACACTTGATGCTCCGACAGGTTCATACATTTTAACAGGTCAGATATAATAATAGTATTACATAATTAGTGACGGACTAAAATTCAATAAGTTAAGTCAATATTCATTTTCGTTTTATGAATTATAACAAATAATCGTTTCATTTATTTAATGTTTTAATAGCTTGAAAAAAACGTAGTTTCAATCTCTGACCTTCATAGATAATTTTAAATACGATGTTGTCCTTTGTCACAAGTTGTTTGTATAAAATGTATGTATAGTATTCAATGACGAATAGTCGGGGCGAAAAATAGTTTCATTTCATTTTTTTAGTTTTGCTCAGGAATGACGATATACGTCATTTTAGTTCCATTGATAAAATTTGAGTTTTTTGAAAATACTCTGTGCTCAATGATGCGCATTATTTTGACTTAATTAAGTACCATTATTAGGATACAACTGTAACGGTCAATATTGTTTTTATATCAAGAAATACCTAGAAAATAAAGTACTTACCTATTATGTGCATTTCACCGACTGTTCGCGTTCGCTATAACCATCTTCTTATTCATCAAAATACTATCACTTCGAAGTGTCATGGATTTTGCTTGCATGCATTTTTCTATAAATCAGTTATCATTCATGGTATTATTACTGTTTATATTATCAAAACTTTATCGCATATATTGGAATTGATTTTGGTCTTCCTCCGTTAACTCCTGCTTCTTTATTTCGCCTGGCTCTCGACATAACATATTTACAATATATGTACATTGTCGAAAAACATAAAATGCATCTGTATGAGCTTATGAAAAGCGAGGCTCTCCGAGAGCGAGTTAAGTGCTTTGTTAATTTTCAGAATAATAACACAATTTAAGGCACATTATGTACCTTATATGATAGCATAGTATGATGCAATATAATTAATCGAACTCGGTCACTTTTTGAAGCTTAGACGTAACCTGTTCAAATAAAGGAATAAAACATATTTACTCAACATGATTTTTTTTCTAGCAAGACAAGTGGTCATTTGCATGCCTTCGCTGATCTCGTATCTGGTTATCAATACGTAAATATAAACATGCATTCCTAAATTACCTGAATTTTATCAATATCTATAGCCTTGTAACTTGTATTTTTATAGATGTCACAGCTCGCATTTACGATATAACCGTACCTGGATCAGCTGTTTTATAACTGCAATAGGAAAAGGATGGCTGGTGAAAATGAACGGACTGTTGTGCTTTGTATGGATGGGAGCTATCATTCAGAATTAGCTTTTGATTGTAAGTATCCTTTATTAGTGACGTCTTTGTCTATTTTTAATCTCAAGGCTATGGTTAAAGTGTCACTGAGTGTTTAAATTTATTTTATAAATTTAAATGAAAGTTTCCGACTTTGGAAAAAAGTCTGTAATATTGAAGTATATTTATCAGCAACTTCTGGAATATGAAACGGCGTTTTTAAGAAAAACATTTGAAGTGGTACATGGGATAGACATGTGATCAAATGTAATAAAGTCAAGAGGTCAGTCATATCTCATAGAATTTGTTCTATCCTGTACAGATAGGCGATAATTTGAAAGAATTAACTTATATTAGTGGACATTACTTGTTTCTATGCATACATTTCATGCAAAAATAGGATGCTTTACATGCGATACGAAAGAATGAGCTTCCGAAGGATAACGAATGCATGTTTTTATAATGTCTCTATCCTCTAAACCTTTTTGTCAGATTTATTTGTTAAACTGTATGTACTATCAACTACGATAACTTTTTTGTTGATATAGTCGAGAGTTTGGTTTTGTCAGATTTTAAAGACTTCCTCCTCTTTGATTTTACCTTGAAGTTCAGTTTTTTTGTTAATACTTTTCCTACTGAAAGTGTTCAAATATCTATTGTAATTAGACATCTGTCACAGGTTTGTAATTGATCAAAGAACAAGTTTCACATGTTTTATTTAAAACAAAGTAAGTGCCAAAAACTTGTTTTTTTCTAGAACATTTTCTGATTTGAGCTGTCCCGCAGAATGTATCGCTGGGCTTCTCTCCTCATTTTGAAAATCCTTGATATTTCATTGGTTACAACTACCTTGTTTATTAGATTGAACAAAATTCATAGTCGTCAGATCTTTACAGGCATAAAAATAACACACTAACAAAGTAACGGGGGAAAATACACATTAGTGTCAATGCACCAGGTTTATGTAATAGGTCTATCCTGGACAAGGGTGTGAAAAACAACATTTGATGCTGACAAAGTTGATGCATTAATGTTGACACAAAACTACTTATGTGTATAAGTTTTCAACAAAAAATATATGTTAACTGTCGCGCCAAATGTTCCACTTGATGATGCATTCTTGTTGTATTATTTTTTATTGGTGAAGTATGTTGTTATGTAATTGTACTAATGTTATATCAGCAAAAACTGACTTAAGATGATTTCGTTATTCTATTTAGATCCTTGTCGGTTTGAACATTTAAATGTTTTATGTTTGGTCTTCCCAAACCTTCGGTTTCGATCGAACATGTAAAAGTTACAACAGGAACGACGTCTTCCTTACTGAAATCGGACCTTTCTGATCTTGAATTGAATTGCCTAAAGTTATGGAAACGCTTTTTTACATACTTTAGAACGACTTTGACGTCTGTCGTCAGTTCGTTTTGACTTTTGTGATTGTATAAGTCAGTCGTGACGTATTATTGTATACCTATGTCCGTCCGTCATTCCGTCAACACATCGTACCATTAATGTCCGTCCGTCATTCCGTCAACACATCGTACCATTAATGTCCGTCCGTCATTCCGTCAACACATCGTACCATTAATGTCCGTCCGTCATTCCGTCAACACATCGTACCATTAATCAAATTTGCTGTAATTATTTTTTTCGTGTTATTTAACACAACATTAGACTTAACGGAAGAAATCTGCCGTTTGGTTTTGTCAATTTTTGGTTGTGTCGTTTTAGAGTTATAGGACTTCAACCATTTGAATAAAGGCAAGTTTTCACATATCTTTCACTAACTCTATTATGCCTGGATTTATTTACTCAAAACTTTTATTATTATTCGGATTGTTTAACAGAAGCTCCCTTTCGATTTTTTTTTCTTTTCTTGTTTGTCGTTCCAGAGTTATTGGACTTTAATTGTCAGATTAAATTGAAATATTTACATGTTGTACCATAACTTGAGTTTGCTTGGATTGGTTTATATGAAACTTTACATAATTGTTGGAATTTGTGAATTAAACACACTGTTTGATTTTAAAAAATCCTATATGTCATACCAGATTTATACATCTTGGACTTAGATGAATAAAAGGCATTTTTTTAAATGTCATGCACTAGTTCTAGTATGCTGGTTCAAATTTTTACGAACCCAAAAACACTGTAGTTGGGATTGGTGAATGTAGACTCGCTTTTGATTTTGAAAATTGGCTGGTTTATCATCTCAGAGTTTTGAGACTTTTAACAGTATTATTTGATGCAATACTTATACTATAATTGTGTCATCCTGCATGTTTTTTCTACATAGCCTTTTTATTTGTTTTCGATTAAAATGCTTTCTTAATAGCCCATTTTATCTTGTAACAATTCAATATGCACAATAAGGGTGTATCATGCGCTCTTGGCGCCGCTGCTTATTATTGTTATAAAACCGAACTTCTCCCAACCTCATGTAAAAAAGTTGCGCTCTATTTGGCTGCGGGATGTATGCATACGCAGTCACGTCTGGTCTGAATTTAGACGTTAAGTCCAATGTATTGTGGCACATTACAAGTTAAATTGCAACAGCGCAGGAAGGTGTATATAGGTGGCATGTTGAAAGTCTGTTTTTATCATTGTCAGTCAATTCTTCTGCTCTTCATCCGGGTCGGCTCACTTTTCAGGACCTGTATTTATTGCATTTATCGTTAATTTGTTCTTTCCCAATGAATGCATTGATTATATAATTAGCAATAACTGGAAATAAAGCAGACAATACGCAAGAAATCAATTGATCAATCCCTCTTTGGCTGTCAAAACTTCTGCTCTAAAGCTAAGTTCATGTGAAATCATCAAACACGCGAACTTTTACTGATTTAATGTAACAGCGTTGATGCTTTTGGTGTTTATTATTTTTCAGGGTACAAGACTCATATAAGAAAAGAAAATGACTATGTCATAATAGTGACCTGCTTCGACAAACATGCCTATGGGATTTACGGTAACAAATATAATTTTAATAGCACGACGGGTTTCTGTTCTCCGTGGTTCATGTTTAGCGTCAGCGTACAAAATTGGCAATTGGTTATAATACAAATACTTCATGATTTAGAATGGCCTTTTTGTTGAACTCGAACAGATTCAGTTTATCCAGGATTCTGGCCAGTTAAAATTATACCAAGTTACATTGCTACATTGTTCATGTGACAAATGAAAATATATACGAGATTATGTAGTAGCTTAATAGTTTTTTTTTAAGATAACAGCATTTCAGATCGATAAAAGTATTTTGATGGATTTCATTTTTGTTGGTTAACGTTTTATTTTAGGCTTAACATGTCATCTGTCTCATTATTACGATTTCCCCCCTTTTACGTTTATATTTTTAACAATTTGAACTTTGATTATTTGTTTTCATTCATTCTTAGATGATGTAAAAATGAAATTTTCTTTTTTACACATTGCATGTGTAAATAAAATTGGTAAATACATGCTTAATACACCGCATGTATTCGTGTAGCAGAAAATGATAACTTCTCAAGAGCGCCATTTGTTTTTGTTTAAGTTAGTAGGTTGATCCCTTGAATTAAAAAATCGCAAACTATTATAAATCTATCGTTAAACATCCTTCAGATGTTCATTAAACATTATTTTGTTTGTAAGATGACAGTATTTCATTTATTACAAAACCGTAAAAGCTGACAAAGTCTGCTGATTTTGAGATCTAGTCATTTAGATATGAGCTAAAACCTTATCCAAAAAGATACTTTGGTACATGATGTCTCATACAAAGATGTCAAGGTAGCATTACACAGTTAGGAAAAAACCATAAAGCTGACACTCATAATTTTTAACCACCCTCTTTCTCTTGCTTTCCATAGATTTGATTTCCAATAGTTAAAATGGTAAAATATAATCTCTTTTTGATGTAACCATGGCAACAATCTGCATTTATCTGATACTAGTACTTAATATTGCAAAAAAGAGAGTGAAAATGTCACAAAAGTCCCTAAAACTTGGTCCAAAGTAGAATTTGAATTCATTTGAGTGGTACCTTTTCTGAAACCATTGCCATTTATCTATTAAGAGGTCAAATAAAAATCATATACATTTAACCTCATTTTTCCATAAAATTGAATTGAAAAGTTCAGGCGTAAAATATTTGTTGGAAAACACTACAATAATTTCTGGTCCCATGGGCGGTCTGGATATGAAAATACGGACTATCAAACAGAAAATATCCCATAAAACATATAAAAAAACAAATTTTGATGTTCATTAACACACTTTCAAGGCTTGATTAGTCTTCAGCTGTCTAAAAATGAAATTTATTACACAATAACTATCCTAATTTAAAAATTCACCTAGCCAAAACCATACTCCTGTGTATTGCTACCTAAAGCAGGTGAAACACGTTTTTGGCAAGGCCTTGACCAAATTACTAATGTCACCAAATGTCCATTTTAGGTCTGATACTTCATCTTCAACATTATTATGATGTCATAGTGACATTAAAACTGATGTGTTATATCATTCCATTGATTAATCAAGTAAAATAACAATTTTGAAAGAATTGAAGAATTTTGACCACATTTGCAATTTCAGGGGCCAAATAATTTCGCCTATCATACCCCCCCCCCCCCCTTTTTTTTATATATGTTATGGTCCCATTTTAAACGTGTGTTCTATCTTAAATTCATCGTCTCTACGACTGATTTAACATTAATATCTCCCTACTACAGACCTTGGTATTATTTGTTTTCATTTCTATTTCTTATTTTTCTGTAGCATTCGGGACAGCTGATTCTGCCGAGTTAGCTTCGCAACTCCAAAGAGATATTGATTCACACAAAGAGCATGCCGAAGACCTTAAGAAAAAGTTAGCTAACGAAGGTGTAAGTAGCAAATATTAATTATTATCATAGTTCACCTTACATCTGAAGAAAACTTAAGAGCGACATTTTATAATAACGATTTCAGTGAACACGTCACGTGAAAGCACGCGCCTCAAAGTTATAAAGCCAGTCAATCTAATTAAAACATAGTTCTCTGATTTCGTTATACTCATATATGAGTACGAGCATACGAGTTGATATAGGTCTGAATTTTAATCCGATTGTAAAGCCAACTACATAAAAATGTTCAGGAGCAGTAAATCCAGAAGAACCTAATCAGAACGAACAAAGCAGTGTATGGTCGACTTTGTCTTCGGGTTGCAACTGTAGCTCTAGAACAATTATAGTTCGTATGAATTATGTGATAAATGAAAAACAATCTTCAAAATATATGATTAAAAATTCAAATTTCATATGTGGATGCAGATAATTTATATCCTATATTTGCCTCATTATTATTGTCCGTAAGTACTGTATAATAAATACATATATCACAATCGAAACTAAACAGAGGGCGATATAGAGTATATTGCCAAAAGATTCATTCAATTGTTATTAGTTGTTCCATTCACTCAAATGAAAATGAAAAAATGTTGACCAAGATTATCTTCATTAATGCCTAAATTGTGTTGTTTTTTAATATGAATTCACTCCATTCCCTTTTATATACATTGTTAATAAATTGTTAACATGAGATCTAAAGGAAAACCTTTTATCTACTAAAGCGATCAGAAAAAAATAAATGATCGTTTTTTTTAAATTATTTCAGATGAAAGGAGAAGTTTATATTATTGCTGGAAAAGTCGGTGAAAATGCAATCAAAGTAGCCCATGAAAGAAACGCTGCAATGATAGTGTGTGGTGCTAGGGGTCATGGCACTGTGCGACGTACTATAATGGGGAGCAATAGCGAGTATATAATGCACCATGCCGACATACCAGTCATAATATGTCGACATAAACCTCACCAGAACCCTACGGCGGAACATAAACACGAGGACAAACATAAGCATTAGTCAATATACACGTGAACGTCAGGACAAATATGACCATAAATCAATATACATGTGAACGTCAGGACAAACATAAGCATTAATCAATATACATGTGAACGTCAGGACAAACATAAGCATTGAATCAATATGCATGACATATGTGCTCTTTTTTTTTATATGCATTGGGGGACGTTTACAGTGATAATTGATCGACATTAATACTTGTAATAATAAATGCTTTTCAATGATTGTCAGAGTTATCTTTCATTATACAAAGAAGAAAATTATCGTGGTCCTGTAGTGAGCCCTCTAGAGAAGGCAAAAACACACGTTGATAACGTTCAGTAAGGTACAATCCAACAACCAATCCATTAGTGCAGGTATATAAGGCACAAAAACAACCAATAACAAAACAACAACTAAGTGCCAAACATGCTGCACAGATGTGCTAATGAAACACGTATTAATTATCTTCCAATGTAACATTATGGCAGTGGCAAATATTTCAGAAGTTATTCCGACTCAACATATGATCTCAAAGACTTAATGTCAGGTCTTTGGAGAAACGGGAACAGTATGCTAACAAATAATCGGATTTCTTAACCATGCTTTTGTATCAGAGTTGTCTCGCTTTACGTGTTCAAAATATTTCTCCCCAGATCAGATGTCTTGGATGAAAAAAAAATGTTAAAAAGATATATCCGCTCTGGTCATATTCGTGTGACTTGATCTTCCAGTAGACTTTTGTATTTATTTCTCTCGATCTTTCCCTTTTAAAAAACAACGAAAATGAAATGGGTTTTTTGTTCTTTGAAACGATTTTTCTAATGCGTTTAACGTACTAATATATTGGGCATATTCTCTTTTTCTTTTGGTTATATAACTAGCTCTTGTCGTGTTTTTAAGTACTTATCATTTCTGGTTTTCACATTTTTTGTTTGAGCGTTTCTGCTGAAAATGAACCCTGAAAAGTACTTTTGACGCACGAAATTGATTTAGTGTTAATTTCATTTATGGTTACAGCATTAAAATATAATTATAATAATGAAATGCATGTTTTTGTAATGTAAGGTGCGTTGATTTGTGCGCACGTATTTAGTACCGCTTCCGCGCTTCATATGAAAAGTGCTTCGGAAAACGATTTTACTACTCAATTAAAATACAAAAATAAGACCATACTGTTTTGTGCGAGTTCTTCCTTTCATACATGTAATGACGATTCATAATTCTAAAGAGTCCCTGAAACTCGAATGGTTATTTATCGTAATAATGTTGTTTTGCTTATATCTACGACAAATCCCACTCCTTAGATTTGACAGTTTTGGTTATAATAGACTAAATATACTTCCGATACAATGCACTAGTAAGTAAGCACATCTTCTTATATCTACAAACAATGTTGTTTTTTTTTAATAATTCAAGTAATATATTGATGTATCTTTAACATGTAAAACATCATCATACTTGAAATTGTAAAGGAGAAGGTATGATAAGGCAATTTTTTACCCTTTGAATACAAAATCTCTGATTACACACACAAAAAGATACGAAATCCCTGATTACACACAAAAAGATACGAAATTCCTGATTACACACAAAAAGATACGAAATCCCTGATCACACACAAAAAGACACGGACTACAACCAAGGAGAATCAAAGCTCATAATTTGAAAAGAGACCGATAAAACCATGGCAAAATACGAAAAACGACGAAAAGAAGATCACCACGCTACATAACACTACATTGAAGAACTAAAGACTGATTGACACGAACCCAACAAAAACGGAGTGATCTCAGATAAATAAATCCGAAAAAGTAAACAGCAGATCTTGCTCCACGTGTGGCACCTGTCATGTTGCACATGTAAGTACAAATTTGGTTACAAGTTTCATTCGGTGATGTCACAATCGAGGTAAAGATAACAGGATTGTCAAGTAAGATTAAAGTCGAACACACCTTGACATTAGCGGGGTTCGAACTCACAACATCAGTGTTGACAGGGTAGTGATCGCTGTAGATGAACTTCTTACACCTGTTTTCTACCGAGACCCTTATGTTATTTGTGTCGGGTTGCTGTCTCATTGATGAATACCCCACATCTCCTTTTGTTCATATATAGATGTCCAAAAACGGTCTTCAGCGTAAGAACAAATGTTAATCATCTATACCGAGATTATCAAAAATCTACAATTAATACCAAATTCCTAAATAACAAAACAATAAAATAAGAATAGAATAAGAATATTTATTATTCCAATCAAGGGCCCTTGATGGGCAGCATAACATGTACACATAAAACAATACATCATGATTTGTAACAGAAAAACATTTTTATATATTAAAATGAAACATTAAAAAGTTCAGACAGATGTTATTATCATCATTCTATAAAAAATCACATACATTTAATTCCAGGCAGGATCAGAACTATAAAATCATTACAATTATCATTGTTATTACATACATTAATTAACATTTCGTCTGACATCTAGACATGTAATAATATAACTCCCTAAATATTTAAGTATAGACAAATTTTCATTAGTAAATAACCAAACAAATTTTGCCTCATTTGAAAGATATATAAAATTGGGACAGATACAGTTTATCTCCTTGAAAAATATCTCCCTATCATTATTATATGCTGGACAACTAGTAATAAAATGTTGTTCATCTTCAACCAGATTTGGAGTACATTTCTTACAAAGCCTTTGGTCTCTTTCTATAAGATAAGAATTTTATTAATCTAATCAAGAACCCATAAAGGGCATCATTTACAACAATATTAAGCACAATATGATTGGAAAAAAGAAAAACTATATCCTAATATAATACTATCATATATTGGACAGGATCAGAGCCTAACACATCATGTGTCTTACATAACATTAACAATAATTGCATAATAATTTTATATATTTTGTATCCACCTGGATCTTATTTCTAAACACTTAATTATATAATTGCCTAGGCACATAAGAGTTGGTAAATGCTCATTTGTGAACAGCCAGAAATATTTTTTATCCTTGGGTAATTCTTTAAAATTATTACAAAAACTGTTTACTTTATCCCATAATAATTTTCTCTGTTCGTTATATAAAGGACAACTTACTATGAAATGGGTCTCATCTTCAATAGAATTTGATCCATGTGATAGGCAGTGATGACATAGACGCTGACTTCTCTCTATGTATTTTTTACTATACCTATCTTTCTCAATTTTAAGATCATGTGCACTTATTCTCAATTTACATATAGCTCTTCTTATATTAAAATCTTTAATTGATAAATAAGCCTCCTTTACGAAGTCAGTCTTGAGGTTGAAATAATTTTCTAATTTACTATTACCTTGTGATAAGGTATCAGATCTTTTGACCCCCCAAAATGTTTTAAAACTGTTACAAAGTTTACATTTTACAAATTTAATTAATCTATTGAGCTTTGTATTCAAATTTTGTATATCAAGTGATTGAAGGACATATCTCATAGATGAATACCAACAATTAATGTTTCCTGCATCTAAAATTTTATTACATAAATAAAGTATATAAAGTTTTATACCTGTCTCTTTCTATTTTGAGATCATGTGCACTGATTCTGATTTTACATATGGCACTTCTCAATTGAAAATTGTTTAAAGATAGATACATTTCTTTCGAAAAACAATAAGTTAAGGTAACCAAGTAAAAAGCATACAATATGTATTCACGAATTGCACAATAACCAGATTCTTGATTATTATCACTTTGACTGAGTATTTGTTCTAGACTTACACTTGTTTTTCTCCTTTTACTTTCTACATCATTAACAGTAACCCTCAGCTGCAACAATCCACAACTCAAACTAAATGTTATCCTTTATTGTATATACTATCTACCTTAACTTCGGTTAAATAGTCAAAAATAAAGAGATGTGGTATAGTTGCCAATTTCAATTCTCCCTCATAAATTCGTCCGAATTTAAAACTTTTTCTAATCTATCTACATGGCTAAATAAGAGGCAAGTCAAAATGTAGGCTTGGTTTGCTTGCCAGTAATTTATTAGTTTCTGTACGATGCAACATTAAGTACAGATAACAAAAAACTTTACAAAAATCTCTAAACAAACACACGTCTAGCTATTCTACACTAAATCAATATAATATACATTTTGTAACGTAAATGATATTCTATGCAGAACGTGTTGTACTTATAAGTTACTGTGAGCACCTCGATATATACTTTACAAGTATCGGACTTGTATATGACTATAGAACCCCACCTGCAATACCGCCAAAGAAATATCCGTGCAGTACTAACAAAAAGACATAATTAAATACTGATCAAACTATACAATTATACACTGAAAATTTAAATTAGTCACTATGACTATTCAGTTAGTCAAATATTAGCAGAAAGGTAGTCAACAGCATATATGACTACCAATCAAGTCATTATGACTACCTGCATAGTCAATTGACTATGTTAGGTGGTCACAGCACCACGTGGTGTAGAGTTTCGGTTTTCACGCGCACTCTTTCGCGTTCCCTTTGTTCCCTAGATCGTGTAGATGTTAACAAACCAGGAGGCACGAAACTGCTATTTTGTCAATTAAACCAATTGTTTAAAGTAAGTATCATGTACATTTGTTTTAATTCTAACTTACAAAAATTAAATTTGAGAAAAAGAAGTGTAATGAATGTAATATATCTGCACATGTTGACGTAAATTAATGACAATACAAAACAGAGGGAGATATGTATACGGGATATCAATTTTGATACACATACAACGTATTTTCGATTGAAAAGAGTATTTAGCGATATCTATTTTTTACCTGATCAAAAACTGTTAAAAATAAACACTGCAATCGATATTCACAACAATGAATTAAAAAAAACCCTCAGGGTAGCTGTCAAGATCCTGGTGCTTACATTACAATGCTGTGATATAACATGGGTGGCTGTCAAGATCCTGGTGCTTACATTGCAATGGTGTGGTATAAGATGGGTGGCTGTCAAGATCCTGGTGCTTACATTACAATGTTGTGTAATAAGATGGGTGGCTGTCAAGATCCTGGTGCTTACATTACAATGTTGTGTTATAAGATGGGTGGCTGTCAAGATCCTGGTGCTTATATCACAATGTTGTGGTATAAGATGGGTGGCTGTCAAGATCCCGGTGCTTACATTACAATGTTGTGGTATAAGATGGGTGGCTGTCAAGATCCTGGTGCTTACATTACAATGTTGTGGTATAAGATGGGTGGCTGTCAAGATCCCGGAACTTACATTACAAAATAATGGTATAAAATGAGTGACAAAATCACTAGATCAAAGATTTTAAAATTTGTTTTTTCTTTTAACTTTAACATGACTGATATACTTGTTTATTGTTATATTTTAGCTTCTAAAATGATATAATTATATTTTTCAGCAAATGAAGACATTGCTATTTGTATGAACACAGCTGAGAGATTTTTGACCAGAGAGACTATTACATGTACACTGACACAGTTGATACCGAAAAAATATCTGAAATAAACACTTCAAATTAACAATGAGTTTATAATAAATATATTTTCTTTATTTGATTTTTAGACTTTAATATATGTCACTGAGTAATGGTAACACATGAAAATCATGAAGATATAGGAAGGTTTTGAACATTGAGCACTTTGTGGTCCTATACGGTTTCGATGTTAGTTTTGCTGTTGTGGTATTTTTAATGATATTATATTCCAGATGTATTTGTCAATCATATGGAAGAGAAACAACAAAAAGTAGAATAACAGAAGAATGAAACATAAAAGTACAAAACGGATAGAAGCACACACAAAGTAGATTGGTGGAACAAAAAACACAACACAAATTAAAATAACAGTCTACCAGTCGTGACTATTCACAGTAATCATGTTGACTAAACAACATGGTCACTTTCGACTATTTCAATAAGTCATATGGACTGCATTCAATTGTCAAACTGACAAATGTGCATAGTCAATTGAACAATCCAATTCGTCATAACGAGTATAACATATCGTCATTTTGACTTCCAAACATAGTCATAATTACCACCCTACTCAGTCAAATGTGACTACCCATCTAGTCAAACGACAAAGAGCATAGTCAAAATGATTAAAGTGCATTGTCATCTAGAGGACAGTCAAAATGACCAATTAAATTGGTCAAATTGACTAATTTATGTTTTCAGTGTAATTATTAAGCAATTATAGGCAACCGAACGGCCTTCAACAATGAGAAAAACTCATACCGTATAGTCGGTTATAAAAGGCACCGACATGAAAAATGTAAAACAATTCAATTGCGAAAACTAACGGCTAAATTTATAACAAAACAATTTACGAAAACAAATATGACAGACATGAACCAGCTGCTACAACCACTAAACTAATGGGACAGGCACATGAAGAATGTGACGGGGTTACATATGTTTGTGATCGGTCAACCCTTTCCTAACCAGGGACAGTGGTGTAACGGTATAACGCAAGAAAAAACTACAAAACAATAAACGAAAAAGAGAAAAAGCAATAAACGACAACCACTCAATTACAGGTTCCTGACTTGGGACAGGCACATAGAGAATGTGGCGGAGATAAACATATCTGAAGGCGCAAACTTGGGACAGTGGTGTAATAGTACAACATAAGAATAAACTATAAAATCAGTTGAAAAGGGCTTAACTCATCAGATCGATACAGAGCAGAAAACCATCTAACAAAATCTCAGACCGGAAGTGGCAGGGAATTTATACATCCCTAAAAACAAAAAAGGGCAAAGTACAAATCTGAGAGTAATCGCAGTTACTGACAGCTAGTTCAGAGTCAATAACAACTAATAAAAACTCGTGTATCGAAGACTAAAATATTAATCAGTTCACATCCAACATCCAATGGGTTGAGTGTAAAGACGTCATTAACAGTCAGAGAAAAACATGACCTTGTGCAATGCCAAAATATAGGTATCGACAGATCGTAGGACCGTGAAAGTGCGTAATGGAGATGGAGAGTTGTCTCATTGGCACTCATACCACATCTTCCTATATCTATGACAATAATATTTGGTATGAACATATGCCCATATTTGAGGAACAGATTTGTAACAGGCAGTTAACATGTATTTCACTGTATCTTTGTTTCTGTTTAAGAATTTTCAAATAAATATAATTCGGTATTTCGGTAGTGTTAGTATGTTTAATATCATGAACTGTGTGCGAACGTTTTTAGTTACAAGGTTGAAATTTTTTTATCTTTTATGGACGACAGAAAGATTTTTAATTAAGAATTGAATGCTTCATTTTGTAAATTCATTGGGGTGTAAAAGCGTTGACCGAAGTACATTTTGTATGAAGCGTGGAAGCGCTTCATTCTGAAAATGTACGCACGGTCTACGCTTTTACAACCCTATGAAATTACTAAAAGAAGCATTCAATACTTATAATTACATTTTTTCGCTATGATCATGACAACACGATTACTATCAAGTTTTTGTTTCATTTACCTGTGCACTTTATTGTGGAAACGTGTGTCATCATGTATGTTACAATTCGTGCAATTCATTTTGAAATGAAGAATGACGCGAGATTGTTGTTAACCAATCAAAATAACGTATAATAATGAAACATACATCTAAAGTTATTATTTATATATGAATATGAATTTGTTACTGTAATGTACTTTTACGAAATAACCAATGTATTATGTTATTTTAGAGTTAATGTATTTATTAGACTTTTAAATATTTGCAAGTATCTTGTACAATTTCTACAACAATCATATAATGTTGTTTGTAAATACTGTGTTGATGACGCAGATGTCAGTACCCCGCTGGCACTTGCCCCCGTTGTAAAGGGGTAGTTTCACAATAAATTTATTTACAAATTTCAGAAAATCAACATTCCAGTTTCTATTTTGTTCTGATATTGGCTTTACATGTATGTAAGACTTGATACTTTTTTAGTTCGTCTAGTTTCAAATTGTACCTCAGCTGTTACAGTTCATGGCCTTATAAAAAAATTTAGAACTTAATCAAGAAATACGCCGCAAATAATGAAAACGATTATACTGTTCTGCAACATGCTTTACGTATGACAGAAATTGGTGTTTTAACTGCCTCAGTTCCTGCCTTTTCAAAACATCGGAAATGCCAAATTCATATTTGTTTATATCGATATATTATTTTCTTATCTTTTCTGGGAGAAATTCAAATCTCTGCACTGGAGCAATCTACGCTTGGCTATCATAGTTCTGGCTTGTTGTACAGCCACGTTGCACTAGAACGTTGTAGTTTCAACACGATTCTAACCATCGGATGACTGTCATTTTCAGTTCCAAATTATGTATGGCTATAAGGATAAATTAAATATACAATGAATTCTATAAGACGTATAATTTTCAACGTTATTCAAAATAGTAATGTTCAAGTATTTGCATACAAAATTACCGGACTCTATTGTTAGGGGAAAGAGTAGGACGTTCAAGATTAAACTTTCGTATTGTATACTTTTTAATCATTGCAAATTGCGAAATACATGAATTCTCATGAAGAGCTGTTGTTTCTATTCAGGTGAAGAGAGTTAATGCTCGTAATCTGACGTGGTGGCGTATATATATATATACATTACGAACATCAAAACGAAATCAACCCTGAACAGAATTGTAATAAGGGTTCTTTTACTGGACGTGAATATGTATTTTTACATCTGCAAAGCCAGGGCGACGCCCTTTGTCGAGAGTTGTTGTAATAATTAATAAGACGAAATATTATCGTAATGACAAATATTGTGGAACAACAAATGGCCTTCGTCAGTGTCATTACCATATTAGTTCTTCTTATTTGTACATAATATTCTTTTATCAGTATCGTAGCACACATTTTAGGAATTGTATGCATATAAATGCGCATATATATATATATATATATAAATTATAACTACGGAACTATGGTAATTATTAAAATTGAGAATGGAAATGGGGAATGTGTCAAAGAGACAACAACCCGACCATAGAACAGACAACAGCAGAAGGTCACCAACAGGTCTTCAATGCAGCGAGAAATTCCCGCACCCGGAGGCGTCCTTCAGCTGGCCCCTAAACAAATATATATACTAGTTCAGTGATAATGAACGCCATACTAAACTCCAAATTGTACACAAGAAACTAAAATTAAAAATAATACAAGACTAACAAAGGCTAGAGGCTCCTGACTTGGGACAGGCGCAAAAATGCGGCGGGGTTAAACATGTTTATGAGATCTCAACCCTCCCCCTATACCTCTAGCCAATGTAGAAAAGTAAACGCATAACAATACGCACATTAAAATTCAGTTCAAGAGAAGTCCGAGTCTGATGTCAGAAGATGTAACCAAAGAAAATAAACAAAATGACAATAATACATAAATAACAACAGACTACTAGCAGTTAACTGACATGCCAGCTCCAGACTTCAATTAAACTGATTGAAAGATTATGTCTTCATCATATGAATATCAGGCACAATCCTTCCCGTTAGGGGTTTAGTATCATACCATCATAACATATATGAGAAGAACATAACCCGTGTCATGCCAACAACTGGTTTTTAAATAAATGTGTTTAGTGCCGATGCAAAGACCCTATAAGTAAATCAATATTAACGCCAAAATATGCAATCTTTAATGACCTGACAACAGTATCGTAACTATATCCCTTCTTAATAAGTCTATTTAAAGGTTTTGTTAGCTTCAGAGGTGAATACTGACATTTTTGTGCTTTATAAAGAATATTTCCATAAAAAATTGGATGTGAAATACCTGAACGTATAAGAAGTCTGCATGTTGAGCTATATTTACGAATGATGTCCTTATACCGATGATAAAATTTAGTAAATGTTTTGACTAGTTTGTGATATCGAAAACCCTGGTGTAATAATTTTTCAGTAATACATAAATTTCTCTCGTTAAAATCTAAAACATTGTTACATACACGAGCGAATCGTACAAGTTGAGATATATAAACACCGTAAGATGGTGACAAGGGAACGTCACCATCTAAAAATGGATAATTAACGATAGGAAATGAAAAATCATCTCTTTTATCATATATTTTAATATTAAGCTTTCCGTTAATGATATAGATATCAAGATCGAGGAAAGGGCAGTGGTCATTGTTAGTATTAGCTTTATTTAAAGTAAGTTCAACAGGATAAATTTCTTTAGTATACATACTGAAGTCGTCATTATTGAGAGCCAAAATATCATCCAAATATCTAAAAGTATTATTAAATTTGTGTATCAGATGTTGTTTCGATGGGTCTTTGCTGATTTTTGTCATAAATTGTAACTCATAGCAATACAAAAAAAGGTCCGCAATAAGTGGTGCACAGTTAGTCCCCATTGGAATTCCGATAACCTGACGATATACGGAATCTCCAAAGCGAACAAAAATGTTATCTAGTAAAAATTCAAGGGCATATATAGTATCAAAGCATGTCCAATTGACATTTTTTTTTTTGTTTATTGCTACTAAAAAATGACCTAAAAGAGTTTGAACATATATATTCACATTCTGACTTTTTAAATGCCCATTTAATTAGGTGTGTGAATTTTTTCTTAATGAGAATGTGAGGCAATGTGGTATATAGGGTAGAAAAATCAAAACTTTGAACAGATTCAAAATCACCAATGTATTCTTGTCTTTCATAGATTATGTGCTTGTCTTTCTTTGTTGACATATTTGTTTGTTTTTATAGTGATTAAGATTAAAACACAATGTTGACTGCTGTGCCCCTAATTTTGACATTTCTACCTATTATGTCTATTTGTTTTGTTCACAAATTGTTGTCAATATAATGGATTTATTTGCGACTGTCATACAAGTGAGAGGTTAAGCTAGCAACAAAACCAGGTTTAATCCACCATTTTCTACATAAGGAAATGTACGGAAGCCGGTTATTGTTAGGGTGTAGTTTTATTTCTATGTTGTTATAACGAGTAACTACGTCGTTATAACGAGTTAATAAGTCGTTATAATGAGTTAGCTAAGTCGTTACAACAAGTAAACAAGTAAGCTAAGTCGTTATAACGACTTAAAAATAAAACTACACACTGACACTAACCGGTTTCCGTAGAAATGCATGTACCAAGTCAGGAATATGGCAGTTGTTTTCCATTTGTTTGATATGTTTGAACTTTTGATTTCGTCATTTGATAAGGGACTTTCCGTTTTGAATTTTCCTTGGAATTTGGTATTTTTATTATTTTACTTTTTGGACTTCCATTTTTCATCTTGTATAGGCCCACGACCATAAAATATTGAAATAACCAATTTCAAATACTTTTCGAAACATTCAACACTGGTCAGGGTTACCTAGTATACACGTAAGTAAGTAAAGAATGAGGTGTAAAATTCGACCAACCTAATCAGTTATTTCAAACCATGAATACTTGGTAGAGACATTCAGTTAATGGAACATAACAAAGATACCAAACTTACGTGCACGTTGCTTCTTAATCTAACTCGTGGTCATATCTTGAATTATTTATCAGTATTTAAGATGACAAGATAGTAGCAAGTATGTTTTCGTTCGACCACTTATATTTTGTTGATGTTTGATTGTCTTTGCTGGATGTACAATTATCCACGTTCGCCCGGAATGAAAAAAAAAACACTTAATGTCCCGTTTTAAAGGAGTGCCAAGTTCTTAGCTGTTTAAGAAACGCATAACTTTAAAAAAAAATTATCAACAATCTAAAAAATTATCAATTAAGAAATAATCAATCATCGAAAGTAACAATGATATCCCAAAATATATTGAAATTCAAATAGTATAGATTGGATAAAAAAATACATAGATAGATAGATAAAAAGAAAGAAAGAAAGAAGGAAATAATAAGTAAATAAGAAATAAGAAAATAAATATATAAAATTTATAAATAGCCAAAAAGATAAATGGAATAAAAAAAAATTATCCCAGTTTTTGGTGGAATTCGTGTTGCTCAGTCTTTAGTTTTCTATGTTGAGTTTTGTGTACTGTTGTTTGTCTGTTTGTCTTTTTTTAGCCATGGCGTTGTCAGTTTATTTTCGACTTATGAGTTTGATTGCCCCTTTCGTATTTTCGCCTCTCTTTTATAAAATCAGCAATGTAATACATTCAATATAAGCAATAAATTCAATAAAATAAAAAGAATCAATGAATTCAATCAAATAATTTAAATACATTGAATCAATTAAATTAGAAAATAAAAGATAGAGCTGTTAAAAACTGTTCTAGAGATAGAACTGTCAGGATCTGTTCTAGGGAAGAACTGCTGTCCTGCATTATCTGTTCTAGGGTAAAACTGTCAAAAACGGTTCAAGGGTAGAACGTACTGACAGAATGTATTCTGGGTTATAGAACGGTCCGAAACTGTTCTAAGATAAAACCGCTACTGTAAGAAACTGTTCTAATGGTGTCTGGGGAACTTTTTTACAGACTGTGACAGTTCCGAAGATTTAAAAAAAAAACTGATCCTAACTGTATTTATGCTAAGCGCTTTTTAGATGACATCGTATTAAACTTAGGATGTGAAATACGGTGACATGTTTTCACTTTTCCATAAACAATTGTTTTAAAGATAAGATAATTAAGCATCAGTTAAAAGTTTCTCAAAACTTTCTGATAATGATTATCATCGTTAAAAGCACTTTATTTTTCCTCGATTGAATAATCATTGAAGCATAAAAGACTAAAAATCTAGTGAAACTTGATATTGCATGCAACTTATACTTAACTTTATCAAAATGTAATTTTATATCAGTTTAGAACAACATGTAAATTAAAAGGTTATTTTTTGTAGTGTAGTTTTTTGGTCTGAAATTTGTGTAAAATGTTTACATTTTCTATTGCATATACTTAATTGAATTAGGAACTTATCAGCAGTAAGAATGTCAAAAGACGCCTCATTAAATTTGTTTAAATTGCTTTACAATATATTGTACGAGAAAATGCGTCGTTTTGATACTATTCCTATTGTTAGGAACAGAAGCATAATAACAGTGTCCATATTTGCACAAATTACTACTTTCAATAGCATTTATGATCATGAATTAAGATATGGTTTTGAAATTGAGATGTCCTTTTTAAATGCACTCTCAATGCTTCTGCCAAAAGGGAAATAGTTCGACACACCAGACGAACAATATAGTGCTAAATAGTTTTTTTTATGTGCGGAAATGACCAGTGATGGTTTTAGTTTTTGTAGGAAAAATAACAATCATTCTGACCGCCCAAAATCTTACGGAGGGATAGTTAGTGACAAATTATATTCCTCCAGTTAGGAATGTGTCAATGGTGTTGATCGCATGGGTGTAGACATAGGGTTATCAATGGAAATACCAATCGTTATCATAATGAGACTGTACAACCTCTTGTGAAGAAAACATTGTGCATTTTATAGAGGAATTCATTGCCGAAAGTGAAATTACAGTCATAAAAATATTGCAGGTGTCTTAATCGATAGGAAGCGGTCATGCATGAGAGTAATTTGGAAGTTGTGTATTTCTCCTTCTTCATAAGCAAATGTTGTGTCTTTATATTTCATAGGTCTGATTCGTAACCATATAGAAGATATCTATTTTCAAATTTTAATCCGACTTCATTAAGTAGGTCTTTTGATTGAAAAACTGACGGCTCGGTAACCCGAATTATCATTCACGTTACGGACCAGAAATTATGTTTGTTATAAATACAGCGTTATGTTTTTTTTTTGCAATATCAATTGCCCCCGCTTTCATACAGGTATGAAAACTTATGGCCCTACAAACCTGTCGATATTATGTTTATTGCACAAGACCGTATATGACGTTTGTACACTAAATCCGTACGGATTGATATTTTTTATTATATACTTATTAATGTTTTATAGTGTGTCCTTTTATGTCGTATTGTTACACCACTGTTTCAGGTTAGGGTCTAGGTTGGCACCAGATAAAACGTTCAAACCCGCTGCATTTGTTTGCACCTGTCCTAAGTCAGGAACCTGATGTTCAGTGGTTGTCGTGGTTCATAAGAGTTTCTCGTTTCTCGTTTTTGTCGAACCTGCGACTTCTGTCGCAAAAGCGAGACATAGCGATCCTACATTCCGTCGTCGTCGTCGTCGGCGTCCACAAATATTCACTCTGTGGTTAAAGTTTTTGAAATTTTAATAACTTTTCTTAAACTATCCTGGATTTCTACCAAACTTGGACAGAAGCTTGTTTATGATCATAAGATAGTATCCAGAAGTACATTTTGTAAAAAAAAATCCTGTATATCCGTATTTTAATTATAAATGGACTTAGTTTTTTCTGCCAGTTAACATTACATTCACTCTGTGGTTAGTTTTAAAAATTTCAATAACTTTCTTAAACTATATCCTGGATTTGTACCAAACTTGGACAGAAGCTTGTTTATGATCAAAAACTAGAATCTAGAAGGAAAACTTGGACAGAAGCTTCTTTCAATCAAAAGATAGTATCTAGAGGAAAATTTTTTATATTTTTTCCCCATTTTTGTTGAACCTGCGACTAACTGCAAAAGTAGGCGAGACACTGGGTTCCGCGGAACCCTTACAAATTTTCTATATAGATTGGACCGTTGGTTTTCCTGTTTGAATGGTTTTACACAGTCATTTTGGGGGCCCTTTAAAGCTTGCTGTTCGGTGTGAGCCAAGGCTCCGTGTTGAAGGCCGTTCTTTGACCTATAATGGTTTTCTTTTACAAATTGTGACTTGGATGGAGAGTTGTCTATTTGGCTATTTGGCTATTTGTTTTAGGTATTTTTATCATATAGCTCTTCAATTGTTTCGGTACTTATACATCCCTCGGATTTCGAATGTTTGGCTTTGAGCGTTCCTGATGAAGGTAAATCCAGAAAAGCGCTTCGGACGCATGAAATTATTAAACGCGTTGTTTTCAATTTTTTGTCTCATTGGCACTCATACCACATCTTCTTATATCTAATTAGTAGTAAATACAGGTAAATTGTATGTGTAATACAATTGATGACAATCGTGCTGTATTAGCCATCCGTGATGATATCGATATCAGTCACGGTTGCAAAGGCTTTATCAAACCCCTAATCTGTATGTCGTCACGTAATCGATCGATACCAGTCACGGTTACCAAAGCTTTATCAAACCCCTAACTTGCATTACGTCATGTCTCGTGAAAAATACATACGAGTAATTATTTGTACTTGAGGTACATGTATGTAATAACAGCAGGCTCTTGGGATTATATTGGTGTCTCGGGTTGATACATGTGTGATATTGAAAAAGCCATAAAGTCAAAGTCAAAGTCAAAGATTTTATTGATATAAAATCCAAAATCTGGATTGTCATCAACAAACAGACAAAGAACAAACATTAATCATTACAATCAATTATATAACAATACAGAACATAAAAAAAGGTATAATTTTATTTTTCCCTTCTATCTATTTGGCTGAGGAGGTACAGTTTTAGATACTAGTAATACAATTTATATAACATAAACATAAAATAACTTAAGTTAGTGAACGTCTGAACTTGTACATCTCATTAATTCCTTTAATGCAACATTTACTGACATCATAATCATTACTTCGAAATATAAAATAGAATTTTTCAATGTCTGAACGATTATTGAAAGATGGTAAAATGTCTGAAATATTCTGAAAAAATTCATACTTCAAATTATTAAGTTTGGTACATTTTATGGTAAAGTGTAATTCATTTTCAACTTCAAATTTACAAAGGGGGCATAATTTGTTTTCTAAATCAATCTTTTTATGTCTGCCTTTTTCAATCATAAGGATACTATTACTTATCCTTATTCTTACAAAGTTTGAAATATCAGCTCTGTCTATATCTAATTTTAAAAAGTTCTCCATATCACATTTCTTCTTCAAATCCTTGTAGGTTCTTAATTTGTTTCCTCTTTTATCATTAACACTTTTTGAAATTGGGTATCCCAAAATTTAATGAAATCATTTTTCAGTTTTTTATTTATAGCAAAAGTTAAACGATTTTTACTAAGTGAATTTTGATTTTCCCAGACATGTTTAAATCCAATTTTTTGTTCTATACTAGTCTGAGTTATTATTAACACTTGATGAATAAATCATATTTATTAAACTATCTGGATTTGAATTGACTACATGATGCCAGTAACCTACACACAGTTTGCTAGCATCAACAGAACATGGGATCATACCTAATTCCCCCAAAACTGCCAAATTTGATGCAGTTTTGTTAACTCCTAAGATGTATTTAGCAAATTTAATTTGTACTTTTACAGGTTGATATAAAAAGCCATATGATATTCTCTATATATTAGAACATGATTAAATTTATTAGTCTGAACGGGATTCCAGTATTTACGAGTGAACGGGATTCCAGTATTTACGAGTGAACGGGATTCCAGTATTTACGAGTGAACGGGATTCCAGTATTTACGAGTGAACGGGATTCCAGTATTTACGAGTGAACGGGATTCCAGTATTTACGAGTGAACGAGATTCCAGTATTTACGAGTGAACGGGATTCCAGTATTTACGAGTGAACGGGATTCCAGTATTTACGAGTGAACGGGATTCCAGTATTTACGAGTGAACGGGATTCCAGTATTTACGAGTGAACGGGATTCCAGTATTTACGAGTGAACGAGATTCCAGTATTTACGAGTGAACGGGATTCCAGTATTTACGAGTGAACGGGATTCCAGTATTTACGAGTGAACGGGATTCCAGTATTTACGAGTGAACGGGATTCCAGTATTTACGAGTGAACGAGATTCCAGTATTTACGAGTGAACGGGATTCCAGTATTTACGAGTGAACGGGATTCCAGTATTTACGAGTGAACGGGATTCCAGTATTTACGAGTGAACGAGATTCCAGTATTTACGAGTGAACGGGATTCCAGTATTTACGAGTGAACGGGATTCCAGTATTTACGAGTGAACGGGATTCCAGTATTTACGAGTGAACGAGATTCCAGTATTTACGAGTGAACGGGATACCAGTATTTACGAGTGAACGAGATTCCAGTATTTACGAGTGAACGAGATTCCAGTATTTACGAGTGAACGGGATACCAGTATTTACGAGTACTCTAAGATCGATACTTTCTGTCGTTCTTCTTTATGTCAGGTTGTTTGTGCTTTGTGAGAATCATAAGGGTCAATTCGTTTCCGACTGATTTTTATAGTTTGTTCTTGTGTTTTTCTGATGGTTGAGCGCTCATAAACATGTTTAACCCCTCCACATTCTGTATGTGCCTGTCCCAAGTCAGGAGTCACTAATTCAGTGGTTGTCGTTGTTTGCTGTCTGTCATATTTTTTATCGTGTATTGTTTGTTTGTTTTTTGTCATAAATCCGGCCGTTGATATTTTTCGCTTTGAATTGTTTCAAATTTTGTCATGTCTGTGCCTTTTATAGCTGACTGTTCGGTATTTGTTTGGCTCATTGATGAAAGCCATACGTTGGCCTATAGTTGCTTAAGTGCACGTTGTTTGGACTCTTGTGGAAAGTCTTCTCGTTTGCAATCATACCACATATCTTATTCTGTATAATATTTTTCTATGTTAGAATTGAAATTGAAAGGTAGTATGTTATGTAAACCGTAAACTTTCACATAGACATATGTGGTCCAAACAAATTATTTATAATAACAGCTTCAAATAATTGTTTGCAATATGCGTGCTACCCTGAGAATTTTTAGCTCTGATTTGCATTAAATACAGGTATGGTTGGACATTAAACGAACATAGGACTTCCATTGAGAGAGATATGAAAGTAGCAATCAGTTTCCGGCTGGTTTACTCCATCTTTTGTCAGTTTGTGTGATTATGTTTGACAGCCAACATCAAACCAATAAATCTAAGCTTGATTAAAATGGTAAAAGATGGTAAATTATAGTCAATTAGTATATCGTATAAAAATTTTCCGTAAAAAGAATAGTGTATCAACTGACTGTATCGTATAACATGTATTTAGAGCCGTGTGTGCCATTCGGTTTTCTTTCTGTTGAAACTGAAGATACCTAGTATAAAGCGTAATTAAAAGATGACTTGAACTCTGCAGAGACATAATTTTTGCTTTTATTGTCATTTAATTGGACGGAGACTTTTTTCATTTCATAAAAGCGGGACAAACAAAATCACTTCCCATAATTAAAACGCAAGCCTGTTCTCAGTTATGTTGCTGTCAAAATGTTTTCTTTTAGAGACAATGTACCACTTCGGGAAATGGTTTGATTTGACTTTTTTGTTGCTAGTTGTCAATGTTCATAGCTCATGTTTGTTTTATTGTGGTATATTAGGAAGCAACTTATTGAGAACTTCCGTAACATATTCCTTAATAATAATATTTCTTATCTATTTTTGATAAATTGTTCTGTAATCTAGAATCAAAATCTTTAGTATCGCGCTGCATATCACGTCTCTTGAAAAATTGTTTAATTTAAATCTAAATCAATGAATCTTTCCGTAAGCTTCTTTCAAATGCATGTTAAATTTATAGATCAACCCATTATGGTAAAGAAGCTCTAAATGTACTAAATGTGCCAGATTTATCAAACACTATGCATAGATAATGAACCGTTTAACAAAATAAAAACTTTAATTGCTATTATTTTTTGAATATTATGATAAAATACTCTTTCAAATATCTTTAGTTTATTCATTCATCCGAGAAAGTGTCGTTACGACACCGAGCCTTTCAATTATTCATAATAATTTCTTGGTGCGTAAAATTAACAATTTAACTAAAATGTAATTAAATGTCAGAAGGAGATACAGTATCACTTGTAAATTATTTTCACATATTGTTACCATGTAGTTGACGCAAGGTTGACAGTGATCAGGTTGATTATCAATAATCATAATTATGACTCGTTGCGTTAAACAATGCAACGGCATGAATGACATGTTTCAAATATTAATGACATGCGCAATGCCAAGTTAACAACATATGTTTTCCGACGAAGGATTCATAAAATTGAATCACGTTACCGTTACTTATCTTTTACAGCATAGAAAATTATTAAAGACAAGAAAAAAGTGCTATATTAAGTCTGACAATATAACAACAAATATATATAAAAAAAGAAAACTAAGGCAGTTTAACTTTACAATCTTTCCCAGTTTTTCATTTTTTGGGGTCATGTTTTTTTCCAGTTTTTGTTACGGATTTTTACAAGGAGGATGGGTAAACAATTATTCAAAACCTATGCCACCCTATGTTTTTTAAGTTAAAAAAATACAGGGTGAAAAAGTACTATTTACTTCGATTTTTTTAAATTTAATTTAAGAATTGTGATAATGATTATTAAATCTGTGTAATTTTATCTTGGAGAAGAGAGAATGATTTTATTTCTAGAACAAATCAACGGGAAAAGGGGATCAGATAATTTATACCTATCTATATGATTTATAGTTGACTTCTTACATTGCAAGAATTTAAAAGTTTTTTTCTAACCGCTAATCCCGTTGAATTATACCTATCTAACATGTTCAGATACACAATGGCTACATTACTTGATTTTATAACAAATTGATTAACTTTTCATAGAATGAAATTTGATATATTTTTGTTCACTAGTCCGTCGTCCAGTGACAAATATTTCTTCAATAATCAGGTTAAATTATTGAGTTGGAAGAGAACGAGTTGAGTAGATTTGTGGAATAAGGCAACATTTTACGAATATCTGAATAACAACAAAATTTCTCGGGTGTATATATCCTGTTTACTAAAGAAGAGAAATAAAGAGGTGGTGTTTCTCTCACAGATCGATAATCTTGAAGTTGTCAAATCCTAAATGAATTTTAATGCTAAATAGTCTTTAACATTTACTTAAAAAATATTGAACACTTTTATTCATTTCCATAAATTAAAAATAAAATTCAGCTTTGCATGTTGCTCTTGAATGCATCTTGGTGAAAAATTGCAAATTTAACATGTTTTGATAAAATTTAGCATCGAAGGACGTCTCTAACCAAAAGACAATGTATTACGAATGTACTTCCTACACATGCTTGGAATAAATACTCAAAATTTGCCAAAATCTGTCAAAATCTCGTTTTTATCTATCTGCATGCCAGTATAACTTGGTCGTCTGTTTGAAAATAAGCCATGGCATAATATTTTGAAAACCTCAAAGTTTATATAAAGCTGTGCTTCTGTAAATATAAGTACAGATCGAAAACATTTCCCAGGTGTATGTAAAAATCAAGGGAACTTGACCATACATCTTTGGCATACCGAGACAATAGAAGGCCAATTAAATTTTGCATTCAAGTAAATAATCGCTGAACGTTTTTGACTTTTTACCAACTATAAGGATCCAAAAAGTAAGAATTAATGTGTAAATTTTATAAAGTTTTCTCGCGTTATTTGAGATTAATTATGACACGATATGCTAAATGGTTACAATATGACGGAAATGTCATCTCTTTCATCAATATTTCAACAAATAATTGTAAAATTTATACAAAACCGTTTTCTTCGAGATTTATAACTTTCCCAGGAAATTGAGACTACCTTTGTAACTTAATAACTATATCAATTTTATTTCTAAACTGTACTTTTTATGTGATACAGTGAAGAAGATTGTTTGGAATGATAAGTCCTTGCCATAGGCAAACGTATCCAATTTAAGGAGCAATCCTTAAAATTTAAAGTGTCATTTTATATGTAATCGAGGTGCCAAAATACCACCTTTAAATTATTGGCCTTTTTACCACACAATGTTGTGGTTAAGGACGTTAATTATTATAACACCCCTGGTACGACAGGTCTTTAAACTTTCAAATCCAAGTTGAAATAATTTGTATCAAGAGTTAATTTAACGAGCCATATTTCAATGGAACGGCATGAAGAGAGAGTTAACAAAAGAAAAACCGAAACTGTTCATTTTAAATAGGACTTTGTCACCTGTTGCGTTAGAACAATCGTTCTATTTGTCAGAAATGACCCATATTCATTCAAATAATCCTTAAGATAGAGAAAACTTAGAATAACAAGCTCGATAAGCCAATTTACGGTTCAGACTAGAGTTTGAAACATTTTCCAAAGTTTTCAAAAACACTAGATGTCAATCAAATGCAGCTTAATGACCAATAGTCCATAATTATAAAATAAATCTCAGTTAGCAAATGGTTTAAATTAACAATTAGAAATGTTGATTCATCTTTTGAGAACAGTCATTTTATAGGTGATATTATCACAGTTTATAGACAGCGAAGATGGTGAAAATATTTCAAATATAACAATATATCATGAAAAAAACCTTTTTAATGAAAATTTACTCTTTTTTCCATTCATATCTTGTGCACACTGGCATTGAGCATTGTACAGGATTGTGTCTACCTGATAACGTTGCTGTTAGAATACAGCCGCCTGTATTAGACTATATGACTATATGATATAGTGACAGAATGATAAGACTTAGTACTTTGAGCTTAAAATAAGCCCAAGCATTCCGTGATAAGAAATGAATATATTGTTTTACTTGTACATCTGTTTTTATATTTTCTAGCGCTTTTCCTGAACTAATTCTTGGTGACCGTTCTTTAAACAATTTAACAGAATTCTTATGTTTTATTACAGATATTTTGATATTTTGAATTTGTTAAAACAATTTAACAGAATTCTTATCAACGAATGAAATCTTTAAAGTAAAGCATAGGGATATTGGTTTTTCATAGCCGCCATATATAAATTCCGAAATCATATTACCAACTATAAATCATTAAACTACAGAAATAAATCATTTTATGGTGCTATTTTCGAATCTTCAGGTTCATTAGACCGAAACTCCATGATAACGGGTTCTCGATTCATATAGTTTTCACGGAGCTTAGCAATTTTGAATTCTGATTAACTTCACTGATGACTCTATAAAAGCAAATACAATTTCCCTCAATATCTTATTTGAATTTTATCAGTTCGGTTCACCTGCAAAGATTACTATGAGCATCGGGTAGCTTTCAAATAAAACACCATTGTCTAGGTCGATCTACGGCACTTAAAAGATTAATATGTGTGATTGTGTTGTGAATATTTCTATATTATATCTTGGTTATAGAACTTCAAAGGGTGTAGCGAAAGAATCATTGACTCGATTGAAACCCAGCAAGAATTTATGTGGCAATAGTCATTGCCGATAATCTCACACCTGACTACATTCACAGGAGAGTGATGAACAAAAAGTCAAGCCATACCAGCAAACGTTCCAGTTCTTTAGATAATGTAATTAACTGTTTAAACAATTTCCCCGTTAAGCAATTACTATTAATTATGATTTGTAAGTCATTTCCAAACAATTGGTCTGCACAATGTTTTTTTCGCGATCATTAAATTATTGTATGAATAAAAGGAGACGTTGGGTATACATTAAACAGACAACAAACCAACAACATTGTCAGTTCCAAGGTCATCTAAATTGAAACCAATCCAGAGAGATGATCAAATATCTGGTAACAACATCAATTACAATAAAAGAAACCGACCGTAAAAGACAGGAAGACTTCAGGTAGTGACAAGATACATGTCGGAGACTTTTATAGCGGACAATACGGTATAGGTTTTGCTCATTGTTGAAGGTCGTATGCATGCTAACATCTTCGTCATTTGGTCTCTGGTTAATAGTTGTCTCACTGACAATCATACATCATCTCTTTATTTTATATAGGCCGGAGAGGGATATATACATGTGGCATGGTTTAAATTGTTCCGGGAGAATGGATCAGATTTTTATTGTTCTCTCACATTTCCTTGATTACAACTCGTCATATAATTTTTCTCATCTTTTGCGACAAGGCCTACGCAGCTTTTGTGGAGCAAAAACTGTTTGCCGTTCCATTGATTCATCTTGGCATGAGAGACAAGGCGCACGCCGCTTGTGGAGCAAAAACTGCTTGCCGTTCCTTTGATTCATCTTGGCATGAGAGACAAGGCGCACGCCGCTTGTGGACCATAAACTGTTTGCCGTTCCATTGATTCATCTTGGCATGAGAGACAAGGCGCACGCCGCTTGTGGACCAAAAACTGTTTGCCGTTCCATTGATTCTTCTTGGCATGAGAGATAAGGCGCACGCCGCTTGTGGAGCAAAAACTGTTTGCCCTTCCATTGATTCTTCTTGGCATGAGAGACAAGGCGCACGCCGCTTGTGGAGCAAAAACTGTTTGCCCTTACATTGATTCTTCTTGGCATGAGAGACAAGGCGCACGCCGCTTGTGGAGCAAACACTGTTTGCCCTTCCATTGATTCATCTTGGCATGAGAGACAAGGCACACGCCGCTTGTGGAGCAAAAACTGTTTGCCCTTACATTGATACTTCTTGGCATGAGAGACAAGGCATACGCCGCTTGAGGAGCAAAAAAAAACTTACCCTTGCGAAGAACTTAAGTTAACCCGATTTTTGGCTCAACTTTTATATAGTTTTTTGAATAGATATAAGAAGATGCGGTATGAGTGCCAATGTGACAACTCTCCATCCAAGTCACAATCTGTAAAAGTAAACCATTATAGGTCAATGTACGTTTTTCAACACGGAGTCTTGGCTGACACCGAACATTAAGCTATAAAGGGCTCCAAAAATGACTAGTGTAAAACCATTCAAACAGGAAAACCAACGGTGTAATCTATATAAAAAACGAGAAACGAGAAACACTTATGAACCTTTTAAAGACAATAGTATATGGCTTTTAGTCATTTTTCTTTTGACCATGAAGTCGTTTGCCTTACTCTAGTTGTCGATTAATTAATGATCCTTTGGTATTCTTATTCAAATAACAAACTATATATGTCACTTGAGTTTAGAAACCTTTTTTTTTTTGTAATTACGAACACCTATCTTTATTATTGAAGAAAGGTTGAAATTATGTGTTGACCTTGACCACCCCGACACCAATCGAAAGGCCCAGACTGTAACCGACTGTTCTTTGCTGTGTATTTAGCCGATATTATAACGTAGAAATGTGGGACTGCTTTTATGAATAAAACATAAAATGTTAGGATCGATTTTATAAAATGCTCACACCGACTGGATTTTATATAATTATGTCAAATATAACAAATAATAGGTGTCAAAATGTGTTATAAGCGATGTAAAATCTAATGCGATAATCAAGTACCCTAGAAAGACTATTTGAATTAATCAACCACTTATAATATTTAATAAGTAATAAATGTCCGTTCAATGTTGTGCACTATTATCAGGTTCTAGCCGTCAAACCTTTTTTCTTTAATTCAATAGCTTATATGCTCATATAAAGTATCTCCTTGTTTAAATGCTCTTTCGATGTTTGAACGTTTTAACGGGTAGAGAAGTGTAAATAAATTGATTAAGTTTATAAGAGGATTGAACTTACCTCTAACCCATTGTGTAATAATGCATACGGTTAGAATTATTGTAGTAAACATGTCAAAATATAAAGAATTTACAACTCAATCCGAAGGTTTCACCGTCATCAACACCTGGTTTTAACACTTTTTATTCAGATTTCTTTTTTCATATTTTTGCATTGAATAAATATAAATGTTCATTATTATATAATTTTTACATTGTAGAATTAATGTAATTAAATTGATTCTCAATTACAAATGTCAATGTTAAATAACTGCAGTTTTCTCAATCAATATGTACCTTGAACTATAATTTCAAATAATAAACCATCTGTTTTATAAAATTTCAAGAGCAGACAGAGTTCGATGGTTTTAATCATTACATGTACCAAGTATATCCTAGAACCAAATCGCATCCCCATAAAAGACACCAAGTGAAATACTTTTTCATGCTGTACGATACAATGATATCAAGATTGTTGTACAATTTATACTGGCATGTATAATGTGGTAAATACTTCGCAATGAGTGTTTCAATAGTATTGTTGGAATTGGCCACATTTCCTTCTCATCGGTATTTGATTCTTATCCAATTTCTGTCAGAAACAATGGTAATGAATGCAAGAAAACACCATATTAATTAAATAAGCTGCGTACTACAGGAGGTTTTCTGTTATTTAAGTTCATAGGTATCTTATTTGCGTGCTTCAGAGTCCCCCTAAAATATCTTTACTTAAAAATAATATATTAATAAGAAGATGGGGTTTGATTGTCAATGGGATACCTATTTACCAGAGTCCAGCGTGGAAGTTAACAACTATAGGTCACTGTATGGCCTTCAACAATGAGCAAAACCCATACCGTATAATCAGTTATCAAAGGCAACAGATTGATTTATAACAAAACAATAAAGGAAAAACAAATGTGACAAACAGCAACTAACGACAGTCACTGAATTACAGGTTGTACGTCTATATCAACGATAATTTTACACGGGAGTTACATCATGACCTCCCTTTTTCACAAGTATGCGTAAAAATAAGCAGTCGATAATTGAATATAATGTTTTGAAACATCCATGGAATTGTAACAATGTCGTTCTATATCGTAACAATATCGTTCTTTATCGTAACAATATAGTTCTGTATCGTTACAGTATCGTTCTTTATCGTAACAATATCGTTCTTTATCGTTTAGACAAGAACAATCGCAGTGATTTTTTTGATAATGCTGTTTCCTTTTTCATCCAGTTGCAAACCACATTATTGAAGACCTTTCTGTCATTAATTTATATCTTTGCACTGATTTTAATTGATATTTACTTTTGATTTCTGCTTAACGTAACCACTCAGAACATGTAATTTTATCTCAACGATATAGAAAGGTTTTTACCTGTTTTTCCGTCTTATCAGTATATAACGCATGCCCTTTTCCCTTTACAGTTTCCGAGATACTTGGACCAGAAAATTAATCACAAAAATAGCAGCATCAATTTTGATAATCTTAATTGTATTTTCTATTGTAAAATTCAATGTTCAATAAGTGACAAAAGGCCTTTTATTACTTAATCAATCAGATTGCAACTATGAGCACTATAGGTGAAGCGTAAACGATATAGTTAAACAAAGTGACGGCAAACAATGTTTGTTTTTCTTGACTCATCGCAGATTGTCATCAATTAATCTATTGTTTATTGGTTGATTCGAATTTTCTACTGTCAGACCTGCAAGTTGTTATCAGAAATACAGGAAGTTGTGGGTTGTAGGGTTTCTGGTGTTTACAATAATCATGCATTTTTTTTTTCAAAATATGAATATTATCTAAAATTAACAAAACTATTTTTAGGTAAATCATTTGGCATTTACAGTTTATATCCGGATATAAGTGACAGTTTTAAGTCAATTAAACGTCTTCATTCACTAATATAAATTGGTAATCAAAATTCTTTTCAAAAAAAGTGAAATGAGCTATTTTTTTTAGTTGTCTTTTCCTTGAGCTAAACATAACAAAATTACAAGAACAACTGAATATTTCCTTGTAATACTGAGTGATACAAACATTGTTTCCTTTTTTTTTATGTATGGCCATAAATCTTTAATAGCCATTATGTAGTTTGATATAGGAGTATATTAAATGTACACGGTTAAAGTTACACCAATGTAATGGTAAAGGCAATGTTTATGAGATTCTAAATTTCGTAAGGATTACATTTTATTTAATTAGCTTTTCCGATTTTTTACAGACAAATTCACAGTAAACGATGTAATTTTTCAATGATATTCGAGGTTAATGTAGCATTAATTTAAGTGCAATAGGATGCATTAAGTTTGTTGAAGAGACAAAGAAAAACAGGTTATTAAACTGATCCCATCCGATCCCAACAATGATTGTTTGTATCACATTCTGAAGTGGGTGTTATTTCTAACTAAATCTTCTTGTCATACTTAACAAAAACAGATTGTTTAACCCCATTGTCTTGTGTTAATTACTTAACATTCATTCGGGAATTTCTGGTTACTATTTTATCACTTTTTATTAAGTTAGAGGCGTTTAAAAGCCGATAAAAGTTATGTACAATATGGCATTTGACAAACCTTCCATGCTCCATAGCGACGTTACCAATCTAATTTCAATTGATTGCGATATCATCAAATTCAACGACCATTTGCGAACCGACGAGTCTCGAGTTTCTAGCGTCGGTCTTTTCCCCAAGGGACTAAGAGCGATACACATGTCATTGATTCCTGACACCGGTCATAACATGAGCAGGTATATTTTCACTCAAATGAGCAGTAAGCACGCCATGTATTGCTAACGCATTTTCTTTGTAATGATTAGATTAAACTTATCATATTCAAATTCAATAAATTTGAATTGCTGGAGCTTCAATCCCTTTAAAAGTGTTAAGATCGTGAATTTTGCACATCAGGGGTACTTTTAACAGTCACAAATAACGATTTCATGCTGAAACGTCTGACTCAGTTCTAATCTTCAAAGTTTCTACCCCCTATCCAAACAAATTGACAATATGAATAAAATTGAGAATGGAAATGGGGAATTTGTCAAAGAGACAACAACTCAACCAAAGAGCAGGCTTCAGCTGGCCCCTAAACAAAAACGTGTACTAGTGAAGACCGTTGACTAATTAGTATGTTTTAATAGAAGATTTTTAAAGTGTAACAGCTTTTAAACCTTGTACGTCGTATGTTCTGAGTGTAGCCGCTTTTAAACCTTGTACGTCGTATGTTCTGAGTGTAACAGCTTTTCAACCTTGTACGTCGTATGTTCTGAGTGTAGCAGCTTTTAAACCTTGTACGTCGTATGTTTTGAGTGTAGCAGCTTTTAAACCTTGTACGTCGTATGTTCTGAGTGTAACAGCTTTTAAACCTTGTACGTCGTATGTTCTGTTTTAAGGTAGCAGGTATTATACCTTGTATGACGTATGTTCTGTTTTAAGGTAGCAGTTTTTAAACCTTGTACGTCGTATGTTCTGTTTTAAGGTAGCAGGTTTCAAACCTTGTACGTCGTATATTCTGCTTTAAGGTAGCAGGTTTTAAACCTTGTACGTCGTATGTTCTGTTTTAAGGTAGAAGTTTTAAACCTTGTACGTCGTATGTTCTGTTTTAAGGTACATGTAGCAGGTTTTAAACCTTGTATGTCGTATGTTCTGCTTTAAGGTAGCAGGTTTTAAACCTTGTATGTCGTATGTTCTGCTTTAAGGTAGAAGTTTTAAACCTTGTATGTCGTATGTTCTGCTTTAAGGTAGAAGTTTTAAACCTTGTATGTCGTATGTTCTGCTTTAAGGTAGCAGGTTTTAAACCTTGTACGTCGTATGTTCTGTTCTAAGGTAGGACGATTTTTAATGCACTATGACGAGGAATACCGATACAATTTTAAAACTAAGCCCTCTATTAACCTAGCGACCAAAATTGTTTTAGATAGGCGTAGTGTTTTCAGAAAAAAACATTTGTGCACAGGTTTACGACAGACAACGAATGAAGTGATGGGGGAAACTTGCATTGCTAACCCTGAAGACCAGGTGAGCGTTTGGACAAAAACATCTTCAGAGTACCAACGTTTACTAGATGTACATACTATAGGATGTTTGCAATTTGAAAAAAAAAGCAGATTGAATTAACTCTTCTGGATTAATATGAGGTCGGGAAAACAGAAAATAGATCTAGATCTAGTGGCAATTTGTTAATATAAGGACGGGGAAACAGAAAATAGATTTAGATCTAGTGGCAATTTGTTAATATAAGTAATGGTGTCTAATCTTCAAATATCTATGTATATTTCTGTTCGTGAACAAATAAAAATGTAGTTATTGAATTAAACTTAATTCTAAAATGAACCGTTTCTTTCAGATTCGTGATTAGTTTTCAATAGCAGTTGTATGTACAATTGCCATCAATGATAGGAATTTACAGACAAAGTCAATCCAATGTAAATATTGGGTTTGCTCAATGAAACCAATATTTTAAAATTTATAATTATATCCTGTGAGGAATTGAACACGTGGTTCAGGATAAGTGTAGCAAAAATACACTTAAAACACAGCTAGATTGGAAAGTTATTGAAAAAATATGACGAAAATTGACTGGCATAATGTTATGGCATTCAAAAGACCACCAATAACCTATTAATTAAATTTTATGTTGCTTTGTAAAGTATTTTATGAAATTAAATACCAAGTTAATAAAGGCGTTACGTGCACCTGTATCAAGAATTGCCTTTTCAAGTAAATTTGCTCAAGAAAAAAGATATTAAAAGACCATTGTTCTGCTATATTAGTTGCGCAAACATTTTAAAGCTACTCAGTTCTCTGAAGAAATAAAATGAACCCTTTCATTTAATTCTTTTAGTGGAAGCTGCAATCAGCTAAGGTTATCGAACAACAATGAAGGATATTCTATACTTCTTTAGTTTCATCGTTGTTTCTTTTCTTTTTCATTCGTTTAGATGCAAAGTCAACTCTATAAGTCTCAAAATTACCATAAAGACGTGTCATGCTGAAAAGATTATTGTTTTTATATCTAAGTAAAATTAAATTAATATATTCTTTTAAAAGAGACGTATATAGGCTTCAATTTTAGACAGCAGCCCTGCAGAAATATTCAACAAAAAGGCCTCTTACGGTCAACATACATACTTTTACGATTAAAATATTTTGCGGTTACGTCTCATTGACGTATATCCAAAATCCTCTTCTATTCATATTCAATATTTATTGTAAATCTTCCTAATAGATATAAGAAGATGTGGTATGAGTGCCAATGAGACAACTCTCCATCCAAGTAAAATTTTTATAAAAGTAAACCATTATAGGTCACAGTACGGTCTTCAACACGGAGCCTTGGCTCACACCGAACAGTAAGCTATAAAGGGCCCCAAAAAATTACTAGTGTAAAACCATTCAAACGGGAAAACCAACGGTCTAATCTATATAAAAAACGAGAAACGAGAAACACTTATGAACCACATCAACAAACGACAACTACTGAACATCAGATTCCTGACTTAGGACAGGTGCAAACAAATGCAGCGGGTTTAAACGTTTTAATGGTACCAAACCTTCATCCTTTTTCTGAAACAATAGTGTAACATCACAACATAGAAAGACACACTATAAAATATCAACTGAAATAGCTTAACTCAATCAAAGGACATATTAACACCATTGAACATACACTGAACAAATAAATTTGACATACGACACAATGTAAATACAAAATAAATAAACTAAGGGAAGAATAATAAAAGTAACATGTTATATCGGTAAGAAATGTTAAACAATTAAAGAAAAACAATATGCTCGAACAAAAATACCATCCATTTGCAGTAAGGTTGTATGTAAATCAGACATTTAAACAATGATCTGCTGTCAGCAACACATTTCTTATAATGAACAACAAACACATAGATAAACAAAATATGTGCATTTACGATAATTATTGAAAAATTTCATTTGCACCGCAAAGATTATATTTCATTTGCGCCCAAAAAAATATACTAATGTTTGTGCATTTTTTCAGGTAAAAGAAATGACGATTAAAATTTCAATGTAAGCTGTCTCCCATCTACGAGGCTCGTAAAAGAAATTTAATAGAGTACTCCCTGAGTATACAAGTAAGTGTATACTCATTTCTGAAATATTATAAACTGAAAGTCAATTAGGTTAATTTAAAATTGTACGATGTAAACATTTCGAGGTGGCAAGATGGACATAATTCAATCTGAGACAATCAGAGGAAATAAGTCCATATTTCAGTAACAACGCATAAACGTTATCCAGTATATTGAAGAAAAGAGACAAGTGTGACTTGGGTGGAGAGTTGTCTGATTGGCACTCATACTACATCTTCTTATATCTAAGTCTTATAGATACAAAGGAAGAATCACCGTACAACAGATGGGGACAAACATAGTCAGTTTATGGTGCAAATGAAAAGTGTATATATATATTGTGTTAAACTCATTATTAAAACTTTAAAGAACTTATCCTGCTCGATATCCTCATACTTTACGAGTGGGTGACATGTAATGCTGGTAAATGAAAGAAATAGATACATTTTGTACAATTAAGTAAATAAATAATATAAACTAAATAGTATAAATGTATATAACTATTATTTATACTATTTACCTGTATTATTGGCGCAAATAAAATACATGTATGTTTTGTGGCGCAAATGAATAGCACCGACTAATTTTCGAGTACTCATCCTTCTCCGTCTTGTAGCCTTTTTTATTCAAAGAATTTATTATGACGGAAGTCATTTATTTTCCTTATTACTGAGCTGTTTGAGCTGTATGGATAGTGATTTATTCCAAACATGTTTTATAATAATATAACTCCCTTTTAGTGTTTTAATGGTTTTGTTGAATTCTCATTTTCTAGCGGTATAGGTCTATGTCTTTTAAAAATGACCCAAGCTTTAGTTAAAAGATAAGAATATCTTTTACTTTAGATATGTTTCAGCTTTTTCCTTTTTTTGTTTTGTTGTCGTATACATGATGCCTTTGAAATTTTACATCTACAACTCTTTTGCGAATGAAAAGGGCAAATATTTACTAATGAAAAGAGAGTAATTAAGCTATGTGTATTGGGTTTTTTTTCCAGTTCAGGGGAAGAGTTAGGCAAACTAAAGCAAATAAAAAGTTAAGGGAAATTATATATATCATATTCTGTGATTTTACGAAGAAAGTAAAATGAGTCTAAAAATATCCGAAAAGTTTAGTTTTTTTTATTGGTAATAAGTATTTTTATATGAGCGTTTGTCAAGCACGTTGACAATGTTCTAAATAAATTAACGAAAAACTGATAAACAGTTTAGTTCTGTCATGCCATACAATTGAATTGACTCGACTTTCGTGTTTCAAAATATAAAGTAATTCTAAACTATATAAAATAAAGATAAATGGCTATGGAGAAGTTTTGATTTGGGTCTTATTTCTCTCCATCATGGTTAAATGACTAAGGATGAGTTTTGATTTTGGGTCTTATTTCTCTCCATCATGGTTAAATGGCTAAGGATGAGTTTTGATTTTGGGTCTTATTTCATTCCATCATGGTTAAATGACTAAGGATGAGTTTTGATTTTGGGTCTTATTTCTCTCCATCATGGTTAAATGGCTAAGGATGAGTTTTGATTTTGGGTCTTATTTCTTTCCATCATGGTTAAATGACTAAGGATGAGTTTTGATTTTGGGTCTTATTTCTCTCCATCATGGTTAAATGGCTAAGGATGAGTTTTGATTTTGGGTCTTATTTCTCTCCATCATGGTTAAATGGCTAAGGATGATTTTGATTTTGGGTCTTATTTCTTTCCATCATGGTTAAATGGCTAAGGATGAGTTTTGATTTTGGGTCTTATTTCTCTCCATCATGGTTAAATGACTAAGGATGAGTTTTGATTTTGGGTCTTATTTCTTTCCATCATGGTTAAAAGGTTAAAGATGAATTTTGATTTTGGGTCTTATTTCTCTCCATCATGGTTAAATGGCTAAGGATGAGTTTTGATTTTGGGTCTTATTTCATTCCATCATGGTTAAATGACTAAGGATGAGTTTTGATTTTGGGTCTTATTTCTCTCCATCAGGTTAAATGGCTAAGGATGAGTTTTGATTTTGGGTCTTATTTCTCTCCATCATGGTTAAATGGCTAAGGATGATTTTGATTTTGGGTCTTATTTCTCTCCATCATGGTTAAATGGTTAAAGATGAGTTTTGATTTTGGGTCTTATTTCTCTCCATCATGGTTAAATGGCTAAGGATGAGTTTTGATTTTGGGTCTTATTTCTCTCCATCATGGTTAAATGGCTAAGGATGATTTTGATTTTGGGTCTTATTTCTCTCCATCATGGTTAAATGGTTAAAGATGAGTTTTGATTTTGGGTCTTATTTCTCTCCATCATGGTTAAATGGCTAAGGATGAGTTTTGATTTTGGGTCTTATTTCTCTCCATCATGGTTAAATGGCTAAGGATGAGTTTTTATTTTGGATCTTATTTCTCTCCTTGATGGTTAGTTGACTAACGATGAGTTTTGATTTGGTTTTTATTTCTCTACATCACGGTAAAAACACTATGGATGAGTTTTGATTTGGGTCTTATTTTTCTCCATCATGGTTAAATGGCTAAGGATGAGTTTTGATTTTGGGTCTTATTTCATTCCATCATGGTTAAATGACTAAGGATGAGTTTTGATTTTGGGTCTTATTTCTCTCCATCATGGTTAAATGGCTAAGGATGAGTTTTGATTTTGGGTCTTATTTCTTTCCATCATGGTTAAATGGTTAAAGATGAGTTTTGATTTTGGGTCTTATTTCTCTCCATCATGGTTAAACGGCTAAGGATGAGTTTTGATTTTGGGTCTTATTTCATTCCATCATGGTTAAATTACAAAGGATGAGTTTTGATTTTGGGTCTTATTTCTCTCCATCATGGTTAAATGGCTAAGGATGAGTTTTGATTTTGGGTCTTATTTCTCTCCATCATGGTTAAATGGCTAAGGATGATTTTGATTTTGGGTCTTATTTCTCTCCATCATGGTTAAATGGTTAAAGATGAGTTTTGATTTTGGGTCTTATTTCTCTCCATCATGGTTAAATGGCTAAGGATGAGTTTTGATTTTGGGTCTTATTTCTCTCCATCATGGTTAAATGGCTAAGGATGAGTTTTTATTTTGGATCTTATTTCTCTCCTTGATGGTTAGTTGACTAACGATGAGTTTTGATTTGGTTTTTATTTCTCTACATCACGGTAAAAACACTATGGATGAGTTTTGATTTGGGTCTTATTTTTCTCCATCATGGTTAAATGGCTAAGGATGAGTTTTTATTTTGGGTCTTATTTCATTCCATCATGGTTAAATGACTAAGGATGAGTTTTGATTTTGGGTCTTATTTCTCTCCATCATGGTTAAATGGCTAAGGATGAGTTTTGATTTTGGGTCTTATTTCTTTCCATCATGGTTAAATGGTTAAAGATGAGTTTTGATTTTGGGTCTTATTTCTCTCCATCATGGTTAAACGGCTAAGGATGAGTTTTGATTTTGGGTCTTATTTCATTCCATCATGGTTAAATTACAAAGGATGAGTTTTGATTTTGGGTCTTATTTCTCTCCATCATGGTTAAATGGCTAAGGATGAGTTTTGATTTTGGGTCTTATTTCTTTCCATCATGGTTAAATGACTAAGGATGAGTTTTGATTTTGGGTCTTATTTCTCTCCATCATGGTTAAATGGCTAAGGATGAGTTTTGATTTTGGGTCTTATTTCTCTCCATCATGGTTAAATGGCTAAGGATGATTTTGATATTGGGTCTTATTTCTCTCCATCATGGTTAAATGGTTAAAGATGAGTTTTGATTTTGGGTCTTATTTCTCTCCATCATGGTTAAATGGCTAAGGATGAGTTTTGATTTTGGGTCTTATTTCTCTCCATCATGGTTAAATGGCTAAGGATGAGTTTTTATTTTGGATCTTATTTCTCTCCATGATGGTTAGTTGACTAACGATGAGTTTTGATTTGGTTTTTATTTCTCTACATCACGGTAAAAACACTATGGATGAGTTTTGATTTGGGTCTTATTTTTCTCCATCATGGTTAAATGGCTATGGATGAGTTTTGATTTGGTTCGTATTTCTCTCTGTGAAGTTACCATTACTAACAAGAGATTTCAAGCCTGTCAAAATCATAACAAATCGAGATATTTTCCTGTCACCGTAAAAAGCACACAACGTGAAAGATTTCCCTGTGGTAAGATCCTTTTTATTTGTAAACGTGAGTATAAGATCATAATTTCACAACATTTCTTTTTGTTTGTCAGTTCGAGCGATTGTACGATCCCCGGGGATGCTAGAACTATACCGACCATTATCGTCCCCGTCAACCAGTCAGTTTATGGATACTGATTGATGTTCAAATGCTTGTAAGGTTAAATACTCTCAGGATTGAAACTTGAATGTTAAACTGCAATGAATATGAACTGATGTATCTTCAGCTAACCTATGACAGTGAATAGGAGAACATAAAATTTAGTAACAGACACTTACGCATACTAAATTTACCTCCTAGAAAAGCAAAACAGGTTATTTTGATCATTTTAATATCATTAAAACTCATCAAAGATACTAATCTTATAATTGGGTAAAAATGGAGAAAAATTAAACTTAACTAGAAAAATAATGGACCCAGTGGTTTATTTGTAAATATAGAGAGATGATCAAATATGATGTTGTGTGTCAACGAGACAACAACCTAGTAAAGACACATATAACCAAAATACGTCTGGAAGTCAACATACAGTTTTCAACAATAATGTCTGTACAATGTCAAGCTCTTAATCGTCCTGAGTCTAAAAAATATTTGGAATAAATTAAACAGACACTGTCAATGATATGCCCCCACGTGACGCCTAATTCTCCACATATTTTTCATATTATGTTATATGACTATATAGGGGTCATATTGGCCTTTAAAATAACCTATATCAGTAGAAATTTACGATTACGTTATAGAATTTTGTTATTTCACATATTTTAACATTTTAGATACTTTTGAGTAAATATCTGTTCTATGTGACTTTCTTCTTTTTAATTCTTATAGATTAAAAGTAAAGAGGACAAATTTAAAACAATTTTATGCAAGTGATAAAAAAAAACAATCCGCCAGCTGAACCTTTTTAAGATCGGTCAATCTAATCATTATAGAATATTTTTAACGTTGAATTAAACTTCCATGCTTGTTATTTAACGAGAGATTTTAACATGAGAAGCATATGCTTACCATTTAAAGTACCTGATGAAAAGTTAAAGTGGGGGTTAAGTCTAACATTAAACAATAAAATGAAAATAATTTTTAACAATGACAAAAGCAAACCTATTTAGCCATTTGATATACTGATCTATTTATCTAGTCTGTAACTACCTTTTACCATTTGCAATACTAATTGATAGCAAGAGTTTTCGCAAGAAATAAACATCAAATATATTGTATTTCATTGTTAAAACACCGTGATTTAGAATTCCACAACAGTCATAGATATTCATTATCACACAATGCTAGAAATGTGATAGTATAACCATTGATCACTACTGTGAAATATCTGAGAGTACTCGAATAATGTAGTGTACTATAGTTCACACAGTTCTTCTTTACTTTGATCAATACTGGAGCAAAACGTTACAAATGCAACGTCCGCAGCTGTTCGCACTCTTTCAGTAAGAAATTGTACGGTGCTTTTTTACCGACTCACCACGATGAAGATTTTGACCCTTATGCAGCGTAGAGTAAACATCAAGCAATCATTATCCGATTTGACTATGAAGCATAGAGCGGACGTCAATCAATCTTTCAACGATAAAACCATGCAGCGTAAATCGAACGTCAATCAATCCTTAACCGATATAACCATGTAGCGTAAAACGAATGTCAATCAATCTTTAACCGATATAACCATGCAGCGTAAATCGATCTTCAATCAATCTTTAACCGATATAACCATGCAGCGAAAATCGAACGTCAATCAATCTTTAACCGATATAACCATGCAGCGTAAATCGATCGTCAATCAATCTTTAACCGATATAACCATGCAGCGTAAATCGAACGTCAATCAATCTTTAACCGATATAACCATGCAGCGTAATTCGAACGTCAATCAATCTTTAACCGATATAGCCATGCAGCGTAATTCGAACGTCAATCAATCTTAACCAATATAACCATGTAGCGTATATCTATCGTCAAACAATCTTTAACCGATATAGCTAAGCAGCGTAAATCGAACGTCAATCAATCTTTAACCAATATAACCATGCAGCGTTAATCGAACGTCAATCAATCTTTAACCAATATGACCATGCAGCGTAATTCGAACGTCAATCAATCTTTAACCAATATAACCATGTAGCGTAAATCTATCGTCAAACAATCTTTAACCGATATAGCTATGCACCGTAAATCGAACGTCAAACAACCTTTAACCGATATAACCATGCAGCGTAAATCGTACGTCAATCAATCTTTCACCGATATAACCATGCAGCGTAATTCGAACGTCAATCAATCTTTAACCGATATAACCATGCAGCGTAAATCGAACGTCAATCAATCTTTAACCGATATAACCATGCAGCGTAATTCGAACGTCAATCAATCTTTAACCGATATAGCCATGCAGCGTAATTCGAACGTCAATCAATCTTAACCAATATAACCATGTAGCGTATATCTATCGTCAAACAATCTTTAACCGATATAGTTATGCAGCGTAAATCGAACGTCAATCAATCTTTAACCAATATAACCATGCAGCGTAAATCGAACGTCAATCAATCTTTAACCAATATGACCATGCAGCGTAATTCGAACGTCAATCAATCTTTAACCAATATAACCATGTAGCGTAAATCTATCGTCAAACAATCTTTAACCGATATAGCTATGCAGCGTAAATCGAACTTCAAACAATCTTTAACCGATATAACCATGCAGCGTAAATCGAACGTCAATCAATCTTTCACCGATATAACCATGCAGCGTAATTCGAACGTCTATCAATCTTTAACCTATATAGCCATGCAGCGTAATTCGAACGTCAATCAATCTTAACCAATATAACCATGTAGCGTATATCTATCGTCAAACAATCTTTAACCGATATAACCATGCAGCGAAAATCGATCGTCAATAAATCTTTTAACCTTCGTTAGCCATATAGTTCTACAGACATGTGCCTCTGATACCCATATTACTTGGTCCCAGGTCACGTGATTTTTTTGCAATTACTTGGTGTTCATCATCCTCCACCTGGAACTTTTGTCCTTGGTAATTAAAGCAAACTAGATCAATCAAATCGTAAATGATCCGGAGAACACTTATCGAAAGTTAATGACTTTCTACCTGATCGAACCCAAAGGGTTCAATGGGGAATAGAAAGACGGTCTTCTGGTCCTCTCCCGTCCAGAAGTAATCTATGTTGACGTCCGTTTAGGTGTGCGGGATGTATAAATACACAGACACATGTGGCCGGTATGGAATCCGATGAGTTGTATTCAGTAAAATGATCAAGAATCCTTTACACAACTCTAGCACAGGACTGAGGCGTCATGCTGCAAGGCTCACTGACTCCTAAATATTCGCCATACCCTACATACAACTACCTTCATTTTTAAGGTGGCAGAGCAAGCAAAATCACTATCTCTTCTTCCTGGTACACCGACTAGAAGGACCTACTTATTATTTTGATTATTTTATTGTTTTCGTTATGAAAGTCATGAAATTCATATAATATTTGCCACTGGATGTTAAGGAAACAACCATCAATCAATTTTTAAATACTCTTGTGAGCCTTTTATTTTGTAGTATATTTTCCAAGTAAAAGTATATTTCTAGAAAGGAAAACTTTAAGGAAACAAACATAAGTGATATAGTTTTCAGCTATGGTAATCAATCTCTCTCTCTCTCTCTCTCTCTCTCTCTCACACACACACACACACACACACACACACACAGTTTATGTGTTTCCCAAGTATATCATTTCAATCTTTCTGTGATTTATAGAAATCGACCTGATGACTGCTTCGGTATTAATCAGGTTAATTCAATTGCAACAATTTGACTAATGTCATAACTTAATATTTTGAAATTGTACCACAATAGATATTCTCAGAAGACAAATGCCTGCCCTTTAATAATAATAAAGATCATAAAGAACCATAAAAAATAATAATCAACCGTAGGGACTAAATGAGCGCTAATACAAACTTCAATGCTTTTCCTTGTTTGATTAATAATACAGGGATTTATCGTTCATTTTAATCGCATTTACATATATTCATTATAAAATGATAAAATAACATCCATTTTGACGTCCTTTAATACAGGTAATGCGATCATAATGGGACAGAAGCTTTTAGGAAATGTAACTGCAGCCATTTATTTGTTTAAACGGAAATGTGACATCGATATTAAACAAAGGAAACAATCACGGATTGACTGAATGAATTTGATGCTCCGATAGTAACCTGCATATAAGGTTTTGATCTTTAATGGTTAATGACAATATAAGGTCTAAAGGTAAATAAATGACAACCGGTTAATTAGTCCAAAATGTCATTTGTGAAATTATGTTTCGCCATTAAAAGCGGAATCTAGATTATGTTTAATCCTTGGAGACCTAAGGTTGTATCGTGTTATTCCGATTGTTAAGCCATTAAATGTACAACAATGTAGCGTTTAAACATTACTATTTCCTGTTCCGTTCTTAGATCTTTCCGTGATTGTTAGATAAAAAAGACAGAAGTAATATACAAATCAAATGTTTCTAATGGAATTGAAAAAAAAACATTTACCAACACTTGTATATTAAGCAGGCAAGACCTTGTATATACTAAGCATGATCCAAAAATATCTACAGAGTAGTTTACTAACGTTCAAATCTCATCAATCGATTAAAATAGATACAAATCAAAGTAACAAACAAAAACTGAGGGCATCGCATCAACTCAAAAAGGAGCCAACCCGGTATGTCGACAGGGTAAGCGTCTCGTGCTATGTATGCATCACCAACCATGCGAATCCACCCAAGTCAAGGGCAGTTTTTGTGTAAGGAGCACATCCTTCTAACGGAGACCGTATAGTGTAAACATGCACATGCATGTATCAATTGATATACTATATTTTGTATTTAAACGCCATACGATGGAGCAGAGGGTATACACAGGCAATTTTGCTCACATGAATTTCATATGAATCTCACATGAAATTCACGTCAAAAATTTCTCGTGAGATTCACCTCAGACGAGCTTATACGTGAAACTCACGTTAAAATTTTCATGTGAATTTCGTGTGAATTGATATAAACATGGATCTCACGTGACATTTTTTATGTGAATTTCACGTGAATTTTACCAAAATAAAATTGGTATTTTTCATGATTTTAATTAGATTTGAAAATTTAGATATCAATTGAATAACTTTATTTTTTAAAATCAACGTGAAATTCACATATGTTTCACATGAGATTCACGTGAAGCTCACATGAACTGATTTCACGCGAGTTTCACGTATAAGCTCGTTTGAAGTGAAATTCATGTTCACGAGATTCACGTGAAATTCATGCTAGTGAAATTTCCCTGTGTATTTTAAAGATATCTTCTTCGGTGTATTTGTTTTTGGAATCAGTGCAGTTCTTCAATAGTTAAATTTGCATGACCTAAAACAAAAACGATTCTACGATTCCCACTTTCAGATCAAGGTCTGTTGAACGAGACGATGTATTCGATCTATTAATTAAGCATGGGGAATAGTAATGTGAAGCGTACACAAATTAAAAGTTTTGAAATTACTGCAAAGATTTGCAACAGATCTTAAAACTCATCAAAGATACCAGACGCCGACGCCCGTTTCGTCCACATAATTCTCATCGGTAACGCTCAAATCAAAACAGTTGGAAGGTCAAATCAAGTATAATTATAAATCATTATAATCCGATAAAATTAGGCATTTTATACCTGATTGTAGAAAAACCTTAGCCTACCGAAAAATTTAACATTCTATACAGTAAATTCACAGAAAAATGAAATGTTCAAAACTCGTTTATCAACTTTGAATACTAGTAGCCAAATCAGATTAAATTCAAAGGGAATTGTATAAACTCCAATTGGGGCGAACCCAGACGCGTCAACAGGGTAAGAGTATCTTGCTATGTATGCATCACCCGGATTCAAGACTGCTATGTATGCATCATCCGGAATCAAGACTGCTATGTATACATCATCCGGAATAAGAATCAAGACTGCTATGTATACATCACCCGGAATGAGAATCAAGACTGCTATGTATACATCACCCGGAATGAGAATCAAGACTGCTATGTATGCATCACCCGGAATGAGAATCAAGACTGCTATGTATACATCACCCGGAATGAGAATCAAGACTGCTATGTATACATCACCCGGAATGAGAATCAAGACTGCTATGTATGCATCTCCCGGAATGAGAATCAAGACTGCAATGTATGCATCACCCGGAATCAAGACTGCTATGTATGCATCACCCGGAATGAGAATCAAGACTGCTATGTATGCATCACCCGGAATGAGAATCAAGACTGCTATGTATGCATCATCCGGAATGAGAATCAAGACTGCTATGTATACATCATCCGGAATGAGAATCAAGACTGCTATGTATGCATCACCCGGAATGAGAATCAAGACTGCTATGTATGCATCACCCGGAATGAGAATCAAGACTGCTATGTATACATCACCCGGAATGAGAATCACTAAAAATGTTACGAACGATAATAGGACACAACCGGTAAAGATCAGACGACTTTGCTGGTGTCGTCACCAATTGGACAACACCAAAGACAAAAAAATCCAACAAGACAAACAGCAGTTCATAAAATAACTATACAGAAATAGGACGATTAACAATTTTATTTATTTTTTCTGGTCCTCTGTATTTACTATCATTCTATGTCTGTATAATAATTAGTTTGATTAAAGTATATAAACGTAACATTCAATCATGCAAAGCGGATTTGTGTCGAAATACATTTGAAATTTGGTTCAATTTCACACCAAAATCATATCTTCTCATCACTTATTTTGAAAACTAGCCTTTTCTATTTCTGTATATGAATGATGTAGCGTTAACCATCAATATCTATGATTTGGACATATGATGCTGTCAGTATCATAAGAACTTTTGGAATGTCATGAAATGTTAACTATTATACAAATTGTGCCAGTCATTCTAATTCTGTTAAAGAAAAACAGAAGAATATAAGAAATGAGTAAATGGAATCACACACATACAACCATACAGATACACACACATACCCATATCCTACATGGTGTACACTAATCGGTGTAAAATTGTTCAGTAAACATGAAAAAAGGAATATGCCATATTGTATGCAATAAACAATTAGAAGACATTTAAATAAATTAGATAGAAGCCTTTTCACCAACAAAGACAATAATCTTCAGTATTGTAAAATATCTTCAGTTTTGAATAACTCATTACTTCATGGAGACATCATGTCAGAGACTTATTCCCATAGTGGAAAGTTGATATTACTGGCCTCTCCAAGCATATGCTTAACCCGTTTATTGAGTAAATATTTCATACATTTCGTAGCAAATCGTCCGTTTTGGATTACGATTTCAACATTAAAAGGATTACTAGTTAATGTGGCATCCATTAATTAATTGAACTTGTGTCGCCATCATCAAATTATAGCAATTAGTATCATTTCAACGGAAGTCACGTGTCAAAGAGCACGTGATCATTGGCGAAATTCTGACTGATGCATTTATATACATAATTTTCTATTCCTAACCTTTATTTCATCACAATTGATATTGTTTCACACGTTTATTATTATTATTGTTAATTGAAAAAAATCTAAATATAAAGTAATACAAACTTATTTTCCTTCTTTTTATTAATTTAATTCAATTGAAGCAAATGTGCGTTAAATGTAACTAAAAACGCTTACATACTGCTATAAACTATCTATTTGATTCAAGATCAACTGCATGATGAGTCTAATGTTGACGAAACGCGCGTTGGTGGTACTAATTTATAAGCCTGGGGCCGATTTCACGAAGCTATCCTAAGACCTGTCATAAGATATATCTTAGGACATGTCTTATGATCCTCTTATGACTATCCTAGGACATATCTCAGACCACGCCTCGAAGCTGTCTTAGGATGATCTTAGCTAAGATATCCTAAACCTGTCGCAAGTTCTTTAAATTTTTAAATATTAACATAGATTCATGGAAAAATTCATGTAAATGTATTATGTGTTTCCAATAAATTACTTAACGTATTGATTAATATTCCAGAATTAGATATTTCGTAAAATTAATATAAAGCATTAGTTTAATTTATATAAATAATCTATTAATAATACACCAATATGCATATAAAAATTCAAATAAAAATTTGAGAAAAAAAAACAATAAGCTGATGATTATTTGATTTTGTACAAGTGAGTTGAATTCAAGTTTTCACTGTATCGGTTATAAAAAGGTTAAAGGATAAAATCGTGCATTTTTGATATAAATAAATCGAATGTTCATTGTTGATAAATCATTGTTGATAATCCCCCAACCTATAAAGATTTTGTTTCGAGTAGAACAAGGAGATTAGATAATCAAATAATAATAACATAACTTGCCAGAATATTCATCATGTTGAATGTGGGCAGTATTTGGAAGAAGAAGAAGACCATCATAAGACACCTCTCGTGTAGTCCTAACTTTATGACCAACTTTAAGAGATGTCCTAAATTAGGACCACTTTGTGAAACCCACTTAGGACTAAGATATGTCGTAAGACCATCCTAAGACATATCTTAGTCCTAAGACAGCTTTGTGAAACTGGCCCCTGGTAACTTTGGTGAATTAAATAGTCTAGGTACTATTGTCTTCGAAAAACAGTTGCCCACTGATAAGTTTGTGATAACTCAAAACAACAAATAGGAGAAAAATAGAATATCCTTATTAAAAATCATCACTTGATTTCATCAATTGATTTTCATAGAATACATAGTTAAGGAATTTTTAAATAGTTTTTTTTTTCTTTCTTATCAATATCTCAAATGTTAATGTACAAGTATTTAATTGATTATATTTTGTTTTCCTTGAAAATGAACAAGTATGTAAGTGGTGTGTCTTATTTTGTTTTATCCATTTTCAAAAAGGAAAGATAATTGCATCAATGTATATTAACTCCATAGATACATCAGAGAAAATAAATATGTGTGTATACAGTAATATATGTGACAGTTACAGTGATATACTTTATTAGATTAAAACATACCATATATTTACAATAATGTAGAGCAGATGTTCTATTATTTATCACTCTAAACATGAATATTATATTATCTATTTGAAATTCTAAACTAGCATTTGCTATTGCTTTATGTTTTGTAAGCCTATTTGACTTTTGGAATATCTAGCAGGGATTTGAAGTGAATATAAGCTAACATCCTGGCTGGTTGGTATTTAGTAATTTGACTCCCTTCCGGACAAGAAAACACCTGGATTTATTTGTCCCAACGTAAAATATCTGCTGTAAGCCGACTTCTGATGGTATTTTTATAAGATTGGTACACGTTACTGTAATTTTATATGATTATTGAAATGTTTCACCAATTATCATTATTATTATTATTATTCTAAAAATATTTTAATTTAATTTTTTTTTATTTTCATTTTTTACATAATAACTATCTTTAGCAAAAATAAGATCTGGAGCCAATTTTTCACACAAGTTAACTGACAATTAATTATTCAAATGAAATCACTCGTGATGTTTTAAATCATGTAATTGGATCTCTTTCCGGACTGGAAGCAACATACAAATTTTGCAGTCTTCGAGATGGTGGGAAAATTCAAAATATGAATGACATTATGCAAAGTTGAAGCGCCATACCTTGAACATATTTAGTCTCGATTTTTGCATACCATTTCAGCTCTTGAGTTTTTGACATACTAGAAATTAAAAATGAAAACTTTTTCAGATCCATCCTCACATTAGCCAGGGTTCTGTATTGGTATCACTTAAATGATACATTTTGTATCTTTCCAGGTCATTACATTATGTAATAGTATTCCACGGAAATCGCAACTTCCTAGGTAAAGTTTAACGATCTAGCTGTTCTATTTATAAGAAGGCCTTTCAGTTTTAAAGCTTCTTTTTTCTTTTGTTTTTTACTTAGATAATTTTTGGACGCCAGTAGATCTAATGAAGGTGATTCAATAATTCAAGAATCACGTATTATATGCAGCAAATTATTTCATTTATTGTCTGTTTCCATATTCCAAAAGACAAGAAATGAAACTATTGAAGCAGTCATTTTGTTAAGGATGTTTACTTTTATTTGGTTTTTTTTCTAGAAATGGTTCTGTAATGAATTGAAGTATATTTTCAGTTTCCATGTCTCTAAATGTAAATTTATCTATACAATATAAGAGAATATTTGTATTGATTAAGACTACGAATGGTCTGTAATATATATCTACTGATCTAAAGGGAAACTCTCCCAACTAATTGATGTTCAATTAAACTGACAAGGTTGTAATTAATCTAATTTTGAAATGGCATTTTCTGATAGTTGCAGGTGAATAATTTGATGAGGTTGTATTGGTTTTTAATGACTTCAATCAGATTTTCATCTTTGAGACTATTGGTTTCGCGACAAAAATGGTTATAAATTTCCACATATGATTTCTATCAGAAAGTTTTATGACAGTCAACTCGGAAGAATAAAAAAATAAAACAAAACCTTAGGTGACCGCCATGACAGTCATGGTTTACTGATGACGCCGATACATTCATATTATCATATATAATTACGTTAAAAATATAATTTTACAATGATTTACAAATAAAGTGTTGAACTACTAATTGTCTTGTATCATATTTAAAATGCGTTTTAAAAGTAGCACAGCTCATTAACTAATTTTGAATATACCGTAGAAGTATCAGCAAGTTTGGGAAATAAACACAAATATAAGCTGGAGAATTATTTATTTAAGCTTGGCCGAATGGTTATACATTAAAAAATTGAGATGTTCTAATTTGAAAATACCTAGAGACTGGAAGATGGTTAGATACAGATTGTGAAAGACGGATTTGCCATCTATTAAAATCAGGGTTATGATAGAGTGTTACTATTATTTCGTTTGTAATGTTTTCATGTCCATGTTATTAGAGAAAAATACATACCGCATATAAATTAATGTAAAATAACTTACCTATTTTCACAGTTATTTTAATACAGAGCTGTTATACCACTTAATAAAAATGTCTAACCCCATAACATTCCGCATAAACCTGCCTAAAATCAGGGTTCTGTAATCTAGTTGTTGTCGTTGGCCGCTGCCCTTCGTTTTTTTTTTTTTTTTTTTTTTCTTTTATTTTTATTTGTTTCACATTTGTCTGACCAGTTGATAAATTACGAAATTATTAAGAAACTAAGGTCACAACTACCTAAGGAACCTTAGATTAATTTGGTAATGTTTCCTTTGGTTATATAGCTCATAAAACATTTCAGGTTTTGATATATATTGAGGTTGGAGCGTTCCTGATGAAAGTAAATCCAGTAAAGCGCTGTAGACGGACGAAATTTATAAAGTGTTATCTTCGTCGTCTTGTCGGAACATTTTGTATAGCTAACCATATGGTATATGTTTTGCTCCTTCTTTGAAGCTCTTCCGGTACCCTACAATTGCTAAAATGCACGTCATTTAGTCTCTGGTGGATTGTTGTCTCATTAGCAATCATATTAAATCTCCTCATTTTTATATTAGTACGTTTATTCATTATTATTAGATATTAATACGGGTCATGCATGTGTCAGATGCTAAGTCAGTTGAATTTGTATTTTAGGCAACAAGTGACTAGTTTCTTTCGGGCTTAAACATTACTTCACAGTTTTTTGCAGTACTCGTAATTTCTGAAAGTCTTGCCTTTGCCACAATCATCAGAAGGATATCTGGTTTTAAAAATATATATGTCCTGTGATCCTGCCTGTCAGCCCACATGTTCACAGAAATGTTAAGAATCAAGATCTACTGACTGTCTATGTTGTCAGACGACTCCAATATAAGTTATTGCCCTTATTTTTGTCAATTTTGCTTATCAATTTGAAAACTATAATAAATAGAGAACAAAATATTTAGCATAAATGATCAGCAGGACCAGATTTACAAATAGGTCATCATAGTCTAAATTTTCATTTCATCCCTAATAGAGATATTTTCCTTACATAACGATTTTTATCCTTTTTACGTTTTAGATAATTTCTACAATTTTTACCATTTTATTGGCAAAAATCATAGCACATAAAGATGAAAGGTGTACATAAAAAAAACAAGTCCGTTTTTGTGAGACCAGAAGAGGTTAACGACAAAGACATATACCAGAGGGAAACGAAGATATCACAGCATTTGAATACAAAGATGTATAGAAACAGTTTACGTCGGCCGCCGCCGCCACCGAATTAATTGTAGTCTGTAGTAGGTGAGACAAGAGAAAACTTTGTAGTTTTTTATAGCTGTATTAAAAGAAAATATTCATAAAATAGTCCATAAAATAAATACAAACAAATTATTACAGTAAAATTGACATTCGTTTCTAACCATTGCTCCTCGAAGGGGACAAAACAGTATTATTTTTTCCAAGTAAAAATAATACTTAGTATCAAGTTTTTATTTCAATATATAAGAACATCAAACCAAGGCTTTCTTAAATTTATTTGAAGCGGAAGCAAGTAACACCAGATTATAAGACGAAAAGGTTATATTCTTCGAGCTTCTTGCCGAAATACTTTTAATATTAACCTGCATCTATATAAATGAATGGCATTATTCGGGTTATATCTGCATTTAATTGTTCCAAATACGTAATGAGTATCGGAATACAATTTTAATAAATGTATATAATGCATTTAACAATTTGACACACCTTTCTGTTACCGAGCATTTAAACTCTCTGAGTCGCGAAATACAGTTACAGAAAAGCTGTCGTTTTAATTAAATACTACACTTTTAAATATAACATGACAATCTCCTCCTCTGTATACAATGAGAAATCAAAAGAAATTGAATTGCAATAACTTTCTTAACTTCAATTCCCTTATTAGAGCACTGCAGTGTCTAAGTATTAATATATTTTCTCCAGCGATCATCACGGGTAATAATTTAATGATTTATCATTTCTTCGCACGTAAACACCGTGCGGTAATATATTAGAATTTTTACGGTTAACGCATTTTGACACGTGCATTGAAATGAGAGTCGGACAGGTAAAAGTAATTGTCAGGATTTCTTCCGATAAGGAAACGATATTTTTGTCGTTAATTAAGGAATCAATATGATTATTTGCAAGTATCGTTGTTAACTTGATGTTTTGTTTGTTTGAGGGGAAGATCATTTAACAGTGCCATAATCCTCGACACGAGTTCACTTAATTTAGATTTTTTTTATGAAGAATATAACGGTTCTATCAAGCTCGATCTAAATTGAAATTATAATTTAGGTACATTTGCAATGGTTATTTTCTTTGAAAGACTCCAGTTCATAAACTGTAGCAATGAAAAGTACGATGAATAAGAAAAGTCGTTTAAATTTTATCTATTTTGTTTCATAATTATTTGTTTTCGTTAATTATAAGGCATCCGATAAACTTGATCTTTGTTAATTTTGTTAATTGTTTTTGTTTAGAGTTTAGAATTACAGAAATCATTTGAAATAGTTTGTCAGTTTAATCATTAAGCCACATCTGTAACAAAGTACTGACTGCAAGACTGACACTATTTATTTTAATGAAGCCATTTACACCGTATTCCTTATGTTTCACAACTATAATACACGAAAAGTATCTCTTATCGTTTTGAATATATATTTACAGTTGATTTTTCATTACAATTTATTTTTTATCTGACGTGCAATAAATATCATAGAGTACAATAACTAAAAAAAATGTGTGTGTGTGTGTATTGTTGGTTTGTTGCCATAATGAGGGATGCCCCATATCTCATTTTATTCCCCGTATGTGTTAAATTTGTATTTTAAATACTGTATAGTCATTCTTAATGTATTGTAAATATTTTACTTATAAATGTCTTCTCCATACCTATGTTTATGGTCTATTGAGAATAAAGATATAAATGTCATATCCATACCTATGTATATGGCCTATTGAGAATATAGATATAAATATCTTCTCCATACCTATCTAAATCAGCCCTCGAGCCTCCATACCTATGTATATGGTCTATTGAGAATAAAGATATATGCAGTGTGATCTGCAATAGTAAGTCATCAGTTTAAACTGCGATTTACACAAAAGACCAGTAAGAAAAAATGAAGAACTAAGGTTGTTTTGAAACAAGCGTACAAATTCTCCTAAAATAATTGACTAAATCATAAGATATTCAAATTTCTCCTCCAGATGTGTTTGGATTCTATATATATATATATATATATATATATATATATATATATATATAAATATAAACAAGTCTAAATTGAAAACAACGTTCAAACCTATGATTGCGTTGGATAAAAACCGCAATTTTCATACGTGTGCATGCAAAACAAATTTCTTGGTAGAGTGGTCTAAATACAGCGCAAACAACATTTCCCAAAAAGACCAAATGAGTGAAAAAGTATATTCTAACAAAACGCATTTGACTAGCAGGTCGAACAACTGATGTTCTTAAACCCTGCTGACTGCAATTGGCGATTGCCAAATAAACGGATCACAAGATGTAACAAAATAGATCTTAATCAAGATCTATTTTGTTACATCTTGTGAATGGCACTCAGCAGGGTTTAAGAACATCAGTTGTTCGACCTGCTAGTCAAATGCGTTTTGTTAAAATATACTTTTTCACTCATTTGGTCTTTTGTATATATAAATATATATATTTAAAGTTATATTAACATAAATAATGACTGTAACGGGTGCTTCTGCCTAGACGTGAATATAAATTATCAGTCCTTAGTTCATTTAGACTCAGTGCCTATTCCCTAGCTATTGAAAGGGACCGTTATTGTTACTTTGAAAGAAATCAATGCTTATGTCTGTCTTGTGACAGAAAACAAATTGAAGGTGAATACCATTTCTTTTCAGACTGTCCATGCTATACATTATTAAGATGTACTTATATCAAAAAATAATCACATATCTAAACTGAACGAAATTATATTTAGTAATATCACTGAATCTTATGTCCACACTGTTGAGCAGCAGCACGCAAGTCATTATCAAATCACTGCAAAATACATTAATGATTGTCTCTCAGTAAGAATTTGTTTTTAATTTATAGTATGTCAATATTTTTGTTATGATATATACTTTTTTTTAATTCTCATGTGAAAGCCACTATCACTCTTTTTTTTTTTACTGTACAATTGTCTGTTTTATTGTCTTTACTTTATAATCATGCCTTAACCATTTATTGTAAATGTGTTTGTGCTAATAGATATTGTCTATTGTAATCAGTAGGAAATCGGACATAATTTTATTTTGATATGTTTGCGAAACTTTTAACTGCATTTGATTTTTTCATTTTGATTTATCAATTGGATCTTGTTATTGAACATATTTGTTAAAATCATCTAACCTGATGTCCAAAAAATGCAAACTAACGTTAAAATATTATCATAGAAGGAAGCGACTTTGTTTAAGCATATGTCATTTGTATGTAAGCGGGGGAAAGCTCACTTATTAATTTTTTATTAAAAGAAATACCGGTATTCAGAATTTGTGAACAGAACACTTACACCATTGGGATCTGTAGTTGTTTTGTACTGACAAACCTTATTGCTTTGTAATTACGAACACGTCAGTTTAAAACAACAGGAAATAAAAGTTAGCATGCATATGCATGAAATTAATTCCATTACTTGGAAATTCATTTTCAATAACCCAAAAGCTTCAAAGAGCTAATACGAGAATAAATGAATAAAATAATTAAGTACAATATGTCTTATTAGTATTTCTAGCAAATATCGCTTTGTTAATATCGTCCTTTTAATATAATATTCAAAATATAAAGAACTCCCTTTTGAAATCAAGCTAATTGGTTAATTTTCTTTAGACATTTTTTGTTGCTTACCGCATGTATTAAATATGTAATCCATATCATCTTTTTCGTTAAGAAAAAAACTTGGACATGATGAATGTGACAAATACCTTCTGTCGAGCTGATCTCACAGAAAAACAACAAAGAAAAGCATGAAATTAATATTCTCCGGAAAACAGTCTGAATTTACAAACGAGATGAATTAATTTTGTGGTAGTTTTATTTAATTCTATTTCAACTTCATTTCTAATTCTGTCTTCTCACAGCGTAAGTCCAACCCTAGAATTATAACAAACGTTACTTCTATAATTTTGTACAATTATGCACATTTGTCAATGAAATTCGCTGCATTTGTTTGAAAATAAATAGCATTCATAACCAATTGAGACATTCAAAATGAAGGAAAGATCCGACATCAAAAAGGTAAGCAGGACGCTGTGGTATGAAAAAACCTGCTAACGTCCTTCAAAATGGAGCATGTTTGGGAACGTCAATTCACAAAAAACAGCTTACTAATCTGTATGAATTCAACCATTTTTGGAACATCTGAGCTAATATCCCTTTTTGCGTCTTTAATATGCATGAAATATTTGCCACTGGATGTAAAACGACAATCAATTGATTTAATTTGAGTTCATGTAATTTGCAACTGTTTTCACTGCCGTATTTGTTTGTTTACTAGTATACCGGGACTAAGGAACTGTTTTCGGTAAACTTTCTTCGTGTATAAATTAAAACAATCATAACCTGAACACCGTTCCTGGAATACGTAATATGTACCACTAAGTACAAGTGCACAAGTACATTTCCAGCTTTTTTCAATGTTTAACCAGCAATGCAAAGGAACAGTTTGAAAATGAATCAACAGTAAAAATAAAAGGAGACGTGAGATAAACGTCAATGTGACAGCACACCAACAACATAAGTTCAATAAAACGACATATAGGAGGGCACCACACGATAGGATATAACTTGACGTTGGAAATTACTGTGAGTTAGATGTCTATTTGCTTATTTGAGTGGTGGGGTTGTTGTTTTATTAACGCATTCGCCTTTCAAATTGTCAAAATTCATATTAAGGACTTTATAATATTTTTTAAGAGCATCAGATTTCAAACCATTATTGTATATACCTATATTTCGACACTTTACCCATTTGTTTGTAATTTCAATTTTTGAAAATCCTTATATACGATCGGTTTACAAAAGGATGAAATTAGCTAAAGTGTCAATTAAATATAGGTTATCAACGACAAAACAAACACTATTCATTCAAAATGTGCAATCATCAAAAAGAGTTTGACATAATATTGGTTTCACATAAAATAATCCGCCTTTCTGTCTTGTTTTCACATCTATTAGTAAATGTCATTTTTATTTTTATTTTGATAAGATGCATATGAAGATAATATTTATGAAATTTAATTTTTTAATTCAATTCATAGAAGAAGGGACTTTTTGAATTTTTTTTAAGATTCCATAGCATACCCCACAGAATTCTGAGGATTATTTCTTAAATACTTTGTATGAAGTATTGTATCCGATAGTACATACAAGTTACGATATTGATTTCCTTGCGAGCGACAAATTCCTGTTGTATAATATTCATACAAAATTTTCTTCTGTCACAAGATTCTTTCATCACAAATTAGCTCTAGGTCATAATTGTTTCAAATCTAAAAGTCCGCCAGATTTGCAAATTAGGTGACGGATTGAATGCAGAGTTTGCGATTCTCGTTTGAATTGTTTTACATTTGTCATTTTTGGGTCTTTTATAGCTTACTATGCGGTATGAGTTTCGCTCATTGGTAAAGGACGTTTGTTGACCCATAGTTGTTAAATTGTTCGTCATTTGCTCTTTGGTGGAGAGTTGTCTCACTGACAATCATACAACATCTGATTATTTTTGTGTATAAAGATGTCTTGAATAGTTTTGGAATATTGAACTCTGAGGACACTATGTTGTGTTTTTTGTACTGTTTGTCTTTTTCTTTTTTAGCAATGGCGTTGTTAGTTTATTTTCAACTTTTGAGTTTGAATGTCCCTTTGTTATCTTTAGCCTCTCTTCTTAAAGAGTATTTTTCTAAAGACAATTCTTACAATGCAAATTCGAGTAGTCATATGAATGTATTTGTTATTACGACCATCTCAATTACATTTAATGTATATATATACAAAAACTTATGTGTGTACCTTTTATATTTTTAACACTAAAAACAAATTGTATTCAATTTAGAGAGTGGAATTTCATCTTACAGAGCCAAATCACAAAATTTGTTCGGCAAAAATTAGTTGTTGTAATTCCGCGAATGAACACAATCTCCTTTGGTCTCTGGTGGAGATGTTGTCGCATTGACAATCATACCATATCTCCTGATTTTTATACACTGTCTACTAAAGATTATGAAAACATTTTTTATATAACGAAAGAGTGAAATCAGTGTTTTAAATTAACTGTTTCTGTATATTAAGGTAATATAAAAAAAATAAAAGATTTGGAAGTGGAACTTCACTAGAGTATAAGTAGAAAAATCGATTTGAATGATATTTCGAAAAACGATTTAAATTCTCATACTAAGTTCTACAATAAAACGCATGAATATAAAACAAAGTAATTGACCACGCCAAAATTATAAAGTGTCACCGCGGAATTTATAACACTCCAAGATAGGTATGCATTATAAGAAGGAATGTAATTTGTTTTAAAAACATATTTATTACACATTTCCTAAGAGAAAGAAAGAGGATTTCCCCCTAACGCAGTGTTTGACAGGCAAATCCTCTGCTCAACAATAATTTGTTGCCAAATAATGTTAGTTACATCAGAGTTGCCTTTTAATATTAATGTGCACTACAAAGTTCATTTAAAAAAAAATGAAGTTTTAAAGAGAAATCAATACTGTTTTTACTGTCTTCAAATTTATATAATTGTTGCATTTATATTGTAATGAAAAAGTCATTTCCAAAATGTTCTTAAAATTTGTACGAAAATACTGTACAATTTGGAAATTTGAAAAACATAAATTTATTTATATATCAAGTTTCTGGTATTCCTATTCAAGTTCAATTTTCGTCAAAAATATAACAAAAACATATTTTTATTAATTTTTTTTTTATAAAAGCTAGTATGAATGTCAGTTGAATTAACGTCTGTGCTACAAATATTTCCATTATGCATGAATCTAAATGTATGTGAACATTTAAGACTATAGATTGCTTGAGTTACTTATTGAGATAACTTTTATACTAGATACTAGATAATTGTCCCAAATATATCTTTTAACCTTTTTCTTATATTTGTAGTTGCATAATGTAGCTTTATTGTTTTTAAATGGTGTGTGCATATATATGCCTTTTCTGTTATGGTAAATTATAGTTTGGTGTTAAATTAAACAGTACGGTGTGGGTTTTATTTCCATGCTTCACCATATAAATATGTACATGAAAAATAACCGTCAACAACATCAGTAAAGAAAGACATATTATATATTTAACATGTTTAATAAAATAATTATCATATAAATAAACACTACAATATATAGCACTTTCTCAATAAAAGCATTTTCTATGGTTATGTGTCAAATAATTGTACATGAAAAAGCACTATGATCCTGGAAATAATAATAAAAATTGACTTGCAGAAGACTGCACCTTTTTGCACCAAAATGTAAACGATAAATAAAACAGAAAAAAAGGGATTGACTATTAAAGTCATAAATGTCTATTATAATTAAAATTCACTGTGCCGTCCTACTAAAAATTTGTGAAAAGTTTAAAAGTTAAAAAAGGAAATAATACAAATATAGACAATTGTTTGTACATACTGTATTGCACGTTTCTCCTTCTAATACAATGTTCAGTGGTATACTATAATTGTTTATCACAAGTTGAATGAAAATAAACAAAATTTACCTTCGATCAAAATCTCACACAAAACAGTTAAATTTCTGCAGGTATGCAGCTCCTGGTTGTCCCAACATGTACTGAGAAAGCAGATTACGATGATATATTAAAGACGGATTACCGTATGCGCTTGGTCTGGTCGACAGGAAAGCACTTTGATGTGAAGGCATCGAGGGCTGAGATAAAACATTTGTTGGTCTGGAGTAAGAGGCGCTGTCGATTGAATACGACGCTGATGATGACGATGATGGCAAGTTACTCCCATTGTGAAGTTTTCGTGTATGCTTCTTGAGGTCAAAATTTCTGCAAAACCCTTTACCGCACATATGACATGTATACGGCTTTTTGTCATTATGTGTATGCATGTGGAATGTTAAATTGTACACTTGATGGAAGGCTTTGTTACAAATATTACATTTATATTGTTTCTCAGTACTGTGAGTTAGTTTATGGTTCTTGTAGTTTCCTTTCTGGTGAAAGCCTTTCCCACAAAATTCACACACGTATGGTTTGTAGTTCAGGTGTATGCGCATATGTGTGTTAAGTGTCGAACTCCTGTTAAAAGCTTTCCCGCACTTGCCGCACTTGTGTGGTTTATCAGATGTATGTATGATCTTGTGTCTACACAATGTACTCGCCTGTCGGAAACCTTTCCCACAAATCTTACAAATAAATGGTCGGGCTCCAGTATGTACGGGCATGTGCCTTGTCAAATTGTAGTGTGCATTGAAGATTTTACCACATTCAGGACATGTAAAAGTTTTCTGTGTCTTTGAGACAACCTTCTTTCCTTTACTTTGCAGAACTTTAATGGGATCATCTATTTCCTTTGTCGATTCTTTCTCATTTTTTATAAAGTCAGAGAGAGGGTTTTCTTTTGTGTTGTCATTAATGTCTCTAACTTGTGATATTTTCTCATCGGAAGGATTTCTCTGTACCTTGTCTTGTAGATCCAAACGGTTTGATTTGGTAGTATTTGGAAACCTCTTTAAAGTTGGATTCTTCAGGTCTAAATATTTGCCAAAAGATGTTAAAGTGTTTGTCGGTAGAAGTGAATAGTATCTTAAAAGGTACGCTTGGTATTCCTCGTTAGGCATTCTTCCCATGGTAAAAGCTGGATGCACCAATGTTTGAATGCCATAATAATTATCGAAAGGCTGGGAAACAATTTCTTTCTTTGCTGTATCGTGACTTATTAACCAGTTGTTGTACGAATGAGGTGAAGAATTTTTTGACGGCAAGGTTTTATCTGTCTGATTGCTATCTTTTCCATTGTAAACTGGTGTGTTCTTCTCCCACACTATAAAATCGTCTTTATCAACATTTCTAGAGACAATTTGAGCATCTTTACTAGTTTCATTTTTGTAATCTTTTCTTTCAATGAGATTTTCAATGGAAAATGATAATTTTGGTCTTTCCGTCTGCGTTTCCATACCAATCTGTTTACTCCTGGTATACCTATTTAAAATAAAGTAAAATTTAAAGATATATTATACAAACAATACGTAATTATTGTCCTGATAGTCATAGGAATATTTCAAAGAAATATTTAAAAAGAATAGATTTTTTTTATTTGTTTTGTTTTGTTTTGAATAACATTATTTTACTTTGAAAAAAAAACTACAACATATTTAGTTGTTTTGTTTTAATATTTACAGTATAAATTAGCTTCCACTGAAAATGAGAAAAACTAAAGAGAAAATATTTCATGCAAATTCGGAAGATCTTAAAAAATATTGACCGATACGGTAATAGTATAACAATTTTTAAAATTAAAGAAAAAAAATGTTTATTTAATTCAAACTATAAATCATAATAATGAATGCGAAGAAATAAACAGAATTATTTTTAGAGTTTAAATTTTTATATTATATTTACCTAAATCGGGAATAGTATTTCCTGTCTCTTGCTCAAATCATCAATTTGACTTTTTTAGGATGTATCTTCACTCTTGGAACAATTTGAAATCTGTATCACCTTTTAACAGATGTCTAATATTTATGATCTTTAGCTAAATTTCAATATTTGATTATGAGCATTAAGATGCTGACTTTTGATAGGTCAATTGACTGTCATCATTAACACTTTACAAAAAAGTCAATAACTGGCATAAATCAACCAATCAGAGAAAAGATTACAGATCCAACAGTAGTCTGAAGAGTTCTCGGTAAGATCTTCATTTATCACAATTTGTTTTTCCGGTTGAGTTCATCAATTATGTTAAAATGACGAAGGCGGGGTTACCAACAGTGAATTACAGAGAATAGTTCTTAGGGAATCAAAATGAATACCAAATAAATCTCATTTTAAAGTTTTTACCTTTTTATTCTATCAACATAGTTTGATTTTGTAGGAAAATCATGGATCATGACAAATTTTAGAAGACAGATGTGTGAATAATTAATACATATCGTATTTAAAGAATTTGTGATCATTTACCGTGTTATTTGTGTATATCAATTTTAATAATAAAGATGTTAGTTTATCTTTACATCGTATGTTTAAATACCCGTTTGATTATAAGAAAAATAAAACATTTTATTTAAGGGAAATTGGCATATCATCTTTATAAATATATCCTTTTACAACGATACGATTTGTTATGTACAAATGAAAATGACACATTATAAATTTGGTGTGTCCGAAGAGATTTTTTTATTAACCTTCATCAGGAATGCATAACCCCAAAAATCTGAAAGCCAGAGATGTATGAATAACTGAATACTTAAGGAGTGAGTTAGACATTGACAGAACTTGCATTAAAATGTATATGAAAATAACATTAAATAGCCAGTTGTTTATTTAATGTAACAAATTTATTGACCGCAGAACAAAAAATGATAATTTATTTATGTCATTTTCAATAATTCACAAACTAACTAGTAAAGATGGATATGAATTTTACATTTAAAAAAAGTAAGTTTTATATTAAAAAACAATAGATTTGCATTTTTATAATATTCGAGATACTGGGAGAACAATATAGTATCTCACACAACCGTAGTTCCTGTCTCTCACAAAAAATCAAAATGTCTCAAATCGAAAATATCGAAATTAAATACAAAAAATATCTATGATTAAGCACGTAATATTATACTGTAAGGTCTAATACGTTAATATCACATATTATTCACCAGTTTCAAGATGCTTTTACCAAACATAAAATACAAGATAGTCGACTTCATGTTGTTCTACAAGTTTTAATGTTAAAATTTACTCCAGAAAAAGTGTCTGTGAAAGTCTTTGATTGAGTTGTACGTCAAAACAGTCTGTATAGTAATAAGTAGTACTCCAGATCAAATATGTACAAGTCTCTAAATATGTCATTCTTCGGAATTAGAGAAGGCAATTTTCAAATGACGTACATTGTTGTCCTTCATTTGAATGCTTTATTTATAAGATGTATATTTAGACGGAACATATCTGCTGCATGATGATAATTGATTTGTGTCTATAAATTTCGGTATTCTTAAAAAATATTTTATCTATATTTAAAATATTACCCGATTTTAAGAAGGAATGGTATTTGATAAGGATGCTGGAAAGCAGTTTTCAAAAATAATACAACATGAACTTTATGGCATCCCCCCTTTGTTTATCAACAATTATAATAGACACAGAAAATCCTAATACAGTTCTATCCAAGATGTTATATTAAAAAAGTTCTAATTGGAAATGTTAGAATTAATGTCAAACTACTACATTTAATTACAATGTGTTATTATTAGTATTAAAATTATGACAAAGTGGATTTAATAATTACAATAAACACAGTTTATCAAATAATTACAATAAACACAGTTATTAAATAATTACAATAAACACAGTTTATCAAATAATTTCAATAAACCTAGTTTATAAAATAAATACCATAAACCTAGTTTTTCAATTAATAATAATAGACATTGTTTTTTTTAAATAATTACAATAAACATAGTTTTTCAAATAATTACGATAAACATAGTTTTTTCAAATAATTAAAATAAACATAGTTTTTCAAATAATTTCAATAAACAGTTTTTCAAAAATAATTACAATACACATAATTTTTCAAATAATTACGATAAACATAATTTGAAAAATGATTAACTCAGTAGTCCTAGTATGCAAAACAAATATGGAATTATACGTCAATGATTTTGACAGATACAAAATAAACATTTTACATATCATTAAGTGTGCCTTTCATAGGACAGAATGTAAACATTAGATAAAATGAATGCATTTGATTAACAATTGTACATCTTTAGCTTTATAAACATTTGGCTCAGAGTTGAACCTTCAAAAGCATTTCCCCTGCATTGATATTTGACTTAGACATAACATTATCATGGTTTTAAACATAATTAGTCTTGATTTTCTTTGAGTGATCTTAAAACACTAATTAATACAATATATACAATAGAGACGTTTTACCCACAGTATGGGTCGTGTGATACATACAAAAGACATGTCCAGTGACCAACTGACCACCATAACTGTTGGTAACTATTGAATGACGTTGAGTGTTTTAAATAACTAATGCAGATGTTGAAAAGCTTTGCTGCAAATTATCTGGTCTGAGGCTTCTATCGCGCACCTGGTTTTACAATAAAACCTAGAAAATGTTTCGTAAATATTTGGAAAGCATAACACTTTCAACCGAGTGATATCGTCCTTAAACTTCTATTTAACGCCAAGGTGTGAACTAATATACAAAATGAACAATTTTAAAATTCGATTGATCATTGCTATCCCATAGCTCTTTTGAAACTCATCTCTTTAAATTAACTGTTGATTGTAACTACTCGACTTGAATAATTTTGCTAATTTAAAAAATCACAATGGTGACTTAGTATGGGACATGACCTTAATTAACATTTTTAGATGCAGCTTAAAATGACAAAAGAATAATGATTGAATCATGATTTTTTAACTTTACACAGATATCATGTTCAAATATACTCAAATGTGTTCAAAATATATGCAAATAGTTCAAATATATGCAAATAGTATCAAATTTGAAAGTATTCAAAATATTTTTGCAATTGTAACTCTTTAAACATCGTTTCACATTCAAAAATAACAAAATATAATACATTTGCATGTAAACGTTTCATGCGTTTGCATTTTATAACTCGTATGAAATAAAATATAAACACATGTATTCCAAAAAATAAAACAATCCTTTGAATATTATCTCCCGCTAAATAAAAAAAAATCGCATACTACGATTTCCCAGCACACAAAAAGTGGTTATGGCACTATTGTCATCAGGTCTGTTTGAAAACAAAAGTCCCTTTGGTAGCTGTCGCCTCTCTTTGGGCCTTACCAAAGTTAACCGATATTCAAATCTCATAAATCAATTAAGAAGACAAACCAAGGTAACATCATGGAATCGCATGAACTCCAAAAACAACGAGACTGTGTGAGTCAACAAGATCAACGTCTCCTGCTAGGCATGCATTTCCCGCCATGCGAATCCACACTCATTCAAAATATCAAAATCAGGAATAGGAAACAATGCGTAAAATTACTGATCATATTACTATTCTGGTTTCTAAAGATCTCAGACTGCGAACACATGTTGCTGGTGAGTTACGACACAGAGATAATGTATTGGTCAACTAATGCATGATGGTGACCGTAAAAGGTTTTTTGAATAGTTCAGTATGTTGAATGAACTAATTATTTTTATTTAGACTTATTTCACTAAAATGGATTTAGTCATTATCACATTTTGGGATTGTTATCAGCTTAGTGAATCAAACATTTATTTCAGATATATTTTACTAAGTCCTTTATTTTCTTTTACCGATTTTCACCCAGTCTACCTAACACTTTGACAACTTACGAATAAAACACATGTCATATGCAAAATATATGCTTACTTTTCAAGAACATCCGATATCACCCCCAGTTTTAAGGGGTTCTCATTGCCCAAATTTAGGCAGCAGTAGTTTACATGTGTTCAAATCTCACAATTCGATTAAAAAATAAAGATAACAAACAAATGCTGAAAAAATCGCATTAATTCCAACATATGCGAGACCGGGAGCGTCTACGGGGTACGCGTTTCCTCTTATGCATGAATCACCCGCCATGCGAATCTAGAAAGTTGATGAACCAGGGGTATGTCAAAGAACGTCTCGTCCTTTTTCTAAAAAAGTTCATCGGAAGGTACCAAGACCTTGTTGATAAATATTCCGTATCAACTTCACAAATAATACACGATGGTCTTGAAGTATAGATTCTGCGTACTGACGTTGTTTATCATCCTAATAACGTGTTATAGTATTCTTTTATTTGTCTTTATTAATATTACTTTTACTGTTAAGTCTGTGTTTTGTGATATCCATTTGACGTGACTCTGTACTTATGTATCCCGTCATACTTTGAACGACAAAATTATTTTATATCTACCTGTGTGACGTCAAACGCGCGATTCTCGCCAGTACTTAAAACTTTCCATCCTTTATGGGTGGATTTTACATACTAGTAGATAAATAAAATCGTAAAAAAGCAAAATGAGGATGTTAAATTTGATGTATGCCTTTTGTGCTGTTTTGTTACATTTGTTTGTTTTTATAGTGATTAAGGTGATAACACAATGTGGACTGCTGTACCCCTATTTTTGACATTTTTACCTATTGTGTCTGTTTGTTTTGTTCACGCATCGTTGTCAATATAATGGAATTTGATGCGACTGTCATATAAGTGAGAGGTTTAGTTAGCTATAAAACCAGGTTCAATCCACCATTTTCTACATAAGAAAATGCCTGTACCAAGTCAGGAATATGACAGTTGTTATCCATTCGTTTGATGTGTTTGAGCTTTTGATTTTGCCATTTGATTAGGGACTTTCCTTTTAGAATTTTCCTCGGAGTTCAGTATTTTTGTGATTTTACTTTCTACACTCAGTCAAAATGTCTCAATGGGAGTAGAATAATCTCGACAAAATTACAAATAAGACAACTAGTTTGGCATCTACAGATCTAATAGTGCGAAAACATGTTGCTATAGACTTGAGATACTGACACAGTGTATCAGTCACTCAATTCGTAATGGTGACTGTTAAACTTATGCAGTCTGTATTTCAGTCATTCTTCCTCATAACTATGTCGGAGCTGTTTTATGTAAGGAGAATTGTGAATGAAGTCCGTATAGAGTGAAAGCTTTATTATTTTCTTTCGTGTATTTTCGTATACGTTTTTGTAACTTAATTATAATTCTAATATGACGTGCTCCTTTCGCTTTGTAAACAACACCGTGATAAAATTCTCGATATATCTATACTTAGCGCAGACTCACAGATATCCATAATAATGGCTGTCACAATATACCTCCCATGTAAATCAAGATGTATCGTAACCTACTTGCAAACGCTATGCCGATTTCGTTGTGTTAAAAATTGCAATTGAAAAAAGACTACGGAATCTTTATTCTTAATCTGATGCATAACAAAAAGAATTAATGCATTAGAGCTCGGAGAAATGTACAAAATCTAAATAAAATAAAATTCCGCGAAAGTCCATGAATGCTTTTGGCGCATTAAAGTAATTTCAAAACATGACGTCATTTAAATGAAAACGCTAAAGCTGAAGGTTTTTCCGTTACGTGAACCATCGAAATTCGGATAATATTGTATTAAAATGGAGTTTTGAGGTAGGTGTTGTTTTATTTTCTATTCTATTGCATTATTCGCACATTTACTGGTTTTAGCAAGTCAACATGGTGGCTCCTTAGTTACGAAATGTCAACTGTAGATTTGACGGTATCTTACGAGAAAAAAATGTTAATTAAAAATAGCAAATGTTTGGGTTGAGAATTAAAAGAATTTAACACATTTGTTAGCGGTTATTTAAGAAATTCATGCAAGCTATATATTTATTGGAAATTTTTTTATCTTTATCTAACAGGGGGTAAAAAAGAACAGCCACATACACCGCATACCCACCCTCGCTTCAGTTTTTCAATTATCGTATTTGTCCTATTAGAATCGAAATAATTCATGGAAGCCATATATAGATTTGTTGGAAATTTACACATGGCCTGGTTAAGTACATGTGTTAATACGTTCTTTTGTAATCATACCAAAATGAAAAGTCCGGTAAAAAAAGTATTATAAAAAATACCAATCTCCAAGGTTAATTCAAAAAATGGGGACTATAAAAAGAAGATGTGGTATGATTGCCAATGAACCAACTCTCCAAAATAGACCAAATGATACAGAAATTAACAACTATAGGTCACACCGCATAGTCAGCTATAAAAGGCCCCGAAATGACCAATTGTAAAACAATTCAAACGAGAAAACTAATGGCCTAATTTATGAACAAAATAATGAACGAAAACAAATATGAAACACAGCAACAAACGACAACCACAGAATTACTTGTTTCTGACTTGGGACAGCCACATACAGAATGTGACGGGGTTAAACTAGTTTGAAGGCGCCAACCCTCCCCTAACCTGGGACAGTGGTGTAACAGTACAACATAAGAACAAACGATAAAAATCAGTTGAAAAAGGCTTAACTCATCAGATGGATACAAATAGAAATACATCCAACAAAAACACAAAGTGGACGTGGACGGGTACTTGTACATCCAAACAATAAAAAGACAGTTAGAACAGATCTGAGAGTACTCGCAGTTACTGACAGCTACTTCAAAGCCAATTACAACTAATAAAAAAATCATGCATCTAAGACTAAATTATCAATCATTACACATCCAACATCCAATGGATTTAGTATAAAGACGTCATAAACAGTCAGAGAAAAACATGACATTGTGCAATTGTTCATAAAACCTGACAAAACCCAACGCTCGACTACATTAGCGAACAGACTGTCATATTCCTGACTTTATACAAGAATCTGCCAAGAGTGTAGAAAAACAATACAAATGAATAACTTGAGAACAGTTTCCATATATATTCTGACCTTTACACGACTAGACTAATTAACTAAATATAATTTCTTTGTACATAATAACATTGATCTTTTACAGATACTATACATATACATAGGAAATAATTAAAACAGAAAAATAGAAACCCATCAACTTTTTTTCACTGCCATGGTAAGAAAACAAACACTGTTATTCAGAAGGGGGATATATCCGACAATAGCCTGAAGAAATTTTTGCACGGATTCTTAAAGGTGCAAAACGGATGACATCCTCTGAACAAGATGAAAAAGATTTAACACCCCTTAGTCACAGGACACAATAGCCCAATTATGATTTCCAAACAGCTAATCGGACGCCCCATCAACATAGAACTTACTGCCGAATGGGAGAAATTCGCGATACCATATATCTTTACCTAAATCTAGACAGTTAATCGTATTGTAGGTAACAATTTTTTTACATTTTTACTACAATAAACCTATTCCCTCATTCAGAGCACCTGTTTTCCTGTGACGTCTTATCAAAGAGAAAAGAACAGCAAAAAAAGATTCGTTTCTACCTAAAGCAAGACAATGGTATAAGGGCATCCTAAATAAGATCAGTAAAGCAAAGGACTACTTACCTTAAGTGAACATCAAGAGGGTAATCATACCATCATTATAATTAGAAAAAAATATTAAATGAGTGGATACTAAAACGATGATTACAAAAGGTAGCATTGAACCACTGAACATTGAAAAGAAGTGAAAGTTATCAATATGTTTTAAAAGATAATAAGATATGGTATGATTGCCAATGAGACAACTATCCACCAGACACCATTTTATTAATAATGAATTGCTTACTTAGTCTGTAAATGTCTTGTGTGATGTCATCGTGACATCATAATTAACCATAACTGATATGCATTAATGGTTTTTTTTAAAGATGAGAAAGATACTAAAGGAACATCCAAACTCATAAGTCAACGCAATGACAAAACAGACCAAAAGACAAACAACAGTATACAAAACAAACCATAGAAACTAAAGACTGAGCAACACGAACCCAAAGAAGAAATGTTTTTAAAAAGATGAATACGAGAATCAGGCTTACGTTATCAGATGTATATAAATATAAATAAAAGGAGAAGCGTGATATACGTAAGACAGCAATCCAACGACTACAACTGAAATGTGTAGGCCAGGGACACATATGTAAGAAAACAAATATACATTATCGTTGGTTTATGTCTGTCATACTTGTTTTTCGCAAATTGTTTTGTTATAAATTAGGTTCGATTGTTTTCTTAATTGAATTGTTTAATATTTGTTCATGTCGGGCCCCTTTATAGACGACTCTACGGTATGTTTTTTTTCTCATTGTTGAAGGCCGTACGGTTAGCTAAGATTGCTTACATCCACTTCATTTGAACGTTTGTGGATACTTGTCTCACTGGCAATCATACCACATCTTCTTATTTTTATATTATATAACATACATCTGAAATATATGTACCCATTTATTTTGAAAATATGATATACAATTTATAATCAATTATAATGTCTAGATTCAAAGGACAAAAAAGAATGATAAAAACTCACCAACAATACCAGGATTATAATTTGGTACATCAGACGCATAAGACTGGTCAGTGGTACATCAGACGCATAAGACTGGTCAGTGGCGCTCAAATCAACAGTTAGAACGCAAAATCAAATATTACGAAGTTGAGTAGCAATAATAACCGAAAATCCCGAAAGTCGTGCAAAACATCATTTATATTACTCTGTTGAGGACGACACGTGTTTCTAGATATGTAAAACTCTAAAACATTTCTCATCACTTTTTTTGCTTTGGTTCGTTTTGGTTTTATACTTTTATTACGACCAACATTTTAGTAAATCCAGAAAAGCGCTTCCGAAGAACGAAAATATTAAAGTGTTGTTTCATTCAATAACTGCTACACCTCATATATCCCAGTGAACTTGATATTAAGGATACTACCTAAAAAAGGGTCTTCTTCATAACTTGATCTTTTTCCACGAAATTTCTTCAAACTAGAATATGAATTAAAATAATGAAAACAACACTTTATTAATTTCATGTGTCCCATTCATTCTAACGGATTAACCATCAACTTTCTTATTGTCAACTTCCCATTCATCAGCAGTAACATACCGTCTTCTCCGTCGTATGGCGTGAACATATCTCAGGTAACACGTTACGCTCGTACATGTTCACACTATACGGACTTCGTTAACAGGGGTGAGCTCCTTACACAAAAACTGCTCCAACAGAGTTTTGAGGAAGAACGACTGAAATAAATACTTCGCAAGTTATACAGTCACCATCACAAATTGGTTGACCGATACGACATCACTAGCAACATGTTTAATCGGTCTTAGATCTTTAGATACAAGTACAGTCGTCTGGTCTGTAATTTAACTGATTGTATCCTATTCCCGCTTGCGACATTTTGACTAATTTACATGGCGAGTGATGCATGCATAGCTGTTGATCCTGTCAACACACTCGGTCTCCCTCCTTTTGGAGTTCATGCGATTTCCTAAATGTTTATGTGTTTTTGTTTTTGTTTTTTTTTTGTTACCTTAATTTGTATCTCCTTAATAGTTTTATGTTTAATATATTTTGAAGACTAGTTTGATCATCGGAAAACTACTGTCGCCGTTATTTAACGCCAAACGATCAGACAGAGTGTATGTTATTGAGGAGAAATAGGAAGTTGACAATTTCAAAGTTGAAATTCTAGTCTGAAGGTTTCCATCGGTGTCAATATTTAGGAAAAGATTAAGATATGATGTATACCTTCTAGTTTTGATGGCATACTCAAGTTGACTGGGACATATGAGATGAATGCAATCACTGAAATGAAGGTTATTGAGTGACTGGACATCATCAATTAATCTGTTAATCTTTGTATTTTGTCTTTGAAGATATTCTGTATTATTTCTGCTCATATACATAAACAAGTCGGTCAGTGGGGTGCACATTTAGTACCCATAGACATACCGACTGTCTGTTGAAGTATCAATTCACCAAACATAACAAATACCAAAAGAGATCCAGTATTGTATTGATATCATATTTACGGATGTCATTATAATTTGGTTGACCGTTATAGAATATTTTTGTTACAGATAACTATGAATAATTGACTTCTTGTCGAAGTCCCAATTCCTTTTTTCGTTTGTGACAACACCAAATGTGACTTATATCCGAATTTAATTGTCATGAACAACACCAAGGGTGCAGTACAGGAGCACGATACTGTTAACACTTTCGAAGCTCCTGCGTTCAACGCCACTCTGATTGTGTTAATGCTATTGAATAATTAGTGTCCATATAGTTTTGTGAGTACTTTGTTATTCTGTTTTAGTTTGCTTATTGTTTGTCTGTATTTCTACAGCTTATATTGTTTTTGATCTCTTTCATATGTTTTTCCTTTTTACACTAAATGGTATACCAACCGTCGATATTAAATGCAATGGAATCTTACTCGGTAACAAAGTGCAAAAACATTATAGGAATAAAACAAATGATGATGAAAATTCTTTTATAAGCAAAAAATTAGAAGTTGATTAAGATTTTAATAATGAACTTGGTGATGTAAACAAAACAAAACAAAACACCATATGTATTACACGAGCATGTCTGAAAACTGATTTGGGTACCACATGTGGAGCAGGAACTGCTTACCCTTCCGGAACACCTGAGTTCAATCCCGATTATGATGAGGTTCGTGTTGCTCAATCTTTATGTTTTATGTAGTTTTCGTCGTTTTTCGTATTTTGCAATGTCGTTGTCAGGTTTTTTCAACTTTTGAGTTTGGAATATTACCTTGGTATAATTCGCCTCTTTTTTTAAAATGAAATCTAAATTCAAATATAAACATTTCTATGAAATGTTTCAATATTGACAAATAAATGTAACAATGTTTCTTGTATCTTTGAATGTTATGTTCAGCAACACCCATACCATCTGGTTTCTACCACAATTAAAACACTTGGCGCTTACACGATTGATTGTCTGTATGCTAGAAATCATTTTCTAATTAACAACCTTAATGTTATTTCTTCTTAAGGTGATAACAATTTTTACCTGTCTGGTTCTAATTACATATGCACGTGCCAAATATCTTTACCATAAATATTCTTCAATGGAGGCGGAAGTTTGATTGCGTGCTTGTAAATGGTAATTCGTCTAATAATCGTCTAGAATAAATGAGAGAGAAATGCTAGATTAACTACAAGAAAAGGTATTCAGTGATTGTAAAATTGTGTTATTGCTTCAAAAGTTACGAATATTATGCTTGCCTTGTTAAAACACTTTTTTTAATTAAAGCGATGCAAATACCAAATCTTCTGGAGCTCTGTTAACGATCTTCACTAATACTAGTTCATATGCAGCAAACAAAGCAATATTTATAAAAAGAAAGGAAAATCAAGTTCGACACGTCAGTCTTTATAAATATTTTTTTAAAGTTATTTTAGATATTAGAGTGTATATACTAGTAGTTTTTATTGCTGCCTATATAGAAAATGTAAAAACTAAATTTAATTTCAGTTTATATTTACTGCGAATAAAATAATGTGTGGGGTTTTCTGTCAATAAGACACTTCAAAAAGACATGTCACGCTCGCGTTGTGTTTCAAAACAACGAACAAACTTCTACATTTAACCAAAGCGAGCTTGTGACGAAATTACTCTCTTGGAATAGGCACAAAAAATATCACCAAATTTAGGTAATTTTTGGAGTATCATCTTTGTCTTTAGAATAACAAATAATAAGGTGAATAGGTGAATTATTTGGTGAAAGGACATAACTTATATAACGAAACTTGAATTCAAACGACAATGCTAGAGTTTTAAAATCTTCCGGACAGGCCCGTGAATTATTGCTGTCTTATCTTATTTTGGCCTCAAGCATCACTGAAGATACATCTGGTGCACTAAAATTGCTACCGTTAATATTATTTTACGAATAAAGGAACAAGTAGGGGAGCACCATTGTTTCCCATAAGATTGCCGACTGTCTATTAAATTACGTCAAACAAACTTAATATATAATGTGTCAATAAGAACAAAATGGAACTTGCTAATGATAGTGTCAGAACACTTTTTATTAAAAAAAAAGAAGATGTGGTATGAGGCGACAGATACCAAGGGGAGAATCATGTCAAAAAGAACAAAAAAGATGAAAAGACAAACAACGGTCTATAACACATTACATAAAATCAGCAAAGAACGCTTGTGTAAAGTCGAAGTTAACTGACAAAACTATGTCAATATGACGCCAGTTGTTATAACAATTTAAACTTTATAATTTCTTTTCCAAAAAAAATTGTTCAAAAGTCATTGAGATAAAAAGTAATTTGCACAATGCCCTGAACTTCGTTCTTTATTTGGCCTTTTTAACTTTTTTTATTCAAGCTTCACTGATGAGTCTTTTGTAGACAAAACGCGCATCCGGGGTACAAAGTTTTAATCCTGGTATCTATGATGAGTTTATTTATTTAGTTTGCTTCTGTTTTAAACAATAGTATACGAATAGAAACGACAATCAAATGATTATATATTACTATTATTGGTACTAACGTCTTCAACCCTACAATAGACAGGAGATGTATTTATTGTATATTAGCAATAGAATGTAATGTTGCGTCCAAAATAGGATCGAATCAATATCCAAGTATGATTTGATGACATGGCTATTAAAGGATTATTTTTCTTTATTAGAATTTATAAAATTCTATTTTTATTCATCTGAAAAATTATTGCTTCTAATGATATGTTGTTATAAAACTTTCAATGAATCAAATTTACCGACCACTACTTTATTTTTCCTGAAGACAAATACATGCAAATTCATTTCCCTTGACACTTGCACTCTGTGTTGCCATTCACGTGCATTGCATGTGCGACAAAATGGTACCCAACACTGGACGACTTTTAAACTGTAAATGATTAGTGTTATCGTTTTTGTCTCATGCTGGCCATATGTCAAATGTCAAATAGGAAATTCGATTTATCAAAATGTAATCTTTCTCTATAGAATTATTTAATTTGCCGTTATGAAGAATACAAATTACCATAATATTGCCTCATCTCAGATATGCGTTTTACATACCTGTGTGTTATATTTTTACTAACTCTAAATTTTACGGTGAAAAATATACAGAAGTGTCATATAGAACAATATCGATGTATCCATAGAAATCATTCAAATTACAAAAGAAAATTAATTAATTTTAGGGAAAAGGGAGTGATTTAAAAAGCAGCTGTTTGAAAGCGAGTTAAAAAAAGCGTGAATTTGTCTTAAGATTGTTGATTTTCAAATTTCTTCTTTAAAAGACTGTTTTGTACTTAAAAAATTTGTCGAAAAAAACTTAAATTTGTCTGTGTTGATGTTATAAATAAACGAATGAAAGTTATGTCTGCATAAATTTAATTATCGTGCTTTTTGTTGTATTATTGATAACTTATTTGTTGTCTCTTTTTCAATTACGTTACTTTAAGATACAATGTTTTCATGATTTAGTATTTTGTAATTTGAATATGGTCTGTCTTCACAATGAGGTCTTATAAGTAGGAAATTTTATGTTTAATAGCTTTAAGACAGCAAACAAATTTCACCAGGTTCATGCTGTCTAGCAATTCTTTAAAAACAAGCGAACAAAGTGTGTGCATATGAGTTTTAATGAAATATTGTTACGTTCCTTTGTCTTTCCGAGCTTTTTATCATAAATGAACCTTAATCTTTGATTTGTGTGCAATAAAAATTGGAATCTGAATTGCTTTTAATTTAAAAATAAAGTTGATTGAAATACATGTTTACACCTACAACATAAAGAGGACATTCAATTATAGATGTATAGCTGAGATATCATCAATTCTGCGAACATCGATTGCTTCTAGCAATAAGGAGCGAAACACTCCAGTTATTAGCAATGGAAATCTACGGTATATAGATATAAGAAGATGTGGTATGAGTGCCAATGAGACAACTCTCCATCCAAGTCAAAATTTATAAAAGTAAACCATTATAGGTCACAGTACGGTCTTCAACACGGAGCCTTGGCTCACACCGAACAGTAAGCTATAAAGGGCCCCTAAAATTTTTCAAAAATTTACTAAAATTTTGTAGATGTATATGATTGTTTTATTGAATTAAAATTTCCAGGATGATTTATATTTTTCTTCATTATCTAATTTTCACACGATTCCATGTTCTATAAGTCGATAAAATGTATGTTTTTTATCGAAATGACAGTGTTTAAATGATTTAAAAGGTGGAGATTTACCAAATTTAAAAACCTTGGGAAATCGTATGAACGTCGGTTAAAGAACCACTTGAAACAATAACATGTGATTGAAATTTTGCAGCTTTTGTTAAGATTTATCCATACATATACTAAACATATTGTTATAGAAGTACTTCAAATAAATTATGCGAGCGCTAAAATCAGCTAGATGTCTCACAAATTTCAATATTGCAAACATTGAACATCTTTTGACCATTTCTTTTACACAGTAGTATAGAACTCGTACGACTTGAGATGTTAAATAACGATTTCTTAAGAAACAACGGCTTCTTTTATTACTGAAACTATTCTTCATGAAAGCTAACTCACCTTAAAATCAATGTTTCTAATCTCTATTGCTAAGTTTATATCATAGTTTACTTTTTGCAAATAAAAACTTCTTAAAATTTTGATCCCATGATACAAATGCTGTTCAAGTGTCTTTTTCCCACGATGTCAAGAGTGAAAGTCCTGTAAAGTGAGCCACTTATCGAAAAATTTGTTCAACGCAGACGTCTTCTAGTTCCTTTGATTCTATGAACTCTTTCTTAAGCAACAAAAAGTGCCGTGTTTTACTGAAAAGATTTGTCTGAACATGTTGCAATTTTTTTCTGCTTACATTGAATGACGAGACGAAATAATCCCGTTTATATCTGGTGGTATATACTTTTGTTGTCGTATATTTTGGATCAAATATTCCAGTCATTTATCTCTTACCTAATTCTTTAATCTTCCTTTTGTTTTGTAAAGTTACAGTAATTAACTTCATTAATATTTGTACTTAAAACGCTGCGTGTATATATAAGTCCTTTCTTCTCACAAACGACAAAGTTCCTGTGTGAAAATTGGTCTAAATAAAATACAATTTGTTTTTCTAATGTGCTTAACTTTGGGAGTAGATTTTTTTCAATTGCATTAATCCTGGCGCTTGCTTTTTCCAAATTTAGTTTATTAGTATTTTGTTTAATACGAAAGTTAGTGGACTGTAAGTCCCCCAGGGTATGACCAGTCTCCAAGGGTATGACCAGTCTCCCAGGGTATGACCAGTCTCCCAGGATATGACCAGTCCAGTAAATCTTCTGTACTGGCATTAAAATGCTGGTATTATTTTATGGAAACTTGTTGTTATAAATATTTGAAAATCATTTTAAATTAAGAATATCTGTCATGTAAAACTCTGATTCCTTGTCCAAATCTTGGCTATATCTTTTTTGGTCCTTTCAAATATATCAATCCTTCAAAGTTTTGTCATGATAATACTTTTGATTTTCAAATAGTTTGGCCTCGAGCATCACTGAAGATACGTTTATTGTCAAAATGTGCATCTAGTGCATTAATATTGATGACATGAATGTTATTGATTACATGCCTGCTGAAATTAATGGAGATATGTACTGAATATACATGCCTGCTGAAATTAAAGGAGATCTGTACTGTATATACATGCCTGCTGGAATTAAAGGAGATAACTGGTTAAAGATGAAAAGAGGAAGAATTTGCTTCCTTGTTCTCAGACATTTACCCCATGTTGCCTGTGGTTTCAGAATGCATAGAATAATTTCAAATAGAATAAAATTATTTGAATTAGTTGATTTTCAATTTCAATTGACTTAAATATTGCGTGGTGTAAAAAAAAGACTCTTTAAGGAAAACCTGCATCGATCCTATAATCTGTTCCTTATGTAAAACAATCTATTCAAGTTATATATCAATATATAAAAACATACAACTACATTATATCTTTCATTAAAAGTGTACACTTTTGTCTCATAGGAGGAGATTTAAGAATGAATATAAATAACCCGTATTCTTATAATTTCTGTGTTCTAATTACTGTGTCTCAACGTTTATCTCCGGGAAAGGCAATGTTTGATGAAAAGATAGAACAATAATACACCGATGCCATTTCCGTCAGGAGAGATATTTCCGGATCAAGACGTTAGAAAGAGAAATAAAGACTAACGGGAAAGGCAAACAAGCCAGCATCAGTCTGTATTGATGACATATCTTCAGACATCACGCTAATTAATAAATGGAAAATTCATTACGTTGTTGACTTCAATAATTGGCTATCTTTCCGATAATAAATCATATGGCAGTTATGTAGCTGTAATTGTTGACATAAAATGTACTTTCAGTTGGTCCTTTAAGATTTTTTTCATGTAGGTCATTGAATCTAAGTCGTTATGTCGTCTCGGACATTTAAGCAATAATTGAATTTCCTTGACAACGTAATTCTTTATGTTTATGGTTAAGGTAAAAGCTATGTTCTCACTTCATTGGTATAAGATATGTTAAATAACACTGACTAAATAGATCTTAGGATTGAAGTTGAGTTAAAAATTAAACAAAATATTGTGAAATTATGCGTGCAGTATTAGAAAACTAAAATAAAACAAAAAAGGTTTGAAGATCCCAAAATAACAAATTTCTTAATCATTCTCCTTTGCTCTTATTGATTCTGATGTTTTGTAGTTTAGTTCTAGTCAAAATGCTACACAATTATAGCTTCTTTTTTTTAAGTATTGATGTCGTTTTTCCTAGTGAATGACAAATTCTGTATTTTTTGAAAGTTTATTGTTAAAAAAGTTTTTTTCGTTTGAATTGTTCTACATTTTCTAATGTCGGGCCTATCATATCTTTCTTTACGATATTGGTTTTTCTCATTGTTGAAGGCTGAACGGAGATCTACAATTACAGCAGTAACATCTACGTCGTTTTTTTTCCAATGGAATATTTGTCTCCTTGGCATTCATACCACATCTTCTTATCTTTATATATTTTAGGTTTTGATAATTAATTTTTATTTTGTACACCCTTTATTTATTTTGATTTCCAGAGCCTTGCATTGTCTTATAAATTGTGTATTCCTTTAACTCTTAAAAAGCATTCATCCAGCATCACACTAAAATTAGGAAGGACATCTACAAGTCAATGAGAAATATATCATACTGGAGTGAAATGTCTCGACTAATCCTGCAATTTAATTGTTATCATGACAAGATATATGAGCTCATATACCTAGTGAAAAGAAGAAGACCAGAATTGTAATTAATGTAAAAATCAGAGCACTCCAGTATAATATAATTGTTATTCCCGGCTTCACAAACACTCCAGTATAATATAATTGTTATTCCCGGCTTCACAAACACTCCAGGATAATATAATTGTTATTCCCGGCTTCACAAACACTCCAGTATAATATAATTGTTATTCCCGGCTACACTCCAGTATAAAATAATTGTTATTCCCGGCTTCACAAACACTCCAGTATAATATAATTGTTATTCCCGGCTTCACAAACACTCCAGGATAATATAATTGTTATTCCCGGCTTCACAAACACTCCAGTATAATATAATTATTATTCCCGGCTTCACAAACACTCCAGTATAATATAATTGTTATTCCCGGCTTCACAAACACTCCAGTATAATATAATTGTTATTCCCGGCTTCACAAACACTCCAGGATAATATAATTGTTATTCCCGGCTTCACAAACACTCCAGCATAATATAATTGTTATTCCCGGCTACACTCCAGTATAATATAATTGTTATTCCCGGCTTCACAAACACTCCAGTATAATATAATTGTTATTCCCGGCTTCACAAACACTCCAGTATAATATAATTGTTATTCCCGGCTTCACAAACACTCCAATATAATATAATTGTTATTCCCGGCTACACTCCAGTAAAAAATAATTGTTATTCCCGGCTTTACAAACACTCCAGTATAATATAATTGTTATTCCCGGCTTCACAAACACTCCAGTATAATATAATTGTTATTCCCGGCTTCACAAACACTCCAATATAATATAATTGTTATTCCCGGCTACACTCCAGTATAAAATAATTGTTATTCCCGGCTTTACAAACACTCCAGTATAATAAAATTGTTATTCCCGGCTTCACAAACACTCCAGTATAATATAATTTTTATTCCCGGCTTCACAAACACTCCAGTATAATATAATCGTTATTCCCGGCTTCACAAACACTCCAGGATAATATAATTGTTATTCCCGGCTTCACAAAAACTCCAGGATAATATAATTATTATTCCCGGCTTCACAAACACTCCAGTATAATTTAATTGTTATTCCCGGCTTCACAAACACTCCAGGATAATATAATTGTTATTCCCGGCTTCACAAAAACTCCAGGATAATATAATTGTTATTCCCGGCTTCACATGAGATATGAGCTTATAATATAAATATATCGTACAGTCAAATGTATGCATTGTTTATTGAAATAATCTAAATGTCTAAATAAAACTAATGAAGCATGCATTGCCGTTGGTCGTCGTTTGCTTTACCTCTAGAGACAAAATTACATATTAAATAAGGAGATGTGGTATGGTTGCCAATGCGACAACTATCAACCAAAAATCTAAATTGCATAGATGTTAGCAACTATAGGTCGTCGTATGGCATTCCATAACGAGTAAAACCCTTACCACATTGATAGCTATAAAAGACCCCGAAATGACAAATGAAAAACAATTCACACGAGAAAACTAAAGTCCTGATATATGTACAAAACAAAAAACAAAACCAGATATGATATACAGTAACAAACGACAACCACTGAATTACAGGCTCCTTCCTGTCTTAGGACATGCACATACAGAATGTGGCGTGGTTAAACATGTTGGCGGTTGCACCTAGCACAACAACAAAGAACAAACTGAATAAAATAATAAACGTAAAAGAAATATGATAAAAAGCAACAAACGAAAATCCATTGCTTGCATGCTCCTGAATATTTAGTGAGGTTCTGCAAAGTGGGTCGAGAGGGGTGAAGGACGTGAAACCTCCCCAAAATGATCTAAAATGTTGTCTAATTGGCCCGAGAACACAGTTATTTCGTTTTACATTTCTTTTAGAGAATAAAGTCAAATTAAAAAAATCGCACCTGCTCTATCTCAAAAAGATTTTTACAGTGTAGTGTACTACTATTGGGATAAATAATATCAAAATTATAGAAAAGTCTACCAGCTCTAACTCAAAATATGGACAATTCTATGTTAAGGGGGTCTAAAATTCAGTTTTACAGCTTCAGACATACTAGTTTTTGACCTTTTTTAACTGGACCAAATCACTACTTAACATAAAGATTCAGCACCCAAATTTTTTTAACATGTAATTTCATCCCCTTACTTAATATTTCATGCATAAATTATAAAGAAATAAATTTGGAAAGTGTATGAAAAAAATTTGCAAGTTATACACTGTCCACACTAGGGACTATATTTGTAGACAACGAAAATCTAAGGACGATAACTGTGTCCTCGGACCAATTGGCAATCATACCACATCTTCTTATTTTATATGGGTTAGGAGACAGATTTAACATTTCCTTGAATAAGAAATCATTGCCTAAGAATTGTACTCATTACAGATTTAATATTTCCTTGAGTAAGAAATCATTGCCTAAGAATTGTACTCAATACACATTTATTTTAGGTGTTTTATTTTTATTTTCTGTAATTTATTGAAAATGAGACCTATTCCTAAACAGATTTAGAATCTATACAGAAATTAAGTAACCATTTTTTCAATAGTTATAACAATCTATAAAATCTAAAAAGACCTTTCTGTGACCATTTTACTACATTAAAAAATCTGAGTTTCCCTTGTGAGTCATGTTCAAATGTTTTTATTCCACGATAAGCATTTCATATCAAAAAGATCTACTACCACTTGAGAAGCGACATTTTTACAAGTATTTACATAATTAATAATAGTTATTGCTCGATTAATGGGAACACAACAGAAGAGTCGAAGGGGCGCAGTAATTATCTGATGGTTGGTCAATCGGCTTAAGAGATGTTACATTTCGTTGAAACATACATTGATTCCGTTCGTCAAACGAAGATTTGATAGCGTTGTTAACATTTCCCAAGAGGACTTTAACAATTGTCTGTGAACGTAGCGATCTGCGATGGTTGTTCAGAGATGTATAGAGTTGCAGTCATTTTAATTGGAAAGCATATTGGAAACGTTGGTGCTAAAACAAGATATAACAATATGACTGTAATTTACTGCATGTTCAATATAAAAATACAATGGGAATGTTTTGGAACGTTTGCAGAAGTATTTGATGCGGGTAACAATTATAATTCGAAACTAAAATATTAAATGGGGCATTCTAAAATATTTTCGTATCAAAATTTTCATAGCAGTGATGTTCATTCAAATTATTTTGTAAACGATTATTATTGTTTAACAGAATAAAAAAAAAGTCTGATTCTTGTAATATAGAAATAAAAGGATGTGTGGTATGATTGCAAATGAAACAACTCTCCAAAAGAAATCAAAATTTGTTAGCAACAATAGGTCACTGTACGGCTTTTAACAATAAGCATACTTCATAGTAAGATATAAAAGGCCACGAAATGACAAATATAAAACAAGTTAAATGAGAAAACAAACGGCCTGATTTATGTACAAAACAATAAACGAAAAACAAGTATGATATACAGCAACAAACTACAACCACTGAATTACAGGCTCCTGACTTAGGACATGAGGTGGATAAATGGATGGTTGTTTGACCGTATAAACATTATAACTTTGTAAAGCGCCTTGATATCGCCTGCGTTGTGCAATAATTAATTATCTTATCAAATGTTCAGTTCTTCTAACATATTTTGTGCATTTTGCTGCTCTTAGTGTGGTAATTGACAACTACGCTGGTATATTATATACTACGTACTAGCGGATATTTTATAATTGATAAATTTGTATCTATTTCATAAATATTTAGTATTTTGACATAACTGTATGAAGTCAATATTGGAAACATTTCAAATTTGGTTGTCTAATTTCTATGTGATAGCTAAATTTTACATAAAATAATTTTGTTAATATGAAATTAATCTGTGTCGTAATATGATATCTTTAATATTCACAGTATCAAACTTGGCAAATGGAAGGAAATAAATGTGAAGCGAATGATCTCTTGAGAGAGACTAAATATTGTTTCATACAGTCCGATAAATTCTTTCCATCCTTTCTGCACCAATGTGAAAATATTCCATTTAATGACTGATAATACACATTTAACAGCAAAAAAACACACTATTTTTCTCTTATCATTGTAAGCTAAGGATTAGTCACATCAAGTCTAATGAATAAGGTTATGAAATATTCAACTATTAATGATCTTGTCACCAAAAGCACAACATTAATTTGATCGTGTAAAAACTTCCTTTAATTATTTATAATTCTTGATGAAAAGAGCAACAAGGGATTCCATACAAATATTAACCTTTTTGACGTAGTCTGCTAAAAGGTTTATTGTTGATTTCCCAAATGATTTTTGTACAATAAAGGGCAATATTACTGTGGAAAAGGGTAAATAATGATGTGTAAATATAATATTTTATTAATAAAAGATAATCAGTTTAATACGTGAATATAGAGTCGTTATTACAGTTGTGTTTATTTTTAATTCATTGTCATTAAATAGATTGTTGAGACTCACAAATACTATTAATTCATTAATAATGATATATGGGGGATTCTTTTTAAAGTAAAAGAGAGTGGTAACATGAAGCTGCTATTGTGTAAAGATGATTTATTGATTGGTGATTGCTTAACGTCCAGTAGCAAATATTTCATGCATGTTCAGGACGATATAGTTTAAAGATATCTCAACATTAAATGTTGTGTTTCATTATTGGTGGTAACTCATTCTTAAGTCCTTTCATTTACCCGAGTGAAATTCAGGTTCAGGAAAAATAGTGTAAAGAATGTTTTATATAAAAATTACTTCTAACAATTTCATGGTTCGTTTTAAATTCGAGAGAATTGATTGTGTAAGGTTGATGTTTATTAGCAAATTTTAGAAATACAGACAAAAACAAAACATAAAGACTAAGTTAGATAATATTATGTTAAACATTAGAAAGTCATAACAATAAAATATTTATACAACATCACCGCTTCATTAGATTATGAATTAAATCATAATTAAAAATTCACCAAATGTAATAATTATTGTGTTTCCAGGTAATTAAATTATGACAGTTAGCTTTTGTAAAATATAATTAAAATTCACACCGTGAAATAGAAAAACTACTCGTAATACATTTCTTAACAACCACATTTTCTTAGTCCACTGATTAACTGATAGCTTTCTTTAAGACAAGTGCAAAGTATAAATATTTAAATAGCGTTTACGTTGATGACGAACACACACACATTTAAATGTTTGCATCAAGAACAATGCTGTCACTTTTTATCTTATGTTTCGGATGTCAGGATTTTTTCTCTATTTCATTTGTTTCTCATGTTTATTAATGACTGAATTATGTAATGTTATTAAAAGGAGATGGAGACAAATAAAACGAAAATGAAATGCTACCATTAATGAAGGAAGCTTGACAGTGAACTACTTCTCGTATTTCAACACAATACAAACTGGATTTCTGTGTATTTTACCAACATTGGTCACCTGTTTTTCGTATGAAAGGATTCGTTCTACGTATTTTATTTATATAATTAATTAAACATTATAATTTAGATGCCTGTAGCTACTTTTCGTGAACCCTTCATTGAGACAACAAATATTCTTGCTTGTAATACTCATTTCTATATATAAGTATTTACTTTTTACACATTGTGACTTGGATGGAGAGTTGTCTTATTGGCACTCATACCACATCCTCTTATTCCTATACATATATTACCCTATTTTTTATGACTAGTATTGATGGGTTATAATAGGGAAGTAGGAAACTATAATGTACATCAGTTTAGTAAAATTTTACCATCTATAGGTTGCACTCAGTCTGTTAATATAAACAATGCAATTCTAAGAGTTGAAACTTATATTAAAATTCTGTACTACCCTTCCCTTTACGTTAAGTCTTCTTGAGAATTCAATTTGACCGCTATCCAACTGGATTTTAACTTATAAAATTCCCAAGATGAAACATGGAGATTATATATGGTAACCAGTTGGTAAACAAAACTTAAACTTGCAGTTAGGTGAGAATTTTTGTTTTGCTCCGTGTTGAAGGCCTCGCTGTGACTTAAAGATGAAGAACAACAATAAAAGCGCTGTTCCTTTGTTTTTTGTGTGTTTTTTTCACATTCTGATTTTGTGTCATCATGGATGGATACCCCATATTCTTTCTTTTTCTATTATCGATAAATGTTAGGTATATCTCACCAAAAGAGGCGTGGTTTGTGAATCAGCTATATATTTACAAAGTGCAATCTTTACTTACTCACATGCAATTACTAATCCACTTTTGGCCACTTCAGAACTCTTATATCTTATTGGCTTTTTTTTCCTCTTAAAATTGTACCTGTATAGTTCATGCAAATAATGACAATAACTGCTGTGCGTTGAGGTTTTCTTGATGATTTATTATTTTTTAAGCTTTGTATATGACATTTTTCTGTGTTTATTTAAAATATATAAGATATGGTCCTTTGCATATACATAAACTATGTTGCAGCTACTAAACAAGCTAAGGTCCTTTGCTTATATATAAACTGTGTTTCAGCAGCTTAAACTCTTACCCTTGTGCTTCTAGTAGTGCTTTATTTTCCGTGTTCTTTGACTGAATTGATATCTTCTACTTTCAAGTATCTGCTGAGCTATCTTATGATTGATTTTGTTATTTTACTATCTAGCAGTCGGTTATAGTCCTATAAAAAGCTGATGTTCAATGTTATTAGTATATAAATATGAAAACCCGACTTTCAATAAAGATTACTTACTAACTTACTGTAATAATTCCAATGTTGTCTGTGATATCTCATTCATTGCTGACAGTCATGACAACCAAATTGTTTATACATGTATAAATCGGTTTCATGACGTCAATAAAATGAATTCCGAAAAAAGGCAAAATAGTTAGGTGTACTTATACAGAAATTATCTGGACATAATTTGTAGTGCATTTCATTGGAATTATAGCTATAAAATTACACTTAAAAAAAAATCCTTCAAAAATAAATTGTATTACTATAATAATTGAAGATACAATTTCATGATCTCTTTCTCTCATTTTTCTACCCAAGTTTCTTTTTTCAACCCATTATGAAATGATTATTTCTATTTTATCAGATATACGACAGAAGACCATATATTTACTTTACAAAGGTAAATTATTATACCACGTGGTCATCGTTAAATATTGTAAATACCGGAACGCGTGCGTTACTGGAAACATAATCCGTGTAACATTATGCGACGAGAATGGCATTAACACAGATTGGCTTGGTAGCACTTTGTGTCAGAGAGCTCCCTATTATGACACTCAATCAAATAAATGCGATATAATTCTCTAAGGGCCAGTCATTTGAGCAGTTCCATTTCAGTTTTCACCAGACAATAATGACTTTCTCATTCCTTAGTGATGCTAAAATATCCATGGAAATCGTTTTCATTTGGATTCACTTTAACTATTTATTAAAGCCAAATGTCAAAAGATATGCGATTTCGATTTTACCAATTGATGCAATTTTCGGTATTATTCATTAGGGATCGTGTATCTTTATACAATGTTTAAACTGTTCTTTGATAACAATTACATAGTGTCTGTTTCCTGATCTATTCATCCAGTAGACGGGCGTTCATGTACATCACAATTAATATAAACCTGCTAATGCAATGGGAATATCAATCAGGTCAATGCTTTGTAATTTTCATTTATTTAAGAATTAATACATATTCAATTAAACATCATTTTTTTCCGGGAATACTTAATAAATAGTCAGAACAGACTTAAAGATTGCATGCAAGTTTAAACGTTGGTCTCAGAATATTCTGTTAAATGAGTTTCAATCTAGTAAACAATGATTGAATTGTTCTAGTCCTTTTGCGCCAATTGCTATTTTGAAAATAAAATCATTTGCGTCAAAGTTTTTTTTTTAAGGTATCAATTGCACCAAAGATAAGGAATTCATTTGAGCCAATTACTTGTATGCATATTTATCAAATAATTATTTTTACCTGTAAGTTATATCAGTCCATAGTAAAGATGATGACAACGTCTTAGTTTATGATTTTTGAAAGTGGCATCTTAATTCATGATTTTAGGGTACTCTGATCTACAGTACAAATGCAAAAACATAAACGGTATCAAATGTGTGCTCGAGGCCAAAATATTTGAAAAGAAAATGACATTCCGCTTTCCCTTTTTTAAAATATGTTCCAAAAACTTTTAATAATAACTTTTAAAAAACCTTAAAATAGAAAATATAATGATTTTGGGAAAACAAAGTGTCTACTCATATTAAAACATTATAAGGCATATATATACCCTAATGAATTCGATGTAGATGCTGATCTATTAGTCTTTATCCATTCCCACTTGTTATATTCGGGAAATGATTCATTTTAACATCGATTTGATCCGTGGGCATGCATTACACAAAATTACATGTTTGTCGGATGATCTCCATGTGCATGTGTTAAGTCACCACTGAAAATAAAACGCTTGAAATCGTCCAATTTCATGTTTGATGTTCGGTGGACGTATATTCCAACCGAGTAAGTTCCCCATGGGAACCAATCGTGCTCTACTTTTCACCTTTTCTTGTATTTGTATTGGGAAGATAACATACAGAAGCTTCCCAAGAATAATGACAAGTCTTGCTATTACCTGATGTCTTTACTGAATAATTCAAAGTTTGGCAACTGTGTTTGTCAAATGTTTCCAATGAACCTCAGAAATGTACTTATTTATATTCACATTCATTCATATTCCATTTTGTGTCGTTTACCAAAACATATAAGTGTAATACATCTGAGGCGTTGAATTGGACTCATGGTAAACTAATTGAATAAATGAGATGTTAAAAGATTTAAAACATTATCGAATGTGAGACTAGCAAGGCTAGTGGCAGTTGCGTCGTTATTTGACTTATATTCAAATTACAATGATGTTGAATAAAGTTCAAGTATATGTAACTTGTTTACGGTTGCCGATTGTGACCTATTCCCTATTGTTACATTTTTGACTGAGTAAGATTCGGAGGGCGATGCATAAGGCATCGCTCCGTTCAGTATAAATAAAATTGATAAACCGAATTTTGAATGAACATCCTTTTTAATTAAATGGTCGATTGATAAATCTGGTTGCAAATTTATTTGATGCAACTCATATAAAGCTTTTTTCTCTAATGAGAAAGGGTAGATATGCTAGATATACTTACTGGAGGCGTGATGAAATGATTTAAGCTGTACATTTTCTCCTGGACAACATTTATGTATGTTTCGGCAATAAAGTTTATCGACAGGTTGTAGAAAAAAAATGAAAACAACACGTTATAAATTTCATGCGTCCATAGCGAAGTAGGTATTCTTTTGGGCATCAATTGTGCCTCTTTAATAGCATATACTGCCGAAATTTACTCAAAAGAAATTATTTTAAATAAATCCAATATACTAGAAACTCTACACAAATTTTACGACAAGAGGAAATTTAGATACGATCCGGGTAAACTTATCAATCCTTTAAATAAACTTGTTTTAAAAGGTTACCAATTCAACACTATTATTGGATCTTTGAATATTGTTTGTTTTGGTATAAATATAGATTTTGTTATCAGTAAATTAAAACCATACTAAATATTACTGTTATACACATATGCACATTCACGCTACTGCAATCTGTCGATACCTATATTTTGGCATTGCACAGGTCATGTTTTTCTTTGCACAAATCCTTTGGGTGTTGGATGTGTACTAATTGATATTTTAGTCTTAGATACATGATTATTTTTATTAGCTGTTACTGGCTTTGAACTAGCTTTTAGTAACAGCGAGTACTCTCAGATCTTTACTTAGTCCTTTTTGTTGTGGGAGGTATAGATACGCTGCCACGTCCGGTCTGTGTTTTCGTTAGATGTTTTCTGCTTTGTGTCGATTTGATGAGTTAAGTCCTTTTCAACTGATTTTTATAGTTTGTTCTTATTTTGTGCTGTTACACCTCTGTCACAGGTTAGGGGGAGAATTTTGGAGTTAGGCGCCAGCAAACTAGTTTAACCCCGCCACATTCTATATGTGCCTGTCCCAAGTCAAGAGCCTTTAATTTAGTGGTTGTCGTTTATTGCTGTTTTTACATATTTATTTATCGTTCATTTTTTGTATAGTTTGTTCTTATGTTATGCTGTTGCACCATTGTCGCAGGTAAGAGGGAGTTTTTGCGCCTTCTAACTAGTTTAACCCCACCACATTCTATATGTGCCTGTCCCAAGTCAGGAGCCTGTAGTTCAGTGGTTGTCGTTGGTTCATGTCTGTCATATTTGTTTTTCGTAAATTGTTTTGTTATAAGTTAGTTTTCTCAATTGACTTGTTTCATATTTTTCATGTCGGGGCCTTTTATAGCCGACTATACGGTATGGGTTTTTCTCATTATTGAAGGCCGTTCGGTTGCCCATAATCATAGTTTTCTCATTGGCAATCATACCACATCTCCTTATTTTTATATCGGTAAACTACTGTTGCCTCTAATTCAAGACCCTTTTCAGCTAATTTCTCGGTAATGCAAGTAATTAGTAATAAATGCTACTATAATTTCCCTGATAATGCTAATGTATTATTTCTTTTTAAATATTTATTACCATATGTTCCGGAGGGTTTTTCTTGATTGAATCACTAGGTTTGGTAGACATCAGATGACATTTACACGACTATACTTTCTAAACAAAACAATTCCATATTAGCAAAGGTTTGTATTAAGTTTCAGTAAACATATGATGCTGATTTCAGTGGGCATGCTTAAACATTCCAGAGCATTAAAACCAAAAGAAAACAGTTAAAACAGTCGAAGGCCAATATGTATGAGGGAGTTATAACCTTAGTTTGCAGACAAAGAGACAGTAAATAAATGTGAAAAAACTAATAACTGATTTACAATTCGCATTTCAAATTTCGAATTCGATTTTCAAATCAGTATATTTGCCGTAAAAATGCAATTTAGATAATGAGAGGTACAACATGTCAATCCTAGATACTCTATCGAAATGGATTGATGGAGAAGAAGAATGTATAGGTTCTTAATATTTAATAAGAAGAACATTTGTATACTTAAACTTTAGTTTGTAAGAAATAGAACGATTTGTTGTTAAGTTAACTTAAATACAATAAGTTAACTTCAATACAATAAGTTAACTTCAATACAATAAGTTAACTTAAATACAATAAGTTAACTTAAATACAATAAGTTAAGAAAAAACAAACTGATACGAGTAAACGTTTTATTGTTTCTTTAAGGCTTTATTATCGTTCGTTTTCAAAGCATCGTAGCAGACAAATAAATTGTATCCAGATTAAGCGGAATTTTATTGACAACGATGCGCGTTTATAGACTTCTTTGTAACGGAAGTTGTCAATGTAAAGTCCATTTATCTTCTTGACTGGATATACCACGCCATTTTAACAACGTCCGCGCACTTCCCGGAACAAATTCGATGAAACGAACAATCTATTACAAGCTCTGTCGGTTAAGTACATAAGAAGATCAAGTTAGCTAAATTTACAAATGTTATTTCAATAAATTTTCCATTAAATAATTAGCAAGATGACAGAGCGATAGGGTATTAAAAGACAAGTCTTTAGTTATCTCGCTATCGTGGTTTATTTCAATTAGATATTGTCAACAGCTACAGCCGGAAGTCAGTCTGGTTCCGGAAATGGCAGCGGGTTTTCACAGACAATGATGTGTATAACAGGAAAATACTTTGGAAAGAATATTGGTCTTGCTGCAATTTTGAAAAGATTTAAGATCACATTACAAGACTTTATTTTAATACCAGTTAGCTTTGAGCACAATATTTCATTTTATTTCTTAATACACTAATGTCAAGTAAAATATAATTTAATAATTTGCATTTGAGAATAAGTCTTAGTATTATTTTTTTTTCAAGCTGAAAGCCACATGATTAACAGTTAAAACTCCATTTCAGATGTCACATTAAAACGTTGCTTATTCTACTGGGAAAACAAATTTACTTCAGTAGCCATCCATGAAAAGACTTATTAATAATGCAACAATGTTAAAGACTTTCAAACTCATTTGGCATCAATTACACTGTTAATTTTATATTAGTAATATAATTATACGATTATCAGTTTTAAGAATATTAATGTGCTTATCATTAGAAATAACCGTTAAACCACAATCCGTTTCACTTATAAATTCAAAGTATGTATCATCATCTTTCCGATGTTTCAGGGATCTTATTCAATATTTTTATACATTTCGGGATATTAATTATTTATATAAACATGGTTTACCAGTAGTGTTCGATTTTATCTCATTAAAGGACCTAGTCTTTCGATAATTTACCTTTATGATTTTCCGTAAAAACTCCTAACTTTTGCAAATAAAAAGAAACAGTTTGGTGTGTAAATTTTCTTTTCCCAAATGTTAGAAAATGTGGATGAAATTCTTCATTTTATCTTGAGACAACTATTACACAGTGTGTTATAGTAGTCTCAGATTTATCATGCATACTGTCATAATTTTCAAGTAAAACAAATACAAGAGAAATTGGTGTAAAAGAGGCGAAAGATACCAGAGGGACATTCACACTCGCAAGTCGAAAACAAGCTGACAACGCCATGGCAAAACAAAAGAAAAACGACCAAATACAACTAACAGTAAAAACACAACATAGAAAACTAAAGACTGAGTAACATGAACCCCACCGAAAACCGAGAGTGATCTCAGATGCTCCGGAAGGGTAATCAGATGCTTCTTCACATGTGGCATTGATGAAATATGTAAATGTCAAACTTTTATTATGGTATTGTATAAAGATGGTATATTCAGGTATACTCCACTGAGACATATATAGGTCTCTTAAATAAGCTTAATTATAATGACTATATACATAGTAATAAATGCCAATGAGAAATGATCCTTATTTTCACAGTGTGTTAATCGTTTCAACTGTCAATTGATTTATACATGCATCTTTATTCATAATTTAACAAATCCTGAGACTCCATTCTGCAGGTTTTTAACTACTAAAGTATCTTGATGTTTTTACATTTAACCCTTTCGAAAGTGTACCAAATAGATAAAAAGATACCAAAAGAGCCGTATAAAATCATAAGTTGATGGACGGACAACACTATATGGCCGAAGTCACAAAAGCCCCAAAAGACGACCACCAAAAATAGTCCACAAATCATAACAAAAAAAAACAAAAAAGTTAAAATCAGAGTATGAATTTATGTGTTTCGGAAAGGTTAGTAGTTCCTGTTTCAAAAGAAGCACCCGTCTAGCTATTTATGACATGACTTGAAATCCAATTCTAGAAAAACGTTCTGTTTATCAGCAGAACTTATCATATCCTAGTTTTTATGCAACAGTAAACGTATGCCAGTGCTCGGTGTCATGTGCTGTTTCTGCGGATGTATCCGTTCCAAGCACCGATCTGATAAGTTATGATCAGATGAACCAATACCGATCTTATGAGGTTATTTCACTTCATCTTTGTTTTTTTTCTCTCCAGTTTATCGCATTGCTTTGGTATTACATCATAGTCAATCATATTTAATTTATGGTTGATAGCTCACAACCATGTGGCTGTACCTGTAGAAAACTTATTTCAAACGGAATAGCACATTCTAAATTTTACGGTGATTTTGTAAACCGAGCACGGAAATTTAGATACGATCCGGGTTAACTTATCAATCCTTTGAATAAAATTGTTCTGAAAGGTTACCTATTCAACACTGTAATCTTTGAATATTGTTTTATTGGTATAAATATTGATTTTGTTATCAGTTAATTAAAACCATACTAAATATTACACATATGTACTTTCACGGTCCTACAATCTGTCCGATACCTATAGTATGGCATTGCACAAGGTCATGTTTTTCTCTGACTGTTAATGACGTCCTTTTACACTAAAACCATTGGATGTTGGGTGTGTACTGATTGATATTTTAGTCTTAGATACATGATTTTTTTATTAATTATTATTGGCTTTGAACTAGCTGTCATTAACTGCGAGTACTCTCAGATCTGTACGGAGTGTCATTTTGTTGTGGGGATATATAAGTACCCGTCCACGTCCACTCTTTGTTTTTGTTAGATGTATTTCTATTTGTATCCATCTGATGAGTTCAGCCTTTTTCGACTGATTTTTATAGTTTGTTCTTATGTTGTACTGTTACACCACTGTCCCAGGTTAGGGGGAGGGTTGAGCGCTCACAAACATGTTTAACCCCACCACATTCTATATGTGCCTGTCCCAGGTCAGGAGCCTGTAGTTCAGTGGTTGTCGTTGGTTCATGTCGGTTATATTTGTTTTTCGTAAATTGTTTTGTCATACATTAGGCCGTTAGTTTTCTCAATTGAATTGTTTCATATTTTTCGTGTCGGGGCCTTTTATAGCCGACCATACGGTATGGGTTTTTCTCATTGTTGAAGGCCGTACGGTTGCCTATAATTGCTTACATCCACTTCATTTGAAATTAACAAGATGCTTGATTTCTTGATTGACAACATATTTGTTACGTTTGGAGGACGTGTTTTTCAACAGACTGTCGGAATTCCAATGGGAACCAATTGTGCCCCTCTTCTTGCCGACTTGTTTCTTTATTATTATGAGGCTGACTTCATACAGGAACTTCTTGGAAGAAAGATAAGAAGTTAACAATATCCTTTAACTCTACGTTCCGCTATATAGATGATGTTCTCTCACTAAATAATACAAAATTTGGTGACTATGTTGAACGAATCTATCCCATCGAACTAGAGATAACGGATACTACAGATACAGTTAAGTCTGCCTCATATCTTGACTTACATCTAGAAATTGACAATGAGGGTCGGCTGAAAACAAAACTTTACGACAAAAGAGATGATTTCAGCTTCCCAATTGTGAACTTTCTATTTCTATGTAGCAACATTCCAGCAGCGCCTGCATACGGAGTATATATCTCCCAATTGATACGATATTCCAGGGCTTGTGTTTCCTATCATGATTTCCTTGATAGAGGATTGCTGCTCACAAGGAAGCTATTAAACCAAGAGTTCCAAATGGTGAAGTTGAAATCATCCCTTCGTAAATTTTACGGACGCCATCACGAGTTGGTTGACCGTTATGGAATAACCGTTTCACAGATGATATCGGATATGTTCCTTATGTCGTAACTACAATACCCTTCCCTTTTCACGAATGTTACTTACCGAATTAGACTATTTACCGGATTTGTAATAACATAAGCAACACGACGGGTGCCACATGTGGAGCAGGATCTGCTTACCCTTCCGGAGCACCTGAGATCAAACCCAGTTTTTGGTGGGGTTCGTGTTGATTAGTCTTTAGTTTTCTATGTTGTGTCATCTGTACTATTATTTGTCTGTTTGTCTTTTATTTTTGGCCATGGCGTTGTCAGTTTGTTTTCGATCTATGAGTTTGACTGTCCCTCTGGTAGCTTTCGTCCCTCTTTTGTGTTGACAAATTCAGTTTGAAAATGTTGGATAATTTCTATAGACATATTGCTGTTGTTCGTTTTAAAAAGGATGCTTTGTACAGTTATTAACACTTTTTGTATTAACTCTTGCTAAATCGTGGTTAACAGCGACATCATTTAAAACAAGTTGTCAAGTTATTTCTATCAAGTTAAGTGGATTTTTATATTATTACAAATGTACTACAATGTTTTTAGAAATTCCATTAATAGCAATATCATTTTTATCTAAAAACTTCGAAATATTGCTTTAAATATCAGCATTGAGTAGTTTTTAAAATATATTTACCATAGTACTTCTGTTTTATTTACACTGTCTAAAAGGCTAAGTGTTCTGACGAACATATTCAGATACGAGTATTGCCAATATATGATTCAATAAAGTAAATGACAATCACCTTATTACAGTCGGTAACGTATCCCACAGTACAATATGTTACATAGAACAATAACCCTATTACAGTCGGTAACGTATCCTACAGTAGAATATGTTACATAGAACAATAACCTTATTACAGTCGGTAACGTATCCTACAGTATAATATGTTACACAGAACAATAACCTTATTACAGTCGGTAACTTATCCTACATTAGAATATGTTACTTATCTAACAATAACCTTATTACAGTCGGTAACGTATCCTACAGTAGAATATGTTACATAGAACAATAACCCTATTACAGTCGGTAACGTATCTTACAGTAGAATATGTTACACAGAACAATAACCTTATTACAGTCGGTAACGTATCCTACGGTAGAATATGTTACACAGAACAATAACCCTATTACAGTCGGTAACGTATCCTACGGTAGAATATGTTACATAGAACAATCACCCTATTACAGTCGGTAACGTATCCTACAGTAGAATATGTTAACCAGAACAATAGCCTTATTACAGTCGGTAACGTATCCTACGGTAGAATATGTTACATAGAACAATAACCCTATTACAGTCGGTAACGTATCCTACAGTAGAATATGTTACATAGAACAATCACCCTATTACAGTCGGTAACGTATCCTACAGTAGAATATGTTACACGGAACAATAACCTTATTACAGTCGGTAACGTATCCTACAGTATAATATGTTACACAGAACAATCACCCTATTACAGTCGGTAACGTATCCTACAGTAGAATATGTTACATAGAACAATCCCCTATTACAGTCGGTAACGTATCCTACAGTAGAATATGTTACATAGAACAATAACCTTATTACAGTCGGTAACGTATCCTACAGTAGAATATGTTACATAGAACAATCACCCTATTACAGTCGGTAACGTATCCTACAGTAGAATATGTTACATAGAACAATAACCCTATTACAGTCGGTAACGTATCCTACAGTAGAATATGTTACACAGAACAATAACCTTATTACAGTCGGTAACGTATCCTACAGTAGAATATGTTACATAGAACAATCACCCTATTACAGTCGGTAATGTATCCTACAGAAAATATGTTACATAGAACAATAACCCTATTACAGTCGGTAACGTATCCTACAGTAGAATATGTTACACAGAACAATAACCCTATTACAGTCGGTAACGTATCCTACAGTAGAATATGTTACACAGAACAATAACCTTATTACAGTCGGTAACGTATCCTACAGTAGAATATGTTACATAGAACAATAACCCTATTACAGTCGGTAACGTATCCTACAGTAGAATATGTTACATAGAACAATCACCCTATTACAGTCGGTAACGTATCCTACAGTAGAATATGTTACACAGAACAATCACCCTATTACAGTCGGTAACGTATCCTCAGTATAATATGTTACATAGAACAATCACCCTATTACAGTCGGTAACGTATCCTACAGTAGAATATATTACACAGAACAATAACCTTATTACAGTCGGTAACGTATCCTACAGTAGAATATGTTACATAGAACAATCACCCTATGACAGTCGGTAACGTATCCTACAGTTTAATATTTTACATAGAACAATAACCCTATTACAGTCGGTAACGTATCCTACAGTAGAATATGTAACATAGAACAATAACCCTATTACAGTCGGTAACGTATCCTACAGTAGAATATGTTACACAGAACAATAACCTTATTACAGTCGGTAACGTATCCTACAGTAGAATATGTTGCATAGAACAATAACCTTATTACAGTCGGTAACGTATCCTACAGTAGAATATGTTGCATAGAACAATAACCTTATTACAGTCGGTAACGTATCCTACAGTAGAATATGTTGCATAGAACAATAACCTTATTACAGTCGGTAACGTATCCTACGGTAGAATATGTTACATAGAACAATAACCTTATTACAGTCGGTAACGTATCCTACAGTAGAATATGTTACATAGAACAATCACCCTATTACAGTCGGTAACGTATCCTACAGTAGAATATGTTACATAGAACAATCACCCTATTACAGTCGGTAACGTATCCTACAGTAGAATATGTTACATAGAACAATCACCTTATTACAGTCGGTAACGTATCCTACAGTATAATATTTTACACAGAACAATCACCCTATTACAGTCGGTAACGTATCCTACAGTAGAATATGTTACATAGAACTATAAACCCTATTACAGTCGGTAACGTATCCTACAGTAGAATATGTTACACAGAACAATCACCCTATTACAGTCGGTAACGTATCCTACAGTATAATATGTTACATAGAACAATCATCCTATTACAGTCGGTAACGTATCCTACAGTAGAATATGTTACACAGAACAATAACCTTATTACAGTCGGTAACGTATCCTACAGTAGAATATGTTACATAGAACAATCACCCTATTACAGTCGGTAACGTATCCTACAGTATAATATGTTACATAGAACAATAACCCTATTACAGTCGGTAACGTATCCTACAGTAGAATATGTTACATAGAACAATAACCCTATTACAGTCGGTAACGTATCCTACAGTAGAATATGTTACACAGAACAATAACCTTATTACAGTCGGTAACGTATCCTACAGTAGAATATGTTGCATAGAACAATAACCTTATTACAGTCGGTAACGTATCCTACAGTAGAATATGTTGCATAGAACAATAACCTTATTACAGTCGGTAACGTATCCTACAGTAGAATATGTTGCATAGAACAATAACCTTATTACAGTCGGTAACGTATCCTACGGTAGAATATGTTACATAGAATAATAACCTTATTACAGTCGGTAACGTATCCTACAGTAGAATATGTTACATAGAACAATCACCCTATTACAGTCGGTAACGTATCCTACAGTAGAATATGTTACATAGAACAATCACCCTATTACAGTCGGTAACGTATCCTACAGTAGAATATGTTACATAGAACAATAACCTTATTACAGTCGGTAACGTATCCTACAGTATAATATGTTACACAGAACAATCACCCTATTACAGTCGGTAACGTATCCTACAGTAGAATATGTTACATAGAACAATAACCCTATTACAGTCGGTAACGTATCCTACAGTAGAATATGTTACATATCTAACAATAACCCTATTACAGTCGGTAACGTATCCTACAGTAGAATATGTTACATAGAACAATCACCCTATTACAGTCGGTAACGTATCCTACAGTAGAATATGTACATAGAACAATCACCCTATTACAGTCGGTAACGTATCCTACAGTAGAATATGTTACATAGAACAATAACCATATTACAGTCGGTAACGTATCCTACAGTACAATATGTTACATAGAACAATAACCTTATTATAGTCGGTAACGTATCCTACAGTAGAATATGTTACACAGAACAATCACCTTATTACAGTCGGTAACGTATCCTACAGTAGAATATGTTACACAGAACAATCACCTTATTACAGTCGGTAACGTATCCCACAGTAGAATATGTTACATAGAACAATCACCTTATTACAGTCGGTAACGTATCCCACAGTAGAATATGTTACATAGAACACTGTCATTTTGACGGGGTGAAGTGTGTGCTCAAAAATAGCCGTGTAATCACAAAAAGGGTAGCTTTTAAAGAAAAATAATGAATTTGGTAACATTTTATTATTATGGTATAATAATTCTAGTAATTTTGTCCGAAAAAATAACGTTTATCGCTCTCCTTAGTTTTTATAATAAGATATGTGTACTTCAAAATAGAAAACGCTGATCAATCTGATGCATACACGTTTTTAGATTTTTAGATCTATACTGTTTTTGGAACGTCAGAAATGGAAAAATAAACACAGATCAGAGTCCGGTCACTGCACTCCGTTTCATATCGTGTATGAACTGGCGAAACAAATGAACAAGAGGCTGTATAGCTTATCGGATGTATATACGTATCGTGGTGACTTATGTTCACTTGGTATGTTAAAAAGAACATGCTGCTTTGACAGCTTCAAGTGTTTTGAAATACCTCATTTGATATTTGATTTTGAAGTTTCCATTACCCATCATACTCTCGTTCATTTGTGTATTAATCAAATCAAACTATTTACAGTCCATTTGAGCCACCATATTGTAATTTAAAAAAAGATTGGTCAACTGAAATCAAAGATTGCCACTGCCGGCCATGGCCGTGTTATTTTTTATCTTATCGTATTGAGTATCAGTTGGAGAGGACATTCCCGATTGTCATGATACACCATGTGACCATGCCTGTCTAGTTTGTCTGAAATTTCAAAAAAGAATTGAAAATGTGATATTCCATATTTTCCAATAGGAACCATGTGCAATTAATGCCACTATGTATGTCACTCTTTCAAAATTAAATGAAGGTCCTTTATAAATGGATCATCAGTCCCCTAAAGTAGAATGTAGAAATCTTATTCCGTTCTCTTTTTCTAGAAAGTTACACCACATGAGACTTATCATTTATGTTCGTATTTACATGAGAAACACGACGATTACAACACGTTGAGTGGGATCTGCTTACGCTTTCGGAACACCTGGAATCGGCCTCTTTTTTGGTGAGGTTCGTGTCGCTCATTCTTTAGTTTCCCAATGTTGTGTTTTGTCTTTTCGTCAATTTTCGTTTTTGCCATGACATTGTCTTTTCGTCAATTTTCGTTTTTTCCATGACATTGTCTTTTCGTCAATTTTCGTTTTTGCCATGACATTGTCTTTTCGTCAATTTTCGTTTTTGCCATGACATTGTCAGTTTGTTTTCGACTTGTACGTTTGAATATACTTTTGGAATATTTCGCTTCTCCTTTATAAAAGACATTCCATAAAAATTCTTGCCAAATTTAGTTTTAAATTGGTGCGACAGTTTGAGACGAGATGATGAAAATGTCTAAAAATAGACGACGGACGCACAGTTATGACTTTAGTTCATATTCACATGTTCTTTAGTCTAATTAACATTTTTGATTTCGAAGTACTTGGATGTACTCTTCGACCATTTTGACTGAATGGTCGACACCTTTTATTCACTTTCTCTCATTATTTAATGCACAAGTTAGGTTTTTTTTCTCATCCTAGGGCATGTTTCAGTAAAATGAAAATAAAACATACAAATAATCATCGAAATAGGGAAATTTGCCTTTTGGTAATGACATATACTGTTGTTAACTGATGTCTGTTGTATTCAAGATAAATTTTAATTGGCTCGATCTTTCATTAGTCTGTCCGCTTTAGCCCGTTAACTTTTGTAATCATTTGCATGGCCAGACACGCTATACAAAGACATCGTTATTTTGAAAACAGCAATTCCATTTCCGGTTTCGAAGCCACTTCCGGTTTAATTGTTATTAATCTAAACGAAGGCAAACAAGCTGAAAAGATGTCTGCCATCATTCGTCTCTCTTTGTTGTCTCTTAATTAATAAATGGATTGTTCATTACAGTTACAGAATGTTCCATATGTAGAGGATTAACGAAACCATTTGTTTGCGATCGTAAATTTATTGTACAAATAACTAAGAGTGTTTGATTTCAAAAGATCGCGGTTTATTAAGAAATATCATCCGATCCATGGAAATTATCTGGTTTTATCAACTGGCATATAAAGAGTTACATCTTCAATCAAATAAATGCCTTCTATTCTCATTGCTCTCTCTCTCTCTCTCTCTCTCTCTCTCTCTCTCTCTCTCTCTCTCTCTCTCATAAATGTTTTTCAAATCACTGTTTGATATCCTTTTTCATGAGTGCGTTTTTTAACATCTTTTTGCATTTTAAAATTAAATCAATTAGAAAAGAAAATGTTTGGTTGCGTTCCTTTTTATTAATAAAAATGTGCAGTCATAATTAGCCAGAGAAACTACAAGGTTTTTTTCCGGTATATCTAAAATACTAGTAACCATATATATGTGATAAACTTATCATCTGTGAAGACAGCATCTTGGAGCTAATTACTTATATTCAAGTTGGTATCATAGATATAGATTTTTATCAGTTATTTCCCCTGTCAAAATTAAAGAAATGTAATGTTTATAATGGTGGTATAATTATATTTAATTTAGGTCACTTTTAAATTGAATATTTGCTGTTTTAAAAAAATGTAAACAACACTTTATAAATTTCCTGCGTTTCTGGATTTACCTTCCTCCATCTTTATATTTAAGTTATTGTAAAAAGAAGAAAATGGTAATGAAATCACTTATACAATAAACAAAAGGTGCGTAAGTATACATAACAAAATTTAAAAATTCATTATTATACGCAAATCTTTGATATAAAGTAACAAAAATAACACCGAGGAGTGTAGCCAATAATCAATTGAATCTCCAATCAATTCAAAACGTCAAAATTTCTAGGGCAACTGTGACTAAAAGTAATTGTTTTCAGTTATACTTAGTTATCTGTAATATCATATTTTTTGTAACTACAGGGAAGTTTATCCCGTTTATTTCATCGATTAATGTACACGTGATGATAGAGACGATGATGCCGATCGCTCAGTCACTTAATCTTTTTTTTTTATTTAAAGCTTACTCACAAAGATTTTTTACTATCTTTAAATCTGGTTTTATATTTATTTCTTGTATTTAACTGCTATTATGCACAGAATTCATTTGTAATAATTAATCATACTCTTTGATATTAGAGAACACCTTATGTTTCCGTTCAATAAGAAACTGAATGTGTAATTGAGTGCGCGGATTAATGTTCCCCACTCTAGTTCTTCTTTAAAGAAACATGTCGACTTAAAGAACATCAATTTCAAAATATTAATTGAAATTTCACCAACATAAGATCGTGAATTTTTCCTCTGAGACTAAAACAATTGTAAGAATTTTGTCTTTTTCAACCACTAATGTGATACATCAGTTTTGGTTTGATAGTTTGATACAGTGGGTTGTAATTGATACGTTTTGAACGCCCGTAATGGCTATGCCTACATTTGTCCCTTAAGTGCTGAAAGTAATAGCTTTTTGAAATTACAAAACTTTTTTGATTGGAAGTGATTATCTCCGACATGTGGTACACTTGTACTCTAGAGAATAAAATAAAATAAACACTTTGTTTCACTTGTGATTTTAATTTTCTTCTTTCTTAGAACGACAGTTTCATTTCTTTTTAAAGTTCAATATTCGAGTAGTTGTAATTATGTGCGAACAAAAACTTTATACGACCATGCCAACGTTAGTTTTCTATAGTTGTCTGTTTTGATTGTATTCATCTTCTTCAGGTACGGAAAAAATGCTGGAATTGTCATTCATTGGTTTAACTAGGAATCTTACAGGGACGAATATGAATTAAAAAATCTAAAGTTTGTTTCTAAAATGTGATCATCATTTATGATTCACAAAACTTGAATCCCAGCTGAAAACCCGGGGATCGCATAGTGTTCTTAAATTCCGAAATCGTTGTAGTCCTTGTCGTTGACGACATCATCAACTGATTAAGGGAGCTACCATTTGATTTTTAAAGGGGGGGGGGGGGGGGGGGGGGCTAGGATGAAATTTGAAAAAAATAGGCAGGACAGGAGTTTTGAATAAAAAAAGGCAGGATGAGACACTTTGCCAAAAAAAAAGGCAGGATGACAATTTATGTAAAAAAAAAAGTCAGGATAAACTAAAAAAAAAAGGCAGGACCGAATAGAGTGAAAAATAAAAAGGCAGGACAGAGATTACAACTAAAAAAAATGCAGGACAACATTTTTCATCCTAGCCCCCCCCCCCCCCCCCCCTTCCCCCCCCCCCCCCCCCCCATAAAAATCAAATGGCAGCTCCTAACCTTATTGTCTATGAAGACAAATTAGCGATTTACAACTTTAAAAGTAAGTAAAAAACCAGTACAGAATTTCAGGAAAATCTAAACAGAAGCTTTTTTTAAGGAAAAAAGAAAGATATTAAAAAAAAGTTTACTGTAAATTGGATTGTTGCGGATACTAAATGGTTACCCCAAAATAAAACAATTACAAAGTTCATGCTTTGGTAAGGGAATTTCAAACAAAAATTATTCTGCTAAAAAAATACAAAATAGAAGGTGCATAAACGCATTACATGGTTAAGATTATGAGAAAGTTTAAAAAAATTGTACTTAGGGATTTATGAGGTGTTGCGGAAACAAAATGGGTACCCCCTTAAAAAGCAAAGACAAAAAATTGCTTACATCCACGTCATTTGGTTTCTGGTGAAAAGTTGTCTCATTGGCAATCATACCACATCTGCTTAAACTATACCAAGTCCATGTTTTATCTACTTGAAAATTTATTTTTACGACTACGAGATAGAAGTTTCCCGTCCGAAGTAGTTTCCATGTTTTCTATATGGACTGTGCTCCGACGTCCCACGATGTGCTCCGACGTCCCACGATCCTAGCAAGTACTAAAAATAGCCGTCTGACATCAGAACCTTCTCAGACCGTCCGTCCAGAAGTCAGTGAGTGCCCATACGACCATGCATGTAATGATATATTGTATTTTGTTGTTATACACCCGCTTTCTAAAAAGTCTTCCAGGAGGACAGTATGCTGTGGCTTCGACAAATGAAACATATTCATTGTGATCTGTGACACAATTAGTTTTCCTATAAAGGCATGCTTGAATCCGTAAAACATTCGGAGAAATTTCAGTTTTACCAATTAGATTAATAACTGTCTCAATAGCAGTAACTCTCTTTTAAGAAATCATAATAAACAACACACTTTAACTGGGAGATATAAACAACAGATGCACATGATATGACAAGGTTGTTCCATAAAAATACAATATTCACAATAAAAAGTTAGTCATTATTTTGTTTTCCCTGTTTATAAGGTTATTTTTATTTCATATTCATTAAAATAGAGATAAGTGCGATCACCAATATCCGAATTATTAACTAGAAGGAAATTCTCTAAATATCAGAGCATGTTATGGAAACGTATATTAGTCACCAGTTGATCAGTTCTCAACACAACTTGACGACAAAAACAAGAGGGAAAGTTGCATTGTTATTGAACTTGTACACTTAAACAAGTTTACTTGTTTAATTAATAATTCAACTTGTAGACTTACTACAAGTTGACTTGTTGAGTTCTTCTGAACAAGACCACAGACCAAAAAGTGTACAAAATATTATTGTGTCCTAGTAAACTTTGCCGTTTGTACACTTGCTAAATTGAACGTTTCTTTCTTGCTTTAGAAAAGTATACTTTCCGAGTTAATCGTGGTCACTTGTCGTGTTTTTTCTCGCCTTTCTTACATAGTATAAGTTCATTTGTATTGTTTTTATGAATAAGTCAACTTCACACAATTGAACTTGTTAAGCAAATATCGTTGGTTTACAAGTGCAAAGTAAACATAATTTTCATATTGAGCGCGAAATTATAGCGAGAAGATCTCTGAGCAAGAATGGATACAAAAATGGAGACCGACTGTAACAGTGATGAGGTAATTAACTATAGTTTTTTAACGGGCCTGTGACTAAACGTTAATATTGTAAAAATGTCAAAGGTGTGTAATATCAGAGACTGACGTAGATACGTCTCTTTTAATATTTATCTATTAGCGATCATCAGGCGTCATCAGGCTACTTATCGAGGTAGCTATCTTTATCCTTTTCCATGAATCACGCCTGGGCTTGAAATCATAAAACTTTGCTTAGTGCTCGGAGCACAAAAATCGTGCTTGAAACATGAAATCCAGCATTATGATTCGTTAAATTTGGAGTACGAGTTCTAAAAACTAACTCGAAAGTTTTATGACCGAGAGGCCTGGTAAACCATCAAATTTCAAGTGAGAGGTTTAGCTAACTATAAAACCAGGTTTATTACACATTTTTCTACATGAGGAAATGTCTGTACCAAGTCAGGAATATTAGTATTTACATTTGTTTTCCTTTTTTTATGTGTTTGAGCAGAGATGTATATATGTCTCTGGTTTGAGCTTTTTGTTTTGCTCAATCTATTTTTTTTTTTAGATTTGGGTTCTATCGACGATATGACTTAATAATTGGCTTAATTTGGTACGAAGCCACGTGGATACACACACATGCGTAACAACCGTTTCATTCCCTTTTACATAATATCCCTATCTTTCGTTGAACTCATGCAATCGAATCAATAGTCAATGAAAAATTATACAATTTATTGTATTGCAATTCAGTAATCAGTAATAATACAGAGTCTTTCGATAAATCTGAAGTAGAGGTAAATGTATTTACAATTTAAGATTTGCTAAATATTCCTTTAATGCATTTTGAGGTCTAGAACAGTGTCTTATCTGCTGAATCTGAGTCACGGAACATGATTTGGATGATTTTGTGAAAAAAATATCTGGCCAGCATTAAACAAATATAAACCAGTGGCGGATCCAGAACTTCTTGTAAAGGGGGGGGGGGGGCGCTGACTGACCTAAAAAGGGGGGGCACTCCAGTCACGCTTCAGTGATTCCCTATATAAGCAACCAAATTTGGAAAAGGAAAGTCCAGGAAAAGAGTGAATCCCCAGGATATTTATTAATATAAAATAAAGGGATATGGAGTAAATGTGTACATGTAGGACAAAATTGCAAACATAGATAGAAAAATACAAATAATTAATTAACGGGGCTTTTATTTCTGTTCTTCATTTTTTTTTTTCGAATAATGCGTGCACAGTTAAATGATCCAACAAATAAAAAACAAAACCCTTAAAATGATCTGCTATTGCAATAGTTATTGGCATTGTAACTTTTTCAAATTATATTTTCTCTGATTACAAGTGTTACTTTTTAGGAGAGAAGAATGGCAGCCCAGCTTGTGGTAAGACCACTTAAAGCCTGTAACAACACCAGAGAGCAGCGAAAAGGTATTGTCTGTTCCACTACAGGTTATGAGGAGTTTCTAAATACATGTAAGTTAGAATTTTATTTTCTATGCTGTATTAATATTTATTTTATACATGTAATTTAATACATACTTATTTAAAATATTCTGATTTGTTACCAAAGCTTTTATTAAATTTGCAACATAAGATACATGTGTCTTATTTCCAGTTTTCTACACCAACAGCAATTTTAGATTTTTTTTACTTTTAGAGGTTATTATCTTTCTTTACACCAAAATTGAATCTAATGAAACACACACATTCAAGGTACCCCCTCCCCTATTTTCAGTAAGTGGAAGACCTTATTGTTATTTTTATGTTGTACACTGCAAACATTATTATTCAATTATGATTGGAACAAAAGCCATTGGAGGAGAAAATCTACAACTGAGGCTTACTGAGTATTATCAAACTTGTTCTGTATCCAGCAGTAAATATTGTAGAAAGGGGTTGTAATCCACACATACAGTTCCCCAAGTCTAACAAACATTTGTACATAAAATTGAAGATAGAAATGGGGAATGTGTCAAACAGACAACAACCCGACCATAGAAAAAACAACAGCAGAAGGTCACCAACAGGTCTTCAATGTAGCGAGAAATTCCCGCACCCGGAGGCGTCCTTCAGCTGGCCCCTAAACAAATATATACTAGTTCAGTGATAATGAACGCCATACTAAACTCCAAATTGTACACAAGAAACTAAAATTAAAATAATACAAGACTAAGAAAGGCCAGAGGCTCCTGACTTGGGACAGGCGCAAAAATGTGGCGGGGTTAAACATGTTTATGAGATCTCAACACTCCCCCTATACCTCTAGCCAATGTAGAAAAGTAAACGCATAACAATACGCACATTACAATTCAGTTCAAGAGAAGTTCGAGTCTGATGTCAGAAGATGTAACCAAAGAAAAAAAAACAAAATGACAACAATACATAAATAACAACAGACTACTTGCAGTTAACTGACATGCCAGCTCCAGACTTCAATTAAACTGATTGAAAGATTATGATTTCATCACATGAATATCAGACACAATCCTTCCCGTTAGGGGTTAAGTATCATACCATCATAACATATATGAGAAAAACATAACCCGTGTCAATTTGCCTGAACAACCTTTTTTTTTTATAAATGTGTTTTAATAGTTCCGATGCAAAGACCCTATAAGTGAATCAATATTAACACCAAAATATGCAATCTTTAATGACCTGACAACAGTATAGTAACTATATCCCTTCTTAATAAGTCTATTTAATGTTTATGTTTTACAATATTGACAATTGTTACTTTAACTATTATCATGCCCCAAAAAGAATACACACAAAACAACAATTGCCCTGGCACTTATGTCAAAATTTTTAATAGTTTTCTTTCAAGATATTTATAAACAACTTTGTGTATTTAGTTGCTTGCATGTAATTGAAAGACAAGGTAATTTGGTTATTATGATTGGCAAAGTTCAAAGGGTTTCATATCAGACTCCACCTTTGAGCTTGATTGTTTCTTGATTATTGCAGACTTTGTCAATCATACTGAAAATGTATTAGTACTGTCATTTTATTGTCCCCTGTGAGGTGCCTTGTTGGGGACATAGAAATACTGGGTGTCTGTCTGTCTGTTCGGTCTTGTTAGCACTCTCACATGTACAATTTTACCAGAATTTTATGAAACTTATTTTATAGGTTTTTATATTACAATGTATTAGTAATGTCTCGGACAAGTTTGAAAATGTGTGGCGATCAACTTTCTCTAAAAGAGTAATGTCCCTTTGAAATATTAATTATATGGAAAATAGCCTTGTAAGAGTTCTCAGGGGTTTGCTAGGATTAACTTATTTTATAGGTGAAAAGCAATAATGTCTCAAACAAGTTCTAAAATGAATGCAGATCAATTTTTTAAAAAAAGTCATGCTCCTTAGAAATATTTATTCTATGGAAAATGGCCTTGTTAGCCCTCTCGCATGTACAATTCTTGGAAGAATTTTATGAAACTATGTCATATGTTTATATAAGTTATGTATCAACAAGTTCGAAAATGGGTGTGAGAATCAAGTTTTTCTTAAAGAGTTATTCCCTTTGATAATATCAATTATATGGAAAATGGCATTGTTAGAGCTCTCACGGGTATTAGTCTTGCCAAAATTTTTATGAAACTTATATTATAGGTTTATAAATGTATAAACAATGTCTTGGACAAGTTAGTATATGGGTGCAGATCAACTTTTTTGAAAGAGTTATGCCTCTTGGAAATGTTAATTGTATTGAAAATAGTTGTTAGAGCTCACACAGGTACAATTCTTAACAGTATTATATGAAACTTTTTCTATAGGTAAACATCAGCAATGTCTTTGACTAGATAGTAAATATTGGTGCTGATCAACTTTTTAAAAAAGAGTTATGCCCCTTGTAAATGTTAATTGTATGGAAAATAGTTTCAATCTCTTGCAATCTCCTGTGTTCATCTTGCCACATGTGAACTATATTCTTTTATTTTTAAAAGTCAAAACTAGCTAGTAAATTCACCAAACTATTGTCATTTGCCAATTGGATTTAAATAAGCTACCCTAAAGAAACAACCAAATGTTCAGTTAACATTTCATTTGTTTATATTTGTATTACTGACATGAGAAGTATTGGGAACTATTTTTAAATGTGTTCTAATATCACTGTGTCTAAACTACCCCGACGAAAAATGTTTGGACTCAATAGTATCTAATGTCCGGTACGGTGACGGACAATCAACAGACAGAGAAAGGTAGAAATTGTGTTTATTTATATGATGTTTTAATTATATTGAAGAATATACATACACATATAACTATTTTCGATAGTGTGATGTAATATTTTCTACCACCGTTCTAGATTGATGGATAAATAAGTAAAAAGGCACATCAAAATGGTGAATTGAGTGAACCCTGCCTCGAATTTGTTTAATTTCTCTTTAAATTGTGCACACTGTACAGAAAGAAAGGTACGGAAAGAAAGATATTAACACGGAGATTTCAAGACTTGTCACTATGATCACCTGAATATTTGCATGTCTGTGCATGGAATGAAAGAAGTGGGTCATGTCAAAATTGAAGCACCCGGTTTTGTCAATGTGTACGACCCGGTTTTGTCCTTAAATTTAACAAAGCAGACCCGGTTTTGTCATAGAAAATAATGCATAATCGCATGACGAAAATTAAAATATGGCGTTCAACAGCAGTTTGAGTGATCGTTGAAAAACATTTTCTTTCAGAGGATAACTTATAACCTTTTTGAATCCGTAAAGACTTGATTCCTGCTATTTTAGAAGAAAGCAAATTTCAATAATGTTTTGTATAAAAAAAAAGGGATAAATTGAAAAGAAACGAAGGTTTTGTAACGCAATTGGATTTTTTTATATCAACTATGTAAATTTAAGTGTTCAAACTTAAATAGCGTACGGCCTTGAAAATTTGAGGACGCACATTTGATATGTGATTATCTTAAAGTTCCGCTCTACTTAAAGGGGGAGACAGTATGATCGTTTGAAAATAAATATTTTAAAACTAAACGTTCATTATAAAGCAAGAGAATAAGACAAATGTATATGCATGCAGAATCGCCCAAGAAAGGGAATTTCCATGCGGCGCAAAGGATCACAATAATAGTGCGTTAAAAATCTGTTTACCCCTCCTTGTTAAAATAATACTAAGTATAAATTAGTATAATAGTCTTAGGCCATCCGGAAATTGCAATGATGATTATTTGATTAGTAATTTTATAAATAAACGATGTTTTATCTCTTATTTGTTTCTTTTCTTTTTTAACATTAACAAATTCATTAATGCACTAGTATCAAGTTAATTGTTAACAAGTACAACTATTATATATAGGTTTACCTCTTCATTGTATAATGATTATCGTACATTGACAAATGTTCTACAATTTAAGCACGTTGGTCAAGTTTAAAATTGTCAATATGCAAGGGCGGATCGAGGCCATGATTTTTGAAAGGGGCGTATTCATAAACGGATTTTATACCGCCAAGCGTAGCAATAGGAACTTATTTTTTACGATTGTTTGTTAAATAAAAAATCATATATAAATCGTAAAAAACATAATAAAATAATTATTTCTAGCCACCAAAAAGGGGGGAGGGGGTCGGCGTACTCCCTCTACCCCCTGGATCCGCCACTGATATAATGTAACTATATCGTATACCATCATAAAATTAAATAAAAGACGAAAAAACAGAGACAGTCGCCAATCGCATATTTACTATAGGGGCTCTGTAATCAAATGAGTTAAGCCTTTTTCAACTCACTGAATTTTATAGTTTGTTCATATGTTGTGCTGTTATCCCAGCTTTTTGTTGTTTTTTTTTTTGTTGTTTTTTTATTTGTGGGGGGGGGGGGGAGGGGGATTGGGAGGGAGCGCTTACACGTTCAACCCCGCCATTCTGTATGTGCCAGTACCGAATCCAGGAGCCTGTAAAACGATGGTTGTCTTTTGTTGCTGTATATTATACATGTATTTGTTTTTCGTTTTTTATTTTGCACATAAATCAGGTCGTTAGTTTTCACTTTAGTTTTATTTACAGTTTTCATTTCGGGGCCTTTTTTTAGCTTGCTATGCCGTATGGGCGTTTCTCATTGTTGGATGCCATACGGTGTTCTATATTTGTTAACTTTTACGTCATTTGTTCTTTGATGGAAAGCTGTCACATTGTCATTTTTCACGGTCTAAACTGCCACTTAGGTTGTTCTACGAAGACGAAGACGAAGATATTGGACGTTGTAATGTTGCAAACCAAATTTTATTTATAAAAAGAAATAATTCTTTCATGCCATGCTCAACGCTCATTTTAACATAGGTAGGCATTATATTTGTTAAATTTTTTAAACCAAGCGTTAGAATTAATGTATCCATCTGATGAATTAAGCCTTTTTCAACTGATTTTTATAGTTCGTTCTTATACTGTACTGTTACACCAATTTCCCAGGGTAGGGGGAGAGTTGGGATCCCGCTAACATGTTTAACCCCGCCACATTCAGTATATATGTACCTGTCCCAAGTCAGGAGCCTGTAATTCAGTGGTTGTCGTTTGTTGCTGTGTTACATATTTGTTTTTCGTTCATTTTTTTCTACATAAATTAGGCCGTTAGTTTCCTCGTTTGAATTGTTTTACATTTGTCATTTCGGGGCCTTTTATAGCTGACTTATGCAGTATGGGCTTTGCTCATTGTTGAAGGCCTTACGGTGACCTATAGTTGTTAATTTCTGTGTCATTTGGTCTCTTTTGAAGAGTTGTCTCATTGGCAATCACACCACATCTTCTTTTTTATATCATAAGGAATTAATGTAAGAACATGCTATAAAGTATTTATTTTCATTTAAACTTAGTTCGAAGATAAGTTCAATAAGGTATACGTATAGCATTCAAAAATGTCTACTCCCTATTTCGAAAAGTTCCCGTTTGAAATATATTTTAACACGACATGTTTGTATTGCAATAACATCTTTATAACATCTTTTTGACTCACATATTTAATTTCTTCCGATGGGCAATGTTCAGATCCGTGTTAACGTAGCTTTTCATAAATATGTGGTTTCAAAACAAAACAAAACTGGGTCCTATACTGAGACAAAACCGGGTCCTTATGTAATAAACAACATTGACGAAACAGGGTCCTTCCATTTTGACATGACCCATTTCTTTCGTTCCATGCACAGAAATGCAAATATTGAGGAGCTCGTAGTGACTAGCCATGCAATATCTGTGTTAATATCTTTCTTTCAGTACTTTTCTTTTCGTACAATGTGCACAATTTAAAAAGAAATTAAACAAATTCGTAGCAAGGTTCACTCAATTCACCATTTTCATGTGCCTTTTTACTTATTTCTCCATTAATCTAGAACGGTTGTAGAAAATATAACATCACACAATCGAAAATAGTTATATGTGTATGTTTATTCTTAAATGTCATTAAAAAAACAAATTAATAAACACAAATTCTACCTTTTCTCTGTCTGTTGATTGTCCGTCACCGTACCGGACATTAGATACTATCGAGTCCAAACATTTTTTGCCGGGGTAGTTTAGACACAGTGAATATAGTAGCTTTAAAACTGTTCATTTTGTTGTTGAGATTGGTGCAATACATTTTTTTGGTTAAAATGTATAAATGTAACATGGTATATTTTATATTGAATGAAACTATAATTCAGCTGATTATAGTAAACTTGTGTTTTTAAATACTTATCATTTCTTCTCAAATTCAAATGATCACAAAAAAGAAAATATATTTTTCGATGCAAAACTTGATAAAAATTTTATTAGGCAATGCCATATTTATCTTCATGGTCTCAACACTACAATACTTGTTTAAGATTCAATATTTTGACGACTTGTTTATTTGTATAAACAAGCAGATGTGCTTTGTACCTCATATGTACCTTAATTGAATTATTTATACATGTAGGCTGTGCAAAGTTTGAAGTTGAAGCCGTTGTTTGTGTGGTTCTTGAGGAAGATGGGACTGAGGTTGATGCAGCATATTTTTCACTCCTACCAGAGAATACTAATTTAATGATACTCTGTCCCGGACAAACCTGGCAAAAAGATACACCACAGAGTAGCACCACACCTAGTGATGAAAGTAAGTAAGAATTCTTTCAAAGAAAAGCATAAAAAGTTATATAAGTATTGAAATATCTCATTTCCAAAGAGATTATTCAGCACCACCCCTCAGTCATGGTCTGTTTAATTAAAAACAATGAACAGTTTTAATATTAAACTTTGTGATTAGGTCAGTTTTTTCATATTCAACTGTTTGTAAGATTGCAATCAAATTGCAAATCGTTCTAAGGCACTGGGCTTCCATAAGAAGAAGTTGGTGTTGTAGTAAATATTAGTTTTGATTGCACAAAAATTTCTATCCTCATAATCAACTTCTACTTCTACCACTGAGTGACCACTGTCATCTATATAAATAAGAAGATGTAGTATGAGTGCCAATAAGATAACTCTCCATCCATGTCAAAATGTATTTAAAGTTAACTATATGTTCACTCTTCTCTGTCACTTGTTGGGTGTGTGCATGCAAAGGAACATGAGCTATAATCAAATATTTTGGTAAAAGGGAATCCCTTGCACATGTTGAGCTCTTACTTAAATTTCATTATATACTTTTGAGAAAAAAACAGTTAAGGGAACCCATTGTCATGACACAAAATCAGTTACATGAACAAGAAAAATAAAAAAACAAAGGAACAGCACTTTCATTGCTGATCTTCATCCTCAAGTCAACCTGCTGCTGTTACATCCCCAAACTTTAGAGTCGGAGGTAGAAATAATGGGTATTGAGTTAGAGGGAGAGAATTAATTGGTAAAGGTGCCCAGAAGGGGGGATATAATGATCCAGGACAGTTTTGGAATGCTGGATATATGAATCGGCCTCAGGGTACATATTTTATATTTAGATCTATTATTTGAAGGGACCTTGGTCGCTGATTGGTCTAAGTAGTTTAACTACCATAATCAATGAGGGGGCTAATGGGGGGTTGTCATCACGGTTCACGAAATGTTTAATTTGCTGATCACAGTTCACAGGAAATATCTCAACACTGTTCACAAAAAATAACAGTTTAACACATTCATCACTGTTCATGAAAAACGACGATTTAAAACCTTCATCACGGAGAACGTTTATCAAATTGAATTAAAAATGTGTCAAGAAAAATGCACTAATCACGAGTCATGGATACTAAATCCATGTAAAATCGAATCACGGAAAGCAAATTTCCACAATCACGAAGGACAAAAATAACCCATCAGCACCTAGGCTCATCAATACAAGTCAACACTGAGCTTCTGCTTGCGAACCCTGCTTGGGTGGGTGCATGCGACTCCAATCTTTATCATGTTTATTTACTAGGATTTTCAGTTTTCCTATTGAAGGTCTGTGTTTTTTTCCAGCAGTCCGGCTTCCTCCATTAAAAAACTGGCTGGCTTGAATAACCCAAAAGTGGTGCTAAGTTAAGTGGTGTTAAAACACCTTGAATCAAAATCAAATCTATGATTTGAATGGGAATTCTTAATAGGACAGAATTTAACCCCTTGTACTTTTTGATATTTTAAGGGATAAACCCAAGGTTGATGTCATATATAGAAAAGTGTAGGACCACCAGCAGAGTTTCAACAGCTGAGGTAAGGTTTTTAAATTCTCAACCTCTTTTGTTCAAAGTTCCAAATTGTGCAATTGAAGTTTTTTTTATATTTATTCCAGAATCATAATGCCTAATCAGATAGTACAAATATGAACATTTGCTCTGCTTTTGTTAAGCAGACAAAATGATCTGTTAAATTGTGAACAACAATTGATATAAAAAAATAAAAAAATAAATGTATATTTTCCCAAAGGAATCAACTTTTTAGCTCACCTTTCCTGAAAGGAAAGGTGAACTTTTGCCATCACTCGGCCTCCGTTGTCTTTAGTCGTAAACTATTTCAAAGATCTTCTCCTTTGAAACTACTAAACAAATTCCAACCAAACTTAAGCTGAATGATCCTAAGGGTATCTAGATTAAAGTTAATGTTTTATATTCCATTTCGTCAAAAAACATGGCCGCCATTGCTAAAAATAGAACATATGGGGTAAAATGCAGATTTTAGCTTATACCATAAAGCCCTTAGAGCAAATCTGACATGGGGTACAATTTTCAGTAGGTCAAGATTTATCAACCCTGAAATTTTCAGATGAATTGAACAACTTATTATTGGGTTGCTGCCACTTACTTGGTAATTTTATGGAAATTTTGCAGTTTCTGGTCATTATCTTGATTATTATTATAGATATTAAGATAAAAGTTTGTAAACAGCAAAAATGTTCAGCAAAGTAAGATCTACAAATAAGTTAAGATGACCAAAATTGTCAATTGACCCCTTAAGGAGTTATTGTCCTTTAATGACAATTTTACACAATGTTTTCATAATATTTAAAAAAAAATAAAAAAATCTCCTCTGATCTACCGAACCAAATTAAACCAAACTTAATCTGAATGTCCATTAGGGTGTCTTAAATAAAGTTTGTGTTTTATTTTCTATTTTTTCAAACAACGGCCATCTTGGCTAAAAATAGAACACATAGTAAAATGCAGTTTTTAGCTTATATTTCAAAAACTCCAGCATTTAAGTCAAATAAGACAAGAAGTTTAAGTATTAATTAGGTCAAGGTCTACATGCCCTGAAATTTTCAGCCATTTGGGTAACCAGTTTTTCAGTTATTGCCCCTGAATTTATGATTTAAAGAAATTTTCGGTTTTTGGTGATTATCTTGAAAATTATTGTACATACAGATAAACTGTAAACAGCAAAATTGTTCAGCCAAGTAAGATCTACAAACAAGTCAAATGACCAAAATTGTCAATTGACCACTTAGGAGTTGTTGCCTTTTAAGGACTTTTTTCACAATTTATTTATCATGTTGGCTTACTTTAAAAAAATCTCCATGGAAACTGCTGAATTAATTTACAGCCAAACTTAGTCTGAATGAGACTCAGAATATCTAGTAATATAAGTTTTATATTTTATTTCTTTGTATGTCAAGAAACATAGCCCTTATGGCTAAAATAGAACATAGGGGGAAATGCATGTTTTTTTTTGCTTTTGAAGAAGATATGACAGATTCGAAGAACATTTATACAAATTGAAAAGCCAAAATAATTATTGATGAAAGATTTAGGCAAAAAAAATTAGGGTGAGGGATTCATGACACTTGAGAGCCTCTTGTTTTAATGTAGCAGTGTCTAAAATTGAAGATGAGTGCATTAGATATTGATATTATTTATTTATCTGATTTTTACAGGTGGATACTCAAACAATAACAACATTAGTCTTTCTGCATAATACCTACTTTCTTTCAATTGAAAATCATTTGCAATCATGCTATATGATGCTTCTCAACTCAGCTGACCTAAAAGGTCAAAAGAGCATTCGATGTCTGGGTCAGTTAACTTTTTATACATTTATAGTTTGATTTTAACATAATTGGTGCCTGCGTCTGACAAATATTTCTGTCATTAGGAGTTCTCCAATATGAATGTGCTAAATGATTTCATACTTGGCCACCAGCTTAACAATGAGTTTTAATGTTTTCAGATTTTTCAGATACCAACTTTGAATCCTGTTTGACAATTAAATTTGAAAACATTTCAATTTGTAAAATGAACTTCAACATTTTTCATCAAACAACAAAGTTGTCGGTGCCATATAGTTTGACCCTTGTCCGAAATTCCAAAATTCCGTTATTCTGATATTCCATTATTCTCAAATTCCATAATTCCGTCATTCGGCAATAAACCATTATACAGTTTTTTACTATACGCCTTCAGATATTGGGCTGATTTTTGGTATGTGAGTTAACCATGATGAGTTACAGATCAAGTTTCAGTATCTTTCCGCTTCACTAATTTTTGCCGAAATTACAGACTTTGGACTTTGAGAAATTGTTGAAAATCACAGTTGTACAGACTTTTTTTGGAAACACCTTCAGATATTGGGCTGATATTTGGTATGTGAGTTAACCAAGATGAGTTATATATCAAGTTTAAGTTTCGTTCCGCTCCACTAATTTTTGCCGAAATTTATACGTACTTTTGACTTTGAGAAATTGTTGAAAATGTCTTTTTTTCTAAACGTCTTCAGATATTGGGCTTATTTTTGGTATGTTAGTTAACCATAATGAGTTACAGGTCAAGTTTAAGTTTCGTTCTGCTCTGCTAATTTTTGATGAAATTACCGGCTTTGACCTTTGATAACTTGTTGAAAATCACATTTATACAGATTTTTTTTCTATACGCCTCCAGATTTTGAGCTGATTTTTTATATGTGAGACTACCATCATGTTTGTGTCCACATGTGTTTATATTGAAATTGCAGATTTTTCAACTTTTTGGGACAGGGCCATTTGTGTCGCTTTGACACATCTAGTTCAGATAAAACTTTCCTGTTTGCCGATGCTTTAAAAAAAATTCAATATGTACATGAACTTCAAAATTTTTTGTCAAAAACTTCTTCGATATGAATGCGTGGAATGACTTCATACTTGGCCACCAGCTTAACAGTCATGAGTTGTAAAATGTGAGAATTTTTCAAATGTTTTCATTACCAACTTCATGTTTCCTGATACTTTGAAATTTTTTCAATATGTTCAGCCATTCTTCTGAGTTAAAGGGGAGGCATGCTTAGCACAATATTGTGTGCAACTTCTTGTTCATATTATAATATAAAAAATGTTTATATGCTCATATTATAATATAAAAAGTTAATCAAGTTTCAACTATTCAAAAAAGATTTAAAAATTAGTTTTATTCCATTTTTACAGAAGAAAACAACATCAGGGAGTAGAACTAAGACTGTAATTATTGGATGGCAGCACTTTTCTTATTCAATAAATAAGTACATTCTCATGAAAAACAGTACCAAACAGTTCAACATTGGACCAAGACCAGTTCAGATGAATAAATGTTTGACCCAAAGCCAAGTCCTCCAGGAGATGGTGCATATTTTTTTTCCAAATGGGAAAAACTTTAAAGGAAAACTCCACAGGATGGAGTATTTCCTGGGTAACTATAAGGGCGAAGAGGCAGCCTTCACACAGTTGGTAGAATATGGTAAAGATAAACCTCACTTATATTTACACACAAAAGAAAAGGTATGGGTAAACCAAATTATGGATCACTATATGTTGCATTGTAATATATTTTCATGTGTGATGAAAAGGTTTTGTCGCATATTAAGCAGAATCTCATACATCAACATTTTAAGAAAATAAAGGGATATTTAGTAAATGTACATACAAAATGCATAGAAAAAATACAAATTATCAATATACAGGGCTTTTATTCCTGTTCAACTTGTCTGTCAATGTAGGGTCTTCAACAATGAACAAATCATTCATACCCTACTATGAGATCAATACGGCCCCTAGCGACGACTTTTAGACCAATGAAAAAAATGTATTTTTAGCTCATGTTTCCTTAAATGAAATGTAAGCTTTAGCCATTTCTACTTGGCATCCATTTTCATCCCTCGTAAACTATTTTAAAAATCTCCTCTGAAAGTATTGAAATAATTCTAACCAAACTTTAGCTGAATAATTCTTAGGGTATCTAGAATTAAGTTTATGTTTTATTTTCTGTTTCTTCTAAAAACATGGCTGCCATGGCAAAAAATAGAACATATGGGTAAAGTGCAGTTTTTGGCTTATGTCTCAAAAACTAAAGCATGAAGAGAAATCTGACAAGGAGTTAAAGTGACACATTCACCAAAGTTGTTGAGGGATCTCTTAAGGAGTTATTGCCCTTTAAATACAATTTTACACAATTTGTTCATCATGTTTCCAAAAAAAAAGTGAGTGACATAGAATTAAAACTAATTAAAAGTACAAATATTCATTATGATGCGATCTTTTTAATTTGTATGCCAAATTAGGGTTTTGACCCCAATTCCATGGTTTACTGAACATGGATAATGAAAGTGCAATTGTGGTATCTGTGTAGTGTGGATAAATGTTCTTGGTTGACTAAATTACCATACATGGAAGAAATTGTCCAACTTGGAAACAGTCTGTGTTCAAAATAGGTTACAAATATTACTGGAGGCTTCTGGAAACCTAAAAGCCTAAAAATGTGGCACACAGTACATATTTTGCCTTAATTGTAATTAGTGAAACTGGACTTCAGAATTTAAAGGTGCATGTAGTATTATTTTTCAAATATATGTAGTATTGATATTAATTTTTTATTGCAGATACCTAAATTTGAGGTCCAATCTTGTTCTGACAGTCAAGACAGTGATATAGAACTACCAGCACTGTCAACTTCAAGGAACTCGCCTCAAAATGCCACTCCATCTTCGTCGCAAACTTACCAATTGCAATATACCACTATGGCCACACCTGCAAGTAACCAATATACCACTATGACCCCACCAGCAAGTAACCAATATACCACTATGACCCCACCAGCAAGTAACCAATATAACACTAGGACCCCACCAGTAAGTAACCAATATAACACGTTGACCACGCCAGCCAGTACACACGTCTCTCCTGCAAACTGGATACAGCTAGACACACCAACTGTCAGCGTATCGAAAGACTTCATGCACAGGTCAATTACCGCAGTTAGTATATTTCTAAATTCATAAAAATATGTATACCCTTTATAAAAGGGGACCAAACTGTTTTCTTTCAGCATGTCTGTCTCATAAATATATTTTTTTATATGAGTGAGCTATACCATGTGTTGTGTTTTCAGATTCATCACTCAACAACTTCCAAACACTAAACTCTTTTATACATAGTTGAGAATTTCCGTTCTATTTTTCTCCAGAACTACATACAAGATCTTTCTGGAATTTAGTATCAATGATAGAAATGTGTTCTATACCATGTAAAATTTTAAGATTCATGACTCAACATGTGAAATGAACACTTGCATATTATTTAACATAATAGGTTAGTTGATTAATTTTGGTGCATTTTTTATGGAACTTAGTAACTTATCGGTGCTTTCTGAAATGTGGTATAAAGGTTAATATGAGTGAGCCATATGTTTTCAGTTTCATCACTGAATAACTTCCTGTTAGCTGTATACTTTTTATGAGGGGTATCATTATTATTTAACATAGAATAAACTAGAGGTACTGTGATCAGAGCTCACAAAATTATACTGCTGTTCCTTGCAAAGTTGATGTTATGGTATTGGAAACTCTAAAAATCAATTTGACCAGAAACCAAATAGGATTATGTTCTTATTCAATACTTCAAACGAACATAAAGCATTTACAAAGTAAAAACTCAACACAGTTTTTGGTTATCAGCTCGCCCCGACAGCACAGAAAGCTTATTTTTATTATAAACAATAAACAAATGTCCAATTTGCTGTCATCGACCGCTGCCATCACATATAAACACAATCTACAATAGAAAAATGTTCTATAAGTTGAAGAAAAAATCATTTCGATTTACATACATGTATTTTATCAACTATTTTCTACATAACATACTGATTCACATTCCTATGAAGTCTTAATAAAAGGGGTGGGTGGGTGGGAAAACGAACCTTTCTGTCGGATAGGCGAACCTCGAATGACAATTCTAGATATCTTATTATAATTTTAGCGCTAAAATTCTAGCATGAAGTTATCATGATTGATATAACTTAAACCGGTAATAACTTACTGATGGTCCAATCAAATTAAACATAAACATGTTTAGATTTAAACACACGTGTTAAAAGTAAACAAATACACGTGTTCCCGAGTAACCTTTATAAATACATTTATGTTCTTATTCAATACTTCAAACGAACATAAAGCATTTACAAAGTAAAAACTCAACACAGTTTTTGGTTATCAGCTCGCCCCGACAGCACAGAAAGCTTCGATTGATAAAGAAAGGGACATAAAGAAAAAGGGGGGACAAACAATATAAATTACAATCCTAAATTCTTAGATACTGACAATCTGTTGAGTATACTCTCTTTAACATAACCATCTTTGGCTTTATCACTTTTCCATCTCCCGTGTTTCTTAAACAACCGGTCATCTATTCCAGCTTCTGCCGCGGCAGTAGCTCCTCCTGACCTCAAACTATGTAAGCCAAACTGTTTTTTATCAAGACCTAAACTGTCAAGTGCAGATAACAATAACACTCTGGCTCTGGTGTAAGAAATATGACTACTCTTTCTAAGTTTGTATATATTCAAAGATTTACAATAACAAATAGATCTAAAAATAAAATCATTCGATTCTTCAGGAAAGTTAGCTAACTTTAGATAACGCTGAAGTACATCTACCGGGCATGTAATATTCCCTGTTTTTGAAATGACAACATCTTTCCCTTCCCTATATACATCAGTTTTACTCTTGACTAAATGAAGTGTAAGGTAAGTAGGGGAAAACTGTATATCAGACCTTCTCAAGTTAGCTAACTCGGAGAATCTTAAAAAGCCAGCATAGGCTAATAAACACATACATGCTATTCTTACATCTTTTAAATTACAAGTATTATTAGCATATTTACATACAATATTTTTCAAAATATGCGGTGTGATAGGTTCTTTTTTGACAACTGAATGACCTATTTTTCTATGAGCCCCTTCAAGAACAGATGCAACTAGATTATTTTCACTGGGATCAGCAACGCCAGCTAATTTATGTGCCCATTTTATGGCGTAAAAAGCATCATTTAATTTTGAAACCGATTTTGCAGTTTCAGACAAATGAATTAAATATAAAGAAATATGTAAATGAGATGCTGGCAATGGTGAAAAAGAATATTGACTAGTCCACTTACACCATGAATTGAAGGCATATCAATATTTCTTCTGAGTACTCGCAGCCTTGGACGAAAGAAGGAATTCTGGTAACTGTTTGAACAAACTGCTGAGATCATTATTAGAGGCAACTTGTGAATTAAAGTCTGACCAATGTCCTACTGAAAAAATATCTGAAAAACGTAAAATTGCAATAACATTTTATATACATATACAGAGGACGATTATTAGCATATTTCAGATTTCTATACACAGTAAAATATAATATATATTCAAATATTTCAACGCCAGCTACAATATCTTTATAGATACTAGGGCCATAAACTGTAAAACAAATTACCATGCCTGCTAAAATATCATTATAGATACTAGGGCCATGTCAAATAAAAAACCAAGCCTGCTACAATATCATTACCGATACTAGGGCCATGTCAACATAAACACCCATGCCTGCTACAATATACATATACTAGGGCCATGTCACAAACAGACCATGACTGCTACAATATATCTATATATATATTAGGGCCATGTCACAAACAGACCATGCCTGCTAAAATATATCTATATATATTAGGGCCATGTCTAAGATGCATCTAGCAAAACAGCCAAAACTGGCGAACCAAACGGTTCAATTCCGAATATCGTATTCTTATTCGAACCTTGCTTATAAATACCATCAGTATTTTTAAACACAATAACATCTTTTACGTAATCTTGATAAATCAGATGTTTATCGAATATCAAAGGCCAGAATGCAGCAGAAATCCACTTAGGCACAACTAACGTGCCTCGAGCTTTACAAGCTATAATGTGTTTAATCGATCGTATCACAAGATTAATTGGTGGAACTAGCCAATTATTTTCATTGGTCCAAACTTGAGAAAATGCATCAACTGCTTCAGAATCAGGTTGCCAAAATAAGGAGTTAAATCTCATAACTTTTCTATTTTCGACACTTGCAAACCTGTCAATCGAATAAGGACCCCACATATCATTTAAAAAATTGAAAAATATATGTGTGACTCCCCAGTCCTCGAAATCAACCATTTTGCTGATATAATCAGCCTTTTCATTTTCTTTTCTGGGAATCCATTGAATGTCAATTGATATTCCTTTTTGAATGCAAAATGAAAAAATAGATTTTGCTATAACATGAAGATTTTCTTTCATACTTCCCGAATTAACAATTTTGACACAATTTTGATTGTCAGTAAACCACTTTATAGTTTTTCCTGTGAAACTATTCTTAAAAGAAAAAAGGGCCAACTCTATAGCTTTCAGCTCTCTCCATGTGGAGCTTTGTACCGTTTCACTACATGTCCACATCTTATGGAAAATCTTATTTTCTAATTCAACGGTGTATGCACCAGCGGCAATATTACTAGCATCTGAGTATATGACAACAGAAGATTTACTGTAATGACATAAATTACGATAGTTAATCATGGTGACATTTTCTAACCAGAACTTTAACTCTGATAAAACCTCGACGGGTTTGTACCCTGTAATGGGAATATCCCACCCAATTCTACTTTCAATTTCCATGTAACAGAACTTTGACATAATTCTAGCCACATTTCCGATTACGGGAGTCATAGAAATAATTCTACCTACAACCTGAGCTAAAGATCTAGCTGTAACATAGGGAAATTTAGCCAAAATTACATTCAATGAGAAAATCAAATCGTCAACTCGACGTTGAGTAATAGATAATTTGTATTCTTTCGAGTTCCAAACTATTCCCAACCATTCTAACTCGGTAACAGGTTTAAAAACAGACTTCTCCTCGTTAATAAGGAAACCAGCATCAATCAAAGACCTTTTTACGAAGGACGATTGCTCATTACATGTATTTTCATCTGGACTCATGCCAAATCCATCATCTAAATACAAAACAACTTTTATACCGTTTCCACGCCAAAATTTTACTAGTGGCCTCAAACATTTAGTAAAAATGTACGGACCGGTAGTAATTCCGAAAGCTAAAACAGTATAGCAATAAAATTGACCTTCCCACTGAAAACCTAAGAAAGTCTGTTGCTGTGAGCATATGTCTAAGTGAAAATAACCAGATTTTAAATCAAACTTAAACAGATACATATCTTTGTCAAAATATTGTATAGCTAACTTCCAATCCTCAAATTTTATTTTTTCGCGCTTTATGTGTTTATTCAATTGACTCATATCTAAAATAAGTCGTTTCTTACCGGACTTTTGAGTAGCAACACTCAATGGATTTACCACATATGGTTGAAAAGGCACTTTAATTACGCAACCTATTTGAACTAAATCTTCAATTGACTTTGTGACAAATTCAGTATTCTGCCGTGCTGATCTATTATTTCTGTGGTACATTTTAAAAGGTGTATCTATAAATGGAATAACATAACCATTTTTTATTGTATCAAGCACAAAAGGACAAGCACCTATATTTTCCCAATACTTTACATGACAAGCTAATCTACCTTTCACCCCTTTAAATTTATCATATGACTGACAATTTTCAAAATATTGAACTTGATCTAAAAAAGATTCTATATAATCGTTATCAACAAAACATGTAGAAAATTGGTCATTAATAGTGTCTAAATACTTATCATTCACAATGACTGGAGAGTGACGTTCAGGCCCTACTTTACTACTTCTGGTAGGTTGTGGAGTTGCTGTTGGATGACCTGAGACTGGCGAGAAGAGGACAGTTTTTTCTCCAGTGGCCTTGTTGCTTGCAGTAGTGGCACGTGTCGATTGAGCAAGGCTCACGCCTTGCGAAGCTCCCACGAAAGGGCTGTTGCTGATTACGTTGATAATGCTGAGCGTAAGCAGGGTTACCATAAGATTCCGCAGGTTGTTGACGAGGCGGATTTTTTGGGTAAGGTTGCTGGCGAGATTTTGACTTCTCCTTGGAGGTACGGATAGCTCTGGTCTCAGCTTGTCGTATCTTTCTCTCATCTTCAGAATCTGAAGCCACGGCATTGGATTCGTATTCCCTAACGGTTCCCCAACCAGCAGGGGAAGCATCAGCTATGCGTATTTTCTTATTACGGCTTTTGATCTTATCAGTTATGTCAAGAACTAATCTATAGGCTTGAGTATTGGAGTTAGGGATGAATTTTGAAAGTTTATTAACAGTGTCTAATAATTCCTCGTTAAAGGTGTACTGAATTCTGTTTCCTTCCCCCTTAAATTTTAGAGTGACGTCCTCCTTAATTTTTCTCTTAAGGCAATCTTGTTCTTGTATGAGTTCAGATTTCAACTCACCTAACTTGCTGTCTAAAATTGTCTTAAAAAGCTCTACAGTATCTACCAAATCAGACGACTTATCAGCTGCTTTATGAATATTAGGTGGCGGTAAACTATTATCTCCTTCGAGTAGTATGTCTTCATTCAATTCCAGACGTGGAGAAGATTCGGACATTTTACCAAGTGGCGATTTAAGAAAAAACGAACCTTTCTGTCGGATAGGCGAACCTCGAATGACAATTCTAGATATCTTATTATAATTTTAGCGCTAAAATTCTAGCATGAAGTTATCATGATTGATATAACTTAAACCGGTAATAACTTACTGATGGTCCAATCAAATTAAACATAAACATGTTTAGATTTAAACACACGTGTTAAAAGTAAACAAATACACGTGTTCCCGAGTAACCTTTATAAATACATGGTGCACAATGGTATTATATGATTAAGAATCTCCAAAAGTTTCATTAAATAATGATTAGCAGTTTAGGAGAAGTTGTTGATACAAAATGAGTACCCCAGTTATATGGCAATGGTAAAGTCCATGTTTTTGAAATAAAAACTAAAAAAAAATAACCTTGAACAAAAACAAAATAGGAGTGCATTATAGCATTATATCATAAAAAATCTTGAGAAAGTTTCATTAAATTATAATAAGTGATTTAGGAGGAGTTGGTGATACAACATGGATACCCCCAAGGTTTTGTCAATTGAAAAGTCCCTGTTTTTTAAATGGAAATCCCAAAAATGATTTTGAACAAAAACAAAATAGGTGCACAATGGCATTATATCATAAATAAATCGGGGAAAGTTTCATTAAATTATAATCAGTGGTTTAGAAGGATACAACATGGATACCCCTATTTCATGGCAATAGTCCCATGTTTTTCAAATGGAAACCCCAAAAATGATTTTCAACAAAAACAAAATAGGAGGTGCACAATGGCATTTCGTTCTGATAAGTGGTTAAGGAGGAGTAGGGGATACAAAATGAAACATAGTGTGCAAGACGGACACAGGGAAGGATGGACTTTCCCATCACTATATACCTCCACTTTAAAAAGCGGGGGTATAAAAATGAAAATGGGGAATGTGTTAACAATTTGCAAGGCTTCAGCTTAACAATTACATGATCAGTTCTTTGTATTTGTATTCATATCTAGTATATTAATGTTTTGATATTGGGGTTCATGACAAATATATGCCGAGCGAGTGTAGCAGAAACACATTTTCTTGCTTCTTCAGATATATGCATACATTTATCAAGCCTGTTTTTCCATAGTGAAATGGCCATTTTATTTCAGATTATTTTATAATCCTAATGCAGTTAATCATCCACAGCAATATATGGTTATGTTCATTGATTTTTTCTCTGTATTGTGAGCAATTTGTCCCATGTACATTTACAAATGTACTTCATATCCTTTTATTTTTTATGAATTATTGTCAATCAAAAATCAAGTGAAATTATCAAATAAACACAAAAAGCTTGTAGAAAGTAGAAAAGATATTTCAATACCTATAATGCATTTTAGGCCAGGTCAGTCATAAACCTGGTCTATAGTATGGTGATGTTGGGGAGGCAGTATGGCCGGCAAATTGGCAGGAAGGGAAAATGGGTATATAATTTATGTAATCAAGTCGTCCTACAGTTTTGAATCTAGATCATTAAAATTTTACAGGAAGTTTATATATATATATATATATATGTATTGACCTTTATTACAGTTCACCTGCAAATTGGGAATCATTTAAAGATTTTTTTCACCCATTTTCAGGACAGAAAATTTTAAAAAAGAAGGTTGCATTAGTCTTGTGTAATCAGCACTATAGTTTTCAACCTAGGTCTGTGAAACATTACAGGAAGGCAAGCCAACACACATGTTTAAGTTCTGAACAGGCTATTATGGAATTGTTTGAAGAGATATATCTGGTTTTTCAAATTTGGAAGCATAGTTATTTTCCAGTAAAAAATATAAACAGTGTATTTTCTTGTAATTATCTCCTGATCACACAGTTTTCAACTATGATCCTAATTCAAAAATCACTAAACCAACCTGGGCATTTTAAACTGACCAATTTTTATTTTTTTCTTCTATCAAAAGCTTACTAACAACTAAAAATTCTATTGATTATCTTTGTTAAAATAAAAAAATCTGACAATCAGACACAATTTTTTCCTTAGTTTTAGGTAAATCAGCTACCAATTTTATGCCAAACTGTTAATTAATGTAACATTATAATTTCTTGTCTTTTAGCATGATGATAATTCACAAAGGTGCACAGTGTGTGTGGATCGACCACATGCAGTTATAATACCATGTGGTCATACATTTTGTATGGCATGTGCTACAAAGATTGAGGCATTAGACCAGCCTTGTCCGGTATGCAGAACAGCCATTCAAGATGTAAATCAGTGTTTTCCTTAAAAGAGGATTATAGACATAATGAACATGTATGATGATATGAGATTTGTTTTTGTATTTTTTCATGGTAGTATAAATGATGGCTGTGAAGTAGTTCTGTCATTTTTGGATAACTTTTGTTCAGGCAGTTAGCACCATTCCATAGTTGAAGGTCATGATAGAAATTTTACCTGATTTGACGACAACTCTATCTACATATACTTAAATGTTTACAATGGTTTTATGTCAGACATGCATTTGAGCTGTTGCACTCTTTAGTCTGTTTTGTGCAACTGTCATTTATTTATGCATGAATATAAATAAGATAAGTGTATCATTTTATAAAATCCATAATTGACATGCTTCCATTTATTGATCAGATCACACAACTTGTTCTGTTGTTATGAGTCTAAAGACGACAATCTTTCTTCTGTTTATTGTCATACTAAAATGTTTGTTTAAAGGTTGACAGTAGCTCTACCTTCATTATGACAAAGTCTTCAAATTTCATATTTTATTGTGTTTATCTTATGAACATTAGGAAAATGTTGTAATTAGATCATGTAAATGATTAGAAATGCTTCAACATCATCATTTCGTGGAGTCTTTATTTATTTAAGTTTCTGGCCTAATATATTTATTTTTGCAGTAGATGTAAATTTGAGTTACAGCAAAAAAATAGTAATGTAGGTGCTGATGGCTTGAAATATTGGTATGATAAAAACCCACTTTCCTATAGAAACTGACTCCTGCAAATGTATTAAAAAAAACTTAGGTGTTAACTATTAAACCAAAAAAAAATATTGAAATATCAGGCAAACAAGAAATCTTTTAATTACAAACAAAAAGGAAATGTTTTTGTCCTCACAAAATGTCTGAGATATGTAACTTGGTCAGCAATGTCAAAAGTTCTCTTTTTCAATATTAGCATTATGTTGTTGATTCGAAAAGTGAGCTTTAATTTATTTAAAAGGCAGGGTTAGTTCATTAAAACCTCAGAACTGTTTTACAGATAGCATTTGTTTCCCAGAGAGGGATTTTTTATGTATTGTGGTTTAATCTTAATTGTATCTTTTAGATATATGGTTCTGTATTTTTTGTAAGTGAATCTGACAATTACTGATCAGGTTTTATATGATAACAATTAATAAATTTCATTTTTTTTATATATATACTATAGCATTTTTTTTGGTTTGTTATGCCATGGATTTGGAAAACATAAGGAACTATTTTGACATATGTTAACTAAATAACACAAAACAGTTTTAAGTTCTTATTTTCCCTATTTTTGCAAGGACATATGGAACAGAAAGTATCAAGCTCAATTTATTTATCTCAAACTAGTAATGGCCATTAATGTGCAATTTAAGCTATATTTCTGTTTCATTTTATTGTATGATTTTAAAAAATCTCCTCTGAAACCACAAGATTGATTTGTATTAATGTTCTTTAGAACGTTTTAAAATATTTTTATGCGGTATTCTGCACAGAACTGAAAATGGGATTTTTATTTGGTGAAAAAACAAGGATGTCATTGTAAAAAAGATCATATGTGTAATGGTAAATTGTAGTTTTTAGCAATCAAATTAAAATTTATGAGATATATGGGAGAGAAAATGATCAATGACTCAACAAAAAGCTGCCCTTTAATTTTTAAAAATAATTTGAGACCTTTCTGGGAGTTTTGGCTGTTTATTTATTACTGATATCTATTTATATTATATCAACAGTATAACAGCATACGTAATTAATTAATTGAAATATGTTCAGTTAACATTTGAATTTGTATGATTATTCCTGAAGTATTTCCTTTATAACATTTTATGATTATAAGTTATATTTTAATTGCAATCATAACTTGCATTGTTATTTATTTAAGTTCTCATTTTATACAAATTGTATTTTTATTTTATTGGTCTCTGGTCTGATGATCAAACTTTACTTTTTAATAAAATGTTATGATGTTTTGTTCTTTATTTTAATTTATTATTGCTTTTAATTTAATATATTTATTAATTGATCATAATCAACCTTTGATCAAATATCACCATTCACAAATGATTGATAACAATAGTTTGACTTTCAAATTTTAAGATTCAATATAAACCTTCCTATTTTGTGCTTTGAGTCTACAGTTTTATCTCTAGTGTCGCTGCTTATCAATGGTTAGCTCCTTACAAAATCTAGGGTATACAATGTCACTTGATCACTCCAGAGTATTTTTAAATACCTTCAAACTAAGTTTGGGTGATATATATGTTTCATTATGTCAGTCTTTGGTCTGTCCAACATATAATCCACGACTGCTCATAAGATGCTTGTTTGTAGTAATACAAGTGTACTAAAGCAATGTGGGGTCACTGTATGGAGATGTGCATATTGTTAGAAATTTTCTGTTTCTTTTCGTTGATAAAGATTTCATGGTAATGTATTTAATATAAATAAGATGTGATGTGAGTGCCAATGAGACAAACCTCCATCCAAGTCACAATGTATTAAAGTAAACCGTTATTGGTCAAAGTATGGCCTTCAACACATTGTCTTGGCTTGCAACGAAGAGCATGCTATAAAGGGCCCCAAAATGACCAGTGTAAAATAATTCAAACAGGAAAACTAAAAGTCTAATCTTTATATATAAATCGAGATACAAAAACACCTATAAGCCACACCAACAAACGACAATCACCGAACAAAGGGCTGACGTAGGACGGGTGCATATAACAATGCAGCGAGTTTTAGTGTACATTCGAGACATGAAGATCATTAATGGATAATCTTTTTATTATGTCCAGTGACAATAATTTGAGAGGCATGTTAATTTACCACTGTCTGGAAATAGATACATGATTTGTCTGGTTAGCTGCTCCTTCAGTTTTTGGAAGTATATTGCTTTTAATACTTTGTAAGATGTTTAAACACTAACCTGAGGATGTGCATGTCTACCAGATTTTAATTTTTCAAAAATATTCTGAAAATAAGAGGTATGCATCTTGATTACCAAAATATATGGCGCTGAAAAAAACATTTCCGGTCTCAAAGAAACCATTTTATACCCTGATTCCCAAAATATATGGTTACTAGGAACTTTTTCAATGATAATGTGCCAAAAAAAAAACTTCAGGTTTGATCAAGGTCACTTTCAGTTGACCTTATAAGGTAAAATATTTCCTTGCACTTCAAAAGATACTAAAAAATTCAAAAGATCTTTTAGATTTAACATAAATTCTAATACACTTTCATCTTGCTGCTGAATAGTATTAACACATTCAACTCTTTACACTAAGTATTCCCCATTCCAAACTAAAAGACAATTGCAAGAGTTGGTCCTGCTTTGTTTCGTAAAAACAGAGTGGCCAATGTAGATACAAGTATATTGTCTTAGAAAGGGATAAAGTACTTTGTGAAGGGTCACCCTGATTCTAACAAAAAAATCTCCGAAACTGACATTATCAAGATGCTTGATTTCTTGATTGACAACATTTTTGTTACGCTTGGAGGACGTGTTTTTCAACGAATAATCGGCATTCCCATGGGTAAAAACTGTGCCCCTCTTCTTGCCGACTTGTTCCTTTATTCATATGAGGCTGGCTTCATAAGAAAAAAAAAAGAAGTTAGCCGTGTTCTCAATAATTAGCACGTTCCGGGTCGAATCCTAACTGTGTATTGCTACCAAAGAGACAAGTAAAATGCGGCGGGTTAAAAACGGTGTTTCGTGAAATCTCAACCTCCCCCTTTTCACCTACAGCTAATGTAGATTTAGGCTAAAACACTTGACCAGGACATGACTTTTTTACTCATTTGACATAGGCTTGTGTTCTTTGGCATCATTGCATGTGAATATATCGTCGTGAGATGATGTGCCCGGTGCCACGATGATCTTAATGTGACATTGACCCCAAGGTGTTACTTTTCTACTTTATACATATGCGTTAATTTGGCATGTGGATGTATCATCATGTTATAAAAGTTGAAGCACAAGGAATTATGTAAAATTTCTTTATTAAAAAAATCTAGGAAGGTTTAAATAACAATCAATAAGAAGATGTGATGAGTGTCGGCCAATGAGACAAATCTCCATCCAAGTCACAATGTAAACAAAGTTAACAATCATAGGTCTAAGTACGACCTTTAACACGGAGCATTAACTCATACCGAACAGTAAGCTATAAACGGCCCCAAAATAATCAGTGTAACACAATTCAAACAGGAAAACAGACGGTCTAATCTATTTACAAAACGAGAAACGAGAAACATCTATGAAACATTCCAACAAACGACAACCACTGCTGGTTCCTAACTTAGGACAGGTGCATATAATATATGCAGTGGCCGGTTTGAAGATTTTAACAGGCACCAACCTTCACCCTTAACCTGATACAGCAGTATAACATTACAACAAGAAATGGCTAAACTCTATCAAAAATACGAATTACACAAAATACAACAACGAGAACAAACACATCTCGCGACAAAGCACGAATACAACAACAAACAGCCTGCTAGTTGATAAATTGTAAATCCCCCCATTTTTGGAAGATGTACAGGGTGAAGACGTATTTTTTTTATCAGTTCACTTGATGTCTTTGAGCTGGCATGTAAGTTTGGAAAAATCGAACCTCAAAATATGAATAAAACAAGTTTTAAAATGATAAACACTTTTTGAGATCTTGCTGTTTGTTCTTCGGATTTGGATACCCGATGTGATTTATTGCCATCATACAAGGCAAACATCCAAATTGTTTATCCTTGAAGAGTTGTTTTCGTTCGGGCTAAAGCTCTCGAGGAAAACAACCCATCTCGGGTAAACAATTACAATGTTCTTTTTATATGAAGACAATAATTGTTTAATGTTACACTACTGTCTCAGGTTATGACGTCTGTTAAGGATGTTCGCTTGTTATGTTTTGGAATTTTTGTCAGATTTTCGAAATCCTATGGTTTTATCCATTTGAATGCCTTAAAAAATTTTGCCCATTGACCCCCATTTTTCTTTTTATAAATCTTTTACATGTACAATTATAAGCCATTTGTAAAAGTCTTATAAAATAGTATTTATTTATTAATAGTTTTTGAGAACTTTAACTTGTCAATGATAAGACTATGAAAAATCAATTAAGAGATAACATTTTCCCGCCTAGATTTCAATGGCTAATATCTGGAAAACAAGCACATTGACCTCTATATTTTTTTTTGCTTTTTTGCTTCCTTAATTAATCCCCTATCAATAGATACTAGTCTTATGGAAAGTTATTTATCTTGAAATTGAGTAGCAAACTTTCGTAAACGTTAAAACCCGCTGCATTTTTACACACCTATCCAATGTCATGTTGTTCAGTGGTTGTCGTTTGTTGGTGTGGTTTAAAGGTCTTTCTCGGCAGTTGTGTGCATAGATTAGACCGTTGGTTTTCCTGTTTGAATTATTTTATCATAGTCATTTTTAGGGTCTTTATAGTTGCCTGTTTGGTTAGAGACAAGGCTTGAGCAGTGTTGGAGGCCGTACTTTGACATATAATTGTTAACCTTTTATACATTGTGACAGTTAAATGAGAAATGTCTCATTGGCACTCATACAACATCTTCTAATTTAAATTGATTCTGCTGTTTGATTTTATTTTGGACCTTTTTCAAATTGTCTTAATCCAAAGTGTCCAGATCTCAACTTTTTTTTATACCCCAAACAAATGAGTGGTAGATAGGAAACAACTTGTCGTTCAGCCTGTTAATCCGTAAATTTTATCGCAAATTGTTATATATTAGATTATGGATGCTTGTCAATGTAAAATTATTAAAAAGAGAAGTATGCCCATCAAGACCTACCAGTGGTGTAATTTTCAGAAACCTTTGTTAAATAATCGTTACATGTATTACCGGAGTTATGGTACTTTAACCTGTTTAATGAACCCTTTTTTTCAGACTGTTTTTAAACTGTTAACTTTAAAACTAAAATCAGTGCCTTATGCGACAGATTGATAAAAAGCATTTGCCAGTTGCTCCCACTTTCAATGTTGAGAAAGGCAAAATGAAAGATGACCCTTTGCATCCAACTCTTCGAAAGGATAACTTTTGTTTTCAATATTAATTCATATTCACATATTTAACGAATGCTTCATTTAACACATGATATATTCAGTAAATGATTGTTTCCTGACGATACTTTTATTTTGGCATTGATTATGTCTCCTTTGACTCTCCATGGCGTCATAACACTAAATTCATGGGATGTGTTTTGATTGATATTTTAGTCTCTGACACATTTTGTTTTTGTTGCTTTTAGCTAGGTATAAGTAACTGCGAGTATTCTCAGATTGTTACTTTGTGTCTTTAGTTGGCCCGTTGACACTAGTTGTAAAGCATTTCTTTAATTCACTAATAACTTATTGTGTGATACATATCATACCATCGCATCCAACTGTAGTTTTATTGAGTAGTATATTTCTATTAATCCATATTCTATTAAAGTTCATGTTATTCTATCTTGCCGATGAAATTTAACTTTAATCTATATAACACTTCTTCGAACAACAAAATTATAATAATTAGACTTACCTGTTATTACGTGTCTATCAATATTTTTGCAACACCATTTACGTAATATTTTACTTAAGAACATATTTTTTTGTCGTAAAATTGAGCTGTCCATGGCCATGTTATACAAGCACTTGTGTTTTTATTTTATAATTAGATTTTGTCATGGGTCTAAATTTAAGTCTACTTGTTTTTGTTCACATTTTGTCGATTTTATGAGTTAGGCCTTTTTCAATTATCTTTTTATAGTGTGTCTTTTATTTGACTTGGCACAACCTTTTGAAACTTTTTTGTTCTCATTTGTTTGCTTTATTTGGCCTTTCAATGTACTTCAATTCGAGCGTCATTGTTGAGTCTTTTATAGACGAAATGCGCGTCTGGTGTAATATAAATTGTAAGCCTGACAACTTTGATATGTATTTATGAGTAATGGTACACTATTGTGAGTCTGTCTCAGGATAAGGTAAAGGTCTTTTAAAAAGTTTATACCCACTGCATTGTATGCAGCTGTACTAAGTCAGGGGCCTGTTGTTCAGTAGCTGTCGTTTGTTGGTGTGGTTCATATGTGGTTTTCCTTTCTCGTTTGTATATTAATTAGACCGTTGGTTGTCACGTTGGAATTAGTTACACTGTTATCTTGATGGCCCTTTTGAGCTTGCTGGTCGGTGTGAGCCAAGGCTGTGGGTCGAATGCCGTACTGAAACATTTAATTGCCAACTTAAACTACATTGTGTCTAAAATGGAGAGTTGACTTATCAACACTCATACCCTATCTGAAGTATGCTATAGTGTTTATTTTAGGGTAGCCAAAAATGAAATTGCGTTTCCATCACCCTAATTTCCAACACAAACTATTTTTCAATACGCGGCTGCTATATATATGAGATATAGGTACTTAAGTTATACAAATATGACAAGCATTTCAGATTAAAAAAATCGTCTTTATTTGTTTAATTTAAAAAAAAAACATCTTTTAATATATTTAATAGAGTGCATGTTACAGTGAAAATGTATAATAAGGGATTATGTAGAATCCTTGAAATTTCAGTTATTATATAGATCCCTGAAATTTTCAATGATTCTGTAAAATCCCTAAAATTTTCAGTGATTATGAATAATCCCTGATTATGCAAATACTGTAACAAATATACTTTGCAAAAAGATTATCATAACTCAATTAACAGTCGCAAAAAAGGTGAATCCATGTATAAAAGATAGTCTAAGCAGGTTCCCGCCTCCGTTTTGTCCTTCTCCATTAGAAAATTGTTTTCCAGATTTCTGCCCTTAGATAACCTCCGTTTCACACAATCAACAAAACTTACTTTAAGGCTAATTTGAAGAAAGTAACGTTGCATGGCTTAACCCTAAATCCTACAACCATTACATATATAAATGAGAGTACAAAAGTTTTGAAAAGCTTCGTCAAGGGTTTGTGGAATAAGGGCCTGCATTGGTTCTTCGCCACTAAGGTATCCGATGAGATGCATGAAGTCTTCGGAACACCCTCTTACTGGTAAGTCTGAAGTATGCTCATTTTCAAGTTCACTCAATGTCTGGTCATTGCACAGTATAGGAAAAGAAAAATCAGACGAATTAAATATTTCAGGTTGAAAATAGAGAACGTTTGGAATACCCGATGGGACTATAACCTCTTGTCGTTGTCTGCGTATTCTATGGTCGTTCCAGTTTTCCATAAACTGGTTTAGTTGAGTCTGAATTAAAGGAAGAAAGCAAAATCTTAAACATTCAATATGGAGATGATCTGCGGTACTAAAAAGTCCAATATCACGCATGTTCGCAAATGTATTTCTCCAAAATAACATTAAGTATTCCGAAAGACTTCTCCACAACCTTTCAATTCTTTGATTTCCTGTTGATCTTCCAGTTAAAAAACTGTTTAATCCAGATATTTCATCCCCATGATCGAACCGCAATGCAATGTGTAAGTCTTTAACCAAAACGTTCTCGGTGCCAGCGTCAGCACGAATGGCTCGAGGAACTCGTCGTAATTCCTTCACAAAATCAATATAAAACTTAGCAATGTATCTAGGGTTGTTGTTGGAGCAACCTGCTTTAAGCCACAATATTCTTCTAGAATAACCATCAATAGCTCCGTGAATGGCAATACCATATGGTTTGATCTTGTCATAACCGTCTATGTGTATCAGATAGTTCGGTCCACTATTGTTATAACTCCTTCTCTGAAGTATGTGCCTTCTTCGTAAGCTTACGCCATTAGTGTCTATGAAACTCAAGCAATTTCTTACATTTTCCTGTGAAACAGTGATATTGTAATTTGAGTTGAGGAGTCTCCACATTGACTTGTATCCTACATTAGTATAGCCATTAGCACGTAGTTCATATATTTTCTGACATACAAGTAATATTGGGGCTTGGTTTTGGCGTCGCCTTAACCCAAGTCTCCTTTTAATTCTTTCTATCGTCGAGAAGCTCACTATAATACCATGATATAACATAAGAAATCCACAGATTTCTTTTGTTGTATAAAGTCGACTAAAATAATATCTAACAAGATCTTCTTTTGTGCCATCTTCACCAGGGAATGGGAATGCAATGCCATCTGGTAAGAAAATAAGTACCTGAAAAATAACCAAACATATCAATGCTATAATCGATCTCAATTTACAAGCAACTTTCTTATAACCTGCACCATTGTGTATCGTAACACCCGGATATAGGTACCCTTGCCAGTGGCTTGGTTCTATGTTCATTGTCTGAGAAAAACTAAATTACTGTAAAACAATCTGCGTATAGCTACCTGGATACCAATATGATGATACATGTACAGTTATGCATTTTTTTCTTGACAATGAACAGAGAACCAGGCCAATGGCACCTTTATCCGGTGGCGATGATACACATTGTGTAAGTGACCATTCAGTGGCGGATCCAGAAGGGGGGTCCGGGGGTTCGCACCTCCTTTATTTTGGCCGATCAATGCATTTGTATCGGGACATATGTTTTGCACCCCCCTTTGCCCTGGGTTAGCACCCCCTTTTGAAAATTCCTTCATCCGCCCCTGTCATTGTTTAAATTGGACAGAAACAAATTCATTGTTTTCCTTTATCCCTTGTTAACTTTCGGACTAGTATCAACAACAAAAAAACCGGATGATCATAAACATAAAAAAAAAAATGAAGCTCTTTCCCCTTTTTGATTGAGAATTGGTGATAAGAAAACTAAAATACCAAAATAGGTATTGAATGGGTCAATAAATGATCAATCTTGCCCTGATACCCCGCTGGTGGTCATCTTGAATGATGGATTGGCAAAAAGTAACAACGCTTGGTCAGCACCTCATAAGGAACATTCATGTCATGTTTTTTTTTTACTTTCGGTCTAACTTGAAAGATCATTTCAAAAGTTCTCTTGATTCCGAAAAGGGACTTCTATTTGAAATAAGATCAATATTCTACCACTTCCGGTTAACAAAAGAATTCTTCTGGTCTCATTTAAGGCCATTTATTTACATTTGTAGATATAGGAATATGCGGTGTGAGTACCCAGATTCCACAACTATATGAAAATTATGAATGTTATCAATGAAAATCTGTAAAAACACTATTTTCGGTTTGGCCAAGGTCACTTCCGGTTTACTCTTTTCAAGGTCAAATACTTCCAATCGTTTCATAAAAATTAAAACAGTTGATATGTTTATTTAACAGAAGGGGCAATTACTCATATAAGAAGACGTCGTAGTCAATTTGTATATTACCGACTTTTGACTCCGGAGTATATTTAAAAATTTTGGACAGGTTACCTTTTCTGCTGAAATTGTGCATTCGGGTTCTCGAGTCTCGGTCAAGTAAGAGCAAGTGACAGAAGAAAAATACAATGAAACAAGAATGTGTCCAAAGTACAGGGATGCCACCCTCGCACGATCATTTTCTATGTTCAGTGGACCGTGAAATTGGTGTCAAAACTCTAATTTGGCATTAAAATTAGAAAGATATTATGATAGGTCACATGTGTACTAAGGATCAAGTTGATTGGACCTCAACATCATCAAATACGACCTGGACCAAAACTTTAATCTCACATGGGACAGACGGAGTGACGGACGTTCAGACGAACGAACGAACGGGCGAACGAATGAACGGGCGAACGAACGAACGGACAGACCAAAAAACATAATGCCCCCTCTACTATCGTATGTAGGGCATACAAAAAAGAAAGTATTCACAGGGTCAATGGTGAAACCACATCATGTTAAAAAAATCAAAGCGACATCTTGCGAAAGAAAAAAGAACCTTAACAAAAATATTTGGCAAAAAAAATTATTAATAATTAGAAGGAAATCAAAAGGTTTTTCCACAAAAAGTTTATACTCACCATTAAAATACTGTAGATGAAGCTCATCTTAAAACCCAAGAAGACACCAGGAACCGCGTGGTCAAATATTATTTTATCACTTTTGCACTAAAACAAGTCGACATTTTGAAAGTAAACATGGACTGTTTTCCAGTACAAATTTACATTTAAAACGTTCTATTGTGCAGTTTTTGAACACAAGTAAACTTTCACGAATTCGGAAAGGCGAGAAACAACACGACAAGTGACCACGATTAACTCGGAAAGTATACTTTTCTAAAGCAAGAAAGAAACGTTCAATTTAGCAAGTGTACAAACTGCAAAGTTAACTTGGACACAATAATATTTTGTACACTTTTTGGTTTGTGGTCTTGTTCAGAAGAACTCAACAAGTCAACTTGTAGTAAGTCTACAAGTTGAATTATTAATTAAACAAGTAAACTTGTTTAAGTGTACAAGTTCAATAACAATGCAACTTTCCCTCTTGTTTTTGTCGTCAAGTTGTGTTGAGAACTGATCAACTGGTGACTAATATACGTTTCCATAGCATGTAGTTTAAAAGTGTAATGATGTTGACGATAGAAAAAATTAAATGGATTTTTAAAGTTGATGTAAATGAAGGATATAAAGTGCACATGTACTCCTAATGCAAATCAATCAGATTTGATCATAGCCCTATATGTTTCACCAGTAAAGATATGAATTTCTATGAGCATGCTGAGATATAAGTCATATCTGTCTGTGTATCGTGTAGGATTCTAGTCTGCAAGACAAAAAAGAACATGTGTGTAAATATTAAATACCATTTGACGCAAAAAGACAACACTGCGCTTTCCATTGATCTTACAGCAGTAATTCTTCTTATATACATCCAATGGTTGCCGACCTCGATAATGGAGGCCGTTTAAAACTTTAAACATATCAAATGACGTATACAGAGGTACACTTTTGTCTTGTAATTGACAATAGGAATAATCATCGTGTATTGCTTTTTATGAAATTAAACATTTACATACTGTTTTTTTTTTACATTTAATTTTTAAATAAACATCACTAAGTGTTATGCTTACAGCTGTCACCATTTGTGAATTCTACTCATATGGTACAGCCGTCATTAATAAATGTGTAGGACGCCATGGTGTCATATCGCAACCCAACACAACGAAACAAAAGTTCTATATTGATACTATTCTCCGTTGAATATTTAATTTGTATTAGTCTTTGTGGTCGTTTATCACCAATGTTAAACACTTTATCAAGTAAATTTGTCAGTATCCTCCTTAACGGCATTTCTAGGAATAATTGTAGTAAGTAAAGGAAGGATACTAAACCAGACTGCTAGGTTAAGTAAATACTTAGAGGATAAAAGTCAAATTGTGATTTGACGACAAAAAGCAATCATTAAAAAAACCTTTAATTTAAATTGAAACTCTTTATTCAATTCTTATGAATCAAAAGAGTGACGGATAAATAACTGGATTCCTGTAATCTGTATTGTCTTTTTGTTTGTTTGTTTGTTTGGTTTCTTTTTTTTTTTTGTTTTTTTTTTTGTCATTTATCAAAGTAATAACGATAAGGCATCTGCTAAACGAAATTTACTGTATAAAATTTTGTGAATCGTCATATACATGTTACTGATATAATGTTTGAAGTTTGTTGACATTCCTAACCATTTCACTGACATACAATGTAAAGTACAATGTAAAGCTGTACAGACTTGCAATACGACGCTGTTAACCTCGCTGAACAATTCCTTCTCTCTTTTATGACCAACAGAAAATAAAATCACCAACAAAACATTAATTACTTTTTGTGTTCTCAGTAGAATAAAAGGTCCCAATGCCAGCTTGATTGATTGTATCAAATCAAGTGTGGTGTAATTGTTTGTTGATTACAATTTCTAAGAAATAAAAACAGTATTCTATTGCGTGTTGAAGGTGTTAATTAATTGTATATTTGAATTAAACTTCAAATTACGTTCACAGCAACGGAAAATGGTACGGACATAATGTACACCAACGATCTTGGCAGAAAATTACTTGAATTCTGCACCCAATGTCGCTATTTGTGTATAATTAAGTCTTGTTGTCACACGATACATCGATAGCCTGCTTCAAATGGCATTACGTTGACAGTTTGTATTTAACTGAAGCATACAACAGTTTTCGTGATGTTAAGAATGTTTTTTCCTATATTTTTTTTTATAAACTTTAAACAAAACTAACTTTGTGTTAACTACATACTTCTAGCTTCTAAGAGAACCAGAAGACCAACTGAAGTTTCTAAGAGAACCAGAAGACCAACTGAAGTTTCTAAGAGAAACAGAAGACCAACTGAAGTTTCTAAGAGAACCAGAAGACCAACTGAAGTTTCTAATAGAACCAGAAGACCAACTGAAGTTTCTAAGAGAAAAAGAAGACCAACTGAAGTTTCTAAGAGAACCAGAAGACCAACTAAAGTTTCTTAGAGAACCAGAAGACCAACTGAAGTTTCTAAGAGAACCAGATGACCAACTGAAGTTTCTAAGTGAACCAGAAGACCAACTGAAGTTTTATATTCCCATTAACATTTATGAAAACTTATGGTACTACAACCTGTCTATATTGCACGAGGTCATGCTTTTCTTAGACTGTATATGATGTCCCCACTAAATCCATTGGATGTGTACTGGTTTTTACTCTAGCATGAGAGAACATGATTTATTTATTAGGTGTTATTGGCTCTGACCTTTTATGCTTTGCCTATCTGATGAGTCAAACCATTTCCAACTGTTATTTTTCGGGTTTTTCTTTACAGTTTGTTCTTAATTTGTGCTGTTACCCAACTGTCCCTGGTTAGTATGGGAGGATAGAGCACTCACAAATATGTTTAACCTCGCCTTCATCTATAAGTGCCTGTCCCAAGTTAGGAGCCTGTAATTTAGTGGTTGTTGTTGGTAACTTTCTGTCAGATTTGTTTTCGTTTACTGTTTTGTACAGGAATAAGATTACTGTTTTTTGTTTTTTTAGTTGTTTTACATTATTTTGTCATGTCGCGGAGCCTTTTATAGTCGACTATACGGTTTGATTTTTTTCTCATTGATGAAGGCCGAACTGTAATCTATAGTTTAAATCTGTCATTTGGACTCTGTTGGAATTGTTACATGCAATTTTGAATTCATTGTCAAGAACAAGTAACTAAGGGTTCTCAAACACTGACTAAATAAAAAAAAAACACACATTATATGTATTGTAACTTAATCAGATAAATACAAATACACAGAATACAGCACAAAGCTGTTATTTATAATGATTTGTTGTGATTTTTATCTTAAACATGAAAGAACACTCATTTAATGAAATAAACAAGTCGAAGATTTTCTTGTGAAACTAGTCAACTGAAAACAAACGCAAACTATAATTTTATAACCACCGACTTTATGCCACGGTGCATCAGTTCAGAGAGGAAGAAAACACCACTTTAACTTATATGACTTCTAATTCAAATTTAAATTGTCTATTAAATTTTTTTCTAAAATGCCATTTCATTTGTATCACTTCATTTTATGATGTTTTTTTTTCTCCATTTTTCACCTTCTTATTTGAAAAAAAATCCCAAGTGGAAATGCTCCATTCAGATCCAATGATCGTTTCCAGCGAGGGTCTTAAGTATCATTATGTCATGGAAGCATTTAATTGGAAAGCATATTGCACGAGTATCGAAGTCTTGTCTGTTGTGGCTTTGTGATGGATTTAAATACAATTACTTTAATGACAAACGCTTGGTAAGCTTCAGTTCTCGGATCAGTCATGAACTTGAAGCTCATTGACAACAAATTACAGCATTAAACTCATTGTTCCTTTACTAACTTTGTGTCAGTGTTTTGTACGGGTCATCAATCCCTCTAGGAATTATATTTGGTTAATCAATATCAATGATAATAATAATAATGATAGTTATAATGATAAAAGTAATAATAATGATATAAAACAAACAGTCTTATTGTGGATTTGCAATACACACTATATATATATATTTTTTTAATGCATGTATACTTTATTGCAGAAAGCATTAGATATGCTATAGCAACGAAAACATATTTACAAGATGACAAATGAGAAACATCGGTTTAGAATTTGACTTTTACCTTAGCCACTTTAATATTATTCATAATTATACGATGAATCAAAATATCCACAGAAATCAATAGTTTGACGAGATCATAAATGAAAATAACAATTTATAAATTTGTTGCATCCGAAGCGCTTTTCTTGATTTTACTTTTATCATGAACGCTAAAACTCAAAATTTGAAAACCAAGGATGTATAAGTACTTAAAAACGTTGGGAGCTGTATACCAAAAGTTTCATATCTTTTCAAACATCCCACTGATTTAAGATTTGGTAGCAAATGTACCTCTATTTTCTGTGTATTCTGCAAAAAAACAATAATTTAGAGAACCTTTGAGGAATTCAATATATTTTTTGTCAATTTCGTCAAGAGGCAAAGCTGTTGTCGATTATATATGCGTTCCACATGATATCATTGATAGTTGTAGAGACTTTAAGATTGTACCGTGTGGCAACGTTGTAGAATCCGAGGGAATTCAAAACCTCATAGACACTCGATGTAAAATTCCTGATCACGTATTTTTAGTTTTTGACTACCATTTTAGATACAATTTGAATTCAGAATCGGGTAATGGCAACAACATGGATATAAATAACGATGTGAAGACAGATCTGAACCGAAATATTTCAAACTGCGTAATATTCCGGCGAATTTTATGTGTTCCTACATCCTTAAGCAAACGATAAATAAAATTATTAGAACAATTGGGGTTTGTAGGGAAGAACAAGATGAAATAGATAGTATATATGCAGACTTTTGTGACACAGTTTTCAGTGAAATGGAAGATAAAGTACCGTTCACAGATTGCTCAGAACGAACCCGGAGAAAATGTCGTAATAGTAAACCCTTCTGGAATGACGAACTTTCTCAATTATGGAAGAATATGCGAGACAAAGAAAAGGTGTTTCTAAAAACTAACGGAAAGGATGCCCGACGAAAAGCTAGGACAGAATTCTTGACTTCTCAAAAACCATTTGATAATCGATTACGTTTCTTTCAGACAAAGTACAAATCGGATTTAGCTCTTGACATTGAGAAAGTCTCGACAGATATTCCACGAAAATTCTGGGATTAGTTGAAAAAATGGGCCCAAAAAGGAAGAAAGATATACCAATGGAGTGTTATACAGGTGGTGGTGATATAACATGTGATAGAACTGTTGTTTTACAGAAATGGGAATCTGATTTCTCAAATTTGTATAGAAACGTTAATACGAACTATGCCTTTTACTTATATGGAAAATATGCCAGACCCTCTTTTTGAGCCAAACGAAAAATTAAATGGAACAATTTCCATCCAAGAAGTGAAGAAGGTTGTATTTAATTCTAAAGACGGAAAATCGCCAGGCATTGACCTTTTGCATTATGAAGTTTTGAAGGATAATGGTGTTACATCTGTGTTACACAAGCTATTCCAATTATGTTTCGAAACTGGGAAGGTACCTTTAATATTGGGAAAGGCTATAATTCATCCGATTCCAAAATGTACATAATTAGATGAAAGAATTCCATTAAACTACCGTGGTATAAGTCTGCTTTCTGTAGTAGCCAAGTGTTTTAGTTCGGTTTTAAACAACAGATTGCAAAACTTTTTGGAAGAAAATGATTTAATTGTTGACGAACAGAACGGATTTCGAAAAGATAGATCATGTTTGGACCATGTGTTCACATTAAACAGTGTGATTAAAAATCGGAAGTCCACATTTGTAACTTTCGTTGATTTGCAGAAAGCTTTTGACTTTGTCGATCACAACTTACTACAGTATAAACTTAGACTGAATGGAATATATGGTTACATGTACAATGCTATATCCAGTATATATGTTAACACCGAGTCTTGTGTGCGTATTGACGGATTCCAAACAAACTGGTTCCCTTGTGTAAATGGTGTCCGACAGGAAGACAACCTTCACCTACGCTTTTTTTCGATCTTCATTAATGACTTAGCTTTTGAGATTAAAAATATGAACAGAGGTATCCCAGTAGAAAACGAAAAAATCAGTATATTGTTATACGCCGATGATATTGCTTTATTGACTGAAAACGAACGTGATATTGAAGTTGTTCTTGACGTACTTAATAAATGGTGTGAGAAGTGGAGATTAAACGTAAATAGTGCAATTTCTAGTCTTATGCACTTACGGAAAGGTCGAATTCCACGTACCAGTTCAACATTCAAAATTGGAAATGAACAGCTGCAAATTGTTGAGCAAAACAAGTACCTGGGCGTTATTTTTACCGAAAAACTTATCTATATTGTTGCAGCGGATGCATTTACCAAAGCCGGTGGGAGAGCACTTGGTACTTCTATTTCTAAAGTACATTTATACAAAGAAATTGGATTTAAAACCTTTGAAACTGTGCTTAACTTCTGTGTCACTCCTGTTTTAGATTATTGCTCTGGTGTTTTGGGCTACAATACTTTTCATGGCATTGATATCATACAAAGTAGAGCAGTGCGTTATTTCTGTGGTTAACATCGGTTTGCACCCACTGTAGCCTTGAACAGCGAACTTGGCTAGTTACCACCAACGCAGAGTCATTGGTTGAATGTGGAACCGTCTCATTCTTATGGACGACGAGAGGCTCATCAAATGTTTTTTCTGAGTGGGAGTATCACTCTAATGAATTAAGGTGAACATAAGTTATGGACATCTTTTATAAACTTGGAATACATAACCTCTATGAAACCCAACAAACAGTGAACATGCAAGAAGCCAAAGAAAAACGTTATACTGAGAGTGAATGCAAAGACAACGCCGCTTTATCTCCGAAACTAAGAACGTTTATGATCTTCAAAGGAAATTATGAACCTAAACAGTATATCATGTCAAATATGTCTAAACAAAAACGATCGGCTCTTGCCCAATTGAGATGTGGGATTTTCCCCAATACGCATTGAGACTGGAAGGTTCCGTAACGAGGCGCTACGGGACCAAATATGCGTATTGTGTGAAAAACATGAGGTTGAAGACGAAAAACATTTTATTAAACTGTCCATTCTATGATAAACTTAGACACAAATATCTACCTATTGCCGCATTTACTGAAACACTATCAAATTCCAACTGCAAAATTTGTAAATTAAGCATTCATTAAAAGAAAAAAAAACTTTACGTCTTATTCTATATTTCTATTTTGTAAACTTTGACGTTTTTTGAATATGATATAATATTGCTAAAGTGAAATCTAGGTCCAATGAGCCGGGTGTAAATATCAAATTGCGATGTATACACTTGCATAAATGTATGTAATGATACACATGTCACTATAATAATTACTTACTTACTTACTTACTTACTATTACCTACTCTTGTTATTATTATACATGGGGCTGGTTTTAGACACTTAATTATGACCTTTTTTTAATTATTCAAAATTTCGAAATAAACATGAAGTAGTCAAAGAAGGCATTATATATACGTGGATATTCTACTGAATACACTGACTAATTGAGAGAAAAAAACCTTGTCTTAAAAATACGTCGTTTGTCATTGTAATATAAAAAATAAGAAAATGTGGTATGATTGCCAATGAGACAACTATCCACCAGAAACCAAATAACATATATAGATGTTAACAAATAGTTTTCATCGTACGGCCTTCAACAAAGAGCAAAACCAATATCGTATAGTCAGCTAGTAAAGGCCCCGACACGAAAAAATGAGAATTATTTAAACGAGAAACTAACGTCTTAATTTATAACAAAACAATTTATGAAAAACAAATATTACAGACATAAATCAACGACATCCACTAAACTACAGACTCCTGACCTGGGAAAGGCACATAAAGGATGTGGCGGGGTTAAACATGGGACAACAACAAAAGACAACCACTGATTACAGGTTCTTTACTTGAAACAGGAACATAAATTGAGAATATGGCGAGGTTAAACATGTTTGTCGGTGCTCAACCTTCCCGCTAACCTAGACCAGTGGTGTAACAGCACACCATAAGCACAAACTTTAAATATCAGTTGCAAATGGCTAAACTCAATAGATCGGTACGAAGCACACACAAAAAAACCAATAGACACAAAGAACCGGTATAAAACTCATCGCAGTTATTGAAAGCTAGTTAGTTCAAAGCCAATTACAACTAATAAATAAAACTTCTCTCAGACTTGAGTATCAATCAGTACACATCCAACGGATTTAGTGTAAAGACGTCACAAGCAGTCTGAGAAATTTGACCTTGTGTAATGTAAAAACTATAAGTAAACAGTTTCGACAGCATGTATGATCATGATTATTCCCAACTGTACATATGTAGCAATAAATATTATTTATGTTTTGATTTTCGAAAACTAGATCAATGCTAGTACCGATAATACCGTTTATGGCCAAATGTTCAAAATTGATATTCGGGGCGAGGGGTCAATATTTATGGAGGAGAATATGAGAAACATAGCCCAAAGTCTTTAAACTTTTGTCATTGAAATAGCAACCATTTTTATACAGATTTTGTAATACGTCATATTAATTACAACTCTGGTGTCCATTTTTACTATTCCCTTTCAAATATGGCCATTATGTACGAATTGGTTGGTACTTGACTATTAGCGCAATTTGGCGGTGTTACATACTGTGCAATATAATAACGAGGAAAAGATACTAAAAATGAAGGACAAGCAAACAATGATATGTCGAAGAAAAAAGGACAGACAAACTTATAGACAAAAGAAAAAGACATAAAGACCAACAGCAAATAAAAAAAACACAGCACAGAAAACAAACGATTAAGCAACAATCTTACCAAAACACTGGTGGCTGAACTCTTGTGTACTTGAAAGGAAAACAGGAAAACGGCATCAGTCGTGTTTTCTCGTGACAAGTAAATACCTCGTTTCGTTCGTTCATAAGTCATGAACAAGGAAAGAAAGTCATCGCCGTAGTAATCTGTTAGATACACTTTCCTTAACGACGAAGCAAGTCTTGATGGCATTCTCAAGACTAGTACTTTCAAAGAGAGGATTTCAATTTTACCATGAAGATTCCTTCATTCAGAAGCTTCTTAGTAAGGATCACTTGTTCTTATCAAATGATAGTAAACACAAGATCAATGACATCGTATCAAATATTTGGTATCATAAAAAAATGTAAGTAATATATGTATGAGACAATCTTTAATTTAATCAATACAAATATTTTTTTTAAAAGGAATGAAAAATAATTGTGTTTTGCCGCTGAAACTGTCACATATTGCCGCAATAATTCAATAAATTCTCACTATATTTTAGTTTAAGTTTTGGTGTAAGTATTCGCATCTCTTTCTCTCTGACCTTAACATCCGTTATTATAAAAATAAGAATATCCTAAAAATAAGGTATAGTAATTAATCGTACCCCAAAAGGATAAGATAAGCAATATCACATTGATAAAGATAACCGATCATAAAGTATCCTAGCAAGCGTTTATTTGATATCTTTTAATCAATGCAAATTCGAGACAAATTGTCCATATAGCTGCAGTAAGGAATAATTGGGATTTTGAATGTATAGGTAAAATCGAATAATTGAATGTACACAAAAAATGTTTAAATAAAATCGGCAACTGAATTAGCTAATAATATGAAAATGTAATAATTAAGTCTCAGAAATAAATAAATACAATTGAACTCCTTAACTTTTAAAACTTGTACATATCTAACAATACACCTTATCGCTATTTGTCCGCCATTACTGGACATCACACAAGTTCCCGTAAAATTTTGACGTCATAATAGAAAATGTCTGACGCCACAATGGAAAAGTGATTGTTGTATGACGTCAAAAGTTCGAGCGGGACAGATTCTCGGGTCAAGCGGGAATAGCGATAAGGTGTATTCAGTTTCTAATTTGATTTCTGAGTGACCACTATTTTGCTTAGGGCAATGCTGCAAGTTTCACAAAAAGGTGCCAACCAACACGTAACCATCTGCCCGAAACACCTTTGTATGGCATTACAGTTAATAGAAACGTTTCTTGCGCACGGTGTTCCACACCATACATGTGTGAACGTCATTATGGCGAAGTTAAATCCCCAACAAATAGATAACAACCATCCACAAAGTCCACTCAATGCTGTATAACAACAGTTTCTGCTACATGTAAAGCACTCGTGTGACGTGTTCCAAACGCAGTCAGGACTCTCGACATCATTCGGTTCTGCTATCACATCGTCAAATTTTACCTAGAAAATGTTAATGATTAATATTTACACTGTCCTGTAACTAAACCACTGAGGTAAGTTAAAGCATTTTATATCCAGTCAATAAACCCGGGTTCTTCTTCCGTTGAATTACAACAATTGATATTGTTGGCCCTGTTAGAAGCTTCGGAACTGATAAATATCGTGAACCATTCTATTCCATGCATATATATGTAGAACTCTAAAGTGCGATGGGGACGCTTAAACGCGATGGTCACGCTAAAGTGAGAAGGTCTACGCTAAAGTGCGATGATTTGATACGCTAAAGTACGATGCTCTGTGCTATTTTATGGAACACGCTAATGTCCGATGCCTCAATACCCTAAAGTGCGTTTTCCGGACAACAATGGAAATCAACAAAAAATGAAAAAGCGGATTACCTTAAAATTGACGATGTGTATAAAACACTTAAAAATCCATATTTTCCAGTAATTCGTTAAAATTAATTAATAAAGTATTATAAACTTTTTTTGTTGCTTGTTGAACGTACAGTGGCAAATATCACATGCATATACAGGCCGATCATACGCATGACCATTTGATCATTTATACTGAAATGATTTTAGTATTTCTACTATTCATGTTAAGGTTACAAAATATAATTCAACTTAAGAGGAAAAGAAGATTCTGTACCTTGCTCACTTGGATGTTGAGGAATTAAATTCGTCCAATTTTAATTTAGCAGCACCTTCTATGTTTGTAATCAGATGTTATGAATATGGCTTAAGACAGGTTCATAAAGAATATACTAGCAACTGCAATGTAACCATTACACTTTTTGACAAGTATCGTTCTTTAAATAAAAAATGAGACATATATTCTACCACGACCAAATGTCGTCGATATATGCAACTAATAACTACGACCTTTAATGTGGAGCCTCAGCCTACTCCGCATAGCAATCTATATATACACAGGGCCACACAATGACCAGTGTAAAACAAACCAAAAGAGAAAGACAACGGCTTGATTAATAAACATAATAATAAACGAAAAACTACATTAATAGAAATATCATCGCCTGAACCCCATTCCCTTTACACCATCGCACTTTAGCGTGCTATACTTTTGCACTTGATCGTGTTATACTATCGCACTTTAGCTTTGTCATACCATCGCACCTTTGCGTTTGACTCCATCGCACTTTAGCGTATACCATGGCACTTTAGCGTGACCATCGCACTTTAGAGTACCATCGCACTTTAGAGTCCTACATATATATATATATATATATATATAGAGAGAGAGACATAGAGCCTAGGTGGTCGAGTGGTCTAGCGCGTCGGGCACAGTGCAAGGTGATTTTGTGCCACGATATCTCAGTAGCATGAGTTCGAATCCCGGCCAGGGAAGAACAAAAAAAATTGCTAACGCAAATTTACAGATCTAACACTGATGGGCTGTTATTTAGACGAATTATATATATATATATATATATATAAACAAGTCTAAATTGAAAACAACGATCAAACCTATGATTGCGTTGGATAAAAACCGCAATTTTTATACGTGTGCATGCAAAACAAATTTCTTGTTAGAGGGGTCTAAATATATATATATATATATAAACAAGTCTAACTTGAAAACAACGTTCAAACCTATGATTGCGTTGGATAAAAACCGCAATTTTTACACGTGTGCATGCAAAACAAATTTCTTGGTAGAGGGGTCTAAAAACAGCACAAACAACATTTTCCAAAAGACCAAAAAAGTGAAAAAGTATATTTTAACAAAATGCATTTGACTAGCAGGTCGAACAACGTATGTTCTAAAACCCTGCTGACTGTCATTGGCGATTGCCAAACAAACGGATCACCAGATGTAACAAAATGGATCTTAACTATTAATTTAATTCCAAACAGAAAACAATAAACTTGCGGAAAAGATGGTATACCGCAAACAAAAGTGCAAAAATTAGTACACCATATCCAGATTTCGACAATTAATGTCTCTTCAGTGATGTTAGGAATGGAAACGGTATTTGGAAGGCCATATAATTTACCTCAATTTAGGTTAGACTCTTAAATTTTGAAGAGTCGAAATAGGATGAACGGATCATATATATATATAAAGTGTACTCTATACCAAGAACTTAAATGAAATCCCTCATCAAGCAGCTTGTTCTTCCATTTTATATCACGTGACATTGTTTGCTCTATATGCGGAGTATGGAATTGATAATTCTCCAGGAGCAGCCTTTTCCATTATTTTCATGTGTTGTATCTGGTCTGTGTTTATTGTATAGATTCTTTGGTCATGTTTTGGGGGTAATTTTTAATTATCATTTATCCATCTTTTAGTTAACTTAGGTTAATAAATAACACAATTTTACATTTGACTGAGTACTGATGAAGTATACTATCGTCCTGGATGTAAATGAAACATTTGCCACTGGACTTTAAATAAACAACCAATCCTATATGTAATAGTCATTGTCTAGATTTTAAATAAGGAAGCAAAATCTAAATGAAAACAGTGAGATTAAATATGTTTGCTGTATAAATCTAGTAATTTACTGTTCAAATGTACATTGTTATAATTTTTTCACAAGTTTTCCGTATGTATAACAACAAAAATATACCTTCACAAATTCGTTAATGTCCTGAGGATCACGGAAATTTTTCTCACTTTCCAAACTTATGGCGGACATTTTCTGTTGTTATGTGGTATCCACTATTTATCTCTCAAAGTGTAGATCCGTTTGAACATAAGAATGTTTGTTTTGCACAATCAGGTTTATATATTACAATCTAAATGCAATAAATTTTGTAAGATGTATCACACTTTCGAATTTACGATTCATTTATGATCTCTAAACAAATAATGAAATAAATCAGCGAAATTAAGATATGTTTTATGTTGTTTCCGATATGATTCATTGATTCTTTGTAAAAATATAAAAAAAAATTATAAAAAAAAACTCTGAATTCATTTTTCTAAAACATAAAGCCGTATTGATAAACAATCATAAAACATCTACGTTGGATAATAAAGGCAAATCTACTGTACCGAACTTTGTTCTCTTATGGAAACTTAGCAAAATACAAGTAGATTCACATGATGAGGTTATCTTAAAATGCAATAATTCTCCGAGGGTCTTGATGATTTATATTATTTGTTGAGTTTCATCTAGGATATCGAAGATTTACATCATTGTTGTACTGCAAATTACAATGTGCCATGATACCATAGACAGTTCCGTTCTTGCTTTATTCTTTTGAAAGAAATTATTGTATAAAAAGACGAACACTTAAACTATATATGATTAATTTATTTCATTACAAAATCAACAGTTATATTTTACTAAGCAAAAAAAAAATCTTCAGTTTTCAGTCAAACAAACTCAAATATAAGATTATTCAAATCATCTCCACAATTAAAATATTTCTGACTGGGCCATGTATTTATTCTTAAAGTTCGATTCTTTGTTATTGACTTAAATGAGTTGGTAACGAGGGTGCATTCGACATGTTGATGGTTTCGTTTAGGACAGAGTTTCCTTCTATTCTATTTGTATTAGGTTAAAGTTTAATTTTATTGCTTTTTGAATTATGAATATATTTAATCTGACAAGATATATGGCAAGACCGTTGTTATACAAAGAACGTTAACTATGTAATGAAACTAAAAGCAATGTATTAGAATTCAGTGAAAATATAAATAAATATAATTTAGAACGCATGGATCTACAAATATCTGCACCACTGTTACTGTAAGTGTACCACCTCATTCTTAATGTTAACGGACGGGAACATGAAGCCTTACATAAGATGTATGCTTACTTAATTCTCACTTAATATATTTGGGGAATATTTGCCTTAAATCAATTCAGTTGTTTAAAGGGATGTGCAAAAAATCCTCCGAATTACATGAAAAAAAATAGTCATGTTGTATATATTCGTGACACATAATGCGTACATGCACTTGATACAACTAAGAGCCACATAAAAGCGATTTATTGCCGTTCTTCGTCTCCAAACCTTCAATACGGACGACAACATATAGTCTTCCACACTAGACAGATGTCTATATAATATTCCAAGCTCTAAATAGCCACGAGTCTAAAGTGTGTTTACATTTAACGAAGTCGCAGTGACGCTTTCAAAACGGAGAAATAGCTCCCTCCTCACTACAAATTCATGACGCCCACTTGCACAAGTTAGAGAATGATTCTTTGCTAGATGTTTTTAACTGTAAATTTGTATTTTGAAGGAAACAGATGAGGGCTTATCTTCACTTACGAATTTTCACCTCGAAGGACAGAAGTGGTAAAACAAACACAACAGTCTTGACGTAAATTTTTGCACTGAATTATATTATTATACTTCATTTGTTTGGTACATATCTATCCCATAGTTTCGGAAGATTTTAATGGGTTTGGTAGACGAACGAACAAAGTACATAAATAAACATTTTGTGTGCACCCCGTCTTGTGCTACATCGAATGAATAAATAAAATAATAAGATGAATAATTAAAAAGTAAATCTCAATGTCAATGTTAACTTTTTCTCTTTTTTTCTAGCATCGATTACTGGTATGGTCTTCTAAAGTTACCAAACAGAAGTCCAAATGATTCACACAAGGGATCAAAACAGCAGTGTACACAGACTCCATATATTCTCTGTAGACAACCACAGTTGATTTCCATAACTTTAAACATGGGAGTAATACACCACACGTGACTGAACGCTATGTATCCGAATTCACATCCCCATTGTGCAGCAATACATATACCACAACACGTTGTTAAGATGATATAGCAAAGTCTTTGCCAGAAGTTGAAACAGATATACGAGAATTTCCAAACACAGTTTAAACTGTGTACACTGTCTGGTTCTCCTAAGATATCTTCAAAGGCAACCTGTAAAATATCCCATACTATATGTAATGTAGGTTAAGAAAAAACAAATTGCAAATCATTATAACAAATTATTTTACATGTCAAACGTCACAAAAAGGGCAAACTATATTTCGATAAAGCAAGGGGATGCAATCTTTTCTAATATTAAGATCTAGTTTCAGCAATATAGCGATTACATATTAAATATGATAACAATATGCACTTGCTTTAAATATGATAATATGTTCTCCTGACTTTACCTTAACATGGTGGTTGATGCTATTCGGATCTCTATTGATCAGGTCGAATCCGTTGTCCGTCTGTCCGTTAACTATGGTCTCCTCTTTTACACCCATGTCATCCAGTTGAAACGTCGTTTGTTTCTGGTTCTCAGAAAACAGATTACCCATGTAAATGCAGAGAAAATGAAAAAAAGTGTGATAGTATATTATTTTATCCCACTAACACTAATGTTGGTACAATTTATTTGACAAATAGTTCGAAAGTAAGCGCTATTTAATATTAAACAATTCAAACATTGTAGCATAGAACGAATTAATTAGGAGAATTTAACACAGGTACAAATAAACAACATGGAAAGCTAGGTAATTATGTCATGTTTGGTACAGTTCGGATAGGATACGAAAGGGAGAGGTTTGTTTCGGTAATAATGAATATTAGGTAAATAAAAATTGTGCCAGTTATTGGTGAATAATCTTAAAACTACAATTGTAACAGTTAAATAATACAATTATTAAAAAATAGTCTGGACCCTCACATCTTTATGCATGTAAATAAGCTGTTGTAAAGTTCAGGTAAACTTTATGTAAATATTGTAGTTTTAATTCATTTTGTTTTGGAAACATAACATTATGTACGAAACTTAACATCAATTTAATGCAATAAACGATTCAATGTTTCGGGACTAAAAATTCTATAAAAATGATTTAGGTCAAGTTATGTATAAAATCGCTTATTAGTATATTATTCTATAGTTATATGTAATTGGTGTCAGCTCCAACAACCTCCATACAACGCGATAGACAAAATCTGTTCTTCGTCTCAAAATCACAGTGAGACCTTCAACAAAGAGCAAAAACTCTCACCTCAATGCAAGTTAAAGACGGTTTCTAATACCGGTTTAAGTTGAATTTATTTATTCATTTTAACAAAGCTAAGACCTTACACTTTCTAGATTGTAAACATGATTTGAAATAGTATCTCTGATTAGTGTATTTCATCGTATTGTTCCTGGATAATTAATGCTATCATTTTGGCTAACTTTCTACTACAAAAATTACATCAATGCTCATTATGTTATTGTTTTAAATATTTTCAATGTCCTAAGCTTTGTTTAACCGTGATTCTTTATAGCATTTGCTGTCAGTTTTTTTTTGTAAAATGAGAATTTGTTTATTTTGCTGAGAATCTTTAATTTCTCTCTGTTTTATATTTTTGGCTTTCACAACTCTTGGTCTCGAGTGAACATGATGAAGGGTTATCCAGGAACAGGTGTAGTGCGCATTTACGGATATCCTTCGTCATAATTGACTTCTGCGTTTTAGTATGTGTGGGTTAAATCATTAACGTTGATTTTGACCCTTAAATAGTTTCTATTTATACAAAAATCGTACATGCTCAAAGCCGAAGAAATAATAGAAAATGCACATGCATCATATACTTTAACTCCGGACTTTAAATCGTAAAATATAGGTTGAGCGATTGTTAAATGGGGTAATTTATAATGTCAACTGCACACCTCAATTTTCGGTAATATCCCATAACAAAACGGTGGTCCTGTAAAAGCCCCCGATAATGCATGACAAAGAGAGGCGAAAGATACCAACCAAGAGGATATACAAACTCATTAGTCGAAAACAAACTGACAATGGCATGGCAAAAAACGAAAAACGAAAAAAAGAAATAAAACAGTACACAAAACACAACATAGAAAACTAGACTGAGCAACACGAACCCCACAAAAGACACAACATGTCGAACAATTCTAACGAGAAAACCAACAGGATTATTTGCACCTCATGTTTATTATTTAATTCTATACCACATACCCAACCCTACTGTGGACGTTTCCTCTAAACAATCATTGGTATGGTCAATGGTAAGTTTGAATTTTTCGATATATTAGGGATTTTCTACTCCAGGAATGTATTACCTTAGCTGTTTTTGGCAAATCCTTTCGGAATTCAGGGTCCTTAATGCTCTTCGACTTCGTACTTTATTTGGCATTTTTAACTTTTTTTATTAACCGTCAATCCTGGTATGCTGGTATCTTTGATGAGTTTATTATCAAGGTATGTAGTATAGAAATAAGAAATAAATAACATTTAGTGCAAACAATAAACATAGATTATCCTTGTGAAAGTATTAACATTCAATCTTAATGAGTGAGTCAGAATTTTAACATTTCATTGTTGTTTGTCTAAATGTTTATACGTTAATTTTGATTTGATTTTCTTTAATTTCTAATTATTTTCTTTTTTTCAAAGTCGGTGATATTGTTGGTGTAGTCTGTTGTACTTTCCAATACATCTATTCTAGGTATTATACAAGTTACTTTAGTAATAACTCATTGTACGTTTGGCAAATCAGAGTTGTCCTTCTTCTTATGAAATTGTGTCATGCAATCAGTGTAATGTTTGCAAGAGTCTTACTTGAAACAAGACATTTTTTATACTTTTTTGATTTACCTATCATGGGCCCTTGTCAAGCAAGATACATAAACATCAGGATACAAAAATTATTATAAGCACACGAGAATAAGAGTTAAAATACGGCGCTCTAGAACTCACAAATAGAATAGTCTTAAGTTCAAGCGATATGAAAAAAGGGATAATTTAATCAGCCTGATCATTCCGTCGTTTCTATGACAGTTCGTATAATCAAAAAAATATACCACAAGACTAACAATCCTCAACTTGCAACGCCTCTCCGTAGACAAAAAGAGGACTACTGGATTCGACAATTGGGAACTGCAACATCATATGGTTGCAATGACAAAATTGATGGTATAGGTATTCTATCTAGTCCTTCCTGTTGCTCGGTGAATGTGATGAATATTTTCAACTCTACTCCTCGACGTAGACGCAGTCATGGTCATCGTCATTATACATCACCTACTTTGCATGATGTCTCTATTAATGACTTGCTGCCATTTATACAAAAGCCATTAGGTATTCATCACATTCGCACGAAACTGTATTCATTACCCCTTTCAAAACTTCATTTTCTGTTCAATTTATGTTTGGAAACCACTGTTACAAACCCTCATTCAAACCAATACAAACTTACAGCTATCATTTCGGATATTGCAAGTCACAGACTTTTCAAACCAGTTCGCATTGGAAAAGATGAAAAAGAGAAAAGATCTTTTCTTAAACTTTCCTTTGCCAACAAAGGTCTCGATGGCGTCAACTTAGGCAATATCCTTCATCATAAATTAGTTCAGTCGAAAATACCTCCTTATTTTAAAGATCAGTCTGTACCAATAATTTCTTATACCTAAACCAAACCAATTGCAACTAAAATTTTCAATTACAAACACGTTTTGCAGGATCTCAACATTGACGACTTCAAGTCTAAACCTCCTGATTGCACCTGTGCTAGTTCCCAATTCACATATAATCCGGCTGGCCACGTTATTACCGGAGACCTCAACATTGTCAATAACACTTTCCTGCGAAATTTGTTATCCAAAGGTCCGAAATATCGTGAGCCTAAATCCATCAATTGGAAATACAACTTCAAAATACTAATGGATTCAGTCGAGGATTATGCCAGGCAATGGGCTAAACGCGAGAAAGAAGACGTAGATACTCTTTCCGAATGGATTAAGGCTGTGAGGTCGTTGATACAAATCCGAATTAAGAAACTAAATGGGCATATCAATACCCACGTTACATCAATTTTTAAAGACCCAAATGTTGCAAAACACATGACCTACCTCCATGACAAATATGTTGTTGTCCCCGCAGATAAAGCCCCAAACAACATCGTTTTTGTGTGTAAATATCATTACATAAACTGCTTGATAAATGAATTAGGTATTGACAATTCACTTGGAAACTCAACATATACCCTCACGACACTTACCAAAGAGGAAATCCTGGATAATCATAGGTCTGTTCTATGTTCCTTTGGAATTTCAACCAAAGATGAAGAACTGGATCTTCCATCACTGTATTGGATACCTAAACTACATAAGTGTCCTTACAAACAACGGTATATTACTGGGTCTTCCAAGTGCTCCACGAAACCTCTTTCTAAATTATTAACATCTATTTTATCAGCAATCAAAGCCTTGCTCCAAAGTTATTGTGAAACTGCCTATTCTAGAGGTGGCGTGAATCAGATGTGGATACTAAAAAATTCCAAAGATCTTTTAGAGTACATACAATCTAAGACTCTCTCATCTTGCAATAGTATTAAAACATTTGACTTTTCTACACTTTACACAAGTATTCTCCATTCCAAACTAAAAGACAAATTGAAAGAGTTGGTATTACTTTGTTTCATTAAAAAGAATGGCGAACATAGATACAAGTATCTTGTCTTGGGAGGGATAAATCCTACTTTGTAAAGAATCACTCTGATTCAAACAAAAAATTCTCTGAAACTGACATTATCAAGATGCTTGATTTCTTGATTGACAACATATTTGTTACGTTTGGAGGACGTGTTTTTCAACAGACTGTCGGAATTCCAATGGGAACTAATTGTGCCCCTCTTCTTGCCGACTTGTTTCTTTACTATTATGAGGCTGACTTCATACAGGAACTTCTTAGGAAGAAAGATAAGAAGTTAGCAATATCCTTTAACTCTACGTTCCGCTATATAGATGATGTTCTCTCACTAAATAATACAAAATTTGGTGACTATGTTGAACGAATCTATTCCATCGAACTAGAGATAACGGATACTACAGATACAGTTAAGTCTGCCTCATATCTTGACTTACATCTAGAAATTGACAATGAGGGTCGGTTGAAAACAAAACTTTACGACAAAAGAGATGATTTCAGCTTCCCAATTGTGAACTTTCCATTTCTATGTAGCAACATTCCAGAAGCGCCTGCATACGGAGTATATATCTCCCAATTGATACGATATTCCCGGGCTTGTGCTTCCTATCATGATTTCCTTGATAGAGGATTGTTGCTCACAAGGAAGCTATTAAACCAAGAGTTCCAAATGGTGAAGTTGAAATCATCCCTTCGTAAATTTTACGGACGCCATCACGAGTTGGTTGACCGTTATGGAATAACCGTTTCACAGATGATATCGGATATGTTCCTTATGTCGTAACTACAATACCCTTCCCTTTTCACGAATGTGACTTACCGGATTAGACTATTTACCGGATTTGTAATAACATAAGCAACACGACGGGTGCCACATGTGGAGCAGGATCTGCTTACCCTTCCGGAGCACCTGCGATCACCCCCAGTTTTTGGTGGGGTTCGTGTTGCTTAGTCTTTAGTTTTCTATGTTGTGTCATCTGTACTATTATTTGTCTGTTTGTCTTTTTATTTTTGGCCATGGCGTTGTCAGTTTGTTTTCGATCTATGAGTTTGACTGTCCCTCTGGTATCTTTCGTCCCTCTTTTACATGATCTGAGATCTAGTCTCTAAATCCATTGGATGTGGGATGTGTACTGATTGATATTTCAGTCTTACATACATGATGTTTTATTAGTTGTTATTAGCTTCGAATTATCTTTCAGTAACTCCGAGTACTCTGTGTCTTTTGTGTTTTTGTTCGCGATTTTTGTGCTTTGTATCATTCTGATTTAAGCCCTTTTTGACTGATATTTATAGTTTGTTCTTGTGTTGTGCTGTCCAAGCTAGGCTAGGAGGAGGGTTTGGCGCCACCAAACATGTTTAACCAAACCTATTTTCTGTATGTGCCTTTCCCAAGTCAGGAGCCTGTAATCAGTGGTTGTCTTTTGTTGCTGTCCCATGTTTAACCCCGCCACATTCTGTATGTGCCTGTCCCAGGTCTCGCTTGAATTGTTTTATATTTGTCATTTCGGGGCCTTTTATAGCTGACTTTACGGTATGGGATGGCTCATTGTTGAAGGCCGTACGCTGACCTATAGTACTTAACCTCTACGTGATTTGATCTCTTGTAGAGAGTTGTCTCAACAAATTTTGTTTTTATCTGTATTAGAGAATTCACACAAGCCATATAATTTATACTTAACTTAAATAACCTCATCATAGATAACACGATTAAAATTTTGTACCTCAGACGAGCGTTTCGTCTTAAAAAAAAACTCATCAGTGAGACTCGAATGAAAAAAGTTAAAAAGTCCAAATTAATTATTTGTCGTATCTTGGACACAAACAATGTATTTGTAATATTAAGTTACTTTTCAATTTTCTGGGTAAGGGGAGATAATTCAGTTAGAGCCATGTTCCATCACCAATTACACGATAACCATACATTATGTAAATGTAAAGTCGCGCGTGTTTTTGTCTCTTTATATCATAACGTGAATGAATTGTAGTTACAGTCCTTTCATAACTGTGTTAATATAAGATTTAAAATAATGCAATATTCAAGTTCTATATTTATTGATAACGCTAAAATATAAACCAATTGAATGTTGACGCTGAATTTAGAGCTTCCAATATAAATAACTGATATAGTAGCTCAAATCTGTTGAAAGCTGTGTATGGTCATGTTCATTACAAAAATGGATATTCTCACCACCAGTGGATGCATTTTAAAAAGGAATCGAGGTTTTAACGACGTTTTGCTTGAATTGTGTATGCTAAAGTCAGATATTTGATATAAAGTTTGTTTGTTTTTTTTCGATTTTTGTCTTTTTGTTACATAAATGAACCCATTTTTAAAAAGCAATTATCTATTGTTTCTTTGAGATTTTAAATTATACGAGCAAATATACTGGTCATTGAATCTAAACTTCATGTAAGTTATCATTAAGATTCTTAAGTATATTCTTAGGTACACAAACTCTCCAATGGTGTGTCAATAACATAAAAAGAAATCTCTAAAGCAAACTAATGACCATATTTACTGACCCATCTTCATTATAATTCATTCACCATGCTTACTGTAACCAAAACAAAGAGATGTACTTAAACTCTTCCAGCCTTGAGCTAGCATTTTTTGTACCACTCTTGTAGAAAAGTGTTCTGGTTTTTCTAATCTTGACAATATGTCTGGCGGTGAAATAGATTTAGTTAACAGAGATCCAAATGGTTTGAACGCTCACTTAGGGGTAAGTTTTATTGTGTTATTGTGTTTGTAGCTTACGTCCGTGTTTTATTAAATCCTTACCCGAGTTGAAGGATTACAATAATGTAACACTAAATCTGAGAACCTATAGAATATAACTTTTTTAGACCTATGTGGAACTAACAAATTTTTTTTTAATCTTTGTTCATCTGTTTTTCAATCGGTAAATTTTTTGTGTGACAATTTGATTTTTCGGGAAAATTTCTAACGTAAGTGTTTTGACAATCTGTTACAGGATAAAGTTTCAATGGTTCAAAAGGCCCTTCCAGTGTTAGTTCGGTATAATATAACAATTGTGGCCCTTAAAAGCGACGAATATCCAAAATTGTCAACCATAAAAAGTTATTTGACTTCGGGCTGCGCCCTCAGGGAAATAACCTTTAAGGATTGACAATTTTGGATAGTCACCTGTTCAACGGGCAATAATTGTATATTATATATTTATAAATATATTATATTATTCTTAACATTTTTATGTCGTTCCGCCATTCCCGTGGAAAAAAACTGTATATTTTGTTCATGATTTTTTTCTTGTCTTCCGCCACTTTTGTTTAGCTACATGTCGAAATTTTTTTTAAACTCACCCTCTTCAACCGAACACTTTTACATATGGGAGTTAACTCCGCGTTCTTGTATATTGTTTTTCTTGTTATGGTTTATCCTCAGAAACCGCAAAAGATATCGCTTTAATGTATTCTTCAAAATTACTATTCGCTACTTCCTTAGGATGAAGTGTTAAATTTGGACCGAATCAATTATGTTACATGTAATAATGGTAATGGCCCTTTTTGTATTAGATATAATTGGTATGTCTGCGTAACTTATGAGGTCAATACATAGAAAATTGAGGTCAAGGTCAAATGTTAATTTCATGTACTGAAGTTTTAATTTTGCTTATTATCGCTACTCCTCTGAAACCGTGAAGTTTTGAAGCTTTTTGTCCAATTTTAGGTTGCGAACTGACACAACGCCAATACATTTTAGTCGAATTGCCCTGATGACTTGATGCCTCTCCCCCCTTAAATATTCAAATTAAGCTGTTTCGTATGATAACTTTGTAACCATACATATAAGAGACATGGGGTATTTATTTAGAGATCCGTGACATTTGGAATTGAAATTGAGGACAAGGTCACAGGATAATGAAACGATCTAGATTTTGACCTTTGGTTGTTATTGCTTTTCCACTGAAACTGTAAGAGTTAAACAAAGAAAGAAATTGAACAAAATATGTGCGACATTGTGGCAAAAAGATTTTAAACATTTATTTTTAACCAATCCGATCTATTTGAGTTATTGTCCCTTTTAATACTATGATTTATGATTTATTAATTAAAGCTTCATACTGCCGGTAAATGATAAAGTCATGGGGTCTTTTCCATTAGGTTATAAGATATATGACCTTGAAAGAAGTCAACCAGAAATTAGCTTGTTTAACCCGAAGTACCCATTTTGCACTAATTTAATTCAAAATTATCTAGAAACCATATATTTTTTGGTATTAGCATATTAAAGTTACAATCATATGACACCGGAAGGCATTTATAAATATGTAGAAACGTTAGGAGACAAATAACCAAAGGTGATCTATAAAGAACAAGCAACTTAAGCTGAGGTAATCTTTACCCGAGGGAGTTCATTTGTGCTTGCCTTGTTATTTCGTGTATTCTATCAATTGTATAGACACCGTCTTTGTTTTTAATACATCCTTGTTATTTTGCAGACACTACATTTTAACGATGTATTCGGTGAACCTGATGGTATACACAGTATTGACTGTGTCTGGAAGTTATCAGCCAAATGTTTCGACTGCTGGAAGCTGTTATGTTACAACATCCTGACCATTATCTACGGTATCTTTATTGCTGCAGAATGGGGATGTGAATTCGCCATCATTGCTTTCTACCACATCTGGATTATATCACCATGTATGAAAATTATCGAGATCAACTGTGGAGTTTGTCAGCGAATCTATGCATCCTGTGTTAATTGCTGTGTTGTGCCATGTTGCGAGGCATTAGGTTCAGTGTTCCATCATTTTAAGAGATGAGGAGATATTTGGAGTGTTTTATAACAAAACTAAAATATAAGACAAATTTTGGAACACGTTTCCTTCAAACCAAATAGGACCGTTTCGAAACATTTGAAGTACTTTCATCGATTTTAGTTTACCTACTGTTATATTTAAGAAACTGCTTTAAATAAATACTCTGTAATTATACGTATCAGTTTTTTGTATGTTGTTCCCCTTAAAAAATGAATACAGCATTTTCATGCACATATAGTCATATCTAGATTTATAGGATTGATTGATAGATTTAGTTTTTAACGCCACTTTCAGCACAATTGGCTGTATCATATCATATGCATACAAAGAGATGTTGAGTATATTTCGAGATGACAGAAAACAAGTAAACATGCGATCTTCCACAAGGGACGAGCGTCTACATCATATGTCAAGTCTCCCCGAGTCTTAGACAAGAGAATATCGTCTACATCATATTTCAAGCTTTAAATCGCCCGAGTCTAGACAAGTGACGAGCGTCTACATTATATGTCAAGCTTTAAATCGCCCGGGTCTAGACAAGTGACGAGCGTCTACATTGTATGTCAAGCTTTTAATCGCCCGGGTCTAGACAAGAGACGAGCATCTTCCTTATTTGTTAGTTTTAAATCGTCCCAAATCTAGAAAAGAGACTTGCGTCTATATCATATATTAACTTTAAATCGCCCTAGGTATATACAAGTGACGAGCGTCTACATCATATGTCAAGCTTTGAATCTCAAAGAGTCTAGACAAGAAACTAGCGTCTACATCATATGTCAAAGTATAAATCGCCCCGAGTCTAGACATGAGACTAGCGTCTACATCATATGTCAAAATAAAAAATCGCCCCATTTCTAGACAAGAGACAAGCGTCTACATCATATGTCAAAGTATAAATCGTCCCGGTTCTAGACAAGTGACGAGCGTCTACATCATATGTGTCAAGCTTTAAATCTCCACGAGTCTAGACAAGAGACGAGCGTATATATTATATAATAGACGAGCGTCTACATTTTATGTTAAGTATTAAATCGCCGCGAGTATAGACAAGAGACAAGCGTCTACATCATATGTCAAGCTAAAAATCGCCCCGTATCTAGACAAGAGACGAGCGTCTTCATCGTATATGCCAAGCTTTAAATCGCTCCAAGAGACGAGCGTCTACATCATATGTCAAGCTTTAAATCACCCTAGTCTACACAAGAAACGAGCGTCTACATCATATGTCAAGCTTTAAATCACCCTAGTCTACACAAGAAACGAGCGTCTTCATCATATGTCAAGCTTAAAATCGCCCTAGTCTACACAAGAAACGAGCGTCTACATCATATGTCAAGCTTTAAATCGCTCCGGGTCTAGACAAGAGACAAGCGTCTACATCATATGTCAAGCTTAAAATCGCCCTAGTCTACACAAAAAACGAGCGTCTACATCATATGTCAAGCTTTAAATCACCCTAGTCTACACAAGAAACGAGCGTCTACATCATATGTCAAGCTTTAAATCGCTCCGGGTCTAGACAAGAGACGAGCGTCTACATCATATGTCAAGTTTAAAATCGCCCTAGTTTACACAAGAGACGAGCGTCTACATCATGTGTCAAGCTTTAAATCGCTCCGGGTCTAGACAAGAGACTAGCGTCTATATTATACGTCAAGTATGAATCGCCCCGAGTCTAGACAAGAGACTAGTGTCTACGTTATGTGTGTCAAGCTTTAAATCGCCCCGAGTCTAGACAAGAGACAAGCGTCTACATTATATGTTAAGTTTTAAATAAAGCCGAGTCATAGTTTGACATATGATGAAGACGATAGTCTCTAGGCTATATACTCGGGGAGATTTAAAACTAGATGCCCCCCAATCATGTTGATGTCACATCAATGCACCTTGCTAAGTACATGACCTATAAGCCGAGTCGAATTTTTAGCGTACTCACAGGAAAAATAAGACATATCATCTTACCTAGATTCATTAGTATGACTCTTACTCGAATAGTCTCATTTTTGCATTACTTCCCAATGTCATGCCAAATGCTTGGCGAATAAGCCAGACCCTTCAGCATCTTGAGGCGAGCACGAGATCACAGAGGTGGTAATCATATTTTTTTTTGTAAGTTTCACCCTCAGTTTCATCGAGGTTATTTACTACAATTTTTGAGTTGTCTACATTTGTTTGTTTGTATTTGTCTTGAATTGTTATAAGTCACGCTCCTTTTTTTTATCTTTTATCTACATTTCGAACCATAAAAGCGTTCAGTGTATAATTAAGTCCTTAGATCATTAACATAAAAATCTTTTTTTTTACCCATCTTCGCTTTGGTCATTATAGCACCAGATACTTGGTACTTAAGCAGACTTGTCGAGTTCCAAATTAATACAGTGCAGTGATGGTTTGGGTTGTAACATTGAGACTTTTCCACTTGGCCATGTCACCTTTCAAAGTATTTTCTCATCCTGCGTTTTTTTTTTCTGTTATTTTTTTCACCGTTTGTGAACTAAAAATCCTACTTTGAATGAAAAAAAAGAAGGTATGATAAGAACCATTTATTTGCCCCTAAAATTTCAAATGTGTAAAAATAATGCAGGCCTTTTAAAATTAACAAATAAACCAGTTGATTTAATCTTGGCACTCTAGTGCAGAAAGTAATCTTGTGATGTCACTATGATATAATGAGTGCAGAAAGGAATCTTGTGATGTCACTATGATATAATGAGTGCAGAAAGGAATCTTGTGATGTCACTACATGATATAATGAGTGCAGAAAGGAATCTTGTGATATCACTATGATATAATGAGAGAAACAGCTATAATGTCAATATATGAACTGTGCATGATTCATGACTAATATTATAATATATATTATCAAGATATTTGAAATAATAACTTTATAGAGGAGGCATGTTGTCAAAATAGTATTGTAATAAATATTAACACTTTTTTTTCAATGCTAAAATTGAGAATGGAAATGGGGAATGTGTCAAAGAGACAACAACCCGACCAAAGAGCAGAAAACAGCCCAATAATAATAATAATAATAATATTTTATTCAATAAAATATCAAGCATATGAGTTAATACAATACTCAATATATACGATACATAAAGACATTACTAACACATACTTTGTAAAATATAATGGTATTTTATGAGTGTAGATAATCTTTAACTGCATGGAAAAAATTTGCTGATATTTTATCAGGGATAACCATTGAAAGCTTTAAAGCTTGTTTCCAATGGGGTCCCTTCATGTAAACGGCTTATAGTTTCGACATACAAAAAAGATATCACACAAATTAATATGACATAAAAAATTCATATAAGAATATTTTGAATAAAAAATGAGTTTAATAATATAAAAAGAAGTCTGATGAGGCCGCACTATAACTTTTGGTCAAGTACTCTTTAACACTAATTTTGAAATCCAGCCATCATACCGGAAGACACCCAAGGCCACCAATAGGTCTTCAACACAGCGAGAAAATCCGCACCCGGAGGTGGGCTTCAGCTGGCCCCTAAATAAAAATATGTACTAGTTCAGTGAAAATGGACGTCATACTAAACTCCGAAACATATAAATGAACTTAAATTAAAAAACCATACAAGACTAACAAAGGCCTGAGGCTCCTTGACTTGGGACAGGCGCAAAAATACGGCGGGGTTAAACATGTTTTGTGAGATCTCAACCCTCCCCCTATACCTCTAGCCAAAGTAGAATAAACAAACACACAGCAATACGCACAGTAAAACACAGTTAAAAGCCTGCGTCCGATGTCAGAATCATGGAATAGGTAACAGGAGAAACTAAGCAAAATGACAATGATACATAAATTAACAAAGGACTACTAGCAGTTACTGACTGACATGCTACATGTTTGTATTGTTTTCTGTCTATCGTTTTGTAATTTATATGTACTTCTTTAGTAACAATCCTATTGTTTGGATTTTAAACTAATAAAATTCTTATTCTTATTCTATGATGTCATAAACATGTCGAAGTCAGCTTATTTGAACTCGGGTGCATAGTTGTCTCCTTTTCAATCACCACATTACCTTTTTTTATACGAAATGAACCATGGCCTTTAATATAATAAAATGAAGAAATCCGTGTGTGCCAAAAATACATCCTTTTGTGCCACAATTCATTTGCGCCATTGCTACGTTTGCACCACTATTTTTTATGATATCTACAGTGCACTTAGTGTCATTTGCGCCAAATATAAAGTATACGATTGTGACAATTTTTTTTTTTTTGTCAAAATAAACAATGACTCTCCTCCTCCTTTTTATCCGGACTGGGGACTCGAAGTAACAGTCATTTTCAAAATGTGGTAATTATACGGTATGGGTTTTCTATCATTTTAACAAAGGGTTTACCCCTAGGGTATTTACTATCAATATAACAAAGGTTTTAATTACACTTCTGTCTATATATTTATTAGTTGTCATTGGCTTTCAGCTTTCTTTCAGTAACTGCAAGTATTCTTAAATACGAGTCGGTACTCTGTGTATTTATTTTAGTTTGTTTTTGTGTTTCGTGCTGATATGATGAGTTTCAAGTCATTTCCAACTAAGCTTTACAGTTTGTTCATATATGTTGTGCTGTTGCACCATTGTCCCGGGCTAGGGGTGGTTGAGCGTTCTCAAACATGTTTAACCCCGCCACATTCTGCATTTCATGAGCCTGTAATTCAGTGGTTCTCGTTTGTTGTTGTCTGTTATATCTGCTTAATTGTTAATTGTTTCATAAATCGGGCCGTTGCTGGGTTTTGTCGTTACCTCACTCTCTCTCTCTCCCTCGCTCTCTCTCTCTCTCTCTCTCTCTTGAAATGTATGACAGTTGTTTCGTGTATGATGGGAGATGCTTATGTTCCAACACTTCAATATGTCCATAACATTGTATATCTCCGCCAAGTGTTCAGTGATCGTCCGTTTCATTTCGTTTCGGACGCTTGTCGACGCAACTCAGTTGTCCCACTGTTTCACTCTCATGTCTACAAACTTACAACAGAAGATTCAAATTTTATACGCCAGACGTGCGTTTCGTCTACAAAAGACTCATTAGTGTCGCTAGAATCAAAAAAGAGTTATAAGTTGAAGAGCATTGAGGACCCAAAATCCCGATATTTTTTTGCCAAATACAGCTAAGGTAATCTATTCCTGGAGTAGAAAATCCTTAGTATTTCGAAAAGAAATCAAGGTTTAGTAAACAGTTTATCTGTACCTAATATGTCCCTCGCATGTTAAACCCCCAACAAATATTTTACGGTCGTCCGTTTGTCATTTCGTCCATCTTCACTTGTCCAAGCACATCAGCTGTCCAGGGACTGTTTCATTCTAATGTCTGTCTATTTGTGTGTGTACTCAACACGTCCATTCCATTTTCTACTCCCGCTAAGTGTTAAGTGATAGTCCGTTTTATTTAGTCCGCCTTCACTCTGTCTCATCGACTCCTCTTAACCCAGGGTCTGATTTTAAGGAATCTTTCAGATAATCTTTTCAATACATGACGCAATTTTTGTACCTTTTATTTTTCTTCTTTTTTTATAGTTTTTTTTATGTTTTTCTTCTTTTTTTTTTTAGAGTTTTTTATGTTTTTCTTCTTTTGTATATATGTTTGCAATGTTTGTTGACCTTTTACCTTTCGTCGTCCCTATAAATGTGTATATTTAAATGTTATTGTTTGTTATAATTCTTAGATCAATCTCAGCTTACTGTGTGAAATTAATTCTTATCGAAAATATTAACTTGAATATTAATTGAATTTCTGTTTGAAACTGTTTTGAATGTAGCTATAGCGCTTAACCCTTCAATGGTCAGTACTTTGTATACGTAGCTAAGTGGTCAGTTTATAGTTGCTAAATAAAACTATTGACAATTGGCAGTGGAAGGTTTAACACCATTTAACATTCTTTACAATACAAATATACCCTGAAAGTCTATTGTAAGAATGTTAAACATTTAAAAATATCAGTGTTTAACTTTGACATAACTTTTTTACATTGACAAACAAGTATATTGCATTATGTTTTTATCGTTTGATTATTCATTAAGATCACACATTTAGAGTTGAATCTCAGATTTATTATTTTTTTTAATTTTAATCAATTGTATTGCTTCTCATTCAGGGAAAATCCAAATTACAATTTCATTTCCATCTTAGTACAATAATAGTTTATACAATATCTCGTACATTTTATCATCTGCATTGTGTATGGACACTAAGCCATTTTCAATTTTGTTCTGCGTTTAATTTTATTCTAATTAAAACAAAAATTGTGATTGCTCTGGAAGAGCAAGTTTGGGGGAAAGGGGGCTGTGGAGTTCAGAAGGGAGAAAACATTTCGCTGAACTAGTATACATTATTGTTTAGGGGCCAACAGAAGCCCGTGTCCGGGTGTGGGATTTTCTCGCTGCGTTGAAGACCCATTGATGACCTTTGGCTGATTTCTTCTCTTTGGTAGGGTTGTCTCTTTGACACATGCCCGTTTCAATTCTCTATTCTGTTTACCAAAGACTTTATTGTTGCAGTAGTCCCTCTCTATAATTTAGTGCATTTGAAGGGATTTACACGATAGGACAAAATACCTTAGTATTAAAATTGGTTTTTTATAAACATGTCAGCAAATTGCTATCAAAATAAATACGAAACCATGCCCCCACAAAAAACACCCCAAAAAAACCCCGCGACAATAAATGAGATGAAAAACTGGAAAAAGAAAACAACATCTAAAAAGTACGCCACTATAAACGCACAGACAATTAAAAAAACTAAACCAAAGAAGCAACATAATTTGATTGTACGGTCAAGATCTTTTACTTTTAACACTTTTGAATTGTTTTTTTTTTTAGAATTTCAGAAATAGTCGTTAGATCCACAAAAAAAATAGCATATCAGTCCGAATTGGGCAGATATTATAAATAAATTGTTCTCTGTTCCCGAACAATTTTTTATTGAATCCTTGCATCATTTTCCATTCTAATGTCTGATCTTGTTACAAATCAATATGAAAGGACCCTAGGGACAAGTATAGAAACTCCTCAGCAGATAATATGATATCAGTATATTAACCTGGCAAAACATACTTGTATTAAGGTCGAAAACCAATATTTAGGTGATAGTTGTTAAAAAAAAATTATTATTAAAAACTGGTGCATATTTGGTAAAGATCTTAAACCGGTGACATAATGATCCTTCTGTATATAGAAGTAATGTATCCATCCTAGCTAAAACATGTCCTCCTCATTAAGTTTCGTTCTGTCCATTACTTAAGCTATATTTCTAAACATCTACAACTAACTCCATGACAATAAAGATGACTTCAATTTTCGTTTGCTGCTTACAAGGAACCCATTGAAACCATTCAAATTGACACTACAAAGTTGCAAGTTGACTATTAAATCTAAAATGAAGTTTCAAAATGCTATGTTAAAACTCATGCCCTTTTATAGGAATCTGAGAGTTTACATAGAAGACGAAGATATGCATATCTATATATGTTTGATTGGGTTAGTTTCGCGATTGGTAGCAAAAAGCCAAAAATATTGTTTGTCCCAGGCCATAAGCTAGGACAAGAATTGTCGTGCAACAAATTCGTAACTCGAGTATGTGGGACAAGTCGCTATGTCCGAATGGATCTATTCACTAACATAATTAAAATAATTCATATTAGTGTAAACGATTTTGTTTAAATGAATACAGTACGTTGAGTAAAATACGAAATATCACTACACACACGATAATACCGCACCAACTAGGAAATATAGGCTTCGTATAATACAACGGGATTCCAGCATCAATGTAAGGAAAATGAACAATAGGAAAATCGTTTCATTTTTATTCAATATTGATATTTTTCGTATTCAGTGAGGATCTATTATATCAGAGTCCAAAAAAAAGAAGCAATGATACTTGGTGTTGTCTCCATTGAATATGGTCTAGACTGACATTTTAGAGCTAGTCATTAAGTGTTGGGGAGTTTAAGGTCATATGGTGTCTTCTCGTTTGTTGGTTTTATTTTTTTTTAATTGACTCTTGTTGTCAGTTGTTGTCCCGATGACGTTTACCAACCTTTTTTATGAAGTTTTATTAGGACCAGAGTTTCTAACATTTTTAGTGACTCGGAGGTTAGACGGATGTTTTGCAGGACAAATATGTTAATGTTGGTTCAGCTGGTACCGCCTTTGATAATTGTGTTCAAATTGCATGAATCACTATTTATGAATGTGGAATAAATTTCAATGTGTACTATTGGTGCACCCTTACAAGCCTACTTTGTTAACGACTACTGCTTCCAATAAGAGTTTGTCTGTCTGTTGTCTATGAGCATACCAGAATAAAGGTAACCAGAGAGTGCTTTACTAACATAAACGGTACCAATTTTTCTGCACCAGATGCGCATTTCAACAATTATATAATTTACTAATATCTTTGCAGAAAGTTCGAGACGAAAAAATGCGGCGGGGTTAAACATGTTTTGTGAGATCTCAACCCCCCCCCCCCCATACCTCTAGCCAATGTAGAATAAACAAACACACAGCAATACGCACAGTAAAACTCAGTTTAAAAGAAGTCCGAGTCCGATGTCAGAATAGGTAACAAAAGAAACTAAGCAAAATGACAATGATACATAAATTAACAAAGGACTACTAGCAGTTACCGACATGCCAACTCCAGACCTCAATTAAACTGATTGAAAGATTATGTCTACATCATATGAAAATCAAGCACAATCCCTCTCGTTAGGGGTTTAGTATCATACCATCATAAAATATTTGAGAAGAACACAACCCGTATCATGCCAACAACTGGTTCTAGAATAAATGTGTTTATTTCCGATGCAAAGACCCTATGAGTGAATCAATATTAATACCAAAATATGCCATCTTTAATGACCTACTAACAGTATCGTAACTATATCACTTCTGAATAAGTCTGTTTAAATGTTTGGTTAGCTTTTGAGGTGAATGACGAAATGTTTGTGCTTTGTATGGAATATTACCATAAAAGATTGGATATGAAATACCTGAACGTATAAGATGTCTGCATGTTGATTTATATTTACGATTGATGTCCTTGTACCGATGATAAAATTTAGTAAATGTTTTACTAGTTTGTGATATCGAAAACCCTGGTGTAATAATTTTTCAGTAATTCAGAGATTTCTTTCGTTAAAATCAAATACGTTGTTACATACAAGAGCGAATCGAACAAGTTGAGATATATAAACACCACAAGAAGGTGACAACGGAACGTCACCATCTCAAAATGGATAATGAACAATAGGAAATGAATAATCATCTCTTTTATCGTAAATTTTGGTAATAAGCTTCCCGTTAAAGACATAGGTATCAAGATCAAGGAAAGGGCAGTGTTCATTGTTATTATTAGCTTTATTTAAAGTCAGTTCAGCAGGATAAATCTCTTTAGTTTACATACTGAAGTCGTCATTATTGGGAGCCAATATACCATCCAAATATCTAAAAGTGTTATTAAATTTTTGTATCAGATGTTATTTCGATTAGTATTTGCTGATTTTAGTCATAAATTGTAACTCATAACAATACAGAAACAGGTCCGCAATAAGTGGTGCACAGTTAGACCCCATTGGAATTCCGATCACTTGATACGAAAAATACGATACGAAATCTCCATAGCGAACAAAAATGTTATCTAGTAAAAATTCAAGTGCAGTTATCGTATCAAAGCAGGCGCAATTGACATAGATTTTGTTTGGTACTACTAAAAAATTACCTTAAAGAGTTTGGACATATATATTCGCATTTTGACTTTTTAAATGCCCATTTAATCAGGTGTGTGAATGTTTTCTTAATGAGATTATGAGGCAAAGTGGTATATAGGGTAGAAAAATCTAAACTTTGAACAGATTCGAAATCACCAATATAAGCATGTAATTTATCAAGTACTTCCAACGAATTTTTGACACTCCAAAAGTAATGAATTCCACTATTTTCAAAGGCCTTATTTGAAAAATTTATTATCAGGTTTTTGATTGTACCAAGTGTACTAGAAAGTAGAATAGACAGTTTAGTAGTGGAACAATGGCTTGAAGACGAAATAAATCTATATTTGTAAGGTGTTTTGTGCAGCTTCGGAAGCCAGTACATAGTTGGAACTTTCATTGTATTTGATTCTGCTTGTAAAGAGGTAGCTTAAAGCTTATGTTTGTTACAGATGTCATTTTCTGAAAATGGAGTCAGTTGGAATGTTGATGAATTCGTGATTTCCTTTTGCAGAACCTCAATGTAAAATTTACGTCAAACAATAATGATAATATTGGCTGCTTAATCAGCCGGAACAAAAACAAATTCCTTGGCGAGTTCTTTTAGCTTATGTTTGATACGAGAAATAGGGTTATTATGGTTGTTGTTAGGAGTAAAATGTTCTGTTATCGTTGATGTTTTTTTTTTTACAATTATAAGTCTGTTTTCTTGATTGTATTTCTTTATGTACAACGTCCTACTAGAAATCTCAATTGGCTGACCTAGAATCGAGACGATTTAGAGCTTCACAGTATTGCATAGACACCTGTCATATACTGAAGACTTGAGACCTCTATATATTTTTGGAAAATTGTGTCTTTGGATTGTCTCATCGACGTATACCTATATCTCATGTTATTCACAAGTAATATTGCAGTATATCAGTTCAAATAAACATACATGCTATTAAATGTAGTATGCGTGTGACGTTATGTGTATTACAAAACCGACAGAAATAATCGCATGAATCACATACGTCTTGTGTCATAAAAAAATATCATCTCGAAACAACTTCAAAAGAATACAAATGTACCTATAGTTGTTTACATCTAAGTTGTCTCTTGACTATACGGTATGGGTTTTTCTCATTGTTGAAGGCCGTACGGTTGCCTATAATTGCTTGGTGGATAGTTGTCTCATTGGCAATCATACCAAATCTCCTTATTTTCATAATGCCATGGCAAATAAAAAAAAGAAAATACAAACAACAGTACACAAAACACAACATAGAAAACTAAAGACTGAGAAACACGAACCCTACCGAAATCCAGGTTTGACCCAACAGTATAACTTGATATGAATAGATTAATAATTGTTGGTTGCTTAACCTCCAGTGGCAAATATTTCATGCATGCTCAGGACGATCTATGAATAGATAAATAAAAGGCGGGAGATGTCTGAAAATATAAAACCTCATACAATTTAATAAATTTAAAACTTCAAAACACTTAAGCTGTATAACAACGTCATTTTATTTAAAATAAAGATTGTATAAAAGTTAACAATTGTACTTTATACTTCATAATAAATAAGAAATTATCACATTCTTGCTTTTTTCGAATATCAAGTTGATAACTATACAAAATAAAATCTATCACAAACACGAAAATCGAAGACTGTTCGAAAAGAATTTGTTTAGCTCGTAGTTCTACTACCGAAAGTCCAATCTTCTTAGAAGCTACAGCTTGAATGTTTGTAGATAGTTTATCATTTCTTGAATGCGTGGAACAGGGAACCAATTGCCTCACAACACGGTACGACACAACAGTTAACACATGCTGCATAGATTCTCTGGCAAAGTCCACAGTTGATCTCAAAGATCTTCATGCATGGTGAGATGATCCAAATATGGTAGAAAGCAATGATGGCGAATTCACATCCCCATTCAGCAGCAATAAAGATACCGTAGACAATGGTCAGAATGTTGTAACATAAGAGCTTCCAGCAGTCGAAACATTTGGCTGATATCTTCCAGACGCAGTCAATACTGTGTACACCGTCAGGTTCTCCGAATACATCATTGAAATGCAATGTCTGAAGAAAAAAAAGAAAATAATAAAAATCAAATCATCTAACTGTTGTGTTTGTTTGTGTGTGTGTTTTGTTTATATTTTTAATGGTGTGTTCCATTTATGTACAGTTGAAAACATAAAAAAAAATACCTTTCTTTTTATTTGTTACAAATATGAAGTTTTCATAAATTATCGTGTTTTCCCAGCATGGTTGTTTTTCGTTTATAGTCCGCATTAATAAATACATGTATTACTCTGTTTTCTCTCACTCGTCATCCTGTATTATTTTTATTAGTGTATATTCTACATTAATGTTTTTGCGATTGATATGCAGGTTTGAATTTATTAAATTGCAGGTTATCAGTGATAATATCTAAGTAAAGTTCCCTTGACAGTCGCACACACGCGGCAATTCATTACTGTTAGTGTGTGTCAAATGTTACATTATTTGAATTTAAAAAAAACATAACAAATGAACGTAGAATACAAAAAAATAAGGATCGATGGGTACGGTATCTTGTTTCGATTAGATTATGCTCATACAATGTAAAGTCCCCAAGTCTATAAAAAAAAACTTCCAAAGAAGAATTCTCGGAATCATTAAATCATTTTCCACTATACCTAAGGAGTGACTCCAAAATAAAAATCTAATTTGCGTTATAACATTTAACATGTCCAAACAGGTTTCCAACTTTATAAGCCCTATTAATTCTACAAACAAATCAAATAACTTATAGCATGAAAACTTTAAATCTATTAAACGTGTTCAAACATGTTTTTTTTTTCATTGATGAATTATAAATTTAAGTTCTAAGTATAAAATGCAAAATTGTTTACGATTTTACTCGAAATCCACATTCATGATAATAGAGACATATAATTATAATGTCTCTGATATAATATCAGAAATAAATAAAGTTGAAAAACAGTGTGTTATTATCTGTTTATGTTTTTGTAATAAGTGCTTTAATGAAAACAAACGGGATTTTGAAAAGAAGGCCTTAGCAACGATCAACAAAAAAACTCGTCTGTTACATTTGATTTCCCCGTCTTTTTTTTTAATATAAAATGTGAATTATACTATTTATCTTAAAATGAATATATTTGCGCAAATTCCAATACTTTTCTGTTTAATTCAAACTATAGTTAAGATTACCGTTTCTTTTGATGATTACTCAGTAGATGACAAACATTTAAAAGTTAAATATTAAACTTTGATTAGAGAATTTAACATACTACTTTTTTTATATTATTAAGCTTTTATGGACAATATCTGTAAAAGAAAGGTTTCTTTGCTTCATAGAATTATGAAACAAACAATTCTTATTTCTTTTGTTAAAAAAAATAAATAAAATAGATAATTAAAATGTGTACATACCCCTAAATGTGCGTTAAGACCATTGGGATCTCTGTTAACCAAATCAATATCGCCTCCTGACATTTTGTGTTCTTGTCAGTGTGTACAGAAGTAAAGTTCTGCCTACTGCTACCAAATCAGTGTTTGTATAGAAACCGGTATGAAACTCCGTTTTATATGCATTTATGTTTTGTTTATAGTGGACATGGTGACAGGACTTTCATGACGTAACAAGTTATAGAAATGGACACTGAGTGACCGTTTAGGCATGAGTGATTTTCTATTCACAGGTTAACAATAGGGTCGTTTACAATAACGGTGGACAAGCAAGCGATCAATTAAGTCTATTGATTTCATTAAAACATGCTTTAATATGTCAAAGATTAACTAATTTATGTTTCAAGTGAAACGAATAATTGATGAGTATTAATTCCCACAAAAATTAAGAATACCTATATATTATTATTAATTCTGGATCTAGATAATGAAATCAAAAGCATATGAAACATTTTGTGTTATAATTATTTATAGTTTATTTTGATATAATATATGTTTATACAAAATTCTTTGATACAATATATTGACCCCTAGTTTCTAGAAAAATGTAGAATTGTAGCCAATATACCATGCCGTTATATTCCTCTCATTTTGGGTAACATAACACAATCAATCATCTCCCGACCCGTTAAAAAAGATGTTCATTTACTAATATATTAAAAAATTGTAACTCCTTTTTGCAAGGTTCGTCTTTTTAATATTTGTAAATGGGCAGTTATTCTGACAATACTTCCCTTTGAACCCCCTTTCTTGAATGGTTATGCTGTTTTCGTCAATTATGGTGTTCAAACGGAAATCTTTCTGTGTTTTCTTGTACACGCGGTACGTGGAATAAAAATGTTTTGAATCTAAAGAAAATCTAAATGATCTACTGCTTTTAATACTGCTTAAAATTTTGAAAGACTTTGTAAGGTCTACAATGGCTTAAAGAAAACACAAATGTACAAGAGTAGAACTAATTATAGTCTCATACAATAGCAAGAAACAATCTCTGTAACCGTCATTTCTACTTAGACTATTCTATTGGTGTACATGTATCTGTTACCAGGCCTGTCTATATGCTAAATTGATGAAATATGTCAAAAAATGTATAATTGAAGACGAAAAACATGTATCACTAAACTGTCCGAAATGCAGTTTGGGTGCTGTATCATTTAACATTGTTGACTTATTTAAATGTAATTTTCTTATTTTTTTCATTGATGATAAATTTAGATTTAGATACATGGATGAAATATATTGCTATCTTATAGCTAAACTCTGACATGATTTAGATATATGTGTATTTTATATGTGCTATATATTCATGGTCTCTCATAACTCTTTTTTACAGTGAGTCTCGCTGCTGTATTCAAATAAAGTATATGTTTTGTTTTGTTTTGTCTTGTAAATCAGTTTGATATCTATCTAAATAACAGTGCACTGGACTCCAATCTTAATTGACTAGGATTGTCAGTTTTCCTATCGAAGGTCGGTGGTTTTCTCCGGGCACTCCGGCTTCCTCTGCCAATAAAAACTGGCCGCCACGAAATAGCCCAAAAGCGGTGCTTAAAGTGTCGTTAAAACACCAAAAATCAAAATCAAATCTATAGATGAAAACTGTTATTTAGTATATATAAATATATACTAAATAACAGTTTCGAATATTTTTTATCAACAGCGTCCTCTCGGAGAAAACCAATACTTTAGTAGAGTTTAAAGTAGCAAACAAATACTTTTTAATTTCAACATTGGTTTTAACTCTGCCGGTTATTGCATCTTCAAAACTATGATTTTGGAATTACAGAGCAGAAAAGGGGGGGATTACTTGATAGACAGGTCGATAATCTATTCTCTAAAAACCAATAAAACAAAGAAACAAAGAAACATACAATAATACATAACTAAATTGTAATTAGGTAAGCCGAGGGTTGAGCGATCACAAACATGTTTAATCCCGCCACATTCAGTATGTGTCTGTCCCATGCCAGGAGCATGTAATTCAGTGGTTGTCTTTTGTTTCATGTTGTTAATTTGCAATTGTTTTGTAAATACATAAGTCAGGCCTTTGGTTTTCTAGTTTCAATTGTTTTATATGTTGTCATGTCGCAGCCCTTTATAACTTATCATACGGTATGGGTTTTGCTCATTGTTGAAGGTCGCACGATGACCTATAGTTGCTTACATTTAAGTCATTTAGCCTCAGCTAGGCTGATAGTTGTCTCATTGGCAATCATACCACATCTTATTTTAACAATGAAAGAGTGAGGTGATAGATATGTATTCTGAAAAAATAGTCACAAGTACAATTTCAAACATTTAAAAAGAATATAGAAAATATTGAAAAAATCGTTGAAAAGAGGAAACTTATATTTATATTTATGAAAAAGAACAATGTAACTAACCAGGATGGTCGCCTTTTTTTTATTGGTAACCCGATTTGATATACAGTCTTTTTAATAAAGATATTTCTTTTTTTTGTAAGAAAGAAATTAAAATTTCATGATGAAAATTTACGCAATTCTATATTTTTCGACATTAAACATTTAGTTTAAACTACATATAGTTGCATGGACGTTCAGAATGGACGTGTTATTCGGCAATTATTCAAATACACCTACACACATTTGTATGTGATAATATTTTACTTCTGGTCGTTGGTTCTCTCTGGGTACTCAGGCTTCCTCGACCCGTAAACAAACTGGCAGCCATGATACAACCGAGTGTGCTGAAAGTGTCGTTAAAAACTAACAACCTACCAATCAATCCAATAAATCTAGATGTGACTTTATGTGCATGCAAATGCTGTATTCAATTTTTAAGGCGGACAATATATATACAAAAAAGACTGATACGTAATATTACAGAGTATTTATTTAAATCTGTTTCTTAAGTATCACAGTAGGTAGAGTAAAATCGATGAAAGTACTTCAAATGGTTCAAAACGGTCCTATTTGTTTTTGCAGGAAACTTGTTCTAAAATTTGTCTTATATAGTTTTGTTATAAAACACTCAAAATATCTCCTCATTTCTTAAAATGATGGAACACTGAACCTAATGCCTCGCAACATGGTATAACACAGCAATTAACACAGGATGCATAGATTCTCTGACAAACTCCACAGTTGATCTCGATGATTTTCATACATGGTGATATAATCCAGATGTGGTAGAAAGCAATGATGGCGAATTCACATCCCCATTCAGCAGCAATAAAGATACCGTAGATAATGGTCAGGATGTTGTAACATAACAGCTTCCAGCAGTCGAAACATTTGGCCGATAACTTCCAGACACAGTCAATACTGTGTATACCATCAGGTTCACCGAATACATCGTTAAAATGTAGTGTCTACAAATAATAATGATAATGGTAATGATACTGATAATGATACTACTACTTATACTTATAATGATGATAATAAAAGTGAAATACAAAGTGCAGACAATATGTGAATTAATCAAAATGGATATAATGTATACGCCAATGAGACCGCAAACCAACGCGATAATTAACCAAAAGAGATTCGAAAGACACCAAAGGGATATTCAAATTCATAAGTCGAAAACGAAATGACGTTGCCATGACGAAAAACGACCAGAACACAAACAACAGTCCACATAACACAACATAGAAAAGTAAGAAACAAGAACCCCACAAACAAACGGGGATGATCGCAGGTTCTTCGGAAGAGTTAGCAGACCCTGCTCCACATGAGACACCCATCGTGTTACTACTATGCAATACGTTGATGAATGATATCAAGTGATGATCGCATCACACAATATCAAAAGACATCTAGATGTAAACAATAGACTGGTGTCTACACAATTTGTCAAGCTCTATATCGCCCAGTGTCTACAGAAAGTTTGAATAGACTAAACACAAACCATCAAAGATCTACCATCAACACAGAATTATCTGACTAAACACAAACCATCAAAGATCTACCATCAACACAGAATTATCTGACTAAACACAAACCATCAAAGATCTACCATCAACACAGAATTATCTGACTAAACACAAACCATCAAAGATCTACCATCAACACAATAGACTAAACACAGACCATCAAAGATCTACCATCAACACAATAGACTAAACACCTACCATCAACACAGAATTATCTAATATAAACATATAGAATTAGACAGCCATTGACAAGCACTTGTTTCTATCCATTGCATTGCATGCGCAGCCATTGAAAAGGTTCCGAACTTAGTACGAGCACATTGTTGTGACATAAGCATCATCTACAATTTTTGCGATATATTCTATATAAAACTACGTTTTTTTACAATAATTTTGAAGGCATTTATGGTTGGATTTTAACAAACCACATGTTGAAAGATGCAGAATTGTCTGAAATATATTTGTTTATTTGGTCATTATTTCGTCTTCTGTGGTTTTTGTTTAATCCTGATGTGAACATGTATAATAATTTTTATTCCATTTGAATTGTATTGTAACTTATAGAAAATTTCCGAACAAAAAATAGCACTTGTGTTTATGTCATCAAAAATGAGAACGCTTCACACTTAAAATATAACCAAATAAACCTGTAATAGTTCTGCTTCTATCAATTGATACCAAGTTTAATCAAATCTAACGAGAAATGACCCCCAATATTTAAAAAAACCAACGTTATTTAATATGAAATATAAAGCAAAAAAGTTGTTGGTGACGAATACATATTGCATAACGCAGAGGGATTAAACTTGTTTTTATTTTTTAGATCCCAACTGTATCAATCTGGTCCATTTATATTTTATTTGCCTTTTAACACTATTCTAGCGCATAACATCGTGTATTTATCTATTAACAAAATACTTTATACATTATTATGTGAATATTCTATAATATTCTTGGTTAAGTAGATTTACTATGAGCTTATTCGCTGATTAGAATTAAAGACGATTAAAATTGGTAAACATTCACTATAGAATATTGTACAAGTGTGTTCATAGTCTCTTTTGGAGACATACCTTGTTCAATTTTCACGAGATTTGTTACATTTACTGTTTCATTTTAATACTTTTTCTATCTAAAATAGTTTGAGATTTACCGTCAATAATAGGACACATTAGATAATTCTTATATCCAATTTTTGCACCTAATTGACCTGTTATTTAAGTATTGTTTTGGCGTATATTTTTGTCCATTTGTTGTCACATATACTGTGAATATAAAGCTCAGAACAAAATATGGACTTTTGCTGTTGTGGACTTGTTCTATAGGATATCAATATTTTATATGAATAATTATAAGATACTTCAAATATTTCAAAAATATAACCTACATAAAAATCCGGTCACTGTTTGGAAAAACATGGCTAGTTTGAAAAGAACTTTTTTTACAAGAAAAAGTTTAATATCATTTAATGGAAATTAGTTTACTGCAGTTGAAATCATAAAGAATCACAAGATAACAGTTTTTAAAGGCTGTTAGCTTTATAAATTCAGGACAAGAACCATTTTTTAGAACAATCAATTTGATTTACTTTTTATATCTAACCTAGCTGTTTTATGCCTATACGTTACACATATTTATACCAAATATTTAATGCTGTAAAGACTTATCGTGCTCACATTCCCACTACCACCTCACCACGGTGAGCAGGGAGCTGACTCTATATGTGAAACGGAAGGGGGCATAAGATAAGACAAGAGTATGTTAAAGGTATAATGTCATTTATTACACATAATATAACTAGGGATACATTACATGTAATTTACCTGTTCATTGGGGTAAACCCAACTATCGACTTGCCATTGGGCCAAACGTTACATATTTTTAGCCCAAATGTTACAACAATTAGCCCAAATGTACATCTCCCTTTAATCTGATGCCTTGTGTACGGAAAGTGTCACTTTTTCTTAACAATAAAGAATCCGTTCAGCACTTCTACGAAGAGGGGACGTAAGTGCCCTTTTCCTGTTGAAAATTCTTACAGGCGCAGATTTAGACAGGGTGGCCCCAATTTTTTGAAAAGAAAATGTTATTTATTGGTAGGATTACAACCAATTAAAAATTTTAAATGACTCAGATAAGATGAAAAAGTGAATATTTCGGAGTTGATAAATGTATAAATTTCTATGAGAATGTCTTGCAAACAAGCAAAGATGTTTTTGCAGAAACAACATACCCCTAAATGCGCGTTTAATCCATTTGGATCTCTGTTAACCAGATCGATGTCACTTCCAGGCATGCTTGGAACAGTGGTGGTCTGATCTTAATCCTGATGGTAAAGAGAAGCTGAATGTCCAGACACTTGATAAATTTGTATTTATATGTGTATTTATTGACAGTAGTTATGGGGATCAATTAAACTATAGAAACAGGAACATGTTTTAGAATGGACAAACCGATGACCATTAGTTTACTTAAATTAAAGTATAAGTGTTTAGTTTATGTATAGAGCAAACATTGTCTTCCTATCTACGATATTTGTTCCAAACAGACTTCAAATTGATTTAAATATCACAATTACAACGGCAACTTCATGAAAGAATCATATAGAAGGGAAATTGATTGATACTTTAAAATGAAGCTTTTATTTTTTCATTTTTCTGGTAGATATGATGCTCATCTTGATTCTCCAGATTTCTATTTTATTAATGCAAAACAGATCTTTCGTTTACTATCCAATAATGTGACCAGAAATGCATATTTTAATTGATCATGTTTAAATCAAATTCTTGTATCTTTGTTTTTCGTGTACAGTACTATTTACTTGCAAAAACATTGATAGAAATAAACTTGAGGCCCAACTATGCATCACGGTGATGATTACTTTAGAAATGCAAATACATATTTAGATGATATATTATATGTCAACAATCAAGTTTTTTCTACACAAAAAAAAAATGAAATTTATCCACAAATCTATGATAAATGGGATAACTTTTACTTTCTTATTTTTTCCTTTCCTTTATTGTCATGTTCTGATAGCTTCCTCTTGTGCAGTATATATTCTCAGTGGTTTGTTATGTGCGTGTTTGCAGTTAAGTCTTGGTATTGAATGAACGTAAAATTTCCTGTACTAAAAAAACCATTTACAGCAGGGATATAGATATCTTAAATTGACCAAAACGTTTACTATATCGTATCACAAATTTACTGTTTAATTTCATGTACAGAAATTTAATAAAACATGGTATGTTACGGTAATATTGTTTATAAGCTATAACACATTCTTGAATTAACTGTTAACGGGGTTTACATAAATTTGTGATCGCCCAACCCTCCTATACTATGAAACAGTTTATTTTGGCATTGCCTAAGATTAAGTCCTTTTCAGTGTATATATTGATTGTAACAATGATGTAAGTATTATTTTATTAAGCATAACAACTGGTATACTAGTATTTTCTTATTTATTTTGTGTTTTTGTTATCTAGAATACCGTTGTTTTGGTTTTTATCAGAGTTTAGTGTTTCCATGTACCGGTTTTTATCAGAGTTTAGTGTTTCCATGTACCGGTTTTTATCAGAGTTTAGTGTTTCCATGTACCGGTTTTTATCAGAGTTTAGTGTTTCCATTTTATCAGAGTTTAGTGTTTCCATGCACCGGTTTTTATTGTATATTCTTTGTTATTCAAAGTCTGTTTGTCTGTAGATGTCTTTTTTGGTTATCTTTTTCGTTGTGTTGCTATCTTATTAACATTTATCCACACATGGTTGTTATGTTGTTGGGTGGCTTTCTCATTGACGAATACCCATCAAGGGCCTTAATTTAGAACATATTCTTATTCTTATACCCCAATATACCCCAAGGGTGACTGGGGAATAGAAATATGGTACCTTTCGTCTTTTTCCGAACGTCAGTAAAATCCTTGCCAAATAGGGATGTCCGTTTAGCTATTCAGGATGTATAAGTACGCAGTCACGTCCGGTCAGAATGGGGATGTTAAATCCGATGCTTCGTGTAGAGAAAGTGCCACGCTCTCTGTACGTTAAGAACCGTTCCAACAACTTTGTGGGTTTCGTCGGTGGTCTGTTGCAAGGCAAAATTTCTATCCCTATCCAATATACCCTCAGTTTTCAGTGGCCGTCCAAATTTCCCGACCCTAGACGATCCCTATTTCAAGACCTACCTATTGTATTTTTTGTTAATTTGTTCTCGTCCCGAACATGCATGGAACATTTACCACCGGACGTTATAATCAATCAATCAATCAATTTTATTCTTATTTTCTTATTCTTATTCTTATTCTTATTCTTATTCTTATTCTTATTCTTATTCTTATTCTTATTCTTATTCTTATTCTTATTCAATACAATATTGGGTCATTGTCAGAAATATATCAACTTATGGTATGACGCTTAGAAACTGTGGAAAGTCGATGTTAACAGAGCAGCCTTCGACAATCCCGTGTAGAATATAAATCATGGTTGGAACCCCCCTATTTTGACGATCAATGCTGTTGATTGGTGACATATGGTTGGACCCCCCCCCCCCCCCCCCCCCTTTTTAAAAATGGTTGGATCCGTCCCTGGTGTTGTAGTTACATATTCAAACTGGCAATGCCATGACAAAACACGAAAAACGACCAAAAGACAAAAAACAGTATACAATACAAGTATACAAATCAAAACAAATAGAAAACTGAATACTGAGGAATATGAACCCCACCAAAAACCGGGAGTGATCTCAGGTGCTTCTATGAAATAAGTTGATAAGCTATATCAAGTGATTAGGCATCACGTATTGTTATATTGATGGTAACTGACTCTTATCTAACCACAAGACACTAACATCACCAAATTCGTAAACCGTCGGTCACGTAACTTTTCTAACCATGAAACTTGACCGAGTGTTCAATTTTAAAATTGAATTGAAACACGTTTATTTTAAGACATAGGATAAACAAGACTGTTACGGGTATAAACAATTCAGACATTGAAAACGTAAAAAGAACAAAGGACAACACTTCAATCTAAAGCAAGAGCAAAACAAACCTCTTTTAACCAAAACTAAGGGTGATCGCATGTGCTCCGGAAGGGTAAGCAGATCGTGTAAGTACAAACTCAGTGATTAGTCTAAATCGATGATGTCACATTCGAGTATAAAAAAAAACGGGATTGTGTTTACGACAATTGGAATGTATCCGTAGTATTCTGTAAAACAGATATTCCATAACGGTAAACCAACTCGTGATGGCAATAATAAAATTTTCGAAGGGATGTCAGCTTCACCATGCACTTGGAACTTGGCTGAATACCTCCCTTGTGGGCAGCATCCTGAATCAAGAAAATCATGATAAAAAATGTAAGCTCTTCTGGAATGTTGCTACATATAAAAGTTCACAATGGGGAAGCTCAAAACATCTCTTTTGTCATAAAGTTTTGTTTTCAACCGACCCTCATTTTAAATTTCTAGATGCAAGTCAAGATATGAGGCATACTTAACTGTATTTGTTGTATCCTTTATCTCAAGTTCGATGGGATAGATGTGTTCAAAATAGTCACCACACTATGAATTATTTAGTGATAGGACATCATCTATATTTCGGAATGTAGAGTCAAAGAGGATAGTGCTCTATATAGCGGAATGTGGAATCAATAAGGATAGTGCTCTATATAGCGGAATGTGGGATCAAAGAGGATAGTGCTCTATATAGCGGAATGTGGAATCAAAGAGGATAGGTTCTTTTCATTCTTCCTAAGAAACACCTGCATGGATTCTGCTTAACATGAATAAAGGTACAAGTCGACAAGAAGAGGGACACAGTTGGTTCCCATCGAAATGTCGATTGTTTGTTGAAAAATAATTCCTCCTAACGTAACAAATATGTTGTCAATCAAGATATCAAGCATCTTGATAATGAGAGTAATTTTAGAGTATTTTTGTTTTAATCAGTTCTTTATCTTTGGTTGTAACTTGAAAGGAACATAGAACAATCTAAATTAAGAAAAACTAGATGAGTACATGTTGAAGAACAGGTGTTTCAGTTCCTCTGGGTAACGGTGTTCTGCTTAGAACAATTCATAGCGTCCTGTGTAGTCTGAGTCATATCACTGAAATCTGTCGAAGCTATGTCGTTATTGAAAAGATTGGGTGTAGTGTATTGATTCATGACGCAAAATCCCTTACACGATTTTAACAATACCAAAGCAGACGAACATTGCTTTTATTGCTTTTATTCATATAAAGAATCCAAAGCGAGGCCTTCAACACGGATTGAACACATGAACCTCAATGAAAAATCAAAACGGCCCCTATAATTGATTTAAGATTATGATTGTTTGCCAGTCCTGTAGTAAAATTTGTCCCCAAGATTTTGTTTCCTAAAGTTCATAACCATCGTTTTATTAGAAAATTTATCTGGTATACCCAGGATCGATAAATTTTCCAAGACAAATAAGTCCATAGCTTGTAAAATATATTTGCACTTATTTTCATAGAAAATCTAATTCAAAGAAATATAAAACATTTGAATGATGAAAATAATCTTTTTTCCGAGTTATCATTTCTGTACAAAAAAAACCCTTTACTGTACAATTTCAAATCCTTAATACAAAGTCATGTTGTATTACTTCAAATGTGTATAATTATTATTTAAAAAGTGATCAAAAGTAAAATATAATGGAAAAAAAAATTGTAGTTATTAACATGATAAAGTCTGTGATAGGAAAAAATTCCAAGGTGTAATTATTAAAAAAAAACACCGATATTTAAAAAAATAATGAGAGATTTATGTAACAACTTTAAAAAAAAAGATGAAACATAACAATTTTAAAATTTTCTATTTCTTATAGTACACAGAATTTTCGTAGTAAAATATAGAACAATATAAAAAAAAAGAAGATGTTGTATGATTGCCAATGAGACAACTATCCACCAGAGACCAAATGACATAGAAGTTAACAACTATAGGTCACCGTACGGCCTTCAACAATGAGCAAAAACCATACCGCATAGTCAGCTGTAAAAGGCCCCGAAATGAGAAATACATTTTTAACTATAAATATTAAGGACATGGCCATGAATACCTAGGAAAATTCACTTGTGGACATTAATTACTGACATCAGACTAAAAATACTAGTAAATTCCGTAACCATGGAGTTTTTATACTTGCAATTTGTGTTTTATTATGTACTTAGTAGTAAATACAGATAAATTGTATATCACGGTAATACGGTCAACGGCAGTGACGTGCTGTATCAGCTATCCGTGATGATATGTGATATTGAAAAGGCCATATGATATTCTCTATTTAATTATATTGATTACTTTATTTATTTTCATATTTACGAGCTGAGTTATTAAAAAACTCAATTATGAGATCAATTTCTTATACCGGGCGAAGAAGAGGAGAGGTGCACCAAACAAGAGGAGGACAATTTATACAGGGAAAAAATTCTGACTCCTAAATACATTTAACACGTGTCACTCCCCAGATTGAATGTCGCAGTGATTAAAATTATTTTTGTTGTTATACCTGTATATGCACATGTAAGCATTCAGACTAGTACCACGATCTGTACTGTTCCCTGAAGGGTGTAAGTTCCCTAGCCTATGAAGATCAAAAGGAAAACTCAATATATCAAAAGCTGTATAATTTTATAGTCGGTACTTTTCAACTTATAGTTATATGTACATGTAACATTACAAACATAAGCTTGTTAGAGCTTTTAAAACCGACATAGATACTACACATTAGTACAAATTAAACACATAAGATATTGTAGGATTAAATATTGTCCACCATGAAATTATGTCCACTGGACACTTTTTCACAGTAAATTGTGTCCACGGACATAATCAGGTCAGGAATAACCACCAATTGGTGGATTATACCTCAATTGACGTATAATCCACCAATTGACATATATTGGTATAGACCAATTGACGTATAATGCAAGTTTTTTTGTTATAAAATGCTAGTGTGAGATAGGAGCATCATTTTGCAACTTACAACCTATTTTATGACCATTATTGAGTCCTCCGAAAGTTTCAGTTCAGTGGCGGATCCAGAACTTTTCATAAGGGGGGCCCTTCTGACTGACCTAAGGGGGGCCTGCTCCAGTCATGCTTCAGTGATTCCCTATATAATCAACCAAATTTTTCCCACAAAGGGGGGGCCCGGGCCCCCCTGGATCCGCCTATGCAGTTTTGTCAAAGCCTGCTGCATCTCTTGAGAATGCATGTGTACAACAATTCTTTTGTTGAAACATCTGTACTATTGACCATGATTGACTTTTAATAATGAAAGTCAAGTATTAACAAAGAGCTTCATTCACCTGTGGAGTTGTACTCATAATCACATGACTGCAGATCTAGACAGTATTGATGTCCATTGACAGGTGATTAGTGGTAAATTTGCCAATCAAGAATTGACAAGATAACAATAGAAGAAACTGCAAATACAATTATTGATTAAATGCAATATGTTATGTCACTATACTAAACTAGGAATGTTTGACATGTTTTCATACAATAATATGGTTTTAAGAAAACAATGCACCATTTTGGTTGAATAATTTGCTTTGAAAAACAAAGAATTATACGTCAATTGGTCTATACCATTATATGTCAATTGATGGATTATACCTCAATTGAGGTATAATTCACCAATTGGTGGTTATTCCTGACCTGATAATATTATTATGAAATTTCCTCCGGACGATATTTACCTATGAAATCGTGTCAACAGATGTGAAAAAGTGTCCTTCAAAGAAAGGACAATATTTCATATGAAAAAGTGTCCTTCATAGAAAGGACAGTATTTCACGTGAAAAAGTGTCCACTCTCAATAGTGAATACCTACAAAATGTATACATAGCTTCATTTCTTGAATTATCTAAATTGAAGTTTTAAAATTAGCATGGGGCCTGTACCAGTTTTGTCTTTATTAAAACATATATGGCATGTAAACTGGAGTATTGAATTCATACAAAATGTGATCATCACCATGTGTAATTAAACATAAATTATACAATAAAACATGTACTAATACACACAAAAACAGTAATACATTTAATAGAACTTAATATGAACTATTTTATATTTGGATGCTTTTCTCCTGATAGTTCTTTGCTGGTGGATACTTTTTGTCAACATCTTTATAGATAAGATAATTGAAAATGCTAAATGGAATTCAACACCTTCCACTTTTGTTTTTTTCAAATTACAATTGGTTCTTACTGATTGTTTTGTTTTAGTAATAGAAAATTAAATACAGCTAAAACATTTCAGTGACTTTTGTATTATCTCCCTTTAAAGGACACTTTTAACTGTGAAAAAGTGTCCTATTGAAAATCAACCTTTACAGGACAGAATTTAATAGTATCTTATCATGAAATTATGTCCGATTGAATGGACACTTTTTCACAGCATCGGACACATTTAAATACACCTTTTCTATGAAAAAGTATCCGGGTGGACACTTTTTCACAGGACACTTTTATGGCTCACAATATTGCATGCACAATATAGATAAAACATATACATTTTAATCATATGTCCATAGATGGTGTGTTAACGCTCAATACAAAATCACTTTGTCTCCCTCAGGACTCGAACCCGGGAAGGCAGTGTTCTAACTGACTGAGCTAAAGAAGTACTTCCCTAGCTCAACCACTTACTGCTGGCTAAGTATCTACTATTCAAGGGAAGCAATCCTGTCACACATATCTTACACGAGTCATTTCATGCATTTTAAAACTAAGTTTCCTCCCATCAAAGTCTGCCACCTTTTGGAATCATGGTAGAGAAACAAAAACCTTACTACTTGTACAAATGTTTTCAACATTCTTTAGTCCATGGATTATAATTGTGTTTCTATCAATTAATTAAGAACAACAGTATTTGGGTGTAATTGTATGATTTAGGTATTCAGAGGTCACAAAGATTTTATTTATACTAGTTCAGGTCTACATTAATCATATGAAGTCTTGCAATGGACCTCAATTATTTCTTTAATAACCTTATATAAAGTTTTTCATATGGGTCCAAATCTTAGTAATTGGATGTGGAATCTAGGCCCAATACATGTATAACATAATGGGTAATTTATACCCCAAGCTACCCCTGGTACTTGGTTTTAAAATAGATTTTTGTAGGACAATATTACTGTCTAAATTCATAACAGAGAAGCAGGTCACTTTAAGCTTTTCCCCTTTATAAAAGGGGGACTAAGGATCTTTAATATTTAAGGGTCGAATTAGTTTCTCTAAAAGTTAACAGGATTATTAGATGTAAGACCTACATTTTTCTTCTTTTACAGTGCTTATCCAGAAGGCTTTGGCCTAATGCTATACTAATTGCTCAAAAAGTAGAATTTATTTAACACAACATTTATGACATGTGTAATTTTGTTATAAAAAAAATTTCCAGGAGCGATGGAGATCCTTTTGTTTGCTGTCATGGTTACACATTTAATGATCTGTCCATATACCAAAGTGGAAGAGAGTTTTAATGTACAAGCAATACATGATGTTTTGTATCATGGTGTAAACATCAGCCAGGTAAAATTATTACAAATAGAAATAAACATGGTAATTACGTTTAGGTGTTAAAGTATTTATAAACAAGGCAAACAGTTTTTATCACCAACATTTAACACAACAGTTGATTTTTTTTCTTTCTAAAATTAATTACCATATTTATAATTTTTCCTGTCTACCTTTCAGTACAATTTTATAATTCCATACAACTAAGCAGGATCAGTCATGTGTTTAAAATTGTGATATTATTATAAACTAGTTTGTATCCATTAGCTTGATTAGGGAGCTACCATTTGATTTTTATGGGGGGGGGGGGGGAGGGCTAGGATGAAAAATTTTGTCCTGCATTTATTTTTAGTTGTAAACTCTGTCCTGCCTTTTTATTTTTCACTCTATTCAGTCCTGCCTTTTTTTTATTTATCCTGACTTTTTTTTACATAAATTGTCATCCTGCCTTTTTTTTTGCCAAGTTGCTCATCCTGCCATTTTTTTACTCTAAACTTCTGTCCTGCCTTTTTTTTCAAGTTTCATCCTAGCCCCCCCCCCCCCCCCCCCCCCCAAAAAAAAAAAAATAGTAGCTCCCTTATTAATATCTTTCCATCCTTTGTCTAGACCATCTTTTTATAAAGGTGGAAATTATACAATATACAGTTAACAAAGGGAAGACAGATGTTACTTAAACTTAACATCTTACTCAAAACTTTCTGTTACACCTGTTGATTTTATTTTTTGTTTAGTACGATCATTTGGAGTTTCCAGGAGTGGTACCTAGAACATTTATTGGACCAATCACTATAGCTGTTACATCTTCACCCTTCATCTATTTATTAGACTGCATGCAGTTTTCCAAGCTAGCCTCACAAATCATAGGTATGTTGTACATATACAGTAACAGTCTATAATGTAGCTTTAAAAAAAAATTTACAACAAAATTTTATGATCTAATTGTCCATACAGTACCTATATACAAACATCAAGAAACGTCACTTTGATGTATTGATTGTACATTGATAATTTTCTTTGTCAAACTTTTTTAAACTTAAGTTTAAAACTGGAAGGCTAAAATACAGGAACAGACACTTAGGTTCATTTGCATTCATTACAAATATATTTTGATCTGTTATAGATACATAATTGAATTAACTTACAATATGTTTTTGGTTCAAATTTTTTTTTTTAATGATTTTTTGCCACATATACCTGATTGTGATTGATGATACCCCAATCATATTTTTGCATACTGTAACTTTATTATGCTCGTGCTAGACAGTTTTTTTTTTCTTTTCTTTTTTTTTTTAAATTTTAGTTCATTTATATGTTTCGGGGTTTAGTGTGATGTCCATTTTCACTGAACTAGTACACATTTTTGTTTAGGGGCCAGCTGAAGCCCGCCTCCGGGTGTGGGATTTTCTCGCTGTGTTGAAGACCCATTGGTGGCCTTGGGCTGTTTTCTGCTCTTTTTGGTCGGGTTGTTGTCTCTTTGACACATTCCCCATTTCCATTCTCAATTTTATAGTATATATGATGATCATAATGAATTTTTTTCTGCCTAACACTTTATTGGTTTACAGATATTTTCTAAATACTCCTTGACTGAGTCAATTTAAATTTGTTTACCAATTCAACGTTGGAATACAGATTAATAATAATAATAAAATTGAGAATGTTCATTTCGTTTGGCATCTAAAATTGCATTACTTTTTTTTTAAAGAGTATACCAGTACACATGGTTCATTATTGGTATAGCTATGTTTGCTCAAGATTTACACCAAGTTCCATACTCAAAGAGAAAAACTTAACTGAGTATAACAACAACAATAAAATTAAGAAAAAGAATACTTTTTCACAAATTCAGTTTAAAAAGTGTTCACATGCATTGATTATATATATAATTTGCACTTTGATAACGTTTTGGATGACCTTGGGAATATTTGTACTGATTAGATTGTTTATGACATTTCAGTACAGATGACCTTGGGAATATTTGTACTCAATGGTTTATTTATGACATTTCAGTACAGATGACCATGGGAATATTTGTACTCATTGGTTTGTTTATGACATTTCAGAAATGATGACCACAGGAATATTTGTACTGATTGGTTTGTTTATGACATTTCAGTAAAGATGACCACAGGAATATTCATACTCATTGGTTTGTTAGACATTTCAGTAAGGATGACCACAGGAATATTGTACTCATTGGTTTGTTTATGACATTTCAGTACAAATGACCTTGGGAATATTTGTACTCAATGGTTTGTTTATGACATTTCAGTACAGATGACGTTGGAATTTTTTGTACTGATTGGATTATTTATGACATTTCAGTAAGGATGACCTTGGGAATATTTGTACTCATTGGGTTTTTTATGACATTTCTGTACAGATGACCTTGGGAATATTTGTACTCCTTGGTTTGTTTATGACATTTCAGTACAGATGAAGTTTGAAATATTTGTACTGATAGGATTGATTATGACATTTCAGTAAGGATGACCTTGGGAATATTTGTACTCATTGGTTTTTTAATGACATTTCAGTACAGATGACATTGGGGATATTTGTACTGATTGGAGTGTGTATGACATTTCAGTACAGATGACATTGGGAATATTTGTACTGATTGGATTGTTTATGACATTCCAGTAAGGATGACCTTGGGAATATTTGTACTCAATGGTTTGTTTATGACATTTCAGTACAAATGACGTTGGAAATATTTGTACTGATTGGATTGTTTATGACATTTCAGTAAGGATGACCTTGGGAATATTTGTACTCAATGGTTTGTTTATGACATTTCAGTACAAATGACGTTGGAAATATTTGTACTGATTGGATTGTTTATGACATTTCAGTAAGGATGACCTTGGGAATATTTGTACTGATTTGATTGTTTATGACATTTCAGTACATATGACCTTGGGAATATTTGTACTGATTGGTTTGTTTATGACATTTCAGTACAGATGACCTTGGGAATATTTGTACTGATTGGATTGTTTATGACATTTCAGTAAGGATGACCTTGGGAATATTTGTACTGATTTGATTGTTTATGACATTTCAGTACATATGACCTTGGGAATATTTGTACTGATTGGTTTGTTTATGACATTTCAGTACAGATGACCTTGGGAATATTTGTACTGATTGGATTGTTTATGACATTTCAGTAAGGATGACATTGGATATATTTGTACTGATTGGATTGTTTATGACATTTCAGTTAGGATGACCTTGGGAATATTTGTACTGATTGGATTGTTTATGACATTTCAGTACAGATGACCTTGGGAATATTTGTACTCAATGGTCTATTGATGACATTTCAGTACAGATGACATTGGGAATATTTGTACTGATTGGATTGTTTATGACATTTCAGTAAGGATGACCTTGGGAATATTTGTACTCATTGATTTGTTTTTTGACATTTCAGTACAGATGACCTTGGGAATATTTGTACTCAATGGTTTATTGATGACATTTCAGTACAGATGACCTTGGGAATATTTGTACTGATTGGATTGTTTATGACATTTCAGTAAGGATGACATTGGATATATTTGTACTGATTGGATTGTTTATGACATTTCAGTTAGGATGACCTTGGGAATATTTGTACTGATTGGATTGTTTATGACATTTCAGTACAGATGACCTTGGGAATATTTGTACTCAATGGTCTATTGATGACATTTCAGTACAGATGACATTGGGAATATTTGTACTGATTGGATTGTTTATGACATTTCAGTAAGGATGACCTTGGGAATATTTGTACTCATTGATTTGTTTTTTGACATTTCAGTACAGATGACCTTGGGAATATTTGTACTCAATGGTTTATTGATGACATTTCAGTACAGATGACATTGGGAATATTTGTACTGATTGGATTGTTTATGACATTTCAGTAAGGATGAACTTGGGAATATTTGTACTCATTGGTTTGTTTATGACATTTCAGTACAAATGACCTTGGGAATATTTGTACTCAATGGTTTGTTTATGACATTTCAGTACAGATGACGTTGGAATTTTTTGTACTGATTGGATTATTTATGACATTTCAGTAAGGATGACCTTGGGAATATTTGTACTCCTTGGTTTGTTTATGACATTTCAGTACAGATGAAGTTTGAAATATTTGTACTGATAGGATTGATTATGACATTTCAGTAAGGATGACCTTGGGAATATTTGTACTCATTGGTTTTTTAATGACATTTCAGTACAGATGACATTGGGGATATTTGTACTGATTGGAGTGTGTATGACATTTCAGTACAGATGACATTGGGAATATTTGTACTGATTGGATTGTTTATGACATTCCAGTAAGGATGACCTTGGGAATATTTGTACTCAATGGTTTGTTTATGACATTTCAGTACAAATGACGTTGGAAATATTTGTACTGATTGGATTGTTTATGACATTTCAGTAAGGATGACCTTGGGAATATTTGTACTGATTTGATTGTTTATGACATTTCAGTACATATGACCTTGGGAATATTTGTCATCAATGGTCTATTGATGACATTTCAGTACAGATGACATTGGGAATATTTGTACTGATTGGATTGTTTATGACATTTCAGTAAGGATGAACTTGGGAATATTTGTACTCACTAATTTGTTTTTTGACATTTCAGTACAGATGACCTTGGGAATATTTGTACTCAATGGTTTATTGATGACATTTCAGTACAGATGACATTGGGAATATTTGTACTGATTGGATTGTTTATGACATTTCAGTAAGAATGAAGTTAGAAATATTTGTACTCATTGGTTTGTTTATGACATTTCAGTGAGGATGACCTTGGGAATATTTGTACTGATTGGATTGTTTATGACATTTCAGTACAGATGACCTTGGGAATATTTGTACTGATTGGTTTGTTCATGACATTTCAGTACAGATGACCTTGGGAATATTTGTACTGATTGGATTGTTTATGACATTTCAGTAAGGATGACATTGGAAATATTTGTACTGATTGGATTGTTTATGACATTTCAGTTAGGATGACCTTGGGAATATTTGTACTGATTGGATTGTTTATGACATTTCAGTACAGATGACCTTGGGAATATTTGTACTCAATGGTCTATTGATGACATTTCAGTACAGATGACATTGGGAATATTTGTACTGATTGGATTGTTTATGACATTTCAGTAAGGATGACCTTGGGAATATTTGTACTCGTTGATTTGGTTTTTGACATTTCAGTACAGATGACCTTGGGAATATTTGTACTCAATGGTTTATTGATGACATTTCAGTACAGATGACATTGGGAATATTTGTACTGATTGGATTGTTTATGACATTTCAGTAAGGATGAACTTGGGAATATTTGTACTCATTGGTTTGTTTATGACATTTCAGTACAAATGACCTTGGGAATATTTGTACTCATTGGATTGTTTATGACATTTCAGTACAGATGACCTTGGGAATATTTGTACTGATTGGATTGTTTATGACATTTCAGTAAGGATGACATTGGAAATATTTGTACTGATTGGATTGTTTATGACATTTCAGTTAGGATGACCTTGGGAATATTTGTACTGATTAGATTGTTTATGACATTTCAGTACAGATGACCTTGGGAATATTTGTACTCAATGGTCTATTGATGACATTTCAGTACAGATGACATTGGGAATATTTGTACTGATTGGATTGTTTATGACATTTCAGTAAGGATGACCTTGGGAATATTTGTACTCATTGATTTGTTTTTTGACATTTCAGTACAGATTACCTTGGGAATATTTGTACTCAATGGTTTATTGATGACATTTCAGTACAGATGACATTGGGAATATTTGTACTGATTGGATTGTTTATGACATTTCTGTACAGATGACCTTAGGAATAATTATAGAATAACTAATTGAAGAATTCAAATAGAGAAAAATATTCAACAAGTGACCGAACAACACATTAATTCACGAATGCGCGTGGCGCATGAGTTAATTTTCAGTGTTGTTTGGTCACGAGTTGAATATTTTTCAATATTTGAATTCTTTGATTAGTTATTCTTTTTATTACATTGGCTAATGGCTTTTTTAATGAAATTTATGTAGAAAATGTAAAGAACTCTATCTTTTTTCTACGCATTCACAATTTGTTTTGGTCCGACGTTATCGACGTCTTGACAACGTCTATTGTTGTATGACGTCAGAGAGTGAAATAACCACGTTTATTTCACATGTGAAATTATCGGTTTTTATTTGACTTGGAAATCAATGTAATTCATTGCTACCAATGTAATATTTGTACTCATTGGATTGTTTTTTGACATTTCAGTAAGAATGACCTTGGGAATATTTGTTCAGATTGGATTGTGTACATTTGGAAATGCTGTAGGAGAAAAACTTGGTACTGGTGTAAAGAAATGGTTGTTTATTATCATGATATCACAGTTTCACTTCATGTTTTATATGACTCGTCCATTACCAAATATTTTTGCTTTAGTCCTTGGTGAGTATATAAATTGTTGAAGAAAAGGAGTCATGTCTTCTTGATTTGCACAAAATAACATCATCAACAGATCAAAGACATGATGTCATAATCAAATAACATCAGGCAGGTATGTTTTCCAGCCCTGTGACAAAGTTACCTTGCTCCTGTCCAAATAACACATAGCTCCTGTCTAAATAACACATATCTCCTGTCCAAATAACACATAGCTCCTGTCTAAATAACACATAGCTCCTGTCCAAATAACACATAGCTCCTGTCTAAATAACACATAGCTCCTGTCCAAATAACACATGGCTCCTGTCCAAATAACACATAGCTCCTGTCCAAATAACACATAGCTCCTGTCCAAATAACACATAGTTCCTGTCCAAATAACACATAGCTCCTGTCCAAATAACACATAGCTCCTGTCCAAATAACACATAGCAGATTTGGTTGATATGATATATGCAAAATTGCAGATATTCTTATCGAATATTTGATAATGGTTAATGTCCATTGTTAAGGTTACTTACAACCAATCAGATTATGTTTAGAAGATAAAAATAAAAAGATGTGGTATGATTGTCAATTAGACAACTATCCACCATAGTCCAAATGATGTGGATGTAAGCAATTTAATAACATTATTTAATAAAATATTACTAATACAAAATGTAATTGAACCAAACATCTAGCACACCTGTAAAAGGTAATCTCTTATATTTGGTACATATATGTACATGAATTCCATATTTGGTATGCCATATTTGATATGTACATGCATTACATATTTAGTATGTACATGAATTCCATATTTGAAATGTACATGCATTAATACATATTTGGTATGTACATGAGTTCCATATTTGGTATGTTCATGAATTTCAAATATGGTATGTACATGATTTCCATATTTTGTATATACATGAATTCCATATTTGGTTTGAACATGAATTCCATACTTGGTATGTACATGAATTCCATATTTGGTTTGAACATGAATTTCATATTTGGTATGTACATGAATTCCATATTATATGCTAAATTAAAAGGATATTTCATTGTAAATGTGCTTGTTAGATACAGGTAATTAACTATGTTAGATGAACTGTGCTGGTATTGCTGTTCTTCATCCTGAGTGTTCACTTAGGATGACAATAGGATCAGGATAAGGATAACAAAACTTGCAAGGTGCCAGTAGAAAGTATGTTGTCCGATTTATTATGTATAACACAATGGTTATTATATGTATAGGAAGATCTTGTGGCTCCCTCAAACTGATATCCAGTTGAAGTTACACAATAGAAATAGACTTTAAGAGATATTGAAACTCTCCTCTTAAAGAACCAATTAAAACACCGGAATACAATTATATGGGATAATGGCTATTACTGATGTAAAGTTTGTTTTAATTTTGAAATATATTTTCAGTTCTGTTGGCATTAGGAGGATGGTTACGAGGTCAACATATACGATTCCTTTGGTGTTCAGGGGCAGCCATTTTGATTTTTAGAGCAGAACTGACTTTGTACCTAGGACAAATTCTCCTGATTGAACTATTTAGTAAGCGGTTATCATTAAAGAAACTGTTGACATATGGAGTAGCTGCTGCTGTCACATTAATAGGTAAAACATTTTATTACAAAATACTCATAGCAAAGTGTCATGAAATAGTTACATTTTGTCTCAATCATTGACAGTGTATTATTGGTACAGGGAAGTAATATCTGAAGTTATCTTTATTTAAAGATTTGATGACTAACCATTGGAGGCTTCACAGCCAGTCAATGTTGTTAAACACCCACATAGAAGTTATCTTTCTGAATGAAGACTGGATATTGAAAAAAGATGATTATCATTATTTTCTTAAATTTTGTTTTAATTATTATGGGATAATTTTCCATCTCAAGCTTCTCGACTGAGTGTCTCAATGGAGTAGAGTGGGAACACAATGATGTCATAAGTAAATATTATTGATATTACCTAGGAAAATAGTGATAAGCAGATTATCTATGGTCTTTCAATTAGAGAAAGTTTCTCGACAACATCTCGACTCAGGACTATTGTTTTCAGAACATTCAGGTTTTATATGACCCCTTCTGTAGATCTCCTGTAGGCCTGTGTATTACAAAATTTTCAAAGTGCTATAATGTCAAAACAGCAAAAATACAGAATAAAAGTGATGTGCCATTTTGTATATATACAAAAGGGAAACGTTGTTAAAAGCAATACTGTTTATTGTTCCATTGCATTTAATAGAAAATGGGGATTTTGTGGCAAATAATACCAAGATTTTTGCAGAAAATCCACAGACTATTTCAGAGATTTTCTTTATAATCTTTTTTAATATAGATGACACTTGTTTGTCCATGATGTGCTAGCGCCTTTATTGTTAACAAAAAATTCTAAACAACCTTTCCACTCCAAAAAAAACTTGTGCTGAGTCACTAAAGTAGAGCACACCCTAGAAGGTGTACTTGAATAGGTCCATATTTTTACTTGTTTTAACTAATATCTTTATTTATAAACTTGTTTTAGGGAAATCATTGCTAGCACTGCATGCAATAACCCCAATCTATTAAGCACCAAATTGTCAAATATAGGAGTACAAGGGGAAAGGCTCTGGATTTTCTATAAAATTTCCATGTTTTAAGCATTGAAACAACAAAAGGGTACATTATCCTTAATCTATAATGATTGTATAGAATCACATGAAATATTTTTTTTCAAATTTACATTTCTTTTTAATGGCTGTCTTCATCTTAAAGGATTTACACAATCATACCCTTATCTATTATTAATTATGAGTTATAATAGTGAAAAGATAAATGTTTTGATTTTTTATAGGTTTAACTTTATGCATTGACAGTTATTTTTGGCAGAGGATGATATGGCCTGAAGCTGAAGTCTTCTGGTACAACACAGTTTTAAATAAAAGTTCACAATGGGGAGTATCCTTTAAAGAGAAGTTTCTTGTTTGTCATCATTATTAATTTATATGATTATATCTCAGGTTTTTTCAGATGAAAACAGGAAAACAATACCATAGGGACAATAAAAAAACTATAAGAAAGACCAATAACACCATGTCCACAAGAAGGACAAATAGACAAACAACTGTCCACTAGTGGCACCTGACATCTTGCTTATTACAAATTTAATTGCAATAATAAGTTGCACTCATTTTGTTGTAATCTTCGCAGCAACTACAAATCTAAGCTTCTTGATATTTGATACCAAGTATATATTGGTAAGCTATACAGTGTGACACATTTTCAAATCCGTCACTTGTCTTTTTCATGTTCACAGCATACACATAAAAAAGATAAGTCTTATAATTGCTAATGAGACAACTATCCACCAGAGACCAAAGGACGAGGATGTTAACTATAGGTCACCATTATTGTCTTCAACAATGAGCAAAACCCATAGTATCATGTTATAAGCTTCTAAAGGCTATGTCATGACAAAATGTGAAACAATTCAAAAGAGAAAAACAAATGGGGAAATGCATGTTCTTAAATTTATGAAAATATAAGAAGTTTTGGTTGCATTTATCTCAGACAACTACAAATCATAGTTTCTTGATATTTGGTAAGAAGTTTAATATTGCTTACCTCCTTTCTTTGTCTGCCTGAACATTGTCTGGTATATGTATTTTCTTTCATTCAAAAGGAAAAGTGGGAATACTAATTACTGTATTTGGTTTGTGTAAAATACACACTTTTTAATTTTTTAGCTCACACGTGCACTACATCTTGTCTTTTTATGAAACAAAATTATGAATAACTCTTGCAATATGTGTTCAATGTAGAATGAGGAGTATTTGTGTAAAAGGGTGGAAAAGTCAAAAGTTTTTGCACTATTTTATAAGGATAGTGGCTTTAATTTAATTTTTTTTTTATTATAATCATCTTCTTCATAGAACTTAATGGGTTAAATATGATAAATGAGCTTATGGGAAACCTATTGTTTATGGTGTGGTTTAGTTTATAGAGTTTGAAGTAGGCTAAGTTTTATGTTAGAAGCATATAAAGTTAAAAGACTCAATATAAATATAATTTATTGATATGTTCTAATATTTTTTTGTTGCGTTGAAGGGGGTTGGGTGGACAATCATCAGAACCTCTTTCCAAGTTGAAATTAGCTTTTTAATTTCTTTGGGTTCCACTGAGGAGCAAATAAAAACACATCTTTATTGTTCAGTGTGACCCATACTAACATGTTAGTTATCTAGTTAGGTCTATCTTATGTACATAACGTTACAGATAACTTTCCTTAATATAATTAGACATTACCATTTTTATGGTATTTTTACTCTGCCATTCCAAGATGTCTTCTCCTGAGTCTGTTCCTAGTGCCTTTAGGGTTGATTCTGACACCACAGACACGAATAATGATTTATCCAGCATTGCTATTTGTGCTGTTGTTCTCTATCCTGCCTCATAAAGAGCTGAGGTTTATCATCTATGTGGTACCAGTATTAAATGTGGCTGCAGCTTGTGCAATGTCTAGACTGTAAGTATATATCCAGTAGAAAGAGGTCCTCATTAACTTTGAGGTCACCAAGTCAGAAATCAAGGTCAAAGCATTTTCAAATATCTTTAAAATATTTGGTTTCTAGATTACTTTTTTCTTCAGACATCTTGTTTTTACAAAACTCACATTGATCCCAAGAGTATACAATAGGCCAATATTGATGTTGGGGTAACAGAAATCAAATGTCAAGGCCGAAGCAGCCATAAATAGACTAAATTTTAGAAAAGTACCTCTCAACATATCTTTTGAGTGAATAATTGATTGTTGCTTGCTTAACATCCAGTGGCAAATATTTCATGCATATTCAGGATGTGAACAAATATTGCTTGCTTATATCCAGTGGCAAATATTTCATGCATATTCAGGATGCGAACAAATATTGCTTGCTTATATCCAGTGGCAAATATTTCGTGCATATTCAGGATGTGAACAAATATTGCTTGCTTATATCCAGTGGCAAATATTTGATGCATATTCAAGTGGAGAACAAATTAACAATTAATTCGATAGGTTGTTTCTGCAAGGTAGGCCGACTGAGATGAAGAGAAAAAAAATGGACTGCCACTGGAAATTAGGGTATGTTGGATAGGGGCATAGTTATGCCTTGAAATAGACCACAAAGTAACCCCTCAGAGAGTTGTTGCTAGGGTTCTTTATCATACAGAAAGCTTAGCACTCTCTATATGCCAGGCATTTTTGTTCGTTTAGTGTTTCTGTTATGTTTTATTCAGTTTTGGTTATCGGATCAGGTAAATAAAAAAAAAGCTGACTTTGTTTAAATTTGTTGCTTTCAGCTGTTAAGCCTGACAGGACCATCATTTTTTATCTTTATTCTGTTCATGGGTAACACATTCCCCTAAATATTTAATCACATTCAAACTATTTTGTCACATATAATGTATTTTATTTGTTGTTTGATAGAAAATTGTATATGAACCAATATAAATATAGCCAAAAGATTCCTAGACTGGGAGAAGAACAGAAAAACCAAAATATGACAGAAAAAACACAAAGACAATCAACAAATATAAGACAAATGTTTTACTTTGGAAAAAAAAACAATGCTGCAAAAATAATTTGTCATTTTTTTGTGTCATGAACTGAGTTTTAAACAGCTGTGAATTATTTATCCTGTATAAATGTTCCTTCAATATGTCTCTTGATTTCACAGATGGAATAATAGAAATAAGTCAGCATTACAAATGTTACTAGCTACTGGTGCAGTGCTACATCTACTGGGAAATTTAATAGGAACTGGTGTGTTTCTGACTGTATCACATTACAATTATCCTGGAGGTGAAGCCATCATGCTTATACAAAAATCACAATTATCTACATCAAGTGAGTAACATAGAATAGACTATACTCTTCTGAAATGACAAGAGTTGTCAGTGTTCCTGCCTAAGGTCATGGTTCTTTCTGGCTACTTCCTAAATAACAACTGGTTTGCCATTAAGTGTGAAGAAAATGCTGTTAAATACCAACAATCAATCTCTTTTTAGCTCACCTGGCCGAAAGGCCAAGTGAGCTTTTCTCATCACTTGGCGTCCATCTTCGTCCGTTGTCCTCGTCGGCAAGACAAATACTAATTTAAAAAAAAAAAATTCCAAAGTCACTGAAGCATTTCTTAGAGGGGTCAAAATAAAATGTATGCATATTGCTTTTCCGGCTCTTCCAAAGTGAAAAAATGAAACTTTGTTGACTTGTTTATATCTATTGACGTAAGCTCCCTTTCGATTTTTATAAAATTTAGATTTTACGTTTCTGAGTTATGGGGTTTTATTCATAAAAAAAGGGGGATTTTCGGACAATAACTCAAAGGTGCTTTGAGCAGTTTTCATGAAACTTTAGTGACTGGTTAATACCTATTAAAATAACCTCCCTTTAGTTTTTTATAAATTTCTGATATGACATTGAGGAGTTGTGGAACTTTATTTGTTGAAAAAGCGACGGGCGTATTATGCGCTCATGGTGCAGCTCTTTATTTGTCATGGCATTGTCAGTTTTTCTTCGACTTATGAGTTTTGAAAGTCCCCTTGATGTCTTCCGCCTCTTTTTAATAAGATTGTGAGGAATCCACTTAGCCATCTTCCACTGAATGTGAAAGAATTAAGTTGTTCAGTGTTCATTTTTCTGATCAAATCAGTTTAAGAAGATGCTTAGAAGTACTTTGTAAGTTATTCCAACTCCGATATACATGTCATAAAATGGTAGTCCATCAAATTGCTGTTTTTTGGGTTTTACTGCAAAGCAGGAGACATATCACTGTTAACAGTCGTATTCTTCTACAAATCACAATTGTGGTGTGATCATCAGTTTGCAAAGAACTCTGCTCAAACCATTGCTAGGAATCTTCTTAAACTTGCAGCACGGTGAAAGTTTTTGCTCCTTGTTGCAGGCCTCACTGTGACTTTGACACGAAGAACATTATTAAACAGGTTGTTTCTTTGCTTTTTGTGTTTTTTGCTGTGCATGTACTGATTTTGTGTCATGGATGGATACCCTATATATCCTTTTTTTTTCTATTTTCCAATATACTTTATCATGTGATATTAATTTCTTTCTTCTTTTTCAGATGTTAATTTACATATAGATGTAAAGAATGCCCAGACTGGCATCAGTAGATTTACACAAATTCTTCCCCATTGGAAGTAAGTACATGTTTCTTAATGGAAGGTAGTGGATATTAACTTAATAAGATTTCAGTTGCATGTCAGAACCTTTCTGTACAAAACCATTCACAATGGCTTTGATGTGATGATATTTTTAAATTCCAAGTTGTTAGGGGACGACCATTTGATTTTCTGGGGGGCCAGGAGGATTTGTTTTGGATGGGTTATTTATTTTTTTGGACCAAAAGGACAGATTATTTATTTTCTGCACTGTTGAAGTATGATTTTTCATTTTCATTAAAACAAGGGACTGATTATCTATTTCCACAATTATATTTATAATATTTGAAAACATGCAATTTTTAAATTAATTTTTTTATTCTTAAAAAATAACACAGTCAATTAAGTCAATCAGAATTAATCATCATCCTCTGGAAGTTAATATTCTGAATTGCAAACTGCATATATTGCATACGTACAAGGATTTAAAGCTGGGCTGTAACTAGCCTCTTTTAAAAGTTGTCAAACATTTTCGACGAGCGGAGTGAGGCGAAAAAAAATCAATGAAGAGTCTGGGGTTCGCTGAAGGCCCCAAGAAGCTATAGAAAAAATGGCGCAAAATCATGCATTATGCGCTTTTCCCAGACCCTTTCTTAATCTGAAACGCAAGTTCTGTTTTAATTTTTTTGACAATATTCTGGTCTCAAAGCAAAATATATAGATTCAGTGTAAGACTTTTAGTTTTTAGGGACAACATCAAAAGACCAATATGTAGGACAAAGCAAAAAATGTTTCAGTTTGCAGAAAAACCTTTTATACCTGTCAATTATGTTTTTTTTCAAATTAAGTTAAGAGGGGGCTGATTATCATTGATATAACTATGTCAAGTCAGTTTTTATAACACATTTCAATTACAACTTGATGTACTTCATAACTGGGATACAATTTAAAGTAGTTTGTAATAGACAAAAGGTCCTTAAATATAATAAAACTCAAGTTTAAAACATAATTACTAAATTACAAATAGAATGCAACACTTAAAGAGAATAGTCATAAAGAAGGGCAATCAATGAACAAAAGACAAACCCGGGAACAGTTAAAACACAAAACGACAAACATTATAGACAATCAACACTGAAAAATAAAAATAAATGAGAAACATGGATCTCAAAAAACAGGGGCTACGTCAGAAGGTGAACAGAACTTGCTTCTTGCAAGACACTTGCCATGAAAACAATTTGATATGAAGACAAGCTTTTGTTTTGAAATTTCCAACATGAGGCATTTGCCTCAATGTAGTTACAGCCCTGTAATAAAAGTGAGGTAAATGTTCACGAGACAATATACCTCAAGTGAAATGAAACCCATTTTCAAACATTTCAAATACATTATTATTTATATTATTAAAAGATTTGGGAAGTTTTTCCAGAAAAAAATATGAAAAAAGACGAATTTTGGAAGAATCTGGTGCCATCTCATACTTCAGAATAGCATTTTATAAAATTTACCACAGAACAAATCATTCATTTTTGTTATTATCAAGGCTGAGTTATTTATTTTCAAAATCCTCCTGCCCCCCCCCCCCCCCCCAGAATATCAAATGGTCGTCCCCTTAAATCCTTCCAACATCTTTATCACATTTATCTATTGTACAAAGTTAGTAATCTCATATTGACTTATTTTTTAAAGTCGGTTCTGTTTTTCAGATACAGTAAGGAAGAAGATTTACCAGCTAATGGAGAGAAAATGAAGTCCTTCACTCACTTACTGATAGGAAATCAGACAGTTTTACCATACTATAAACAATCACACAAAATCATTCATACAGTGGAGGCATTCCATAAAATACAGCCTCAACGTAACCTAAAACACCCAATACAGATAAAGCTACATCCTGAAATATGGATTTTAGAAAAAAATAAAACATAAAACATTTTGATTTATATTTAGATTGTATCACCCATTGATTGATTGTTACTGCGACTTTCAGCACACTTGGCTATGACATGTGAACCAGTTGACTTTCAGCACACTTGGCTATGACATGTGAACTAGTTGACTTTCAGCACACTTGGCTATGACATGTGAACCAGTTGACTTTCAGCACACTTGGCTATGGCATGTGAACCAGTTGACTTTCAGCACACTTGGCTATGACATGTGAACCAGTTGACTTTCAGCACACTTGGCTATGACATGTGAACTAGTTGACTTTCAGCACACTTGGCTATGACATGTGAACCAGTTGATTTTCAGCACACTTGGCTATGACATGTGAATGAACCAGTTGACTTTCAGCACACTTGGCTATGACATGTGAACCAGTTGACTTTCAGCACACTTGGCTATGACATGTGAACCAGTTGACTTTCAGCACACTTGGCTATGACATGTGAACCAGTTGACTTTCAGCACACTTGGCTATGACATGTGAATGAACCAGTTGACTTTCAGCACACTTGGCTATGACATGTGAACCAGTTGACTTTCAGCACACTTGGCTATGACATGTGAACCAGTTTTTATTGGTGGAGGAAACAGGAGTGCCTGGAGAGATCCCCTGACCTTCGGCCGGAAAACTGGAACTCCTTGTCAAATAAGATTGTAGACGAACGTACTGTTCCATGAGCCAGGTTGTAACTCACAATTTAACTGTTGACAGGCTAGTGATTACTGTAGATGAACTTCCTAGACCACTATGCCACCAAGGTCCTGAATCATCTATTAATTCTGTTGGCCCTTTCAAGGTAAAGTTTAACTTTAACAAATTTTTTGTAAAGGCTATCACTATTTGGAATCATCAATTTGATCATCTCCCTCTTTTTGTCTTCTCAGATATTAGAATACCAGGATCATCTAACTTCTATGTATGTGCAAATAATATGTTGGTCACCAACTTTTAAAATGTTACCAATACTGTTCAAATTCAGCCCCTCAAAACCTAATTTGGCATATATATATGAAACAGTCCACTCCATAATAAACATGTGTTCTAAGTTTCATGTTGATGTAACCATAAACTACCTTAAACCAAAATTTTAACCTGATACAGTCATGAGGATGTTTAACCTGATACAGCCTGGAGGATGTTTAACCTGATACAGCCTGGAGGATGTTTAACCTGATACAGCCTGGAGGATGTTTAACCTGATACAGCCTGGAGGATGGACAGATGCACAAACTTGGAAAACATGATACCCCTCTACAAGGCTTTGCCTTTCAGTCACAGAATTGCTTTCGCCAAATATAGATGTAGTGTAGCCCCACTGAGGATTGTAACTGGGGGATATGAAAATACATGTATAGTTTGAGAAAATTAGAGTTTTATTAGGGGACAACCATTTGATATTCTGGGGGGGGGCCAGGAGGATTTTGAAAATAAATAACTCAGCCTTGATAATCACAAAAATAAATGGTTTGTTCTGTGGTAGTTTGAAAATAAATTACCTGACTTGCAATGTATTGAAAATAAATAACTCAGCAGGTCTAATCGAAAGTATGGGATGGCACCAGATTCTTCATAAATTCATCTTTTTTCCAAAAAAAAAAACGGGAAACACTTCCCATATCTTTTAATAATAAAAGTATAAATATTATTTAGATATACTTGAAATGTCAGAAAATTGGTTTCATTTAACTTGAGGTTAATTGTCTCAGGAACACTTACCTCACTTTTATTAAATCAAGGCCGTAACTACATTGAGACAAATGCCTCATGTAGGAAATTTCAAAACCAAACGCTTGTCTCCATATCAAATTGTGTTCACTGTGAGTGCCTTGCAAGAAGCAAGTTCTGTTCTCCCTCAGACATAGCCCCTGATTTTTCGGGATCAATGTTTCTTATTTATTTGTCTTTTGTTCATTGATTGCCCTTCTGTATTCTGTTAGTGTTGCATTCATTTTGTAATTTAGTAATTTTATTATTAACTTGATCATGAGATTAAAACAAGAGTGCACACGCTGAAATGTCTCGCCTTCTTTACTAATCATTGATATTATGTTGATAGTCCTAAATATAAAGCTTTATTACAACTGTCACATAAACTTAACATTAACCAAGTAAACTAAACATTGACCAATGAACCATGAAAATGAGGTCAAGGTCAGATGAACCATGCTAGGCAGGCATGTACAGCTAACAATTCTTCCATACAACAAATATAGTTGACCTATTGCTTATAGTTTAAGAAAAACAGACGAAAACACAAAAACTTAACACTGAGCAATGAACCTTGAAAATGAGGTCAAGGTCAAATAAAACCTGCGTGACTGACATATAGATCATAAAATATTTCCATACACCAAATATAGTTGAACTATTGCATATAGTATTAGAAAAAAAGACCAAAACTCAAAAACTTAACTTTGACCACTGAACCATGAAAATGAGGTCAAGGTAAGATGACACCTGCCAGCTAGACATGTACACCTTACAATCATTCCATACACCAAATATAGCTGACCTATTGCATGCAGTATTAGAAAAAAAGACCAAAACTCAAAAACTTAACTTTGACCACTGAACCATGAAAATGAGGTCAAGGTCAGATGACACCTGCCAGCTAGACATGTACACCTTACAATCATTCCATACACCAAATATAGTAGACCTATTGCATACAGTATAAGAAAAACAGACCAAAACACAAAAACTTAACTATAACCACTGAACCATGAAAATGAGGTCAAGGTCAGATGACACCTGCCAGTTGGACATGTACACCTTACAGTCCTTCCATACACCGAATATACTAGACCTATTGCTTATAGTATCTGAGATATGGACTTGACCACGAAAACTTAACCTTGTTCACTGATCCATGAAATGAGGTCGAGGTCAAGTGAAAACTGTCTGACGGGCATGAGGACCTTGCAAGGTACGCACATACCAAATATAGTTATCCTATTACTTATAATAAGAGAGAATTTAACATTACAAAAAATCTGAACTTTTTTTTCAAGTAGTCACTGAACCATGAAAATGAGGTCAAGGACATTGGACATGTGACTGACGGAAACTTCGTAACATGAGGCATCCATATACAAAGTATGAAGCATCCAGGTCTTCCATCTTCTAAAATATAAAGCTTTTAAGAAGTTAGCTAACGCCGCCGCCGCCGCCGTCGCCGCCGGATCGCTATCCCTATGTCGAGCTTTCTGCGACAAAAGTCGCAGGCTCAACAAAAACACAGCAGCCACAGACTTTACTATGTGAATAACATTTTTGCTTTATCATGCATATTCGTCTTTTGATGTTGTTCCTAGAAACTTAAGTCTTACACTGAATCTATAACGTGATTTTGCTTTGAGACCAACATATTGTCATAAGATTATTAAAACAGAACTTGCATTTTCAGTTTAAGAAAGGGTCTGGGGAACACCCAGAAGGCATGATTTTGCATCATTTGTTCTATAGCTTCTTGGGCCTTCAGCGGTTCGAAAACCCTTCAAAAAAATTTGAACCAGTTGATTTTCAGCACACTTGGCTATGACATGTGAATGAACCAGTTGACTTTCAGCACACTTGGCTATGACATGTGAACCAGTTGACTTTCAGCACACTTGGCTATGACATGTGAACCAGTTGACTTTCAGCACACTTGGCTATGACATGTGAACCAGTTGACTTTCAGCACACTTGGCTATGACATGTGAATGAACCAGTTGACTTTCAGCACACTTGGCTATGACATGTGAACCAGTTGACTTTCAGCACACTTGGCTATGACATATGAACCAGTTTTTATTGGTGGAGGAAACAGGAGTGCCTGGAGAGATCCCCTGACCTTCGGCCGGAAAACTGGAACTCCTTGTCAAATAAGATTGTAGACGAACGTACTGTTCCATGAGCCAGGTTGTAACTCACAATTTAACTGTTGACAGGCTAGTGATTACTGTAGATGAACTTCCTAGACCACTATGCCACCAAGGTCCTGAATCATCTATTAATTCTGTTGGCCCTTTCAAGGTAAAGTTTAACTTTAACAAATTTTTTGTAAAGGCTATCACTATTTGGAATCATCAATTTGATCATCTCCCTCTTTTTGTCTTCTCAGATATTAGAATACCAGGATCATCTAACTTCTATGTATGTGCAAATAATATGTTGGTCACCAACTTTTAAAATGTTACCAATACTGTTCAAATTCAGCCCCTCAAAACCTAATTTGGCATATATATATGAAACAGTCCACTCCATAATAAACATGTGTTCTAAGTTTCATGTTGATGTAACCATAAACTACCTTAAACCAAAATTTTAACCTGATACAGTCATGAGGATGTTTAACCTGATACAGCCTGGAGGATGTTTAACCTGATACAGCCTGGAGGATGTTTAACCTGATACAGCCTGGAGGATGTTTAACCTGATACAGCCTGGAGGATGGACAGATGCACAAACTTGGAAAACATGATACCCCTCTACAAGGCTTTGCCTTTCAGTCACAGAATTGCTTTCGCCAAATATAGATGTAGTGTAGCCCCACTGAGGATTGTAACGGGGGATATGAAAATACATGTATAGTTTGAGAAAATTAGAGTTTTATTAGGGGACAACCATTTGATATTCTGGGGGGGGGGGGGGGGGGGGGCCAGGAGGATTTTGAAAATAAATAACTCAGCCTTGATAATCACAAAAATAAATGGTTTGTTCTGTGGTAGTTTGAAAATAAATTACCTGACTTGCAATGTATTGAAAATAAATAACTCAGCAGGTCTAATCGAAAGTATGAGATGGCACCAGATTCTTCATAAATTCATCTTTTTTCCAAAAAAAAAAACTGGAAACACTTCCCATATCTTTTAATAATAAAAGTATAAATATTATTTAGATATACTTGAAATGTCAGAAAATTGGTTTCATTTAACTTGAGGTTAATTGTCTCAGGAACACTTACCTCACTTTTATTAAATCAAGGCCGTAACTACATTGAGACAAATGCCTCATGTAGGAAATTTCAAAACCAAACGCTTGTCTCCATATCAAATTGTGTTCACTGTGAGTGCCTTGCAAGAAGCAAGTTCTGTTCTCCCTCAGACATAGCCCCTGATTTTTCGGGATCAATGTTTCTTATTTATTTGTCTTTTGTTCATTGATTGCCCTTCTGTATTCTGTTAGTGTTGCATTCATTTTGTAATTTAGTAATTTTATTATTAACTTGATCATGAGATTAAAACAAGAGTGCACACGCTGAAATGTCTCGCCTTCTTTACTAATCATTGATATTATGTTGATAGTCCTAAATATAAAGCTTTATTACAACTGTCACATAAACTTAACATTAACCAAGTAAACTAAACATTGACCAATGAACCATGAAAATGAGGTCAAGGTCAGATGAACCATGCTAGGCAGGCATGTACAGCTAACAATTCTTCCATACAACAAATATAGTTGACCTATTGCTTATAGTTTAAGAAAAACAGACGAAAACACAAAAACTTAACACTGAGCAATGAACCTTGAAAATGAGGTCAAGGTCAAATAAAACCTGCGTGACTGACATATAGATCATAAAATATTTCCATACACCAAATATAGTTGAACTATTGCATATAGTATTAGAAAAAAAGACCAAAACTCAAAAACTTAACTTTGACCACTGAACCATGAAAATGAGGTCAAGGTAAGATGACACCTGCCAGCTAGACATGTACACCTTACAATCATTCCATACACCAAATATAGCTGACCTATTGCATGCAGTATTAGAAAAAAAGACCAAAACTCAAAAACTTAACTTTGACCACTGAACCATGAAAATGAGGTCAAGGTCAGATGACACCTGCCAGCTAGACATGTACACCTTACAATCATTCCATACACCAAATATAGTAGACCTATTGCATACAGTATAAGAAAAACAGACCAAAACACAAAAACTTAACTATAACCACTGAACCATGAAAATGAGGTCAAGGTCAGATGACACCTGCCAGTTGGACATGTACACCTTACAGTCCTTCCATACACCGAATATACTAGACCTATTGCTTATAGTATCTGAGATATGGACTTGACCACGAAAACTTAACCTTGTTCACTGATCCATGAAATGAGGTCGAGGTCAAGTGAAAACTGTCTGACGGGCATGAGGACCTTGCAAGGTACGCACATACCAAATATAGTTATCCTATTACTTATAATAAGAGAGAATTTAACATTACAAAAAATCTGAACTTTTTTTTCAAGTAGTCACTGAACCATGAAAATGAGGTCAAGGACATTGGACATGTGACTGACGGAAACTTCGTAACATGAGGCATCCATATACAAAGTATGAAGCATCCAGGTCTTCCATCTTCTAAAATATAAAGCTTTTAAGAAGTTAGCTAACGCCGCCGCCGCCGCCGTCGCCGCCGGATCGCTATCCCTATGTCGAGCTTTCTGCGACAAAAGTCGCAGGCTCAACAAAAACACAGCAGCCACAGACTTTACTATGTGAATAACATTTTTGCTTTATCATGCATATTCGTCTTTTGATGTTGTTCCTAGAAACTTAAGTCTTACACTGAATCTATAACGTGATTTTGCTTTGAGACCAACATATTGTCATAAGATTATTAAAACAGAACTTGCATTTTCAGTTTAAGAAAGGGTCTGGGGAACACCCAGAAGGCATGATTTTGCATCATTTGTTCTATAGCTTCTTGGGCCTTCAGCGGTTCGAAAACCCTTCAAAAAAATTTGAACCAGTTGATTTTCAGCACACTTGGCTATGACATGTGAATGAACCAGTTGACTTTCAGCACACTTGGCTATGACATGTGAACCAGTTGACTTTCAGCACACTTGGCTATGACATGTGAACCAGTTGACTTTCAGCACACTTGGCTATGACATGTGAACCAGTTGACTTTCAGCACACTTGGCTATGACATGTGAATGAACCAGTTGACTTTCAGCACACTTGGCTATGACATGTGAACCAGTTGACTTTCAGCACACTTGGCTATGACATATGAACCAGTTTTTATTGGTGGAGGAAACAGGAGTGCCTGGAGAGATCCCCTGACCTTCGGCCGGAAAACTGGAACTCCTTGTCAAATAAGATTGTAGACGAACGTACTGTTCCATGAGCCAGGTTGTAACTCACAATTTAACTGTTGACAGGCTAGTGATTACTGTAGATGAACTTCCTAGACCACTATGCCACCAAGGTCCTGAATCATCTATTAATTCTGTTGGCCCTTTCAAGGTAAAGTTTAACTTTAACAAATTTTTTGTAAAGGCTATCACTATTTGGAATCATCAATTTGATCATCTCCCTCTTTTTGTCTTCTCAGATATTAGAATACCAGGATCATCTAACTTCTATGTATGTGCAAATAATATGTTGGTCACCAACTTTTAAAATGTTACCAATACTGTTCAAATTCAGCCCCTCAAAACCTAATTTGGCATATATATATGAAACAGTCCACTCCATAATAAACATGTGTTCTAAGTTTCATGTTGATGTAACCATAAACTACCTTAAACCAAAATTTTAACCTGATACAGTCATGAGGATGTTTAACCTGATACAGCCTGGAGGATGTTTAACCTGATACAGCCTGGAGGATGTTTAACCTGATACAGCCTGGAGGATGTTTAACCTGATACAGCCTGGAGGATGGACAGATGCACAAACTTGGAAAACATGATACCCCTCTACAAGGCTTTGCCTTTCAGTCACAGAATTGCTTTCGCCAAATATAGATGTAGTGTAGCCCCACTGAGGATTGTAACTGGGGGATATGAAAATACATGTATAGTTTGAGAAAATTAGAGTTTTATTAGGGGACAACCATTTGATATTCTGGGGGGGGGGGGGGGGGGGGGGCCAGGAGGATTTTGAAAATAAATAACTCAGCCTTGATAATCACAAAAATAAATGGTTTGTTCTGTGGTAGTTTGAAAATAAATTACCTGACTTGCAATGTATTGAAAATAAATAACTCAGCAGGTCTAATCGAAAGTATGAGATGGCACCAGATTCTTCATAAATTCATCTTTTTTCCAAAAAAAAAAACGGGAAACACTTCCCATATCTTTTAATAATAAAAGTATAAATATTATTTAGATATACTTGAAATGTCAGAAAATTGGTTTCATTTAACTTGAGGTTAATTGTCTCAGGAACACTTACCTCACTTTTATTAAATCAAGGCCGTAACTACATTGAGACAAATGCCTCATGTAGGAAATTTCAAAACCAAACGCTTGTCTCCATATCAAATTGTGTTCACTGTGAGTGCCTTGCAAGAAGCAAGTTCTGTTCTCCCTCAGACATAGCCCCTGATTTTTCGGGATCAATGTTTCTTATTTATTTGTCTTTTGTTCATTGATTGCCCTTCTGTATTCTGTTAGTGTTGCATTCATTTTGTAATTTAGTAATTTTATTATTAACTTGATCATGAGATTAAAACAAGAGTGCACACGCTGAAATGTCTCGCCTTCTTTACTAATCATTGATATTATGTTGATAGTCCTAAATATAAAGCTTTATTACAACTGTCACATAAACTTAACATTAACCAAGTAAACTAAACATTGACCAATGAACCATGAAAATGAGGTCAAGGTCAGATGAACCATGCTAGGCAGGCATGTACAGCTAACAATTCTTCCATACAACAAATATAGTTGACCTATTGCTTATAGTTTAAGAAAAACAGACGAAAACACAAAAACTTAACACTGAGCAATGAACCTTGAAAATGAGGTCAAGGTCAAATAAAACCTGCGTGACTGACATATAGATCATAAAATATTTCCATACACCAAATATAGTTGAACTATTGCATATAGTATTAGAAAAAAAGACCAAAACTCAAAAACTTAACTTTGACCACTGAACCATGAAAATGAGGTCAAGGTAAGATGACACCTGCCAGCTAGACATGTACACCTTACAATCATTCCATACACCAAATATAGCTGACCTATTGCATGCAGTATTAGAAAAAAAGACCAAAACTCAAAAACTTAACTTTGACCACTGAACCATGAAAATGAGGTCAAGGTCAGATGACACCTGCCAGCTAGACATGTACACCTTACAATCATTCCATACACCAAATATAGTAGACCTATTGCATACAGTATAAGAAAAACAGACCAAAACACAAAAACTTAACTATAACCACTGAACCATGAAAATGAGGTCAAGGTCAGATGACACCTGCCAGTTGGACATGTACACCTTACAGTCCTTCCATACACCGAATATACTAGACCTATTGCTTATAGTATCTGAGATATGGACTTGACCACGAAAACTTAACCTTGTTCACTGATCCATGAAATGAGGTCGAGGTCAAGTGAAAACTGTCTGACGGGCATGAGGACCTTGCAAGGTACGCACATACCAAATATAGTTATCCTATTACTTATAATAAGAGAGAATTTAACATTACAAAAAATCTGAACTTTTTTTTCAAGTAGTCACTGAACCATGAAAATGAGGTCAAGGACATTGGACATGTGACTGACGGAAACTTCGTAACATGAGGCATCCATATACAAAGTATGAAGCATCCAGGTCTTCCATCTTCTAAAATATAAAGCTTTTAAGAAGTTAGCTAACGCCGCCGCCGCCGCCGTCGCCGCCGGATCGCTATCCCTATGTCGAGCTTTCTGCGACAAAAGTCGCAGGCTCAACAAAAACACAGCAGCCACAGACTTTACTATGTGAATAACATTTTTGCTTTATCATGCATATTCGTCTTTTGATGTTGTTCCTAGAAACTTAAGTCTTACACTGAATCTATAACGTGATTTTGCTTTGAGACCAACATATTGTCATAAGATTATTAAAACAGAACTTGCATTTTCAGTTTAAGAAAGGGTCTGGGGAACACCCAGAAGGCATGATTTTGCATCATTTGTTCTATAGCTTCTTGGGCCTTCAGCGGTTCGAAAACCCTTCAAAAAAATTTGAACCAGTTGATTTTCAGCACACTTGGCTATGACATGTGAATGAACCAGTTGACTTTCAGCACACTTGGCTATGACATGTGAACCAGTTGACTTTCAGCACACTTGGCTATGACATGTGAACCAGTTGACTTTCAGCACACTTGGCTATGACATGTGAACCAGTTGACTTTCAGCACACTTGGCTATGACATGTGAATGAACCAGTTGACTTTCAGCACACTTGGCTATGACATGTGAACCAGTTGACTTTCAGCACACTTGGCTATGACATGTGAACCAGTTTTTATTGGTGGAGGAAACAGGAGTGCCTGGAGAGATCCCCTGACCTTCGGCCGGAAAACTGGAACTCCTTGTCAAATAAGATTGTAGACGAACGTACTGTTCCATGAGCCAGGTTGTAACTCACAATTTAACTGTTGACAGGCTAGTGATTACTGTAGATGAACTTCCTAGACCACTATGCCACCAAGGTCCTGAATCATCTATTAATTCTGTTGGCCCTTTCAAGGTAAAGTTTAACTTTAACAAATTTTTTGTAAAGGCTATCACTATTTGGAATCATCAATTTGATCATCTCCCTCTTTTTGTCTTCTCAGATATTAGAATACCAGGATCATCTAACTTCTATGTATGTGCAAATAATATGTTGGTCACCAACTTTTAAAATGTTACCAATACTGTTCAAATTCAGCCCCTCAAAACCTAATTTGGCATATATATATGAAACAGTCCACTCCATAATAAACATGTGTTCTAAGTTTCATGTTGATGTAACCATAAACTACCTTAAACCAAAATTTTAACCTGATACAGTCATGAGGATGTTTAACCTGATACAGCCTGGAGGATGTTTAACCTGATACAGCCTGGAGGATGTTTAACCTGATACAGCCTGGAGGATGTTTAACCTGATACAGCCTGGAGGATGGACAGATGCACAAACTTGGAAAACATGATACCCCTCTACAAGGCTTTGCCTTTCAGTCACAGAATTGCTTTCGCCAAATATAGATGTAGTGTAGCCCCACTGAGGATTGTAACTGGGGGATATGAAAATACATGTATAGTTTGAGAAAATTAGAGTTTTATTAGGGGACAACCATTTGATATTCTGGGGGGGGGGGGGGGGGGGGCCAGGAGGATTTTGAAAATAAATAACTCAGCCTTGATAATCACAAAAATAAATGGTTTGTTCTGTGGTAGTTTGAAAATAAATTACCTGACTTGCAATGTATTGAAAATAAATAACTCAGCAGGTCTAATCGAAAGTATGAGATGGCACCAGATTCTTCATAAATTCATCTTTTTTCCAAAAAAAAAAACGGGAAACACTTCCATATCTTTTAATAATAAAAGTATAAATATTATTTAGATATACTTGAAATGTCAGAAAATTGGTTTCATTTAACTTGAGGTTAATTGTCTCAGGAACACTTACCTCACTTTTATTAAATCAAGGCCGTAACTACATTGAGACAAATGCCTCATGTAGGAAATTTCAAAACCAAACGCTTGTCTCCATATCAAATTGTGTTCACTGT